>NW_026521871.1:32490000-33090000 GCF_021234435.1 Artibeus jamaicensis | reverse complement strand
AGTAATTTTTTAAGGAGACGCTAGTAGCTCACTTGTAGTAGAGCCCAAGAGTTAGTGTAGAGAGATTGCCTCTTAGGAATATGTACCCCCATGTCCTCTCAAGTCGGGGCTAGGATTGTGACTGTCCCCTGGTTGAAATATACAATGGTAGTCTCAAAGAGAGCACATCCCATTCATACACTAAATCTGTATTGAAGTATTAACCATCTTTCACTACCTTTGTTTGAATTTGTTGGTAAATCACACATCCTAATATTACTCAGTCCTTGAAATATTATACTTCTAAATCTGAATAGCAAGTATAACTCTAAAAGAGGTCATGTGAGTGCATGTGTGAAAATGATCAGTCATTTTACAGCCTCAGAACATATGACCGTTGGCCTGGCCGAGTTGGTTCAGTTGGTTGTAGTGTCATCCTGTAAACCGAAAGGTCAAATTCGATTTTGGTCAGGGCACATGCCAGAGTTGGCTGTTTGGTCCCCAGTCGGGGCGTTTGCTAGGGGCAGACAATTGATGTTTCTCTCTCACACCAATGTTTCTCTCCCTCTCCCTTCCTCCGTTCCTCTCTCTCTAAGGTCAATAAGCATGTCCTCCCATAAGGATTAAAAACAAAACAAAAAAAACAAAAAAACCCACATGTAACCATCATGTGTTTTTGTGCTGAACTGTCTGTGCTCAATGTTCTCAGGAGCCTCTTACTATACCTGTGGAAAAACAGAGATACATAAGGCCTTGCTTTCCATTCAGGCTGTTTTTGCAAAGGGCATAATATAGTTGTTCTGATTTTTAAAAAACAAAATCAGCTTCAGACACATTCCAGAGAGAATAAATTAGTAGGAATGGGTGGTAATTATTAGGAACTTATTTTTGAAATAAGAAACCTTTCTTAATAAACAGCTATGTACTGCCCTGAGAAAGGAATATAGAATTTTCCCCGAAGTCAAAAATATACTTTTAACAGTTTATGTACATATCCTGTGGGGATCAAATTATGTTTAATGTGTGTTTCCAGAAAACCAAGTGCAAGCTGAGTTCGACCATGGTTTACAAGGAGAACATAGAGAACAAATGTGAGCCCTTTAAAGATAAAAATTAATTCAAAGTTTCAGTTCCTTCTGTTTTTAGAGCAGAGTTTAATGGGCTTGAAACTCTTCAAGCCTTTCTGTAATGCATGCAGATCCCAGATATTTTTAAGAGGACTGAATTGAAATAGTTGACCACATTTTTTAAAAATTGGTAAACATCTTCCTATAATGTATTTTACAGAGCCATTGGAAGAATAATAAATTCGAAATTAGAAAAAAATTATTTATTTTGGTTTTCATCTTTTGTAGCTTTGCTCTCCAAAAAGTTAGAATTAAAGATGGAAATGCCTTGTTACCCTAATTAAAATAACTGCAGCATTTGGTTCTAATTTTAAGACTGTTTTCACAGAGTTGATATAAAGGAAAATCTAGGATAAATTAATTCTTAAAAAAATCAATACAAAGGAAATCAAAATAAAAAGAGCCTTAACTGAAATAAGAAGACAGCAATCACAGAGACAAAAGTTGAGATTTGCCTTTGGTTTTCTCTGGTACTAATACAAAATTTGGAGTCTGTGTTTATTCCCAACCAGGCATGGATTATTTCAAAATTGTTAACTTTTAAAATGTAATGTAGCCATTGTAGAAAAGAGTATGGAGCTTCCTCAAAAAACTAAAAATGGGACTGCCTTTTGACTAAACAATCCCACTTCTGGGAATATATTTTAAGAAACCCGAAACATTAATCCAAAAGAATACATGCTCCCCGTGTTCATTGCAGTGTTATTTACAACAGCCGAGATCTGGAAACAGCCCAAGTGCCATCAGTGGATGAGTGAATAAAAAAGCAGCAGCACGTTTACACGACGTAATACTACTGGGCCCTGAAACAGAAGGAAATGTTACCTTTTGCAACAGCATGGATGGACCTGGAGATTATTATGCTAAGTGAGATGAACCAGTCAGAAAAAGACAAATACCATATAATTTCACTTATAGGTGGAATCTAATGAACAAAGGAAACTGACAAAACAGAAACAGAGGCCTAGATGCATGGAACCGATGGACAGCTGTCAGAGGGGACGGAGTTTAGGGGGCTGGATGAAAGAAGGGCAAAGGTGGATAAATGCAGGTGGAAGGAGACTTTGCTTTGGCTGACGGGTGCGTGATGCAGTGTGCAGATGATGTTTTGTTGAGTCGTACACTTGAAACCTGTATGGTTTTGCGAACCACTGTCACCCCAATAAATTCAATTAAAAAAGTAT
Source organism: Artibeus jamaicensis (assembly GCF_021234435.1). NCBI lineage: Eukaryota > Metazoa > Chordata > Mammalia > Chiroptera > Phyllostomidae > Artibeus > Artibeus jamaicensis. Next base: position 33,087,710 of record NW_026521871.1, on the reverse strand, counting down.
AAATGAACAGAAAGCAAAAGTATCATTAAGCAGAAATCCAACATTGCTCTTTTGTGTTCCACTGTGCTTACCCAATGGTACCATTTCATGAACACAGATCATATAAGAATGCCCTTAAAATGCTTGTTAAATTAAATTAAATATATGTTTGTCCTAAGGTGGTGATAGCTATATCTCACTAAAGGGTCATTAAAGGGAAAGGAAAAGGAAATGAAGATCTAGTACAAAAGTTTTTTTCTGCAGGTATAATCTCACTAAGAGCCACATTGGACTAAGGTTATGTTTATTTAAACATCAGTTAAAATGGTCATTTTTACAAATTGACTGACAAAAAATGGATATTTCTTGGTGTTTCCATGGGTCATTCACCGAGCAGTAATACCACTAGGAGTTTCTGATCCCCTGAGGATAGTGGCTTAATTACATAGAAATTTAAAATTGAGAATAGTGGGGTAAGTGCATAGATAGAAATTGTCCTGTCTTTGAGTAGCTTATAATTAAATTTAATACCTCAGATGGTCCTTTTTGTTTGTGGAGATTTTAATTACTATGTAGATCTGGTAAATTATGAATTATTTGCTGCATGTATGTATCTGTGGAGTCATTTTTGAATTATTGTATTATCATAAATGATAAAATGTATATGTTAAGAAGCATTACAGTCTGCAGGTATAACATACATAAAGCAAGATTAATAGTATCAAGCAATTAAATGGAAGCAATCTTTATGGGGAAAAGAAAGGTTGAATTCTACCCTTAAGTGTAACTTAAACTCTCGCTAAATATTTTTAAGTGCAATAAAAGCATGTTAATTATAGGAGTGACTTCCTTATAAAGCCTCATTTCTTAAAGTAAGTTTTCCTTTCTAAGAATAGAAAAGCTTACTGAAATAATTTCTATTGATAACTCATTCTATAAAGAACTGAAGTTTTCCTTTTAAGCCCAATGAAGAAAGCCCAAAATAGCACAGGAAATTTTGTGTGTGGTAAATATATGTATGAGCTAAATCTGATTGGGATAAAAATGATTGAATTATTGATAGGGTCATTGTTGGTACCAAAGCATTTTGTTAGTTATATGACACTCCTTAAATATTTTGAGAATTTCTCTTTCATTTGCCTATAACTGAATATAAAATAGAGGAAACTGTATTTTGTTTTAATTTAATGTACTTGTATGTACATCTTACAAATAGTCTTATATAAAAAATGCTAAGCATCTAAAATAATTTTTTGCATATGTGTTTCTGTATTTTTTTTTCACTTGCCGAATTACTTTTATGCCTCCGCTAACAAGATCAATGCCTGTATTTCCAGTTTAGCTATACCTTTGCTTCTTGGTAGTGTGACAGCTGGCTTCACAGTGAATTTAACAAGACCTTGGTAAATACATAGAGCACTTAGCAAAATGTACAGAGCTCTTCACAAAGAACATTTTGGATCTTTCTCTCTCCCCCCCCCACTCACACACACACACACACACACACACACACACACACACACACACACACAGAATTTGGTCCTCGTCCTGGAATTATTTAGCAGTGGACTTGGCAAGGTGAAACTTCCCAAATAAAGCAATGTGAAACATTTATAAAAGCACACCATAGACTACACATTAAAGATACAAGTACTGAAGACTTACATTCTGTGTAGTTTTGAGGGTGTGTTTTATCCAATGTAGATTGTAGGTGTTTTCAGTCCCCCTCCTGACAGCGCTGTGGTAGAGATTGCTGTGTGCGTGTATCTATGGGGTCATTTCTGAAGCTAAGCTAACACAACCCGAAATCAACAGGCAGGTTGCTAGAGAAGAAATTGGAGCAATAACTGGGCATTTTGTTATAAAAATAATCGGAATGTAAATTCTTAAATAGGCTATTTTGGGGGGGTGTTGTTTTGCTTTGTTTTTGGTTTGTATTTCTGCTTGCTCTTGATGCACTGGGTGTGATGAAACCAAAGATGTGATTGTCCCTAAGAAACTGAGAGAAATTTGAGCTTTGAGGAACGGGGAAAAAGATAGTAATGTATTTTCATCTGTCTGTGGTAGGTTTAACTGCATCTCTTTTTTTTTGCTAAATGGTATCTATGACAGCACAATGTCAACTGGTTTCAATAGGAGATAGCAGGGGAAACACAGAAAAAATGTCCCCTACAAATAAGAGGGCTAAGCGAAAGCAAAGCCTTTCAAGAAACCAGAGTGGTAGTTACTGAATGGGTTTATTCAAACAAGGAAAGCATTAAAATAGTCTTGAAGAACAAAAGCACCAAGTTCAGGCCACCATACTGTTTTATAGGTGCAGTGCTGAAATTTTGTACTCACGTCTGTCTTTGAACCAGGAGGAATCAGTTAAGTGTCAGAGTTTTTAATTTTGAAACAGCCAAAATTTGCCTCTTCATTAACCAATGTAATTGTTTTACTGATTTACTTAAGGATACTTATTTAAGACATTTAAAGCATACATCGTAATGATTTGATGCATGTGCACCTTGAAAGAAAGGACTCCTCCCCATTAGGTTACGAAGACATCTGTCACCTCACACATTCATTTATATATTTTTGGTGAGAACATTTGAGTTTTACTCTCTTAGCAAATTTCAACTCTGCAGTACAGTGTTATTAACTATACATTAACTATACATGTTACACATTAGCTCCTCATCAGTTTATTAAATTGATGAATTTTTCTTCCAGTCATCTCAGTTGAATAACTGTGAATAATCACTTTCTAAACGTGTAGTCATTTAATACTGCAGATGTAGTTACCAGTTTCAAGATCCTTTAAACAGGTGCCCCGATGGTTTAACCAGCTACTTTTTGCTCTGTCCGTTCCTCTGGGTTCCCCGATACCTTTTGCAAGACCAGCCAATTCTTTATAAGTAAGAGGAGCACCTATTTAATTTAGAAATATTTTTATACTTCTTAAACAGTAAATATTAGCATTAAAACTTGGAAGAACTAGAAGTGTGTAGAGAATAATGTTTTCTTCATGAGCTGCATAAATACAGGCACGTTAGAGGAAAAAAGTGTATTTTATTTCTCATATTAGCTATGGAGTAAAAATTGAAAGGTAGATAAAAATTATGAACAGCCTGTAACATTTTTTAAAAGATAAATGTTAATTAGGCATTAAATTTTTTTCCTGAAAAACTGAGTAATGTATTTTAAGATATAGTTGAAAAAGTGATTTAATTTTCTGTTAATTTGATAATATGAATAAAAGAACTTATGGGATCATATGGTTCCTAATAATCCAATACATGTATGTGATTATACCCTATATTATCCCAGCTATGATTCTTCCTTCAATGTAATAATTCCTAAAGAAAGTATTTGAAATTTTTTGGCCTCACTTTAACCCCACAGATGGTTATATTTGGTTTCAAATTTTGCAAAATAGTAACATCTATTTATTGATTTTAAACAATTTCCTCTATTCTGTACTGTTCAGTGGTACTAGAAATTAGGAATTTTTCATTCTTTGCTATGCACCAGAATCACATAGAATTCTAGATGAAGTTTCTAGAGAAAGGCGGTATAAGGACATTACAACCATGTTATATAAAATGAGAAGTTAATGGATAAAAAATATGGAAGTGAATTATTTTCATTTTCTTATAAAAATTAGATATGAATAGCTTAGTTATCATTTATTGAAAGTCTGAAATGTTACTGTTTATGATATATAATTATATACAGACCTCGTTCAGTATTCTTACTAGCTGCTTATACATACTTATCCATTTTCCTGGCCATAGCAGTGACTATTTTGAAAAACATGCCTAGAAAGACAGCCTCACTGATAAGGTGTACCTATTCTAAAGTTCAGAATTAAGTATCACTTTATGCTTCATTTGAAATAACTGCTTGACCAAAAAAATTGATACCTACTTTTTTTTCTCCACATTTAATTTTAAAATGAATGTTTTTTAAATAGGATGAAATTTTTTGTGTGGCCATAGCGATTTGTCATATAACCATTTGCAAAAGTCTAGTTTAAATAAAAATCAGTAATCATGAAATTTTTGGAAATTATGATATTTAACTCAATCTTATGATACGATACATCTATTTTTTTCTTTGCCTTTTTGATGTGATTTATATTAAATATGAAAGATTTCTACCGTTTTCAAGTATTGTACTTTTGTTTTATTCGGTAAGAATAAAATCTAATGACTGTGGCCTACTTATACAATTACAAAATTCGTTTGAAAGCTTAAACCTTGGGCTTTACTTTATTGTATTCTTTATGTAAAATACTTGCTCAATGTGACCAGTTAAAAAATATAATTTTTTCACAGTTAGAGGAGAAAATGATTCCTCTTTATATTACTCTCAGATGTACTACTCCCTGAATTTTGGTTTGGTTTCCCTCCAGACGGTGGATACGGCTGCTGTTTGGGCGAGAGTTCCCCCTACAGGATCTGCTGGTGGTCTGGGACGCCTTGTTTGCAGACGGCCTCGGCCTGGGCTTAGTCGATTATATCTTCATAGCCATGTTGCTCTACATCCGAGATGCTTGTAAGTATTGATGACCTCACCTACGTTCAAGTAGGTGATCCTGATTTTTAAAAATATGTTTTGTTTTTTAAATATATTTTATCTTTTATTCTGAATTACCATACCTGCATTCTATAGTAGGCAGTATATTGAAGTTTCAACAGTACATACTAAATATTTTTTTGTTAGTTAACTATGCACATATTGGGAGATGTGAGTGATTTTATCCTGAGAGAATTGGAATATTCTTCAGAACCATTTTTCTGAAGACTTTACTCCTGCTTTAATCTCCTCATTACACACATTTGTGAAATGTACATATAAAAAGCTGGTCTTTCAGATATGTATAGAGCTCCACCTTCTGACAGGTAGGTAATATTCAAGGATATTTATCGAGAGATTAGAGCTGTTTTCTTACAGTAGCAACAACTTGCCGGTAAAAAATAAATATTACATTTAAAAATATTTTAACTCCATGGTTATATTTTAGCCAATTGTGTTTTTCAATAGAGGGCCAATTGGTAAGTGCACTGTCTGCTCCACTCTCCCGTCGTTGGGAAACCAGGGTCTGCGCCCTTTAAACAGTCAGAGTCCTCAGCCTGAAGAAGATTCCAGAGCATGGTTTAAATTTCAAAATATCTCAAATTGTTTTTCTTCTCAGAAAAATAATCACAGTTCACAAAACAAGATTTGTAAGCCATAATATAAATAGAAAATATTGCATAAGGAGATGATGAAATAGGAAATAAAAATCTATCGTAAGTGCAGGACTTCATAAGAAGAATATAAACTGTTCCAAGTCATTCATAATCTTGACTGTTAAACTGCTCTGTGGTTCTCTTTTATTTATTCATTGAACACCATTTGTACCAGATGCTCTCGTTATGCCTCTGGTAACACTAATAATTCTTTAAAATTTTACATTATACTTTTTTAATTTCCCCAGAATGACTTGAGTGAATAAATGACAGGAGTACCACATTTTATCCAAAAAAAAATTTTTTTCTGTGCCTTGAAGGTCAAATACTTTGGGTTTTGACAGACAAAGTGAAAATGTCCTTTTTTCTGAGTCAGAGCTAATCTATAAAGACATGGAAATCATAAGAGGAAACAGCTGGAAAGTAGAGAATGATGTTTGGAGAGATTTGATGAGTACTAGGTTTTAGGATATTCAGTACTAGTCTCTCATTTTAAAGTTGTCTGGCTTTTTTAATATAAGCAATAAAAAAACAAAGGAATGGGAAACTTCTTTGCCTTAGATAACACAGGATGGGAGAAAAGTAGGTTTACAGTGGTTCATAGGGAAAATAACACAATAATTAATAAATAGTGATACAAGAATAAACTGTGTTTCGTGTACTCACAGCTTAAACCTACTTTTGCCCCACCCTGTATTTGCACAAAAATTAAAAATTAATTTTATGAAACAGGTAAATTTTTGGCCGCTGAAACTCTTACACATTTTTAAAAATCTTTCTACTGGTAATGTTAAAAAACATATGGGCACATGTGGAAAAATGCTAGGATAATGAAGTTGTTTATTCATTTCAGTATTTAGTCCAACTTATTTTTATTTGCTTGGTTAAATCCATAGCAGTGCATAAAAGCTTCTAAAATAGTGACTACTTATTACATATTTAAGGGGCACTGCCCCTGTCCACAAGAACTTTATTAACTTGTAGGAAAGGCCAATATAATTAATTTCAAACTAATACATCCAGTGCTGGGGTGGAGGTGTGGACAGGCACCTAGAAAGTATCAAGGAGAGACGCTAAGCGCCACACTGGACCAGGTGTAAGAGATCAGAGAAAATGGCATAGCTCTACCAGCTAGTTGGCATTCAGTTTCTACAAGCAAAGGGAAAAAGAGACTAACAGGTTATGAGACTGAAGAAGTAAACAGGAATGGGATTGTGATATTGTGTAATATCACTGTTAAGTAGGTTTTCAGTGTTAACACCAGAGAAGGAAGAGTTTGTATTGTAACCTTATAAAACATTGTTGTCTGAGCCAAGGGAGGTGATGTGGGGGTCAGGAGTACGGAGAAACAGTAAGATAAGGCTCGAAAAGTTCGTTCAGTTTGGTCCTATGGAGAGACAGTTACCCGATACCTTTGCCTATAAGATTAGTCAATACCACTAAAGGTAGCATTTATTGAACTCCATCTTCCTCCTTATTGTGCATATCCATCCCATCTTCTCAACTAGATTACAAGAGCCTTAGGATCAGAACCACCTGTTACAATTTTCCCCTATCCCTCAAAGAAGTTTTTCATGTGCTCGGGTAGTATTCGGGGTGATCTCAGACAGAAGGGTACTCCAGACGCCTGGGGGCCGTGAATTCAGATGCAGTGATTGCTGAGAGAAGAGGTGCCCAAAAGCTCTGAGAATGCCAAGCAAATAATGATTTTTAATACACTTTTCAGCATGGCCTTTTAAAAGAAAGTATTGGCTGCTTTTTTAGTTAAATATCTAAAATTTTTCACATCTTTATTATCAATTTAAATTTTTATTTCATTTTTTACTAGTATCCAAGAAAATCATTTTGTCTGATTTACAGTGTGACATACCTTTTCTTTGTCTTGTAAAGTATATTAATGGGTAAGACACTATATTCAAATCCATTTCGTAGTAGATTTTTCTAACCAGAAAGTATCTCAAATGTGTATTGTTTCTTAATTTACCATCTCCCTGAACACTTCCAAAATGGGGAAGTTTCCTTCTTGGCACTGCAACCCACTTCCAGCCTTGTTGTAGTTCAGCCAAGTGTAAACATGTAACAGACCGGGACTTTCCCCCGTCTTCCGTAGGGGTCTGCTATGGCAGTTGTGTCCTCTTTGTGGTTTAAAACACTGTTCCTTCTTATTTCATTTCACATCTCCACGTACTCTTCAGCCACTGCCTGTCTGCCAGAGTTTCCATCTGTCCTACCCCAGAAGTTCTGTTTCTCTCTTTTCTCGTTAAGAGCATATTCAGCATCATACTGATGTCAAAATGCAGTTAATTTCACTACAGACTGAATTTGCTTGTCTTTTCTGGAAAAGCTTTACCCAAACCCAGGGACTGAAACAAAGACTTAAATCACATAATAGTGTGTCATGATATTCATCAAAGCACGAATCGGTGGTCTGATTTTGAAAGGAGTGTTTCAGCCCTTCCCAACAGCCAGCTCCTGTCCCTCACAGACCTTAGTACTGACAGTCATTTTTATGACCATCTCAGGTATGGATATTAATCTGCCCTTTGAGTTTCAAATAACATTTATAGTACTTTATACTTCAGTGCAAAAATCATTTAAAATTTTACTAACACAGGCTGATAAAGCACATTGTCTTTTTCTGATGCTTAGATTTTCCTAAATAGACTTTGTTTAGAGAATTTTTAGGTTCACAGCATAAAGCAGAGTTCCCTTACACCCCCAACCCCACACACACACAGCCAGCCCTTCAGCATGCCTCACCACGGCATTACATACATTACAGTCAGTGACCCTGACGTATCGTAATCACCTGAGGTCCCGAGTTTACATGATAGCTCACTCTTGGTGTTGGACGTTCTGTGGGTGTGGACAAACGTGTAATGACCTGCACCCGTCATTATAGTATCAAACAGAGCAGCTTCCCATCCCAGAAGTCCTCTGTGCTTTCTGTTCATCAGACACTCCCTCCCTCTAACCCATGGCAAGCATTGGTATTTTTATGGTCTCCATAGTTTTCCTTTTTCCAGAATTTCATGTAGTTGAAATCATATAGTTAAATTCTCTAATTCAGTAATATGCATTTAAGTTTTCTTCATGTCTTTCCATGGTTTCTTAGCTCATTTCTTTTTAGTGCTAAATAATATTCCACTGGATATTTCAGTTTCACAGTTTATCCAGTCACCTTCTAAAGGACATCTTGGTTGCTTCTAAGTTTTGGCAACTATGAATAAATCTGCTATAAATGTCAGTGTGTGGTTTTTTTTGTGTGGATATAAGTTTTCATTTCACTTGAGTAAATATCAAGGAGCACAATTGCTGGCATATATGGCAAATGTCAGGGGCTCAGCTCAGCTGGGTGGGAGAGAGAGACAGCTGAGCTGCTAGGTATCAGAGTAGCCAATCAAAGCAACAAGTCAAAAATGAAAGTGTTAAGCTTTTGTCACTCACTGAAGCGGTATAAACAAGAGTCTAAAAATGGAGAAAATGTCAACAACCTCTATTCCATTTCACCCGTGGAATATCACTCTGGTCGGGGGTCAAGTGGGTCAGCACAGACGTGAGGTCGTCCCACTGTTCAGGAGGCCTCGAATAGAAAACCGGCAGCTTTATGGACCCTGAGAGGGTGGGGGTGTCAGAGCAGGGTGCTAGGATTGGAAAGGTACTGGGTACTAAGTCAAGCGAGAAAAATGTCCTTCTCCTACCCCCATAAGGAGGTCTTGGCAGAGGTCATCCACCAAGTCCTCAGATAATGAGATCTAGGAATAAAAGCAGTAGGGCTAGGGAAACAGATGTGTGAAAGATAGTGACCAACTGAGTTGGCCTGAGGCCTTGATTGCAGCTTCTGACAGAGACCACAGTGCACTGACTGTGCACCAACCAGTACAGAGAGGACAACTGTCCTCTAAAGGCCTATCAAGTAAGACCTTCTGTATTAGTCAGGGTTCTCCAGAGAAATGAACCAGTAGAATATATACATGAAGAGATTTATTATAGGAGTTGGCTACATGTCTGTGGAGACCTAAAAGCCCTATAATAGGCCATCTGCAAACTGAAGAACCAGGAAAGCCAATGATATAATTCAATACAAGTCTGAAGGCCTGAGAACCAAGGGCTCCAATATCTGAGGCCAGGAGAAAATAGGTGTCCCAGCTCGAGAAAATGGGTATACCAGCTGAAGAAAATGGGTATCCCTTTCTTTACCTTTTTATTCCATTTGGGCCCCTAACAGATTGGGCGATGCCCACTCACACTGGTGAGAGTAGATCTCTTCACTTAGTCTATCAAATCAAATGCTGATCTCTTCCAGACACACACACACAGAAATAATGTTTACCAGTCTACCTGAGCATCCTTTAGGCCAGTCAGACTGACACATAATAGACTATGGTTAGGCCTGAAAAGTCACACATAACTGCCAAACTGCCTTTCATAAGGGCTCTGCCACTTTGCTCACCACCAGCAACGAGTGAAAGTTCTTGTTGCTTCACATCAGCAACAACATTTCATGGTGTCAGTGTTTTGGGTTTTAGAGCGTCACATTTTCTTTTTACTGTCTTATTTTTTTACCTAAAAACAATTTTAATTTACACAGCTGTGGGACTAGAGGTAGGAAAGGGGAATTATTTTCCTACTGAAATTCTATTCCATGTTTAAAATTAATAGTTGCTATCTCATTCTGGCCTTCGGTACAGAAGAGGAAGTAGTCTTATCTCCTAATGCCATAATCTTACCCTTTGGTGTTTTAACACCCTTCTCATATTTTTCCAGTGCCCTAGAAAGCAATGCAGTAGTAACTCAGGAACCCTAGAACACCTTTAATGAGTAAAAGCCCACAGAATTACAAGCATCACTGGAATCTTAACAAGAATGCTCAAAATTCCGTTCCACCTGTTGCTGCCAAAAGAGAATGCAGACAGCCCTGCAAGTTGACTGGGCCTACTCTCTCAATGATGAGAGAAAGGGACTTGGTACTCATTGGCTTTCTGACTATTTACATCCCCAAGTTTATCCACCCAATTTCTTCCCCACCTAGATTCTTCTTCGATTTGTCTTCTGCCTAGGTGCTGAGTAGAAACATTAAAGAAGTGATTAAGATATCATATATGAGATGCATTCGTTACTAGCAATTGGAACCAGATGTTAGACCTCAGTTCTTGACTTTTGGCTAAGAAACAATTCAGAATCAAGACTCAGATACAAACAAAAGTTTATTTAGAAAGTCACAGAGGTAGAAGTGAGCCAGCTGGGCTGCATGAGCTCAGGAAATGAGTTAGAGTCTAAAGAAGGGCCCCCTCAGAGCTTAGGAAAAAGAAAGTAAAGGTAAAGAGCATCTTGGGGGAAGAAAGGGGAAGGAAAGGCATGAGCAAGCATTAGAGAGAGAGAGAGAGCGCGTGTGCGCACCAGCTGGGTCCTTTTATCTGGAAGGCTTTTATGTGGACTTCCCAGGGGGATCTCAATAGAATATTCATCAGCTTTCAAAGTGTGTCCTTGCAAGGTCATGTTCTCTACTATTGGTCAGTGCCAGTGGAGGAGGTCATTAGTCCTTGCAGCTGGTCCTGATGTTGGCCATGGCATTGCCCTACCTAGACTTGCTGCTTTGCTGGCCTGGAGCTGAAACACAGTTGAGGCCTAGCTGTTATCTCTAATTGACTGAAACTCTGTCTCTGTAGTCAGCAGACCCAAGGCTGTGTTCTTATTTGATGCGGGTCAGAACCTCATTGTCTTTAGGGCTTAATGCTTAAAGGTGTGGTCTTAAAGGCCATGTATGAGGCTCTTCTCAGGCCCCTTTGTTCCTTCTCTAAGGGGGTCTACTGCATGACTAGCAACGTGCCAGGTGAGGAAATGTCAGGAAAAGGTCTGAACCTCATGACCACTGAAATGCTAAAGGAGGCAAGGTCGCTCTTGGGGCAAGGTCCCGCCTTACAATTGTCTGTTGCTAGGCATGCCAGGGCTTTCCACCCTGGTGACCTTCAGTATCTGGTTTATCATTCCTGCTCTGCTCATGTCTGTCTGACTGCCTACCATATCACATTGACTGCCATTGCTCCCAAAACCCTGTTAAAATAGCATAAACCTACAGACACAGACATAGGAAGGAGATTATGGCAGTTTTGGAAGCAGGAACATAGATGGATCAGTGATAACTGATTGAGCAGATCTAAGAAACCTAAATACAAAAGTGGCCATGGAGAAAGCAAAAAGTGTAGAAATTTGCAGTGCTAAGAACCTCTGGAAATTGCCGGAGGTCAGGAGGAAGAGTTAAGACTAAAAATGAGAACTGGATGGTAGTCTATTTAAGAAGCTGTTGTACCCAGGTCTACAGCTTTACCTCCAGGATTCATCCTCTGGAGATGGTAAAGTGGACGGTATCTTAACTGGGAACTCGAGGAGTTTTCCAGTGAGTATTGAAGAAACAGGTGCCCTTCCCCATCTCAAATAACAACACTGACCTGAGGCCAGACTGTCTCCCTTCAGGAGGAAGTCTGGCAGACTCCTCTGTGGGAATATCTCATCAGCCTCAGGGAAAAGGCCTAAAAATTCAGGCTGAAGAGTGGCCTAGGAAATGACCTATGATAACCCCAGAGTTGACAAACCCATCCCTCTGTTGCACATGCATGATCTTGAAGTTACCCTTGTACTGTACTGCCCCATTCTGAAACAGGAGCCGATAGCCAAAAGCACCCAACACTTAAGGGAAGCATGAAACGAAAGCAGACATCTAAACAAGCAGCCAGGGTAAAAGTAACTAAAGGACATAGACTGTGCCAATAGGAGAAAACTTCCAAGGGAGCCAGGAAAATACATAAAGGAAAAAGTGTAATTGAAAATTGAAATACGATGAAAATAAGGTGGCTGGAATAGAAAATAGAAAAAGCGTCCCAGAAAGCACACATAAAACAGAGTTAGAAAAGAAAGAAAACTAGAGGATCAGGCTGGGAAATTACATGGTGATGAGAAATCTTTAAAAGAGAGAGTGTAAATAACGAACACAAAAGAAGCAGCAGGGAGAAAATCAGCAAAGAAACAATTAGAAATTTCTAGTTAAACAGAAAAACATGAATTTCTAAATTGAAAGGGCCCATTATGAAAATAGGCGCAAGGTACATTATCATGAATTTACAGAACATTAGTGGGGAAAGAAGAAAAACAAACCACATAGGGGACCAGGAAAAGAATGGTGTGGGGCTTTCCAACTGGAAACATGAAAACTCTGGAGGAGTATTCCCAGCGTTCGAAGGAAAAGTTATTTCCGACCTGGAATTCTGTACCTAGTCAAACTATTAATTGCCAGTAGAAATCTTTCAAACAGAAGGTTTCAGTAAATCCATGCCCCATGCACAAACTTTTGGAGGATGTTGCTCCACTAGATGGGAGAATAAACCAAGAAAGAATAAGCTAGTTGCTCCAGGAAATAAGGGCACGACACTTGCAAGAAGTAAGAGACATCCCCAGGACAAGGGAGTAGACCAGAGGCCTCCAGAGCAGTTTCCTGAAAAAAACAAACAAAACATGAAACTGAAAGAATACCTAACATTCAGGGAGGGAGAGACAAAGAATGCACATGTGGTATGTAGGTTTCCGTGCTGAGGACAAGTTAAGCTTTGTCTTCTCGGGTGGGAAGCCAGTTGATAACATTTAAAATACGAACTAGCAACATTCACATGGTTTTCACAATATGGAAGGTAAATATTTTTTTAATCAGCTAAAAGAAAGCAAGTGCTTCTGGGGAGCGGGAAATGGGGGCAGGAGACAGCAAGTACGGTTTTATAACCAGACTTAACAAATGACTTGATTCTTTAAACAAGTACCTGCATAACTTTCATAAAAATAAAAACTGTGTTGAAAACCTTCACAGAGAAATAATTAAAAGTTGCTATATTCTTTGAGTAGCCTTATATAAATTAGCTAATTTTTAAGTTTTAATTTTTTTAAAGTTCTTGTCTGCTGTTGCTTTTCTGTTCCTTTGTCATAAGCACACACTCCCCAAACTTAATCACATAGGAAGGAAGACCTATCCCATTTTCCAGCAATTTCTGCCCATTGCACCCCTTTCCCATTCCTTCCTTTCAGGTGTTCTTCTCTTCTCTGCAGGGTTACCGGGAACTCTGCCTCGCCCCCTGCCTCTCGTCCTCTTTTCCTTCCTCCCACTGATCAATCACCCTTGCCAGTGCCGGCCTTTCTAAAAGACAAATCTCATCACATTACTTTTACAGTCTTTCAGTGAATGCTAACAAAGACAGTAAAATCTAAACTCCGTGTCCCCTGTTTATAAGCAAACCGCCACCCACTTTTTGCCTTCCGTGCCTCCATTTCTTCTTAGCATCCCGGCCCTAGGGGCTGCTCAGCGTCCTACCTCTCTGTGCTTCCACCTGCTGTTGGCTGACCCCCTGACAGCAGCTGAGTGACACTGGCCTCGCAGTCTTCCAATCTAGGAGTTGTCACAGCCCTTAGCACGTGTCACTGTTACCAGCTCTGCCCTGTGTTGCAATTAGTTTTATGCTTCTCTTCCACTGGAACATAAAGAGAAAGTTGAGATGGTGTCTTATTTCTTGTCATATCCTTGAGACTTAACTCAGTGCATGGAGCAAAATGGTTATTTAACAAATGTTTGTTAAAGGAGTGAATACACGAAGTCTAACAAAAAAAATGGATATTGTCAGAACTTCTTCCTTGAATATTTTCTATACTTCAGACATTTTTACTGGCAGACTATAATTCTGAGTATGGCATTAAAAATCACTAAGTTTAAAGAAATAAAATATGCCTACACATTTATATTCATATTAACTAATTAATAAACAAACTGACTATGGGTTTTTTTTCATTTGGATTAAAAACTAAGAGAGGCAAAACTGAATCAGGCTTGCAGTTTCTTTCCTAAATTTTACTACACACCAATTTTTTCAGACTTCATTTCAATGACACTTTCAAGATGCAGAAATAGAACTTGGGCCCGGACTCTGAGCATATGCCTACTATCATTGCATTAATGCTAATAATTTGCAATGAAATACTTGAAGGTTTTTGTACTGTATTGGCTCATTTATTCCTGTAATGTAGCGATTTTCAGCCAGTGTGCTGAGGCAGGCACACCGGTGTGCTGCAAGAATTTGTAAAACATGCTATACCTGTTTAGTCAGGGGCACTGGCCTCTTTTCCCTGAGATTGTCAAATAAAAAATGATAGCAGCCAACACAACAGCCATCTGGTATGAATGAGTCAAAATTATACCTATTTGTTTTGGTCAGATCGGCAAAAGTATATTTTTTGGTTGCTGCAGAATTTTAGTAATTAGTGTATGTGGTCTAGGAGAGGAAGAAGGTTGAAAATCACTTCCTTGATGGGTCATGAGACGGGGATGGCAGAGAAAACTCGCACCTGTACAGTTAAGTGGTTTGCTTCACATTTCACAGCTAGTACCAGTGGTGCTGTGGACTTAACATGTTGTTATTCTGACTTGCCTGATACCCTACTTATACCCTGGTCACCAGTAATTCTGCCCTTGATGCTTGCTTACTTACTGCCTTTCAGTTGGCAAGAGTTTTGGCATACACCTTTGTGTGTTCAAAGGTATAAATTCTTGAGTAAAGTCTTCTACTAGACAACAAGTGTGCTACTCCAAATTTGAAATTATCCTCTTTCCAAAAATTTAATTTAAAAGTCTTATGTTATTCTACCCAAAAGCTAATAGAGAAATGAGGACCAGCAAGGACAAAATCTTACAAGGGTCTTAAATACTACATGAAAATCACCTTACATGGAGGACATGACCTTGTTTTATACTTGGCTTTCTCCAAGACTGCAAAGAATAAAAGTTTTGTTATTTTTATTTATGATTTAATTTCTACCCTCACCTGGTTGTCTGGTCCATTTGAAGCCCATTTTGAATGTTGCTCTTTATTAGCTGGGGAAGTTAAACTAGTAAGGGTTTTTAAATAGTTGGAGACACTGCACATAGTAGCTGTTCAGTTTTCCCTCCACACAGTAAGCCCTCAGCAAACGCGTTTCCAGACCTCATTGCGTGCATTGGATGTCCCGTGCATGCCCGGGTGTCTTCCAGGACACTTAACACAAATTGGCCTTGTTTTCAGTGAAGAGACACAATAAATTATGTTAAAGCCTTAATTTAAGGTTTTGTTGTTAGCTCATTATTTTTGTCTTATGTTTAACCCATGATTATTTTATGTGTGATTTATACCTAAATACAAGAATTTATGCCTATTTCTAAATATTTACTTTACCTGGCCTTATATACCAAGGGCTTGTGTGATTTGGAGAAATGTCACAGCTTTCCTAGTATCAGTTTTCTCACCTGTAAAACAGAGATAATAATTGTTCCCTTATAATAAGATTATCATAGAAACCTAATGAAATGATGCAGATAAAGTGCATCATCTAGGACCTTGGCCTAGGGCCTGGTCTCAGAAAGCCTTCAGTAATCTGCCAGCATCTTAGTGGTGGTAGGAGTAGTAACTTCTTGTTGTTGCACACCTGCCCTTCTGTAGTTTACTTTTCCTCCGGGCAGGGACTGTGCTGCGTTCTTCTCTGTGTCCCCTCTTAGCACAGGGCCTGCTGTGGATTAGGCACTCAATGTGTAATTATTAAAATGAATGGGGTGGGCATATAGTTTTTTAAGTGAGAAAGTTGTTTTCCAAATGACTACACTTAAGCTTAGAGAAGTTCTCTTTAGCAGATTTTTGAGCAGCTGCTGTAAATCAGTCACATAGATTATGTCACTTAATCTTCAGGCAACTTTTTGTGAAAGGTTTAAATGGTGTCTTAGGATTCCAACCCACACCTTTGTAACCCAAGCCCATAGCCATTTCGAAAATCTACAAGAATACTTCCTGGGTCTGTTACTGGTATGTCATCATTATAGCATTTGGGAGAATAACTTTATGAGTTATAAAATGAATTGGGTATCTAAGTTTTATTTGTTAGATCTCAAAGAAGGACTCCAAGAAAACATTATACTGTTCTCAGTGTCCTGGCTTTTTGACTTCTAGAAAAAAAGGACAACAAGTAACTGAATGTGAACACGACAAAATGTACAAACAAGGAAAGGAGAGTCTGAACAGATATAGAAAGAGTAGGATAAGTGAGTACTTTACAAATGAAAGCAGATGTATGAAATTACAAGCTGTCAGATCAGCAACGGAAATGAAGATGATAAAGTGGTTCCTTACATAGATTATAATTATTCATTTCTCCCAGTCCTGTCTTCTTTCCCCATAATGTTCATGGGCAGAGGGAGGGGTGAGAAGCTGTAGCAAGAAATGGTGTTTCCAACACAAGGGGAAAAAAAAAATCTACGAATCGGTGGTATTTCTGACCATAAGCAATTATTTATTTTGCCATTGGTGTTGTTTCTGTTGAATGACAGTTGTTTTCCCATGGAATTTTTTTCACCTACTCTTATGAATAAAAACAATGCGGTTGCAGCCACAGGAAGTTGTAACCATGAAGTTTCTTCACAATCAGCGATGTGTAGGCAGTCAGTGTGGCTCACAAAACAAGCATCCTCAGTGGGCCCGACTGTGACAGCAGCAGCAGATGGATTGCCAAGAAATGAAGTGGTTTACATAGACCTGCCTGAAAGACGTGTTTAATAATTGTGCCCATAATGAGGTTGATTTGAAAAAGAATTAAGTGACAGTCTAAGGCACACAGTTAGGCTCGTCTATGAAGACTTTGACATTTTTCCTCCAAGAAATTCTGCATAGATAGTTTCCTTAAATTTCTTATTACCTTTAGAAAAACAAATGAGTGGAAGATACCACATTTTTTTACATGGTGAATTTTGTAATGTTTATGTAGACAAAGGAATATGTACAACATGTAAGTTCTGAAGCATAATAATCAGGGTAAATATTATTTTATGAAAAATTTAAACTGTTTTTTCCCATTCGTGAGATTTTTGTAATTTCTAAACAGCAAAACTGGAGACATTTAAACACAGCCATATAAATGGCAGTAAACATGCATGCTTCTGAGTGTTTATTTATACTGCAAATGCACACACATATCCATGTCTAAGGCTTTCCCTTTCAGCACACCCTGCGGAGAAGTGCTGGTGTATTAGATTGCAGTTAACAGTACAGTGTGTTGATTCAAAGGCCATTGGTAAAGATCCCTTCTCCCTATTTCCTTTGATCAAATCAATTGAGTTATTGCTTTGCTTTCTTTGAATCTCAGTTACATTTTTACTCAGTAAAGCAAACGTCTTTAAAAATATTGCTTCTGAATTATTTTTTTCCTCTTATTTAGTGATCTCTAGTAACTACCAAACCTGTCTCG
Source organism: Artibeus jamaicensis (assembly GCF_021234435.1). NCBI lineage: Eukaryota > Metazoa > Chordata > Mammalia > Chiroptera > Phyllostomidae > Artibeus > Artibeus jamaicensis. The sequence continues at coordinate 33,070,218 of NW_026521871.1, read as the reverse complement.
GCCTTTTGATGCATTACCCACGAATTGGGGATGTCCACTCACTGATCCTTAAGGCTCTGTTCCTTCGAGATCCAAAGGTAAGCCTCCAAGTAGGAGGGAGATGCACAGTCTTAAGTTGAATGAAAAATTGGATTCTCTCTAGAGAATTCCTAATGTGGAATTTGTCTAATAGCAGAAAAATTGCCTAATGAAAGAATTTGCCTAGAGTTGTAGGCCAGAACTCATATACCTCATTGCCTAGCAACTCAGCAGGCAAATTAACTGGAGCACACGTCTCTTATTACCTAGAAGGTTGTCCTGCTCTCCTGCCTTCCTCATAATACAAGAAGGTAGATGAACAACTGCTTCTCCTTGTAACTACCTTCATTATAACTGCAATTCCTCACAAGGCCAACTTATCCAAGTAGAACCTCAGAGGCCATGTGAAGAAGACCAAGATATCAGAGCTATAAAAAGGGACTAGTTTATGATACAATGAAATACTAAAAGAGTCCATATTATGAATATGTATTTTTTATTTTGTGGGTGAAGAAGAACCTAATAAAAATAAAGATTTACATAGGCTATCATGCTGATTTCTCTAGTTGAACTTAAAGCAAGTCACCAAAATTTTCTTTACACTTCTGAGAAAAAGTGTACTCTTTTACAACTAATGTTACATTTCTTGAAAATAAGAACATTTAATGATCTAAAAAAATGTGTGAATTCTTGGTGCATTTGAGCCAAACAAAAATATTGGATGAAATATAAGAGAGAAAGCTTCAAACACAAGTAGGAGAATGCCAGGCATTGGGTGGTGATCCCAGCCTTTGGCTCTTTGGCAGAAGTCCCAACAGTCTTGCTGGCAGTTGTCAAACTGTCTTTGAGTCGGTCTGTCTGTGGATCCCATTGCCAAAGCTCTGTCTGATCAACCTGGGCCTCATGTTCAACACACATTTTGATTCAAAAGGATTTCTGCCCTTCCCTCAGTTGTTAACTTCAACATTTGAGTATATTCTCTGTTTATTCTTGGATGGATTGAAAATAATTTATTTCCTTGTACCTCTATTCATTTTCTGCAGAAATACACTGTATGTAATTTCTCTTAACACAAAATTTCATTATTAGAAATATAGTTTGTTTCGCTGATACATAAGATAGCATTTTTTTTTCTGGTAAGGTTAAACCATCTGACTCTGAAAATCAAGCCCCATATTATATGTGTGTGTGTGTATGTATATGTATATATGTTATAAATAAGTGGTATTTATTTAAAAATACAAGATTATGAAATACCTAGAAAAGAAATTAATGAGGTTGCTGGCCAATGAGCTTTGGTCTGCAAACTTAGGGTAAATTCTGTCAACTCAGCATTAGGAATTCTTAGAGCGATACAGAGTGGGAAAAATTGCAAAAATTACTATTTGAATTATCTACTCGCATGATTTGCATGGTTTAGTCGAAGGAAGAAATGAATATGTTATCTAAATCTATCAATCGTTGTAATTTTTCCCTAGCTAATTATGGTTGATCTTACTATGAATCATTCACTATTTTAATTGCAGAATTCTATATTCTAAATCTGTCAATGTTATTAGTGTAATCTGTGATTTTAATAGAATACTTTTATCTCAATAATGTAGTATATGTAATATATGAACATTATGAAGCCAAATCTATAAGCATTCAAAAATATATTTCCAAGTTTAAGAGAAAAAAATAATAGCATATCTAAAAAACAATTACCCCTACTTTTTTACATTCAGGATCTTACCAAGTAAAAACATAACTAAGATAATGGTCCAAAATACAGAACCTTAAACTGATATTTCTGAAACATAAGAAATTGAGCAGAAGGGAGTAGTTTAAAATGCTCGTGAAAGCATGTTTAACTCGCTATTGAGAGCAAGTTCATGGATGATATCTATAGGGAAAATAAAGATGTATAGTGTTAAGGGGCTTTCAGATAGCTAACTCAGTAAGGTGACAGTTTTAAGTTTATATATTGGCTGACCCCCTGGCATTATTTAGTAAAAGTCAAGTGATAACTAAGGTCACCTCACTGTAGATCTGTCACAGCACAGTGTCCTGCAAGGAGCCTGAGTGGGAATTGGAACACTAGGTCAAATCTTGACGTTGCTCCCAGCCTCCTTGTGACTTTGGAAAACTCACGCTTGCCGAGTGTTTGTTTTCTCTTTCATGGTTGAAATTAATTGTCTCTATTGACCCACCTACCCAGAGCATCCTTTGTCCATAAAGAAATGACTTCTAATGATCTAACAGGATTTAGTCCAGTGCTACAAAGATACAAGAACAAAAAGCAAGTTTATATATATTATAGAAATCCACAAGTGGTTACTTAGAGTTTAGAGTGTAGATAATGTCTATTATGAAGCCATAAAGGAGGCCACTTATGCTGAGGGGGATACGTAGGGGGAAAGGTGACGCTAATACGTCACTCGTATCCTCTCAAAATTCGAACACCAGAGTGCTTTGAGTGTTTTCTGTTATTAGCAACAGTGAAACAGTTAAAATATTTGAATCATCCCTGATTCAAGTAGATGAGAATAAGTATATAAGCGCACAAGTCTCTATGAAGTAAGCTTGTAGAAAGATGAGGTCTGAGGCATGGAAGTATACTTTTCATATCCCAACTTCACATGACAGTTGTGTCAGGTGCTGCTGGCAGGCTCAATAACAAAAAGAAACTCTGAGCTTCATTGTCAGTGTTCAGAAAAGCACTTTGCCCTATTGCTATCCCTAAACCAGTGGAGTTGCTGAGTTGAGAATAGGCTTTGCAAGTAGAGCTTGAGACACTCACTGAGCTACAGTTGTTTAATATCAGACATGATGTAGGCTTTACTGTGAAAGATTTCTCATTTGAACAGACTGCAATAATGGGCCTGTAAACTGTAATAATAGGATTGTATTCCTTCACAGTTCCCAAGCACTTTGATGTGCTTAATTTGGCCCTCAAAACAAGCTAGGAGGTAGGCAAAGTAGGTTATCTATCCCCATTGTTTAGTGCAGAGAAGTTAAGATTACACAGCTTTCCCAAGGCCAAAAATCTGTAAGCTTCCAAGCTAGCCAGAGTGGCTCCATGGCCTTGTATCCACCCAACATCTCCTGAGATACCGGGCATCTATTCTCCCTTTTCCAGGATGCCATTCTCAGGCTCAGGTAGGACATGTTTTCCCCTTTGAGTCCCCACAGCACCTTGTATTTTAGCTGTTTGTTTACTGATTTTTTCAGTTGTTTCCCCTTAGGGTGCTGCCCATTTTTATTTTGTATCCAGCTTTGTATTCTGCAATGGTTATGTTAAGGAAGTACAGACTGAATTGAATTCTGACTCAAATGCTAAGCCTCTTCCAGTACACCATACTGATTCTAATCTAGATGTATCTCATTCACCTGGCATATTTCTGGAACCCATATCCACATTTCACAGAAGCTATAGCCAATTATATATTTGTCAGCTGCCATTTTTATCAAGATGATGAATTAACCCCAGAACTTGAACTTAAAGGGCATCTACTTTCTTAATATACTATGTGCCACAATTATCTGAAAACTTGTTAACACCTTCAAATATTATGGAACAAGGAAGACATAACAAAGAATGTAGTTAACATACTTGACTTAACTGCAAAGAACCTAGAGAGTCTAATCTAGCTCCTCCTTGTGTAGAGGAACACACTGAGGATCAAGGTGAAGTTTAGAGGGGGAACCCCAAGGAAACCAAATTTTATTTATTAAAAAAATTGTGTGTTTATTCTCACATGGTTAAATTTCAGTCACCTTCAACGTACTTTCCATTTGATGCATTACACCTATTGAGACATTTTTTCCACTGCTCAAAACAGTCTTTGCACTCATTGATTTTGATACTTTTTAGTGCCTCTGCCATTTTTTGTTTCACCTCTTCCATATCGGCAAAATGTTTCCCTCTGAGGTCATTTTTCACCTGGGAAACAAGAAAAAGTCTCTGGGGTGAGATCAGGTGAATAGGGAGGGTGGGGCATGGGTTTCATGCCATTTTTGGTCAAAATCTGCCCAACACTGCATTGTGGGCAGGTGTGTTCATAAATTACCCATCATGAAATGAGCAAACACACTGAAAGATTATAAAAATTCTCTGAAGCCAAACACAACAATGACACAGATGGGTTCTTAGAACACTCACCTAGCAGAGGAAGCCTGTACTATGAGGGTCCCCACCTCCTTAGAAGAGGACAGTTTTGGGGGATCTTCCACTCATATTCAAGATCGAATTGCTCATCAGTGGTAGAGTCATCAATTGAACCCAGGTCTTCTGAGCACTTTTCCATGCCGGAATTGTACTTTCATTAGTTTTAAGAACAGTGAAATCCTAGTTACCTCTATTACTCACCCAAATTCTTCATTCATATTAGACATTTATTCACATCTGTAATAAATGAAACCACTATATATATGTGACCTAAGAATTATTTGAATTTGTTTAAATATATGCTGTATGTAGAAACTGAATGTCAGCTATCTGTTTGTAGCATCCTATGCCCTGTTCAACAAAAATAGGGTCTTTATTCTGAGTTCATCAGACCACAGTCCTAATTCTCCTTATCTTATCATATTAGAATCACTGAGCAGATTTCCAGAAACAATCCACTGAATAAGGAGAGAGATAGGAGGACAGTCTGAAAAATATGAAGTGATTAAAAAACATTGCTCTCACTAGTTGTTCAAATTCAAAAAAATTTTAAAACCCAATTAGAAACAAAAGTCATAGAAAATGTGAACATATTGTGTTCCTTAAATAACCAGATGTTCTCTCCTTCCTGAAGGCAGTAAGGGCTAGGAATAAAAGGTTTAAAACCATTGTTTTAAGTTAACTGTGAATTTTGCAAATCTGTTTTTACCCTTTAGCAAATAAAATTCTAATACGGAAACATAAGCAAAGTAATTTTCATTTTTTGGTGCTCTCTTATTTGTGTTATGTGTGAAGTGTTACCCTTATCACAGAGACTTATTATAAAGGAAGTACAGTACTCGGATTAACGTTTTAGATTATGCAGTAAGAATTTGACCGATACTGTTTGTTTCCAAGACTAGAATATTCCCCAAAAAAATTTCTGGTAAGGTTGCAAACAGTCCTTTCAGGAGTGAGTGTTATTGTTTATGGAAGAAACTGGCTAGAAATAAGATTATTTCATTTCATAGTCATTCTTATACACAGAACCGCACTATAAAAATAGAATGCACGATGTTCTTATGCTTGGCCAATTCCAATTTGGCTTTTGTTTGGATTTTTATTAAATGTTGCCTTTTTAAAGTATAGAAAATCTGAATATTCAGATTTCAGATTTTATGCAGGTAATAGAGTTTTACTCTTTCACCTCCCCCAAATACCTACTGTTAATGCAACTTTTTAAAGAGGGAGGGGGAGGGGTCTTTTTGCCATAATGCCAACAATAAAAATAAAGCAAAAATGCTTATAACAATGAAAATAAATGAAGAGGTTTTTTTTTTAAGAGTCAAATGGCTTTGGTAAAATGTCAAAAACCAGAATTGCAAAGTGGTGACCGGCTTCAAGCCACCAGTCAGATGATGGTAGAGAAAAAGCTCCGTTCCATTGATGCCGCTGTAATTATTTTCTTCTCTGAAGAAAAATTCAGTTTTTAGTAAAAAACTGAAAACCACGCATACTGACTCTTTAAAAAGAATGCACAGTATTATTTACACTCATTATATTCCCATTAGAGGTTCTAGTCAAATTTTCTAGTGTGTTTCTAATCTGACCTCGTGTTACAGAAAGGATGTTACTTTTGTCTTCTTCATACTTTTTCCCCCTAAAAAACTGGACATTTCTCTGAAAACTACGATTCTTTGAGAATTGTTTGTTTTTGTGTTTTCTTTGTTAGTGACAGGAAAAAAGGTTTTTTTCCATTGTTTCTGAGGCACATGACTCTGTGTCATTAGATACAGTCAACTTGATGTTTATTATGTACTTAATACTTTGTTGTTAATGACTAATCATGTATATTTTCACAAGCGGTAGGTATAGGCTTTTTGATGTAAACTAGCATTTAAAAAACCTTAAGTTCAACTTTGAAGTAAGTGGTAGCTATCAAAAATCTGTTAAGGAGAAATCTAAAAATCTTTATTAAACTGATATTTAAAACGTACTGTTTATTATGTTCAGACATTTCATAAAGTAGAATTGTATATTTCTCAAAACTTGTTAAGGGCTTCATAGGGGAACATAATTTTCAGTTAGTTTTATAAGAGTATTTTGAATTCATTAAGTTATTCAGCAAATTCGTATTGTTTACTCATAGCACACCTGGCACTGTTTAGATACTGGCAATGTAATGGTGCACAACAAAAAAAGTTACGGCCTTTCTCACCCCAACAAACAAGTAAATAAACAAGAGAGCACTCTGTCCTGTGCTCTAAGTAAGGCATCATACTGAAATAATAAGAGGGAGAAGAATCTGGGCTGGGAGAAGACCTAATTTATATAGATGGGTCCAAAGACCCTCCCTGAGGAGGTCGCATTTCTGGTGAGAAATCACAGCGGAGAGGCATCCAGCCAAGCAGAGACTTGGGAGGAGAGCTTCAGGCAGGGGAATGGCAAACACAGAGACTTGGGGTAGGGAAGACTGTTCCTGCAACTGAAGACAGGGATGCCTGGACCAGGCACTGGAGGAACCTGCCTGAAAGAAAATGGATGAGCCAGTGAAGGCTTGTTATTGCTTTGTTCTTCAGATGCAATCTTACATGCTGATATAAAGTAAAATTACTTTTAAAGTCACATTTGGAAACTCCAGAAAGGTTGCTGGATTCGTGGTGATCCTCCCTGATGGTTAAGACATCCACTTATTATAAACTGCTCTTGCCCTCACCCAGATGTTCCAGGAATTCTTCCTAAGTGAGGTCCTCACTTGGGAAAGCCTCGCACTCATTCAGACCTCTAGGTTGTCACGTGGGTCTGCCACCAGACTACTTACTGTTTGATTTAAGAAGACTGTGGCCAGGACTCTGAACTCTTTCAATTATGCATATACTACTTTTCTCTTTTAAATAAATCATCTTGGCTGACTTCTGTAGACCATCAATCTCAGTTTTGTTTTTATTTGTGTTATGTTATGCCCCACTATGTAGTCACAAGGGAGCTAGACCAGTGCTTCTCACCTACCGTAATTTTTAGACTATAAGATATACTTCCCCCCCCCAATTTGGGAGGAAAATGGGGGTGCATCTAATAGTCCCAGTGTAGCTTACCTGGCTCGCTGTGGGGAGGTGTGGTGGAGCGGTGTCACAGGTTATTAAATATTTTACCACATTGTTTTGCTTCAATTTTTTTTCTATTTTTCTCATCTAAAACCTAGGTGTGTCTTATGGTCATAAAAATATGGTAACCAAATGAGAGCACAACTAGGTTAGGGACTAGATCTCCATTAGCACTAACCCAGCGGCAGCCACGTGAGGGAAACCCAAAATCCAGGTGCCACCTTCATCCCAGCCAGCTGTGTTTATTGGACCAGTTGTTCCTTTGCTTCAGCTGTAGCATGAAGAAGTTGGACCACATAATCTCAGTGGACTCTTCTGGATTTTTAGCAAGATTCAGCAGATACTTTTTTTTTACTAACTAGTGTGTGCTGAACTTGAGAGTTGGTCCAGGAAATAGTCCCATTTAGATGCAAACAGCTAATTGATAAAGAAGGTAAAATGAGTGAGAGTATTACAGAAAGAAGAGCTGATTTGGACTTGGATGATCAGAAGGGCTTCCATTGAGAAGAGGTGTTCCAACTGAGCTTTGAAGAATGGTCCTGGAAGGTGTTACTGTATCTTAAAAAAAATGGCATAATCAAAGCCCCTATCAATTGCTGAAGTGAGTGGTCAGGCTGGGCCTGGCAGCTCTCTATTCAGAGTCACTCAGTGACCCCTCAGGGACATAAAATGTCCCCCTCTCAATATCTCATGTATTAGCAGACACTAGTTTTTAAAAGTCCATCAAATGTGTAGGGAGTCTTTGTTTCATAGAATTTTATTTGCCATTAATTGGTATGATGTTCCAACTTGTATGTTATTCAATATAAATAAATGTATTACATTTAAGTGAAAAGTCAATGTGGAAAGGATTTTATCCCAATGATTTTTACTAGCTGCATCCACTATAAATAGTTACTTGTTAAAAATATGGAGGGGGGCAAAAATATGTTCACAGTTGTGAGTATATGAAACACAGAGATTATTCTTGCATTATTATTTATAGTATTGTTTTCCATACAAACAACTGTATACTTACTTCTGCCCAACCCTGTATTTGCTCAAAATAAGCATGTCATCATTTAGATCTTTAAAGTCACCATTGGGAAGGTTAGTCATTTTTATTTGGGGTGGCTAAAGAGAGCTGCGAGACTTGGTGGCAGAGATCACTCTGCATGTGTGAGAGGAAAGGGTTTCTTACTGATTGTCAGCCAATTACAGTGGTGATATATTGTTCCCCAAGTTAACTAACGAAGAAACTAGAATCCAAGATTAATTCTGTTCTAGGCAACAACAAACAAAACAAAATCTACAAACCAATCACCTGCTTTTTATTTGATAGCTTATAAGTAAGGGAGATCTAGGTTTTGAGGGAGAAATATGTACTTTAAATAGATTACTTAAGCTTATAAAGCTATTAATCCTGTGTGTGTGTGTGTGTGTGTATGTGTGTGTGTGTGTGTGTATGTGCGTGTGTGTGTGTGTAGAGAGAGAGGAACTGTGAGGCTCTGAATGTAAAAGTATGAAAGTATCACAACACGTCACTGTGAAATGTTTGTGATATGTCCATGAGGTCAGGAAAATGAAGTTGCTGCCCTGTTTCACACTGACTTGCTGTTTTATCCGCAGAGAAATTATTTCAGGTTTTGCTGCTTTACACCCAGGTTCATTAACTGTTTTCTTTTAAAGGGATAGGTGGCTAGTAAGGCCTTCATTAGCCTATAATCTCCCAAAGTATTTGTGGCTCTGAGTGCTTTGAGAACCTTGCTAATCACTCTTTTTCCTTATTATATGTGAGGTAGCTTATTCAAAAGAAGGGACACTACTGTCTTCTTGCTGTCACAGAAATTGAAAGTTATAAATCACAAATTATCACAAAGATTATCAACTTAAAATTGGCAAAAGAGAAGAAAGCAGAATTCTTTTTAATATAAGCAATTATATCCACAACATACATCATAATTGTCCCTTAAGTATATTAGCTCAGTAAATATAGTATTGCTAATTAAAAATATCAAATACATTGATTTGATATTTACTAAGCAAGTAGTAAATTGCTTAATTATAAAAAATTAACTGTTTTCTTTAAATGCTTTAGACAAGAAGTTACATATGTTCCAAAAAATGCAGAAACAAAACAAAACCACAAAAGGTTTACATTTGGTCCAATTCAGGCACTTGCGTGACTACTAAGTCAGGGTTCCATCCTGTAAGCCAGTGGCCGCGCCCCACAGACAGACCTAGAGCCAGACCTGTAGGCAAGGCTGGCAGCTCCTCCAGGCAGAGGCCCGTCTGGCTCTGTGAACGGGCTTTCATTCCAGCATTTGATGTGTAGGGTCCTCAGATGCCACTTGGGACATTTCTCAAGTGCCTTCATGTGATTTGAAATAGTTCTTTATTTACTTGGTTGCTTTTTCTGACTTTGAAGAGGAACTTTTCATTTCTCAACAATGTTTTTTTCTCCAAAATGCTGTTTTTCCTCATTCAGCTAAAATTTACTGAGCTCCTGCCGTGTATCAGTAGCATTTCAAATTTCTCAGAAGTCTTGGTTGCAACCTGTGAAGGAGGTGGCAACAGGATTGGTGGCAAGTGAAAGGAATTTCCACTGGCTAATTCTCTCACCTCCTTTAAATCTCCCGGTAGATCCAGAATTAATGAGGCCTACCCTGATCACCTGCAGACTGACTGCCCTGTCCCCACTACTTCCCACCACCCCAGAACTCCTGATCCCTTACCCTGCTCTACTTTTTTCCACAGCAGTTATCACCTGCTATCACAGTTGGTAATTTACTTATGTATGTTATTTTTTATTTTCTGTCTTCCCCTGATAATATATCAACTCTATGAAGGCACTGCTGTTATTTTTTTTCTAATTATAGTTGACATTCAATATTATTTTATATTAGTTTCAGGTATACAGCATAATGGGTTAGACATATAATTTAAGAGGTTCTGGTGAAGAAGGCAATGCTTTTAGTGTGTTTGTTTTCTGTTACCCAAGTATCTACAATAATGAATGAATGAATGAATGAACGAATGGACAAACGAATGAACAATGACTAATTACCCCAACCAAACCCTCCATTTTTCTGCCAGAGGAGAAATTAAGCTGTAAATTACAATTTAGTTCAGCAAGTGTTTATTGCCTCCTGTGCCAGGTACTAGGGGTGTAATGAATTAGGGAGACACGGCTCCCTGTCCACTGTGCTTGCAGTTTAATGCAGCAGAGAAAACTGTGCTGTGCCAAAGAAGCACCTGAGGGGGCTCGCGACAAATACAGACTCCAGACACTCTGAGGAAAATAGTTCTGTGATGGGGTCCGAAAATCTGTATTTGTACCTATTCTGAAACAGGTGGGCCATGGACAGCATTTTACAGAGCAGACACTAGGCTGAGAAGACAAGTACCGCACAAACGGGAGGGCAAACACGTAGGAACAGAAGCCTGGCTCTGAACCGGTGCTTTCCAAAATGGAACGTGTGCATATTCAGTGACCACACAAAGATAAGGAGTGGAGTACTGGAAGAAAATAATGACACTTCTGGTTACATTTTTTTCTCCCCCCAAAATAAAAACAGCTTTACCTTTTAATGTACAGATTACCGCTGGTGCCTTACTGTGGCCCATGTGTCACTTATCACCTCCCCAGGTCTCCCGAGAGGAGGAGACCTCCCCATACACAGGCTTGGACAGCAGCCCTGTGCTTCCACCCCCTGCGCCTCATTGCCATTTCCACGTGCACAGTTATTTGGGTTTACAGGTTATATTATCCTGAATGATGGCATGTTTACCACCAAAGGTGTAGGGGCCATGCACATTCCTGTGGGCTCTCTGGGTGTGTTCTGCTCAGGTCCTTAAGAGTTGCCAAATATAATTTTTAAAAAATAATAAACATACTTCAAATTTGCTTACCTTTGTTGGGATGACAAGTAGCTGTCAGTAATATGGTACCACACAAGTGTTTTTGAAAAAAATAAGCACTTAATTTGTTTCTTCAAGGTAATGGTAACATTTTAATAATAAGAGAAAATACGAGCTTTTTTAAAGAAATTCATGCTATGGAACATTTTTAAATCGAATATTTGGAAATGTTTCATCCATTTGTGATGTTCTTGCCAAAGACGATTTAAGTGTATCACTTATTTAAAACTCTGAAAAGTACACTAAAAAATTATGGAAACAGAATTTTCTAACTGGGTTACTAATCTTCCAAATGAAGAGATAAAATCAGGTTTGAATCCATTTTTAAAATATAGAAATGTAACATCTTCCAATTAAATTTTAAGAAAAGTTAGATGATGGCTAATTTTATGTGTCAACTAACTGAGCTGAGGGATGCCCAGATAGCTGGTAAAATATTATCTCTGAGTGTGTCTGTGAGGCTGTTTCCTCAAGAGATTGGCATTTGAATCAAAAGGATTGTCACTCACTAATGGGATCAGACATCATCTAATCCCTTGTAGGTCTGAACAGAGCAGAAAGGCAGAGGAAGGGCACACTCTGTCCTCTAGAATGTCCACCTTCTCTTGCCCGTGGACACCTGAACTCAGAGTTCCTGAGCCTTCAGATTCCAGGGCATACACCAGCATGTGCCGCAGTCCTCCCAGCCCACCCGCCATCCTCACTTCACACCCTCCCAGTCCCCTCTCCCATCAGGCCTTGGAACTTTGCTGGGTATACCTTCAGCTTTCCTGGTGCTCTAGCTTATGGGTTGCATATTTTCAGTACATCTCCACTTCTGTAATCACACTGGCCAATTTTCGTAATAAATCTCTTATCCATATAGATCCTTCTGGCTCTGTGTGTCTGGAGAACCCTGACTAATACAAGCTGATTTATGTTACAGAAGATGGAAATTTAATTAGCCAGATTTAACAAATACCTTGGCATAACTGGTGGATTGCAAAGCGAATACCATGCTTTAACAAGGATATTCCTCTATTCAAACCCATGTCTCTTTGCAAGCTAGCTTTTTCTGAAACTATTAACAAAAACTGACTATTACAAAGCATTTAACCAAGGTTTTTCAAAAAGTAAAGAGGCACATTCAATCACATTACTACTGCTAAACATATATTTAGGAAGCACAAAAAGTACTATTACAATTAAATTATAAAAATTAATTTAAATATAGCTTACTTCATCTCTGTCTCACTTAAATATTTTGTTGTGCATATATTTTCTAATGTGCATAATAGATTAGTGGTATGTACATGTTTTGTAAATATATAAACATATACATATCAAGGGTGCAAGCTGTCTGATTTTAACTATAAGCAAAGGAATAGTCAAAGTTGAAGGATCTAAAAACTCCAGACCTAAAAACTGATCTAGTTGGTTTCTAATCTTAGCGAGGATAAGAGTCTTGAGGGTGGCTCCCAGCACACACAAAACTCTGGAGTCCTCCAAACACAGGAATAAGCAAGGGCAGCTTGGGAGGACACAGGCCTTACCCTTGTCCCTTGAATGATGGCGTCCTGGTGGTGCTTCAGTGGCTTCTGGACCTTTGAATTTCACTGAGAACTATACCTATTCCATCCCAGTACTCTTGCTTTGTTCTTATAACTTAGACTTATTATGCACATTTTCTAGATGGCACTGTTGATTAAAAAGTAAGTCCTTTTAAACATTCTGTTATAGGAATATCATGCATTTTGCAGTTTCTCTTAAGGTGGTTGGGACTCTAGAGATTCTATCATTATAGGATCTTTTCCCCCTGAGGCCCAAAGAGGGCAAGGTAGAATACCCAAAGTCATCCAGAATTCAGTGGCGTAGCCAAGGCCTGTCCCCCAGACTTGTGTTCCCAACCTGGAGGCATCCGTCATCTTCCTTCTCCTTGGCCTTGCCCTGCTTGCAGACCCCTAGTGTAGAACTTTCTAACTAGTCCCACACTCCCCATTGCCCCCACTTCCTGAGTGGCCACAGGGAAATTAACACAGACTCTTTCATCTTGTGCAGTAAATACAAAACTATGCATTTAAACTCAATTACTCTTCCAAGGATAGTTTACTTCTGATTTCTCATTTATTCATTGTCTGAATATTGACTTTGAAAATTGGTCTGTTATTAGTTTGAGAAGGCTGGCCCCCCAGGTTCCCACAGTGTTAGACCCAGTGAACTGATAGGGGAAACACATAAAAATAATAATAGTAATTTCTATTCTATAGTGAAGTTGATCTTATGAGTTTCTTCCTTAACCATATGGCTGCAATGGCTGCCACTCATATGGATGACAATTAAGACAAAAGTAATAAAATAGAAAATGAGAGTAAACCAGTCAAGATAGCCAGTTCAAAGGATTAAGAGAGAAACAGAGGGAAAAAGAAAGAGAATGTGTGTGTATGTGTGTGTACATGTATGTATACATACAGTCTCTTTTTTTTATACAAGGACTGTCCAGAAAGTACCCAGTCATGTAGTATGAAAAATTAGAGACATTTATTGAAGAAGATACAAGAAAAATTGTACATGGGGCAATGACATCTTGATCTCCTTCAAAGTAGGCACCTTGGGATATCACACAGTTCTCCCAATTACCATCAGCTGACATGTTATATTTTCCTGAATCTCATTGACTATGGCCTGAAATCTCTTCCCTTTCAAAGGTGATTTTAGTTTGCAGAAAAGCCAGAAGCTGCAGGGTACCAAATGTGGGCTGCAAGGGCGGCTGAGTCACCTGGGCGGCTGGTAATTTGATGTTTCACCAAAAAAACTCTGCACGAGACATGATGCATGAGCAGGTGCATTGTGGTGATAAAGCTGCCAATCACCAGTTGCCAATAGCTACAGCCTTCTGAATCAGCCAAAGTTTCCACAGAAGAATGTTCAAGCTTAATGCAAAATGTGATGCAGATTTGTCACTCTACTCACTCAGTCATTTTGAATGCAGTGGCCACACAGCACACATGCTCACTCAATGGTGTCCACTGCCCCCACTGACTAGTACAGTGAAGCCGTCATTGTTCATGCATGCATATTCCAGTCTACTCTCTTATTCTGCCAGGTTACATCAATATTGCACAAACCGTTCTCATATTAACAATGATTGGACTTTTTCCGGACAGACCTCATATGTAAAGGACTCTTACAATTCAATAATAAAATGACAAATTACTCAATTAAAAATGGGCAAAAGATCCAAAGAGACATTTCTCCAAAGAACATGTACAAATAGTCCATAAGCACATGAAAAGATGTTCAAAATAACTAGCAGAGAAATTCAGAACACAATGAGATACCATTTCATATCCATTAGAATGGCTGTCATTAAAATGGCGGATATAACAAGTATTGGCAAAAATGTGGAGAAGCCTGAGTCCTCCTACCTTGCTGGTGGGAATGAAAAATGGTGCAACCACTTTTGTAGAACAGTTTGACAGTTCCTCAAAATGTGGAATGTGAAGTTACCCTAGGACCAAGTGATTCCACTGCTAGGTATATTTCCAGGAGAAATGAAAACAAGCGTCCACACAAAAACTTGCACAGGAAATGTTCACAAAGGCCTTATTCGTAATAACCACAGTGTGGGAACCACAGTGTGGGAACCACTCACATGTCTACAAACTGAAGAATGGGTAAACCAAATGTGGTATAGCCACAATGGAATATTATTTGGTGATAAAAACGAATGAAGTATTGATATATGGGTGGACCTCAAAAACATTTAAGTTAATTAAAGAAGCCAGTCACCAAAAAAAATAAAAAACAAACAACCCCCACATTCGTATGATCCAATTTACACAAAATATGCAGAAAAGGCAGAAAACACAAATGTATACACAGAGAGAAATTCATTTAGTGGTCACCTAGGCTAGGGTGGGGGGAGTGTTAGGTGAGGGGAAGAAAATGGGGAAGGACTTCTAATGGGCACCAGGGTTCTTTGGGGAATGGTGAACATATTCTAAATTTAGATTTTGTTGGTAGTTGTACATCTCTATACGAAAACCTATTGAATAGCATGCTTTAAATGAGTGTATTCTTATCATATGTATTATAAATTATATCTTAAACAAGCTGTTAAAAACAAGAAATATAATACGTGTTAGCAGATGTGCACACACAGTCCTTTTGTGGGGGAGGAGAAAAGGGCTGATGCAGAAGAGAGAATGGATAGAGACTGTTGTTTATTTTTGTTTCGTATGTTTTGCACTGTTGTCATTTCTTTATCACATGCCTTATGATCCCACCCCTGTCATCCCAACAGTGGGAGTTATTTCCACACAGGCTTATGGGCAGGGATGATTTCTGATTTCCTCTATATACTTTTATGTACTAATTCAAAGACAAAACCTAACTTACAAGATACTCAACATACAAGATAATGCTACTTAACATACAAAGTAAAAAGTATTTTACATCCTCCTCAGCTTAGTTTTTATACTCATTATATCACATATAGTGGTTATAAACAGGCATGTAAAATGTTTCACAATTCTAGCTAAAATACTTACATTTTCACCAAAAGTCTGTCATACAGTACCATGCTTACTTTGTTTTCTCAGCCTTTTGACCTATAAATTTTGACCAATTTATAGAATTGGCTCTTTTGACACAGGCCTGTGACAGTCTGGGAGTTCAGATGCCACAAGGCTGACCCCAGGTCACCTAGAAGCTGTAAATGGCACCAGCTGCAGGATTTCACTACAAACTCACATGTGCGTGCACACACATCCCCCCACAAAGGGAATCTCTCAGATCTGGTGGTACCTCTTTGTGACCTCCTAAATGTACCCTCGAATCCAACCCTTCTTGTCCAGTACTTTTATATTTGCATCTGCACTGTCACTTCTCTGCATGAAGCCTCCTAAACTTGCGTTTCTGTTCCCAACGTTTCTGACCGCCTCTTAGAGTCCTAGATGCAGGACATGGAAAATTGGGCCTGAGAAGGTTCTGCCATTCTGTCTCCTGGAGGATTCCTGTGTCAAGGTCATACATGACCATGACCCTCGCTATAGTTCAGACTTGTCTTACTTTTTGCCTTGACTATTGCAGGTCTCTAATTTGTCCCCCTCTGATTCACACGTATAATGCCACTGAAGTCACCTTCCAAAAATGTAGGCATGATTTTTTTTCTGAATCAGGTCTCAATTGTCAGTAAAGTGAAATTCCAGTTTCTTAGCATGACATTCAAGGACCTCCATGATCTCAGCCCCAATGGACCCAACATTTCACTCACAACCATTTCCGGACTTTATTTTAGGAAAGCTGTTCCCTCAGGTTAGACCTGTCTGCTTATTATTCTCTGCTTTCTGAATGAAATGCTTCTCATTCTTAGTTCAAATTCTACCTCCTACATGAAGTTCTTTATGAATTTCTAGTTCCTCTACTACCTCCATTCTGACAGCAGGCTAATTTCAACTAAATTTTGCATTTACTCCACCTTGTCTTGCATTGTGGTCAGTTGCATACCTGTCTGTCTTCCACAGAGTGTATGTAAGTTTACTGAGGGCGGAGCCCCATCTGAATCAGTGAATCCTCTCTGTCTCTAGCAGTGTCGAGCACATGGTCTGTGTTCATTGATTGTCTGTGAACTAGGTAAACCAAAGAGCTTGCCAGAATCTGGCTTTAAAAATACAGCTGCAGAGAAGTAGGGTGGAAAATCATTTGATATGCAGGTATGTGTGGCAAATGGGAGGCTCACAGAGAAGATGTTTTTTAAGTGCCCACACAAGTCCCTTCCTTGGTATGAGATGGGTCTGAGCCAGACATGCTACCATTATGCCCATTTCAGAAAGAAGCTTCAAAAAGGTTAACGGGAAATAAGTGTAATCTCGTACCGCTCTCAAAGTTTTTCTGAATGCAAAGAATTCGAACTCCTACATCCAATCATGTAGCGTCATGGTCACAATTCTGGAAACAGAAAGGGAAAGAAGTGCAGTGAGTAGTGACAAAAAGCAGTCCATTCTAGCAGGGAAATCATAAGCGAAGTGCACAGGGCTGACCATGACTCTCTGAGCACCTGTGTCTGATGGCTTTTCTCACAAAGAAGCAGCTGGTTAAGTGCATGTGGATGGAACCCTGCCTTAGAAAGTAAAACACGGGCAATATAATTGGCATTTCTTGATTGAGTTGAACTCCTTGTACACAGTAGGTTGTCTGAACTTATTTTGGTTTGTTTTTGTGGTGTGATACTGTATTTGTCTGGATCTTCATAGGAGTCTTCCTAGGAAATTGTAAGAATCTGAGTGTCATTTTAAAACCAATCAGTGCTATGGAAGCTGGGTGGGAAGGGCAATCCAAGCAGAAGGAAGAGAACTCAGAGTTGGGGTGAAGATAATATGGAAGAAACATCCTTCTAGTTCTCTCCCTCCCTTCCAGCCATGAATCCTTCCATCCAACATTCCCTACGTGTCAGGCACTGTGCTAGGTACCAGTGGTACAGCGTTGACACACAGCGGTTACCCTACCCACAAGGAGTTACGCTAGAGGATGAGAGGAGAGAGTAGTTAACATCAACATCACACTGTGTCTGAGCTGAACGCTTAGAAAAGGCGGTTAATGGTGCTGTGAAAGTACATAATAGGGTCCTTTTATTTCATCAAGGAGATCAAGGAGGACTTTCCAGAGGAAGTGACGAGGGAAGGGCAATTTGAAGGAAGAGTAGTTTTTAACTATGTTCGTGTTGTAGGGAGAAGGTTATGAAGAGAATGTAGTAAGGAAAGAATGAACTTACATTGATTTTGTCATTCTTAAAGTTCTCATTAGCTTAAAATGTGATTTCTTATTTCTAAACTGTACTATTTAGTGATCAGTGATATCTAGAACCTTCAAACTTTATACATACAATTACATAAAAAGCAATAGACAGTTTTTTTAAAAATCAGCAAGTAATAATACACTGTATTATTAAAATTTTAGTAAGTTTTTTATGTAAATGAAAACTGAAAGTTAAGAGGTTTAGGAACCATCTTCGTTATTTATAAAGGCATCAGTTGAGCACTAAAGGAAAAGACCCACAGCTCAAACACACCACAGATGGAGTCAAGCCCACTGTGTCCTGCTTCCTTCTCTTAGAGAATGGACATACAGCATCAGCTGTCAGGTAGTGGGTACTGGAACAAGCTAGCTAGGCCTCATAAACACTTTCATATTTGTGGAATTTTTACAACAAACTCATCGCCATTTTACAGGTAAAGAAATGGGTTCAGAATAGTTAGTAGTTTGGCCAAAGTCACAAAGTTGGTAAGGGTACAGCCAAAAATGGAATTTATTTCTTCAAACCTCTTCTGGCTACACGTAATAAGGGCTGCTTTCATTTACACAAGGGTTCACGCAAGAATGAAAAAAGTGTTTATTAATTCTTAGTTTCCTTTGTGGGCTAGATAATCTTAGTTTTAGATGTACAGCCTTGATAATTTTTTGTTTTATCTGTTTCTTTTAAATAATTACCTTATATATCTTCAAATAATATTTCATAATTTTTCACATCAAAATTAAGAATAAAAAATTGGATATATTACTTTAGTAAGGACCTAGTTGGGAAATGCTATGTTATCTATATATTTGAAAATAATTATCCCTTTGCTATCAATGCCACTATGTTGCTAATTTCTTTTCAAACTTAGATTTCACAGTCTCCACTTTTCTCTCTCTCTCTCTAAAGATTTATCTCTAGAGAGAGGGGAAGGGAGGGAGAAAGCAAAGGAGAAAACCCCCTGTGTTCAAGAGATACATTGATCATTGCCTCCCCCACGCACTCTGCCAGCCGGGGATCAGGCCCACCCCCAGGCACACGCCCTGGCTGGAATCAAACCGGTAACTTTTCATTTTCCCAGACAGTGTTCAACCAACTGAGCCACTTCGGTCAGAGCTTCTTCGTTTTCTTTATTTCTCAACCATTGGCAGTCTTTTTGCTTGTCTTTTGTTTACTCTTTTCACGTCACTCTTTCAGTCTGAAAGGACACTTTTATTTCCTCTTCACTAAGCACCCTAAATATGTCAGCAACTTTCAGCAGGGTTGTTTGTTTATACTTTATTTCAGTTGACCTCTCTACAACACTTGTCACTAACCACTTCCATGTTCTTGGGATCATGACTTATCCTTAAGCCTGCTAGTCTTCCCAAATTCTGAGTTCTCTCTGTGTGCCCACTCCTTTTGCACCCATTATGTCCTGTGATTCCCTTTCCAGCTCTCTTCTCGTCTCCCCGTCACACATTCCTGGAGATCACTTGCATCCCCTCAACTACAATTAATATCCACATTCCAAGATTTCTGTATCTGTATCTGTGACTCCGATCTCTCCACTGAGCTCTACACACACATTCCCAGTTGCCTTCTGGACATCCCCACCTGGAGAGCCCCCAGCCCACTCAAAGTCCACTCACTATCCAAACTCCTTATATTTAGCTGCTCTTACAGACTTGCTCATCTGCCCATTTTCCCAGCAACTCAGTCAGTAAGTAGATAGTTGGGAAATGCAATTAATTTTATCATTTGTTGATATGATCCCAAATGTTGCTCGAAATTATCCTCTTATGTTTTCTGTTTTTGAGAAGCTCATAATTAAATCTTATTTTTAAAAAAAAGAGAAAGAAGGAAATGAGAAAAGAAAAGAATAAAACAGATGCTCATACTATCTATATTTCATTGTTTTCTTTTCTATACCAAAAGGAACAGTTGGTAGAAAATCAGCGACAGTCATTTTAATAAGAATATTCAAACATGCATACATTAAATCCTCCAATGAAAACCTTTAGGGCACCAAACTGTAGTACATCTCTGATAATAAAATCTCTTCTCACTTGCTTAATAAGAGGTCAATTTCTTTTGAATGAGTAAGTCCTAAATATATTGTGAAATTTCAGTTTTTGTTCAGTGCTATTTCAAATACTTTTTTCTTTGCAGTTGGTTAGTGTCTAGAACTCAAATGCAAGGAAGTTGAAATACGAGAGCTTAAGTGAGATGCTATCGGTTAAGTAAATTGAGTAGCCGACCTCAAATTAATAGCTGACATTCTGGTCAGCAGGTCCTCTCGTAAGTGGAACATATAACAGATGTGTTCAGGTAGGACTGTTACGAGAAAATCGGGTGGGATTTCTCCAGGTACTGGCTGGAAAGATGAGGGTAAAGGGTTCATCTCTTTCCTGGGTTACTGAAAAAACAACTTCAACCATTCCTGTCAATTTTCTGCCTTCTTCCAACTTTCCTACCTGGTGCTGTTCCTCTACACCACCTCAAACCATGTAAGCACTATGCACTGTTTACTTTAAGTGGGATCATTTGGAATACTCTCCATTTTATTGCCGTTGTTATAGAAGGAAAGAGAGGTGGTGCATAAGGCACTCGTACTGCAAGAAAAGGCCAGAAAGAATAAAATCTCTAACAGCCCCAACTTACAATGTGATGATGGTCAGATGCAGGGCTGACGATTCTGCGAAACATCTTACAGCTCTCCACTGCATCAATTCATGTCTCTCCAACACATTTTCAGTAAACACTATAGAGAATAAACTGGAAGGAGCTGTCAGAAAGCTAAGAAAGACACTGTGTGGAGAGAAACCTGAAGCCAAACTCTTGATTTACTGAAGCAATCATGCAGTAACAATGTGTTAAAGCATCCACATCCCTAAAACAGTGTGTGGCGGGAAAATTATTTCCAATTTTCCTTTTCAGAGATAAATTTGGTTAATGATTGGGAGTAATTCTGAGGTACTCCCAAGCACTGTGGGGGGTCAAACTGTAAAATTTATGCAAAGCGTCCCTGAGCAGAGGTCTGCAACACCTTCCTCAAAACACCAGGTGGATCTGACTCTCATATTCCGAATACAAGAATCTTACCTGGTGTATGATTTGCAGATACTTTATCTCATCTGTGGATCATCTTTTCATTTTCTTAATGGTGTCCTTTGAAGCACAAAATGTTTTTCATTTCTATGAAGTTTAACTAATTAATCTTATATCACTTGTACTTTTGCTGTCATGTCTCAGAAATCATTGCTAACTCAAGATTTACTTCTCTGTTTTCTTCTAACAGCTTGATAGTCTTAGCTCTTACATTTAGGGTTGTGATCCACTTTGATTTAACGTATTGTGTGGTGTGAGGTAAGGGTCCAAAGTCAGTCTTTTGCATATGGAGATCCAATTGTGTATATTGAAAAAAATCTTTTCTTTCCCCCCATCGAATTTTTTTGCCCCTTTGTCAAAAATTAATTAACTATATATGTGAGGGTTTATTTCTGGACTCTCAGTTTTACTTCATTGATCTGTATGTCTGTCCTTAATTCTGGCACCGCATTGTAATGATCATTGTAGCTTCGTACTAAGTTATGAAATAGAATTATTAATCCCTGAATTTGGCTTATCTTTTTCAAGATAATTGTGGCTCTTCTGAGTCACTTCCATTCCCATGTGAATTTTAAGATCACCTGGTCAATATTCTGCAAAATATTTTTTTAATTTACATATTTTTGCTTTGCTGAATCTCTTTACCCTTTTGAAAGAAAGAAAGATAAAGAGAAGTGGGTGGGGGAGAGAGGGACTGAGAGAAAGAGAGAGAGAGAGACTCATGGACACAGATTAGAGAATGGTGATTGCCAGAGGGAAGGGGGGTAGCAGGAGGTAGAAGAGGGTAAAGGGAGAGAATAAGTGGTGATGGAAGGTGACTTAACTTGGGGTGGTAAACATACAATACCATACACAGATGATGAACTGTAGAATTGTATGCCTGACACCTGTATAATTGTCTTAACCCATGTCACCCCAATCAGTTTACCTAAAAACACATTTGTGAGTTATGTGTCAATTATTGATTTAAAAAATAAAATAAAAATTGAAAAATATTTATATAAAGAGAATTAATATTTATATAAAGAAATAATTTGTATGCTGTTTTGTAAATTACATTTTTACTCCTTTCATTTAATGCCATCTCTCTCTAGGGTGTTTTAAACACAGTGTACACGGAGAAATGAGTGCTTTCCTCTTTCTGAGTCACTACAAAGATGCAGCCCTTTTTCTTCTCACTGCTTCAGAGTTCCAACCTGGGGGCATCTCGGACCCTAACTGATTTGATTCTTAAAAAAAAAAAAAGAAGAAGACCTCCTAGAGTTATTTTCTTGAAGGGTCTGGCTGCAAACTAAGAAAATTCAGATACTTACAAAACAAAGTGGCGAGTGAGCAGCCACACTTAGGGGAGCGACCCTCTACAAATCTGGGTGCCATTAGCTGCCCCACAGCAGCAGAAACCCTGCCAGAGTTGTTGCACAGGAGGGCGGGCTCTCCAGAAGTAGACAGCTTGCTTCACTGTAACCACGCCTTTCCCCACCATCCTCTTCTCCCACCTAGCCACCCTGCCCATTCATTCATTCATTCATTCATTCATTCATTCAGATGAGGTACAGGTGCTAAGCCACAGCCTTTACAAAATACTTCTATATCAGTATGTAAAGGAATCCAGTACCTGAGGGATTAAAACCTGGCACAGTCCCCACGGTGCCCCCCTCTTGGGGCATTTCCTCCTGGCTCCTGGGTCCCCCTCTGTCCTTACTGGTAGCTGTCTGTGCCATAGCAGTTGTTTTATATTTTGACTATTACCCCTGTGTACTTTTATACTGTAAAAGGGTTAATAAACTAGTACAGTGGGACCCATAAAACTCTACCTTCCCAAGAAGAAAGCTATTATCCAAAACTTTCAGGTTTCTGAGAAAGGGCCACATCTATGTATGGAATTTGTAAGGGCGGGGAGGGGAGAGTGGAGAACAGGGGTCTAGGAACTTGGGTGGGAAAAATTTACATCTTTATTTTTACTAAGCCCTTCCTAAAATTTATTATTTATATCAAATATGGATGAAGGCAACAAACTGCAATATTATCAGCAGCACCTACAACATTTTCACTAATAGCAATCACAGATATTTTATATCACATTAGAGTTGATGAAGATATCTTGAAATACCATTTTTACATTCATCAGTACTTCTAAATTATAGTAATGATTGGATCAGCCACTATATCTTATTTAATATGTTAATATAAAAGCACATATCACTATGTTATAAATGTGTTCAATATTTTGATCACTGTATTTCAGTGTAATTGGTTTCCTTTATAATCTTATGTCTTTTATTTTACACATTTAAATACTTTATTCTGAAAAGGAGGCCAGAGTCTTCACAGGAAGCAGGGTAGTCCAGGGCACAAAGAAGATTAAGAACAGCGCTGCTGCGTATTTTGTGAGCAGCACACAATTCCTGTGCCAGTTGCGAACACTAGATATTTCAAGGGGCTTTGGTTTTAAGGCTGGGCTGCATCAAAAGTTACTGTTTAAAAAGAAAACATTTGTAATATACCACCTACTCTTTAGAGAACTTAACACCTGATACCAGGTTCTTTTTTTATAGTAGCACATGCAATCTAGATTTTAAAAAATCAAGAAAGGCATGAGTCTGTCTGTGTGGTCTCATCTCAGTGGCCCCTGTGGTCTAACTCGACACACTTCCCTGCGTAGAGATTGGTTTCACTCAGAAAAACATAGCTCTGACCTGTGTGTTACTCATATTGGTCTTCTCATTTCTCTCTTCACTTAGGTATTTCAAAGTTCAGTACTGGTACTTCACTGTTTTACTAGAAGGCATCACACACAAAAAAAAAAAAACAGTGAAAGTGTATGACCTTAGAGTAGGTTTATATAATAAATGAATTTTTAATGCCAAGATGCTGTATCATTGAAATTACTCCCAAACTTACATGCCAGGTGTGGCTGTGCAAGGCCTCCTTTTACCAGGCCTCAGCACGCAGGAGCGTGGTCTGTGTGCCGGGACAATTACAGGATCAGGGAACGAACAGGAAGAAGATAGGGAAAAGGAAGGGGGCAAAATGTGTCAACCCAGGGGGCTGGGGCCCGTGGGGTCACATAGACTGAATCTTGGTAATTCAGATAGCCTAAATCCATTTTTTATTGCTTTTATTTTTATGATAATTTGTTTAAACTTATTTTTCAACGTTTCTGAATATAAAAATTTACAATGATAATTTTTATATGAAAGAGTGTAGTTTCTCAAGTCTGTTTCTCAAACTGGAATATTTAGGAACAGTTTTTGAAATCAACTCTTTTCTTTTTTCCTTTATGTCATTGGAGGTTGGGAACCACTGATAGGAAAAGGCAAATGGATTTCCAGATTTCTGTGAAGCATTGAACGAAGGCTTTTCCTTCCCCATTCCACTTACATTCAAGGAAGGGAAAAGGTGGAAAGTTGAGTAACCAGCTATCAAAAGGAGTATTTTGAGGACCAGTACTAATAACAAGCAAAATGCATAGGCCTAAATTACTTCCATATCTATATATACTGAGGAGCATGTTAATCTGGCAACTTCCTGCATGCTAAGTTCAAAAATATAAATACATTAGAAAAGGAAAAAATATTTCTCTTTTGGTGTCTATATTGTGTGAAGCTATCATCGAGCATAACGCACAGGTGGTTTAAAGTGCCTCTCTGCCATCTGAGATCTCGGCCTGCCAGGGTGGAGGTGGGGATGTCGCTGTAG
Source organism: Artibeus jamaicensis (assembly GCF_021234435.1). Classification (NCBI taxonomy): domain Eukaryota; kingdom Metazoa; phylum Chordata; class Mammalia; order Chiroptera; family Phyllostomidae; genus Artibeus; species Artibeus jamaicensis. Next base: position 33,045,506 of record NW_026521871.1, on the reverse strand, counting down.
GGAATTGGGCCCATTCAGTATGTGAAATGAGGCTGGCGTGGGCTCAGAGGTTTTGTCTGTGTCTTTACCCAATTCACAATTCTTTGCTTGCTTTTTAAAATTTTTTTAGGCCTTATAAATTTTCTTCTTTTTTTTTTTTTTAGTTTTTATATGTAGATGCAAAAATTGAATAATTAAAATTTTTCTGTCAGTTGCTATATACTTCCCGTCAAAATAGGAAATACAGCTATATAAACCAGAGGTCACTTTAAACTTGGTACTGAAATACTATTCTAATTTACGGTTTTGTTATTGTACAGAGATTTATTTTTTATGAAGATCTGTGTTCACTTGATGAATGCTTTGTATCCACATTTTGGATTTGGTAATATTGTAAAAAATCAAACCAGGTTTTCATTTTCCAAACCTGATGTTTTGTGAGTTTCTTTTTAATGATGCGTATTTGACATTTCATTTACAGCATGGGTTGTATAGGAAGGCATGACTCAATCTACTATTATACATAAGTATGTATAGTAAATGAGTGTTGTCTCAATAAGTAATATAAAAAGATCAACTCAGATAAATGAAGAAAGAAATAAAATACAAATCTAGGTTTGATAGCAATATCCGCATAATACCAGTTATCTTATGTATTTTTTAACTGAGAGTGTTGTGAGCATTTAGGATTGAACATCCGCCTTTTCGATCCGAAGTGTTCCTGTGTCTGATTTCAATGAAGGGGGCAGTCTGTGGCAATAAGAAGCAGACATGGTGAGACCTTTGCGGACCCTCTAGCAATCGGCGAATATCAGATCACAGATTTCCCCAGCTTTAATTACAGGCAAAAGAAAAGACAAAATTAGCATTTTAATATAGAAATATCTTAGGCTTTAGGAGAATTATGATAAATCTATGTTGCCTAGTGAACCAAAGAGGGGATATTACAACAAACTGTCTCCTTAGGAATATTTGTTTAAATAAAGGCAACAATACTTCATCCTTATCTTTTTTGGATAATTATCGCTATTTCAGGCTGTTCTTTGTTCCAAGTTTAAAATACCTTTAGTTGTTGTTGTTGTTGTTTTAAGTAGTTGGCAGTGTTTGTTTCCTATAAAACTATAAGAAGGGAAAATTCTGTTAGCTTGGCACTAACAAGGTAATTATTTTAGGGAGAGTTTTGCTCTGCAGCTCCAGTAAGCTGGTGCCACGGCATCTCTGCACTTGGATGCATTTTGGTTATCTCGTTCCCGTTACAGCGCATTAAACTAACTCCTCTTCCGTGGCGGAGGTTTGCCCACCTGTCTCCCCTAAAACACCTGCAACATATGTTTGCATAACCCTGTAATGCTTTGCCTTTGGGGTCCCGAGAAATTCCCCCAGAGCTTTTTGCTTATAACAGCTGAGCAATTCGTTTTTCTAATGACGGTTGCTTTTCCCCCAGCATTGAGGCAATAACATATTCACTAAAATAAGAGTCTCATTTTTCATCAAAGAGAAACGTTCGACATGTTTTCACAGTGCTGTTCTTCCTTCGGAGCCTTATTTTTTTCCCCTCTTCTAATCCAGCATGCTAAAAATTAAGGGTTGGTAGCAAAATATTAGGGAAAAGAAAACTAAGTAATTCTTTATTTGTCAAATATGTTATTTTCTTCATTCCAAACATGCATAGTGTCGTAAATCTAAATCAACCTTGGCTATTAAACAAGCACTATAGGAACTGTATCAGCTTAATTTAATGTAAAAATTGTGACCAGTAAACTACAAAAATGATAATAATTTAGACATATTGCAGGAAATCACTTTAATTATTGTAATCACAAGCTGGCAAACGTGCATTAATGGCACAGTATGGTTTTACAATTTCTTAAAAAGTCATAAATGTATATAATCTTCAGAAAGAAGACAGCCTTTCTTCCCACATACGAGATCCAGTGTGTGTGTGATATTTTCCTAAGTATATATGTCTTTGCTTCTTAAAAATGAATCATTTAGAAGAATGTCCCCTAAATTTAAATATGATCATTGAAAGTATGAAACATCACTTTCTCTTCCTGTTTGTTATCATGGATTTTAAGTGATGAAGCTATGAAATCTGCTCTCAAATTAAAGGTCTGTTTGTGAGTGCCCAGTGCCACCAGATGGCAATCTTAGCTTCCATCACACGGCGTTTTTATCAAGTGCCCAGCACTGTGCTGTACACTCAATGTCCATTGTCTCATTTAATCCTCACTGCAGTTTTGCATATGAGGGAACCCAAGCTGGGAGTGGAGCCGACGCCTCACGGTGGCTCAGCAGTGGGAGTGGGTGGGGCAGGAGGCCCCCTGACTCCCAATCCCCTGCCTCCCCCACTAGGCGTCCTGGGCCTTTAAAGCAGAAGAGTTGTTATGTTTTCCCTGGTCTCTTTGTTTTTAACGTATAATCTGAACTCTTCCTCAACTCCTTCTGGTACATTTGTAGATTAGAACAGGGATCATTGTATTTGCTTTTCTTTGGCTCTTTTCAGTTCTGTATTTATAAATAGCCCTCTGAAAGTCACTGTGCCATTCAAAACAGGACGAGTACTTTAGTATCTTTTCTTGTGGAGTTTCCGTGTACCCATTCAAAAGGAGGTAATCATCTATACGTGAGGGCTGGGAGTTAGGGGATCAATCTAATCAGTTTAGAAAGTACTGTTTATAATGACCTAGGCTGATCTATAGACTTCCAGTGGAACAGAGCAGAGAGGACTTGTCCACCATCAGAAGTCCAACTCAGTAAGGACGGGGTGTTTGTTTTGCCTGAAATTACAGTAAGGAACAAGCTTACTCTCAAAAATATAGACCTAGAAATGAAGAATGTGAACTATAGCAGCAAGATTAGATAGATGTCACCTAGTTTTATCCCTTCTATTGCTTGTTGGTATGGAGTACTGTTTGCAAATTGCCTTTGTGATGATGCCAAATTAACAAAAGTGTTTTGGAAATTCAGAAGTGCAGCACTGGTTTGCTTTGGTTTGGTTTTTCCATATAGTTCCCTCTGGGTCACTTGTTTCTACCACTGTCTATTCTGCTTCTGTAAGTCATTTTGTCCCCAGAGCTTTAAGTTGCTTCCCCAAAACCAGCCCGTCTGTGCCAGGAGTGGAAATTTCAGCATTCTTCTTATATTACCATAAAAAGGGGTTAATACGAAGCTTTAAGAAGAGCTCCACCAGCTTGTCAACAAAGAAGAATTGAATGGTAGTTGGGAAGTTAACCAGCTGCAATCTTGTAGACTTATTTCAAGGCCATCTGGGTGGTCTCGGAAAGGAATGGTAAACCAAGGTAGACTGGGTTTGTAATTTCAGTATCTTCATGTAGAGCGACATAGACTCCCCAGGTCATGAAACATAATTGGTATCCCTCTGTACACAGACCAATGTGAGTAAAGATGTGATTACCATTTTGCTATCTTTCTATCAAAGAAAAAACGCCACCAAAAAAAAAAAAAAGCTTTTTTTAATGTGCATGGGATTGGAAAAGCTTATAATAGTTGGAATCATGACTGTGTGAAAACGGGTTTAAATTAAGTACTGATTGTTCCAATCTAAGCAAAAACATAACATTAAAGTTGTAGACATCACATGCTCTGCCCAAGGAGAAATTACAGCTGTTATGTAGCCTGGTCTTTCTTACATACAAAGCTTCAAATATGCAAAATTCTAGTGGCCTCTATATGTTAGAGGGAATTCCAGGTCTTTAAACATTGAAAGTCGGAACTGTTATATTTCTACAAAATTTTATTTGGAATCCTGGCTGGTGTGGCTCAGTTGGCTAGAGAGTCATCCTATAAATGGAAAGGTTGAGAGCTTGATTCCTGGTCAGGGCACATGGCTAAGCTGCAGGTCAGTCCCTGGTCCGGAGTGTATGAGAGGCACCCAATTTACATTTCTCTCCCTCTCTCCTTCCTTCCCTTACCCCCTCTCTAAAATCAATAGGCGTGTCCTCAGTGAGTATAAAAACAATTAAAATTTTGTTTGGAAAATATTCTTTAAAGTAATAAAACCAAGTTTCTCTTTACTTTTAAAATGTTTCAGGTGCATAAAGTTTTAGAATTCTGCTCATTTAATCTCATTCCCCTAAGTTACCACTGTTATTTTGGTACATAGTTGTGTAAGAAGATATTGTTCCAAATTTTCTTGATTTTTTTTCCCCTAAGTTACCACTGTTATTTTGGTACATAGTTGTGTAAGAAGATATTGTTCCAAATTTTCTTGATTTTTTAAGACCTTAATTTAGAAGAGATAAAACTAATTTAATTAAAAGAAAAGAATTATGCTACAGTGAAGAACTGTCAGTCCTGAATGTTAGTATATAAAAGTGTTTGTGCCCTTTTCATTCATAGATAGATAGATAGATAGATAGATAGATAGATAGATAGATAGATAGATAGATTTTTATAGCCAGCTACACACTGGTTAACATATATGCCAGATACTTAGTTCTGTGCTGTTCATACAAGCCACATGTAACAATTGATCACTTAAAGGGCAACTGACCCCAAATGAAATGTGCTGTAAGTTTAAAATACACACTGGATTTCAAAGGCTTTTGTACAAAAGAAAGAATGTGAAATATCAGCTCAATAATTTTTATATTGATTACATGTTAAAATGACAATATTTTGATTATACTGAATTAACTAAATATACTGTTACATTTAATTTCACTGTTCTTTTTCTTTTTCTAATGTGGTTACTAGGAAAAATTTAAATTACAAATGAAGCTTGCGTTCCTGACGCCCCTGTACCTCCAGTGGACAGTGAGCGCCAGCCCAGGCCGCGCATGTCCACTCCTAACGTTGTAGGTGCAGCACCGTCCTCGCAGACAGGAAATCCTGCTGAATAGCTTTTAACGAGAACCTCTGATTTTATTTTCTCACATTTCAAATGCTGTTTTTCAACATTCTCTTTTGATTCTTTTTTTTTTTAAGTCCCAGTATAGTGGTACTTTAAACTGCATCTTCCTTTGATACTAGTAAGTCTCCCAGGAATTTAAATAGTCCTCAGTGAAAGCAATACTTGAGCCTCATTCATATGTTCAAGTTAGATCATTATTCCTAATAATGGCTTTAAGTGCTTAGATAGATCAGCACTTCCGTCTTGAATTGCTTGTCATTTCTTTATAAAGATGTTTCAAGAAATGGAGCTGTCCCCTCTTTCATTGTTTTCCAGCCAAAGGTAACATAATCCTTTATTAGTTTGTTGGAAGTCAGAGAACAAAAGTCCTTTGTATTAACAAAAACAAAATGTACTTCCAGGTACCGAAAATAAAGGACAAAATTAGTCATGAGGGATGGTCTTGGGGAGTTAATTTTTTTAAACAAACCAGGAGGCACTGCTGATCTGCCAGTGGCTTTAACCTCTGTCGGATTTTCCCACTGTACTGAGTCCAGGTTGTCATCAGCTACCACAGGGAAACCGATCTAATTCCTCGAGAGAGAAGAGTTGCACTGTTAGACTTAATAGTATGGTAGTCATGGAAGCATCAGTTATCTTCATCAAGGCAATTCAGATTTGATTATTTTAAAACTGTGTGTTGAATACCAAACCAGTGGAGTAGTAGCTGGAGCTAAATCAAGGGATTGTCATTTTTGTTAGATGATTAGGGCTGACTTGGAAGAGATATGAAAGGGTTGAGCTGTGTAAATATCCTCTTTCAGCAGGAAAAGAAAAGGTCCATCACGGCCATTAAGATGCAGCTTGTTAGCTTGATGAATTTCAAACTATTTAACCTTAGCAATTATATACCCCCGCCTGCATGCAAGTGTATCAGTGCCGTAGGTTTATGTCTCCAAGGACTGATGTAAAAACATATTGGTAATTTTCCGTTAAGATAAAACGCAGCCTTTCTGTGTGCAGATGGGTCTTTTAAAGGACAGGGCATGTCCTGGTTCAGAGTCCTAATTATGTGCTCAGGGGAACATTGGAACACATAAGTTTTTAAAGTTTTTAAATAAAAATAGATGTAATTGAACATTTTAGAAAGGACGGTATTCATTTGAGTAATGCATTATTAACATGTTACATTTTTTATAAAGTAGGTTAATTTTTTGTCCACGAGGAACTTGATACATTTAAATAAATAGACACATTACATTAATAGCAACATTTTAGACACACCTGACTTATGACTCAAGGACATTTCTGTAATGTTTATAAATAATATTAAATATGAGAAAGGACAGTGTATAAAATGTGCTTTTATAAAAATGTGCTTTTTGGTCAATTTGCTTTTGTATTGTGCTGATACCCTGCTAGTATTTTCACTACTTGGGCACTTATTAAACTAGTATGTAAGAATAGATGACATAGAAATTGCTAACTTGAAAAGAGTTGCTGAATTCTTGAAATAATTGACTCGTTTCTGAAGAAAGACTCGGTGCGCCATCTAGTGGGCATACTTAGCATTCTCTGTGTCAGAAACGGACGCATTTCTCTTACTCTTCCTCCAAAATGCAGAATTCTTGACACTTTGTATCTCCTGGTCATTAGCATAGATTGTGCTCCCCTGAAATCTCATCATTTCTCAGTTTTGTTGTGATTTTATTATATTGTGTTTTGGAAAGTCGCATTGAAAGTGATCAAAATCATCAAAAGTAAATTTAATGAGAGAAATAAATCAATATGGGCTATGAGATAAGGAAAAGAAAAAGATATTAAAAGAATTTCAGTCTTTACTCAGGACTGTCAGTTACAAAACTTCAACAATAAAAGCAAAGTCCAAGCATACTACTTATTAAACTTCTTTATTTTATGTATTTTTTCTGAAAGAATATAAAAACAATCATTTTGTCATTTTATATGCTAATGTATAACATAAATAGCTTTATACATTTTAATTCTTTCTTTTATAGAAAAATCCAAGACCAGTGACTTATCAGTTCCATCCAAATTTGGATTATTACAAAGCAAGGGGAGCAGACCTCATGGACAAGAGCCGGTGAGTCCTCTTTATCCAATGAAAGGCATACGCCACAACGGTATTCTCAGAGATCATCAGGAAATATTGCACAACTGCTGAAAAGAATTTTCCCGTTTTTAGCATATCAGTGGTTAATGAATATCATGAATCTTTGTTAAATAAATTATCCAAGTATTTTTATCTGAGTTCTTTTTAAAGGCATAAGAAAATGGTATACATCGATGTCAGTAGTGAGACAAAAAATTAAGGAAGAGTACTTTAACAGTTCGAAGTCAGGCAACTTAATGTTTCTAACGTTAATAAACCTAAATAAAGTGTGCCTGCTTGTGTAATCTCTTTCTAGATCCTTGCTGTTGATTGAAAAGACGCAGTTCTGTAACATATTTTTAAATTATTTCAGTAACAAAATTAAAATTGATTTTCCCAACTGTCTTTGGAACTACACAATAAGCTTATAAATGCATCTTGTGTGTGCCTTTGTGATTGCATACACAGAAACTTTAAGGGTCACTTTAGGAATTAAAGAACATTAAAATCCTACTTTTAAAAGAAATTAACTTTGGCATAAAGGGTTGATGAACAGTTTTGTTCTTTCATAATACTGTACTCAGATGTCTCAAGAGTTAACTTGTCAAACCAGAACCATCTCAAATTAGAATGTAATTTCAAAGTTTACTCTAGGAACCTAAAATGTTAGTAATGATAAATGCTGCCAAGTTGTCCGCATTTTCTTCCTTAAGCATCTTGCCTTTGTGCTAGCTTTTCTTCAGCTGGAATTCGGCAACTGAAATGTACATTTACGGAGCAGGCACACACCACGTGTTCTGCTCTTACCAGGGAAGTTAGAAAGAGGACATACTTCTGCCTTGTAGAAACTCATCATCTAAGGGATGAGAAGTTTACAAGAAGGTGGCTAAATTTGAACTTGTATTTTTTTTTTATAAAATGGAGGAAGAGATAGGAGTGTTATTTTTAAAAACCACAACTAATGAGGACAGAGAATATTTAACTTGGATTGAAAAAGACAAAAACTTTGGACCAAGATTTCTAATACATGTACTTATTTATGATTTTAAGCTAACTTTCCCAAGCCCCAACTTTTGTGATACTGTCCTCTTTTCCCTAAAGTGGCAAAAAGTAAACATGTTAGTACAATGTTTAGAATTAAGCATTAGCAGTAAACCTGTATTTTCAACTGTGTTTCAGTGTAATCTTACTTTAAATTACCCATCCTTGATTGAAATCTGCCTCATATTGTGATGCACAGTGTAATTATGAGACCAGTTTTATGGCCCAGGAGTCTTCTCAGAGGCCCTTTTCTGATGTTCATTTCATCTGATTCTTGTTTCACAAATAGAAGGCTATTCCCTGTAGTCACTTTGTTGATTTTATTTAACAAATTTTTAATGAGTGCCAGACTCTCCTTATGCTACACATTGGAGGCACACAGTGAACGAACCAGCCAAAAATCCCTGCCCTCAGGAACCTTACAGTCTAGTCACTTTTATTTACTCTGTTATGTCAAGTATTTCATTTTGTTTTGTTAAAAGAACAAGATATTTTAGGCACTTAATCTATACAAAATCTTTCTAACTGAAGTCCCTTCCTCTCTTCCCTGTCTTCTCGCCCCTGCCCCAGATTAGCTTCTTCACACAACAGCCGAAGAACTCTCCATTTACAGCAGATTACATCATGCTTCCCACTTAATGCCCGCCCACAAAGGCTTCCTCTTACCATTGATGATCCCATCTTCCTCCACCCCTTCTGTCCTTGACCTTACCTCTTTCTGCTCCCCCTCTTCTTTGCTCCCCTCCCATCATCTTCCTGACCTCTTCACATAGGGCTCAGCCCACACAGTCATGTCAGAGAGCTGCTCTTAACCTCTCCTTGTTCTTTCCCTCCCCTACTCTCTCTCTCTCTACCCATTACCCAATCTTGTTTTCCTCATAGCATTCATTTCAAACTGGTTATATTCTTCATTTGTCTACATATCATCTGTCTCCCCAACTTCCCCACTAAAACCTAAGCCCCTGTCTTACAAACCACTCATGGCCCCGAGGTGACACCTAGGTGGTATTGGGCGGGTACTTGACAAATATTGCTGTATGTATCGTTGTAGTCCCTGTTTACATGTTTCAACATGTACTTTTTTTTTCAAGAAAGGAAATGGACTGTGCCCTTCCTTTTCTCCCCTTCACGTTTTATATTTCTTTTATTTAGCTTTTCATCCCTGTATTTTCCTTCTGAAAAATGTTGATTTTGTTTTATATATTTTCTTATAAGCACATTAAGATTCTTATACAAAGTATATTATTTTGACAATTGGAAGGGAGGTTTTTCATCATCTCTGTTGTAATTTCAAGGCTTGAAATTGAAATTGAACCAAATGAAACATACTATGTGAAGATGTCACAGAGCAGTGAGCAAGAGAAGAGTTAATAAATGGTGCTGGGAAACTTGATAAATCTTTTTAAAATGTATCAACTTATAACCTTACCCCATACTAAAATAAATTCCCAGTGAATCAAAGTGCACTCAAACAAGCAAACGCAGAAATAGAATACAAGTGGCTGTGTGACCGACCTCTAGTTATTACAAGGCTTTTTAACCTTAAAAGTAATGGAAGAAGCCGCAACAGGAATGACTGGTAGATTTTACTCTACAACTGTTCTTAAGTAGCTGTGTCAGAAGTAAAATAAACTGAATCAAACACAAACAGAAAATTGGGGAAATGTTTGTATTGGAAGCAACAGGCAAAATGCAGCATCATTAGCGTATAAAGGACTTGGCAGTTCAGTGAGAGCCAAGCTCCTGTCTCAGTGGCCATCCTGCCCCGCATCAGATCCAGCCCAAAGGGGCGGAAAGCCCCTCCAGCGCTCCTTGCTCTGTCCTCCTTCCTTAGAGGATCTCAACCCAGGTCCGTGGCTTTCAGTACCATTTATGACTGAAGGCTTCATTTACCTCAGTTTGGCCTCTGTCCTTAAACTCTGGACTCATATATACTGCTGCTTACTCAGTAATTCCTTTTGGATGTCCTTTGTGCATCTCAGTTTTAGTGTTTTCTTAAATAAAGCTCTTGATTCTGACTCCACATACCTGTTACTCCTGAAGTGTTTCTCCATCATGAAAAATAGTACAACCCAGTGAATCAAGTCTTAGAATTGCCCTTGACTCCCCTCACCTCACACATCAAGTCTGTTAGGAAGTCCTCTTCAAAACATGTCCTGAAACAAGTCACTCTTCTCTGTAAATCTGCTAATACCGAGTCATCACACCATTGCTTTTCTCTTAACCTGTCTTCCTATATCTCCTCGCCTCCGCCTTTCCACGCAGTAGCCACATTAATGTAAGTCCAATCCTAACACTCTTCTGCTCAAGCCCTTCAGTGACTTCCCAGGACACTTGGGACAAAATCCAAAGCCTTTTCAGTGGCCTCTATGATTCAGCCTCCTACTAACCCTCCAAGCCCATTTGCTACCACCTCCCTTCCCGGTCGTTCATTGGCCCGCAGCCACACTGGCCTGCTTACTATTCCTGAGGCACGCAAACATGTTCCCACTTCAGGAGCTTTGGTCTTGCTTTCCCCTGTGCCTGGATCCTTCCCCTAGAATCCACATGGCACGTGTACCATTCCGTCTCTGTGCAAATGTCACCTCTTCGTAAAGCCTCTCTTTCAAGACTCTACCTAAAATAATGGACCCCTGCCCTGGCTGGTGTGGCCCAGTGGACTGAGCATGGGCTGCAAACCAAAGGCTCACCGGTTCAGTTCCCAGTCAGGGCCCATGTCTGGGTTGCGGGCCAGGTCCCCAGTGGGAGCCGAATAAGCGGCAACCACACACTGATGTTTCTCTCCCTCCTTCGCTCCCTCCCTTCCCCTCTCTCTAAAAATAAAATAAATAAAATCTTTTAAATAGTGGGCCCCTTTCCTCAGTCCCTTTGCTTTGCTTTCTTACTTAAAAAAATTTTATTTATTTATATGCAGAGAGAGGGGAAGGGTAAGAGAAAGACAGAAAAATATTGATGAGCAAGAGAAACATCTATCTCACACATGCTCAACTAGGGACCTGACCAGCACCCCAGGTGTGTGCCCTGACTGGGAATTGAACCAGCAGCCTTTTGGGTCACAGGCCGGTGCTCAATCCACTGAACCACACCAGCCAGGGCACTTTCTTACTGTTTTTGTTTTTGTATTTTTTAGCACAAAATGGTATTTGTAGCTTTTAAAAAAATTGTTGGGCTTTTTGTTTGTTTTTGTCATGTTTCTTGCACTGAAGTGTAAACTCTAAGTGTTTGCCTAATAACTGTTACACTCCCAGCACCTAAAATAGTGCCTAGAATGTGGTAGGCACTGGATGAAAAAAGAGAGTTACAAACACTAAGTAAACATTTAAAACACTGTTCAGACTCATAATAATGCAAATCGAATTACCAATAAAGTACCATTTTCACCTTTTAAATTAGCAAATTAAAAATAAATGAGCCAGAGGTGATTAATTCCTAGAGATCTACTGTACAGAAATATTTAATAATACCACATTATATACTTAAAAGTTTCCTAAGAGGATAGCTCTTATTTTAAATGTTATCACAAAAAAATAAAGAGTATGGGAGGAAACTCTGGATGTAGTGGGTATGTTTATGGTATAGATGGTGGTGATAGTTTTGCAGACGTCAGTTGAACCTCAACAAAGTGGTGTTGAATGAATGAGTGAGTGAATGAATGAATGAATGAATGAGGAGGCCAGCACTGGTGAAGGTGCGCAGATACCCTTAGGCACCCGTCGAACAAGTGTAAATAGAGGCCTACTTGATAATCTTGCCCAAGAAATCTTTCTGTGTATCTCCTATTCTCCGGAAGTTTATCAGGGGCCCTTTAGCCATCATTAGTTTTGCAGCTACTTTCTTTGCTGTTTAGAGTCTATTAAAAAGTTAACGCAACGGGTCTGTCATTGAACAGCAAGATGGGGCGAGGGGGTGGTGCAGAGGGGATATCTCTACTGTGAGGGGACCTCCCACAGTGATCTGCACGTAGAGGATAGACAAGAGACAGGTAAACCTGAAGCAGGGAACTGATACCTGCTCCATCCGTGGCAGTGGACTTCTGTTGGTGTTGCTTATCCAAACACAGGACGAGGATGCAAAGATGACATGTGATCTCATGGATAAAAATAGCTCTAGAAATCAAGAAGCCTGATTTCTCTGCTTTACCATGGATTGCTATAATTAAGTCTTTAAAAGCAAATGCCTAGGTATTTTAGTGGTAGATTTTCCATTACGTGAGTGGGTAATATTCACTGTGCTCTGATTTTACTTACTTGCAAATTTTCTTTTTAAAAATGGGAATTGACATTTTCTTATTCATTCAACTTTAGAGCTCAGAACCACAATTTAACACTCAAATCTTGTTCCAATTCTGTCCTTAAATAACCAGAAATTGCTGCTATAAAAAAATAAGTGCATCTAATTTGTGACCAGTCTTCAGAAAGACCCATCTAATTTATTTGGGAATCTGTGACTACTGAAATGCCCAATTGAGTAGTTAGGGAACAGAATAGTTTTTAAGTACTGCAATTTCAAATTAAGAGTAGAATCACATACCTTCTTTATTCTAGAACACCCCTGGACTTTCTGCTTTGCAAATGGCACAACATAGTTTCTCACAACCTGTGATTCTTGGTGTTCAGCAGGGGGGATGAAGCCCTGGCACTTAGCTGTCTGCCGAGCCTCAAGAACATGCATTGCTTTCTCTAGTGGTGCCTTTTTATGGCTCCACAGTGGTTATTCTTTTGACTTGCTTAAGCAATTTCATATCACCCAAATTAGGTAATGTCATTTGACTAAATAAAGCCTTAATAATGATGGGAGAACCCAAGCTTAGGTCCTGATCTCTCCCCTCAGCAAATCAGCAGGAACAGTCTCTGGACCGACATCCCCAGCTTTTTTCTGCTCCGTGTCAGAGCTTAGTCTACATTTTAACTGATATCAATGACAAAAGATGCCAGATTACAGTTCTAGCAGATAGACAGGCCCTCTGCACAAGGCCCCTTGTCAGGACCTCTGCAAGAGATCTAAAAGGAAGCGAGGCTCCAGGGAAAGAAGATTCTAACAAGAGGGTTCCCTGGGTTCTGAAGGTGCCTCTTACATTCCTCCACTGAGTTGCATGTGACTAAGGACTGGTGGCATTCAGTTTATTCTTAATCCAAGAACCTAGTGACTAGTAATTCTCCTTCTGCCTTTGGGATCAGGAACTGCCTCAGCTTAGGAGTGATCCTGTCAGGGCCTGGCCCAACAAGACCATCGGAGAAAGTGGGGGATCCCAGGAATCACAGGAGTCTTCCAACAGCTCTAGTCTTAGACTAGAATGTGAGTTTCGTTGCTATTTCCTCAGTTGCTGGCACAGAGAACAAATTCAAATATTATTAAATAAATCAAAGATTTTAGCTTTAAATGTAGAATAACTTACAGTAATGTCAGAGACTGGGTCTTAGAGTCTTTGTAGGCCCAGGGCCTAGCACAGTGCATAGCACTGTTTATAGTATTCAGTGAATACTTAGTGTAATGACTGAATAAATAAGTGTAGTTTTGAATATCAAAAAGACATCATAAAATTTCCCTGGACAACTTTCATTTTATATGGTCTGATCATTTTATGTGGCCAACAAGATTTTTTAAGTAAACTTTTATTATATTGACTGCCTTTTTTCAGAAGTGCTTTATTACTAAAATATGGTAAAGAAATAAAGTGCTAATAACATTCCTAAAGCCTTGAAGCCAAGAAATCCATGGTTAGCAGTATTAGTACTTAATTAGCTAATCAGAATTTCAGAGGACACTGATTTTTATATAAATGTAATTTTGTAATATTTTATGGCCAAATAACTAAGAATTTATACTATAAGCACATCTATATCTGCAGTACTCGTACCGTTGTATTAAAGAGAGTTGTTAATTTCCAACCAGTAAGGTAGAATGGTAATACTATCTCTTATCTAGTCCAGAGTAAAGAGATCTTTCTCCTTTTTAAAAATGTATGTATACTCTGTGCACAATACACATATCTGAAGCATTTGGTCTGATGAGTTTCGACAGTGTGTTATAGGACATAACCCATGTAACCACCATCCAAAAAAAGTATCTGGAGTAACTGTTTCTTTCACCGAGAGTTCCCTTGTGTTCCTCTGCATTTGGTTCCAACCCTAGTACCACGTATTATTAGCTTTTCCTTTTCTTGAGCTTCACATAATGAGACCACACAATATGCACTCTTTCATGTCTAGCTTTTTTTTTGTTCAGCATAATGTCTTTATAATTCATCCACGTTGTTGTATGTACCACGTATCACTCATTCTTCCTTTTAGATTGCTGAGTTGCATTCCATTCTGTGAATATACCACAGGTTGTTTATCTGTTTTTCTGCTGATAGATACTAGGTTATTTCCAGATTTGGGGTATTATAAATAAGGCGGCTTTGAACATTCTCGCATAGATGTTTTGATGATGTTTGTTCATGTTATTGTTGTTTGTGGATATATGTCTGTCTTTCTCTTCAGTAAACATTTAGAAATTAAATTGCTCTATCAGATAGACGTATGCCTGATTTTATAAGAAATGACCAAACTGTTTTTTAAAAGTACTTACACGTTTTCCACTCCCCCCTGGAATATATGAGGGTTCTAATTGCTCTACATCCTTGCCAACATTTGCTATTGTCAGTGGTTTGATTTTGTCCAGTCTAGTTAGTATGAGCATGGTATCCCATTGTGGTTTGATCTTCATTTTCCTGATGACTAGTGATGTTGAGCATCTTCTCATAGCATGTTGGTGATTTACATATCTTTTTGTTGGTATCTGTTCAAATATTTTGCCTATTTTTAATGGGTTTGTCTCTTTAATCTCGATTTGTAAGAATTCTTTAAATATTCTGGGTAGGAGTCTGTCACATATATGTACTGCAAATATTATTCCCCAGCATGTAGCTTGCCTATTCATTTTCTTAATGATGTCTTTTGATGAGGAGAAAATTTTTATGTCAATGAAGTTCATTTTATCAGGTTTTTTTTCTTTTATGTTTAGTGCATTCGTTTTCCTGTCTAGGAAATATTTACCTCTCCTTATTCTCCATTGTTGAGGGTCCCAGAGACCACCCTCAGCTTCAGTGATTCACTAGGACTCACAGAATGCAGAAAGGCTGTTATAGTTACAGTGTATTATGGCAAAAGGATACAGATCAAAATCAGGGAAGGAAAAAGGCTGGCATCTAGGAGAAACCAGGTACAAGTTTCCTGTTGTCCTCTCCATCTATGAAGATATTAAATGTCCTCAAAGTACATCAGATACATCAGAGGACCATTTGTGAAGGAAGAGAAGTGAAGAGGCCAAAATTACCCGACAGGCGGGCATCTCTGTATCATATCCTCTTCCGTTCTGATGTATCCCCCTGGGCCAGAGAATCCCTGTTCTCTGAAAATGCTGCTGTTATGAACCAGTCACTGATGGAAGGAGTCACACATTGGGTCAGAAAATAAACTAGTTGAAGACTACCACTATGGAGCTAGAAACTTCAATGTTTGTTTTTATAGCTATGTCTTGGAGAGTTTATCCAATGATTTTATATACCATAATTAATGCACAATTGCTTATTATTTGCTGTGTTAGTAACCACTGTTCCTAATTGTGTGCAGACCCAGTGAGGGAAGCCCCACAGTCTAGCTACATCCGCTCACCCGTCGGCGCCAGCCTTTTATCCCTAACGAGCACTATTCCTTTTACTTCCCCTCCCATCGACAAGAGCTTGCCTACCACATGCAAAATAATCATAGCCCATTTCAGTTGAAAGCCAGACTCCTATGAATAAGGAATAGCAAACTAGTTTTCCTGGTTTAGTTTTAAGAAAAGCCTGTAAAATCTAGAGGTCCCTGAGGTATGGTATGAGTTCATTTTTTAAGATAATGGAAACCTCACAATATGGCAAAAAGGTTGGAGTTAGATATGTCTTCCACTGATACAAATTTGCTACACTCAACTTCAAAGTTAAAGAATTAAAGAAAATTGGAAAATTCATTTTATAGAACTTGAAGCCTTCAATTTATGGAATTTGTAAGTAGAAATACATCCCGAATGTTAGCTTGGATGTTAGAATCATCTTGAAAAGTACTACATTACAATCTTGACAACTCTTTTAAATTTTTTATTAAAAGACCAATGTCTATAAGCATAAAAGAAATAAATATGAGCCAGCATCCATTTAGTGCAGGTCATTATCATATACTTTGAAAAATACAGGAATGTGAAGAGAATATTGTTTCCATCCAAAAACCAAGGACACATTTATTTTATATGTGTATATCAATTAATTTTTCCAGCTACCTTTTGCACTTCAGAGAACAATTTAAAAATAAGTTTTATGTTTTTATGGTGGAATCAAGTATAGGTAGATAAAGGTGAGAAAATGATAGAAGAAAAGGAGACAGGATAGAAAGTAAAGGGAAAAATGAGAAAATACGGTCTCAGAAGAAAAATGAACGTACATCTAGCAATGGGACTGAGTCAGCATTCCTCAAAGGCTAGACTGGTGTCCAGGCCTCCTACATGGTCCTGTCTTCTCAACAGTGCCCTGAATGAGAGGGTAGGAAGCCACTGACACAGCAGGTGATACACCTGAGAGGGGCAGGGGGCTGTCCTGTAACCCTGCCTCTCACCTGTGCCAGGACGAGAGACCCTGTGTCTAGAATTCATTCTGCAACCTCTACTAAGCAAAGGAGCACTTATATTTTAAACAGAGCCTCTTAAATCTTTAGAAAGAATTCCCTTTGTCATGATTTTTAACTATCTTCGGGTATGTTTTGCAACTTGTGCAACTCGTCTCATTTTGTAAAGCCAGGCAAAAAAAGGACTGCTTTCCCTCCAAGCCGTCCGCGGCATATTGGAGGATTGCTCCCCAGCTTTTTCAGCTGCTCTTCCAGCTCAAGGTCATACCTCTCCTCTGTTCTGCTCCATTTTGCAAGTACAAAACTCAGTTCCACTGGAAGTTAATGTCTCCAAGAGCTATCTCCCATAGTTGTCAGTTACCTCCTGCACTGTAGACACTGTTTACTCTGTGTTGGCACTGTGTTTACTTTTGAAGGATAATGTCATGGGGTACAGAACTCAAAGGGGTGGTTTTTATCTCTCAGCACTTCACATGTTCCCCGGGGCCACTCTCTTCGGGCCTGCATGGTTTACTGAGAAGTTGGATGTGATTCTTACCTTTACTCCTCTGTAGGTAAGGTGATTTTCCCTCTGGCTGCTTTCAGGGTTGTTTTTCTTTTTCTATGGTTTTCTGTAGCTTAAAAATAATATGACTAAGTATAGTGATTCTGGTATTTATCCTGTTTGATGTTCTCTGAGCTTCCTGGATCTGCGGTGTGGTGTCTGACATTAATTTGGGGAAATCCTCCGTCATTGTTGTTTCACGCATTTCTTCTCCTTCTGTTACTCCCATTGTGGGAATGTTACACCATTATAGTCGCCCCACAGCTTCTGGATATTCTCTTCTGTGGGTGGGATTCTGTCTCTTTCTGTTTGCTTTTCAGTTTGGAGAGTTTCTGTTGAAATATCTTCAACTTCAGAGATTCTTTCCTCAGCTGTGTCCAATCTACTAATAAGCCCACCAAAGACATTCTTCATTTGTTTCAGTTTTTTTGCTCTATCCTTTCTCTTTTATCCCTTAGAATTTCCTTCTCTCTGCATAAATTTTCCATCTGTCTATACTCACTGTCTATTCATTAGATCCCTTAACATTTTAATTATAGTTGTTTTAAATTTGTAGTCTGACCATTCCAACATCCCTGCTGTATCTGAGTCTACCTCTGACGCTTGTTCTGTCTCTTCAAACTCTGCATTTTGCTTTATCGGTATGTCTTATACTTGTTTTCATGGTTGGGAATGATGCAGTAGGTGAAAGGAGCTGCGATTGGTAGACCTTTGGTGATGTAGTGACAAGGTGTGGGAGGAGAGGAGGCCTGTGGCCCTCTGGGTAGGCCAGCGTTGCCACGAGGCTGTGCCTCTGGACTGCGAACGGCACACACACCTCTCGGCCACTGTCCCCCGTTTGTGCATGGCCAAGATTTGGATATTGGGAGAAGAAAAGTTGTGGAAATTTTTACAGATGTGATAATGTGTTCTTTGAATCTGTAGGACAGTTTTAGAAGTTGAATTAAAACAGCTCGCGACTCTGGCAATTAAGAGGGCACTAGAGACCCTAAAAGTTCTTCCAGTAGAACGTGGGTTAGAAAGCTGGGCTACAAGAGATTGAGGGTAGTTAGAGGGTAGGAAGAGGCACCAGGAGTTTCAGAGATTTTTTTTTAAGTCTCAGAAACTGAACAAATGGGGCCCAGCGGTAAACCCAGGTTGGGTTCTAGTACAGGTGTTTTGAAGGATTCATGAATTTTCAGAAAAACGCCCTTTTGCTACTGATTCAAGCTAGTAAATGAAGTCATGCCCAAAACATGTTGTTGGTACAATTTCAAGACAATCTTTCCTTGATGGTACTACTTACTTAGTAATAGTATGTGGTAGAAAATAGGAATGAAAGGCTTTGATCACACAGAATTTGTCACTCATCAGGTTTGTGATCTAATGTCTTAATTGCAGAATCCTTTTGCTGTTCATCTCAGCTCTATTTACACATTACACTCTATCTTTAATCCAGTTCGATCTTCACTGCCCATCAGATCTCCGATAACTGCATTGTCATTAATTTAGCATATGTGCCTTAATAGTGTAAAGTCACAGGCAATAATTGTTGCAAATGGTTTAGTATTTCTTGTAGGGAATGCTGCTAGTAATATTTAAGATCTATATTAACTGACTTGGCCTAAAAATTGTCATGCCTTAAAAACAAACTATGGACAGTCTGCCTTTCCTAGAAGTACATAGTTTACAGTTGTTTATATCTGAAAATAAGTAGAGTTGCCATCGACAGTTGTTTTGAAAAGCATATATTCTTCTGGAAGCTATGGGTAGTGGATGAGGGGGAAATTGGTTAAAAACAAAAAAACATTCAAAAAAGGAAAACAGTGCTCATTCCCTTTTAAGAGCTATTCAGATGAAAAATGGCTCGGCATGAGCTTGATCTGTATGTTTTTCGTGGTTATTAGTAGTAATGAAGATGCATTAACCGTATTCTCTTGACAATGCTCCAGCAGTTCCTTAGTACTTTTATCAGCATATAAATTTTACAACTGGCAATATGGGAATTTGACTAGTACATTTTTGTTTATAAAAAAGGGTAACAACATTACAACTTCTTCATATCTATGAATTATGAATCTTGACTTGCAAAGAAGCAAAACTAAACTGCAGTAGAACTTCACATCGTGGTAGCTCTTCTTTCTGCTGCCTCCTCACAAGGCGTGGGAGTGTCTGGAGGCCGCCGAGCGGAATGCAGTGCCAGAGGTGAATGCCTGCTTACTCTGGGATCTATGAGTTCTTTTCATTTTAGCCATTCTTTTTCTCAATAAACATGTCTTCCGTGCTTTCTCCGTTGTTAAGCTACAGTGTCTAAACTGGGGATGCTGTCCTTCACAAGTAAACAGCTAAAAGTGAAGAAGTGGTGTGTAACCACTATATATCCTCATATCTATTAGGAAACACTACTTCTTAATACTTTTTGAAAGGATATTAAATAGCTCGGTTCTTTAAAGATTAAACTTGATACAGAAAGAGGACTTTGACAATGAATTTTTTCACATTTCAGTGAGTTATAAATGAATGAATCTCTATTATAAAGCTGAATTCCAGGATTTAAATTTGATTTGTCCTATGTCCAAAGCAATGTAATTCTTCAATACCTAGCCCATAATGTTAGCTAGTACCGTTAGAGAAAACTTTATGGAAGAAAGAAGCATAGTGTTCTTTCCTTTTATTAATAGAACTGTGGATCCGTTTGGCTTTACAGCTGCATGTGCTAATGCCAAGGGCACAGCTGTTGTGAGAAAGGTGGGAAAGGCACCAGGGAAGTGCTGTCAGGTAGATCTGATCCAGGTTAAAATTCAGGTTAACTAAAATCAAGTAAGTGAATCCCTCAGACTTGATTTTCAGCGTCTCACTTTAACGAAGAAAAAGCAAAATGGAAGAAAAGCTTCTATTAATTATTTGAGCAATAAAGTACAAACTTCAGTGTTGTCATGGAGTTGGATTCTTGTACAACTAAAATAATTGATAATCATAACTGTCTTCAAGAAGATACTAGCTAGCTCTGAACCAGTTCAAGATCATGAATCGTTTGGGAAGTAATCGCTCGTGTAGCAGCTGTTTAGTTGGTGTCCTCTATTTGCCAGGTACAGCACAGGTGCTGGCCAGCCCTGGAAGCCCAGGGAGGAAGTGTGTGTGAGGGAGGGAGTGTTTCCAGGGGTGAACTGCTGCTGAGGGGCAGAGTGGGATAAGAATGGACCTTTGGCTCTGCAGTGCCTAAGTCACTGGTGACCTTGAGGAGTGCATTTGGAGCAGCCGCAAGGAGCCAGCCAGGCCTTACAGAGCCAGAAACTGACGGAGCAGCAGTAGCACCTTAAGACACCTTTTGAAACAAAACTCATTGTGAGGTCATGGAAATCATACAGCAGAGAAGGAGAAGGTGGTGACGCAGGAGAGGGAGCCGCAGAGCCCGAATGGAGAGGCTGGCCACAGCGAGGAGCGCGGGGCTCTTCCCCTGCAACACGCGAGAAGACATAGACTGTGGGTAGATGCTGCTGCCATTTGACAGATACTTATAAAACACCTATGGGTGCTGGGCAATGGCCAAATAGCAGAGAGACAACAAATCCTTGTCTTCATGAAACTTCTACTCTAGTGGAGATTGGAGGAAGTGGACAAATGATAATCAAATAAGTAAAATATATAGTATGTCAGCTGATGCAAAGTGCTATCAGGAAACGTGAAGCAGAGAAGTGGGGAAGGAGCCTGTGGAACGTGGGGGCAGGTGGCGGGGGTGAGTGCTCATTGCAGGGCCTGTGGTCTGGGCATTTGGTATGATTCCTGTGAGTTTACTTCATGACTCTCGAGTTTATTTTTCCAAATCACATTCAATGTAACCTCGTCCTCACAGACAAGACCGAGTGGGAAACCTCGTCTCAGCCTGGCTTCACAGGCTCCCCTTTCTGTGGGTGGCCCAAGCCGCACCCAGCCCTGTTCCCCTCCTTTTAGTCCTCACCATGGGTTTTAATCATGCTTTTATTTATGTATTTGATTAGTACATTTACTCCCTACTAGACTAGAAGCTACAAGAAGGAAACTGTCTGTTTCGGACAGTTGTCTCCTCAGAACCTGGCACAGTGTCGGCACACAGTAGGCCCTATTTATTAAATGGAGGGGTGAATGGATGGATGGGTGAGAATTATAAAGACTGTCTTCCAGAAGCCACATCTTTAAGAGTCCTGTTGTTTTATTATCTTGTGGTCACTAAGTTTTCACTTCTCACTTGGTACAGCCGAGCTAGCAAATAGCCATTTCGAAGCAGGTAAGATACGTTTTTATACCAATGGCATATGTGAAATAGTGCAAAATATAGTTGTCCTCTAATTTAAATCATGTCTCTCCACCTAATTTTTTTACAGGACCAATGCCAAAGGCACTCCCCTGAATATAAATAAAGTCTCTAATAGCCTGATTAATTTTGGAAGGAAGTTGATTTCTCCAGCAATGGCCCCAGGCAGTACCGGTGGCCCTGTATCCGGAGGCAGCTCCTCCATGGCTGTGGCTCCCACCAGGACCTTACCAACCTTAGCAGAGGCCCCCAGACATCATTTGCAGCAGCAGCAGCAACAGCAGCAGCAGCAGCAGCAGCAGCAGCAGCAGCAGCAGAGACTCCTGAAATCAGAAAGCATGCCAGTGCAACTGAACAAAGGTGAGGAAGAAAGAAGTACTAATACATCTGAAGGAAACCCTCCCAGTACAGTCTGGGGTTTCCTCACCTGCCTGTGAGAACCCAACTGCCTAGAAATAGGAATCAATGCAAAACTTAATTTTTAAAAGATCCATTCTATTAGATTCTTTTACGTTGTATTATTAGATATTACATCATTCTTTATTATGGACCATTTTATGAGATTATTTGTGAAGGTGTTTTTTGGTTTTGGGGATTTTTTTTACATTTATATCCTACAATAATTGCATTTGGGTTCGGTGGATTCCGGTAGAGTATGGCACGAAGTATCACAACACAGAATGTGAAATCCGTTGCTATCTCAGATGATAATGCTTTTGACCAGAAGGGAATCTGAACTGGGAAGGTTCGAATCCCACGGGCTGTACTGGGCACAGCATTCGTCCATGCAGTGGGTCTGGGGGAAATGTGCCACTAGGCTTGCAGTCACTCGTCCGGCTGTTTTACCTCTGAGCTCAACAGACTAGACCCTTCAGGGGAGAAAAAGCTAAGCAGAATGTCAAGCAGCCAAAGCAAGTGTCTGAGTCCGTGCACTAACAATGAGCCATAGAATGTGAGAGCAGAGGAAACCTGGCAGATGCGCCGATCCAAAGCCTCCTTTGGTGTGAGTGAGGGCACTGCCGTGGGGACTGTTAGTGGCGCTCTGGCCCCGGGACCTGGGTGAGCTCCCTTCGTTTCTGAGCCTCCCCCGTGTCTCTCCTGCCTCGTGTACTGTTTCCTAAGGGGGCCCGTCAGGTTCTAACTCGGAATCTTTATGCTCTGACTTTCCACTCATTTTCAGAGACAGATGATCAAGTACCCCTATTTATAGCAGATGAGAGACTCTGTTATCTATACTACAGAAAAAAGAAATACTAACACAATGGCAGAAAATGTATACAAGTCATTCCTTAGCATTCCAAAGCATCAGATAGCCATTTCGTTTCGAGTCAGATAGACTGACCGATGCCCCAATCGTGTCTTCCAGGGAGCCCTGCATAATAGCCCTGTTAAAGAACCGGTGTTGGCAGTAGCAGCAGTAACGTTGAGTCAGTAGGAAGACCTTAAACCATGTTCCATCTACTCTGTTTAAGGAGTTTGCATCCAAAATAATGAAAAAATTTTAATTACTGGTATTTAAATTGGTAAACTTAAGTTCAATGGGCATTATTACCCAGTGATTTAAAATAATGAGCATTATTGAGTAATGAGTGTGTGTTCTTCCTCAAATATACCATGTTATCTATTGTTGCCTATATGAAGTATTAGACACTATATATTAGTATTTAAATTTTATCAGCATATTCAGTTTACCTACATCAGACTATGTTGTTTAAAATTACATTCTCCTCTTCTTACTCTGGCGCTATCACACACGATTTAAAGAAAAGGAGACTTCAGATCATTAACATGTTGTAAATGTATTTTAATGCCAGGAGACTTGCCCACTTACAGAATGGAAATGAATGTTATTTTATATATTTCATAATTGTACTGTTTTATTGTTCTAAACAAATATGATTTCAATATTGCTTTGATAACAAGCTGTACTCAGTAGTAATTCTAACTGATGGCAGGCAAATGAGTCAGAGAATCTCTTAATGCTGTAGCTTAAATTTTCTGAGGAACCAAGCCAAATGACTATAGAAATATAAAGTTGTGTCTCTAAGGAAATGTCAAGTATTAATATCACAGTAAGTGAGAAAGGAAGTGCATGAGTATGGAACAATTGATGAAAACCAAGTCCCCAGTTATAAGAAGACAACAGAGCACTTAAGCAAAGTATTTGGAACATGAGCATCATCACTGGGGCATTTCATACCCCATCCCTGTGCTGGAGGGAAGCAGCCTTGTTTGGCAACTCTTGTCTCTCTTTATTCCTGGTTTGTTCTTCTCGTGTCAATCTACAGAAAGCTTGTCTACCTTCATAATTGAAGATGAATATTCCTGGTAATGCCCCTCCCTGCATAAAGTCTCGAATAAAGCAGAGGAAAAGGCAAAGAGCAGTTTACACAAGTACAAGCTGGTGTAGGTTGATGCCATTCATCCGCTCATGCACGGTGAACTGTAAGCAGAACCCTAAAGCTTTCTGACCATTTGTTTCCTGACCCTAAGTAAGAGGTTTGGACTGGTCCCTGGGGCGTTTCGAGCTCCAAGAATCTGTGGCTCCTGTGGCGAAAGATTTTTCATTAGCTCTGCAACGAAAAACACTTCTCCGGCACTGGTTCTTTCAGCAGGTATTTCCCACTGGTGTCCTGCTGTGCTGTCACACCCACTGATCTGCAGGTGTGCCACAGATTTGTGTGGCGTGGTGAGCACGGCTGGCACGCCATCCGGGGGCTTGTGTTGGAATATGGCGTCTAACTGTCTCAGAACGGCGCCATCTCCTTAGTGCCTTTGAGCAAAGATAATGTAACAGCCTTTTTAGTGTACTCTGCTGGAAAATTTGAAAGTTGTTTTGAAAAATGGATGTTTATAAAGATGAAAATGCTTATGGTTTTCCTAGGTTAGTTAACTCTCAATCATTTGTGCTTATACAGGGGAACAGCTATATGGAAAACAGAAAATTCATGTACGCATTGCTTGGAATGTGTTCTGTACTTCATGTATGTGTCGGGGGTGGGGTCGTGGGAAGGAAGGAAAAGGGAGCACAGACGTCCCTTCATAATTTTCCTGGTAATGTTTGATATTAAAATCAGTTTTCAGTCTCTAAACAAACACTAATAGGTGGTCCAGAAGCAGCAGAATAAAATGGGTAGCAAGCATACAATTAAAAATTCCCTTTAAATATGCAGGAAATAAGCACACTATTTATCAGTGAATAGAGAGTTAACCATGTTATGAAAATTCAGGACCTGATAAGTTCTGCTAAAAGCTGTTCATCACTTGTTTGGAGCATGTACCTATTTATAGATTTTATTGCAGTTAGAGGAGAATATAAATGTGCGTACTGTTAATTGATAGGAATGATTATAATTGCAATGCACTAATTTCTAGATGAGCTGACCATGTGTAACTCATAACTGTAGCAAGTGCCAAGGCACTGAGGATATGTTGTTTAATTAAAAAATGGACTTTTTACTATTGTATAAAAAGTATAGGAAAAGCAAGTCTACTAATCTTACAGTATTGTACATAGAAAATATGGTGCCTTTTAAGAAGCCCTTTTTTTTAACCTAGTTAATCTCAGAATATCATAGGCCTTCACAAGCTGTGGTGTCTGGAGGGTTACTCTGTTGACAGCAAGTGCTTGTGCTGAACTTTGTCATCTGGGAAGGAAATCAAAGAAACACAACGTCTCCCTTCCATAAGCAGGCGTGTGCCTCCGTCCCCCACAGAGTTTCCTGTAGTGCTCCTTTGCCTTTCTCTCCTGTGGTCCGAAAATGCGATCCTTTTTCCCCATTTCCTTTGTCTGGTTCCTGAATTTGAACACTTCTTTACTTGCAGCGTTTACAGCAGGTCCAATTTGTAAATGAAATCTCGCCTGAAATAAGTATATCAAGTTTAAAGGGTATGCAGTTCACAGATTTATTTTTACATGTTGACATTTGGTACATGTGGTAACTTTTGAAATCTTTTCAATACTTAATACGAAATTAGAACTTCTTTAGGTCTTTATCTGATCACTGGAGAAGTTGGTTTCAAGTCTAGTTAAAAATAAATTTTGCCTGTTAGACAGGGAAATCAGTTTCAAAAGAATGCTTATTTAATAAATGCCTATAATTTTTTGGATAAAGGCTTTTGAAAAGAAAATATAAAACCGTACTGATATTTGTAGCACAATGAAATCTGTTCAGCAGAATCTTTTGATTGCTAGAATATCCCATACTTCCAACTGGGAGAAACTTGTTTTATACTTTAGTAGAAGCTTGTTTTATTTTTTTTCTTTAAGAAAAATATGCACAAATGCTTTTTAGGAGTTACTTTAAAAAAAAACAGTTCCCTTAAAAATATTTTCTATTTATTTTCATAAGATTGCACTGTATTTTCTGTTTTACCTTACTTTTAGTAACTCAGTTGACAAATGTATTACAATATTAAGTATGAAAGAAAAGTTGATATTTTTCCTTTTTATGAAATCTAATTATTTTCTCTTATGAAATCCAGGTGATATAGTTACAGGAAGCAGTGCTCAGGTTTCTGTTCCTGTCCAGACTCTAACTGACCTCCAAGGTACAGTTACCATGGCAGCGATGTATATCTCTTTGCCTGCAGTGTTATCATTGCCTATTCCAAAACTCCATTATTCCTTTTGCCCACCCTCCATTCATACTGTTTATCAGTTCACTACCATTGTTCAGCCACTTGGTGGCACTGTTGTTCAGAACAAAAGTCCCGCTCATGTCACCTTGGAAATGCCACATCTAGCTGTGATGTGGGTTTTCTATTAAGTTCGTTCACATCAGCCTCTTCCCTTGTGAAGTATGGTCACTCTACATTTTGTGGTGATTTTCACACTGTATTTTATTGAGCAGCTCACACCCAACTGTTCTTTTTGATGCATAGGAGCTCTGTGACAATAACGGACAACTTAGTTCTGAGATGAGACCATTTTATGTGCTGTTTGTATGCGTATTATTACATGTGCTGGGTATTCGCCGCAGTACTTGTTTTATTTTACCTAAAAGAATTACAACTTGATTTTCAAATAAATTTTTAAGTACAGGCTTTGTATTATGAATCACAGCAACAGAAAGTTTGGTGTGACAAATCTCCATGCATAACTTGCAATGATTCAAAATAAAAAGGCATTTTAATACCACAGTTATTTGTTCAAAATATAGAAAAAAGTTTTAAGAGATACAGAATAATAGTAATCCATATTCAGCATCTCCTGCGGAATGTAAAAACATATAAACATTTAAAGTTGCTGCATTAATCTCATATTATGTAACCTTTTAGATAAAATATGCTAAAGAGAGGAGTTATATTAAGTGGAAGCCTAGACTAACTTTAATAATCTCCCACTTAAATTCAAACAGGAAAGATAACAGTATTAAAATTCATATTATGTTTTCCTTCAGTTGAAAACATCCACATAATTTAGTAGTGCTAGTAGTATTAAAATACTGTTCTAATAATATGTCTTCATGATCTCTGTTTTTCTTGATGAACTAACAGAAAAGAAGCTATTGTGATTAGGAAATGAGTGGTGTGTGGCCCTCTTGCAAAAAAACAGTTGCTAGTAGAGGGATGTGACCTTACTTCTATATATAGTTCTGTTTTTTCCAAGTATAGTTTCTGGCTGCATTCTGGTAATTGAACCAGCTGACCTTTCAGGGTTTTTTCAGTCTGGAGATTCCATGAGGAGCTGCTGTTTACTCTTCCTAGTGGTGCCTGTTAACTGATATAAAGGGATGCGGTAACATGGAAATAGAAAAGGCAAATAATCTCCAAATGATTTCTCTTTAGCCTTGTCAGTTATTGCACTTAAATAAATATTGATGTGATCATCTGCTATGATGAGAATTCATATGACTTAAATTTGTTTCCTAAAATTAAAATCTGTGTGTCCCCTCCCCCACCAACAACTCTTTAACAAGTGTTCTGTTATCCCAAAGTTACTTGGCTCTGGAAAGACAAAGCGGAGGCTGCCTTGCGTATTCTGGCTTCTGAGTCGGTGCTATCATATGCTCAATCCATTTTTCCCCACAGACCGGGGCCACTTAACAAAGTTGGTTTTTAGGTGGCATCTGGAAGGAGGAAGTTGTATCACCTTATTCAAATAACTTATATAAGTAGAATCATGTCATTCACTTATTCAGCAAGTATTTATTGAGTGCCTGCTGTGTGCCAGCCTCTGTTTTTGTTAGGCCCTTGCTTTCCCCCCACAGCTTGACCAGGTGACGTGGGCATCAGCCTGTACTTTATGTGACCCGACAAGAATGCCCAGTCAGGAACCAGCTCTTTCTCTGGATACCCTGTTCAGAAGCCCCCCTGCCTGCCACTTTCTGGCAGAGAGTCAGGCTGCTGGGGACGGCGCCGGCCTCTTTATGAGGCCTGAGTAAACAGCCCTCAGTCGAGGGTGACCACTACGACAGTGATGAGTGGGCAGTGAGACAGTCCGAGTGGAAGAAGTCACCTTGTGTTTTCTCCAACACATTGCCTGCACGGTGTCAGAAAGCAAACAGAAGCAGAAGTAAACCGAAATAGTGGTGGCAACAAGAAACTTTTTAAAAATCTGTGCTTCATAGGGTTAGTTACGTTAGAAGTTAGAGAACCTCATCAAATGTGCCAAAGCCATTTATAGTCCCCTGTTTAATATTTCAAGAATAGATAAGCTTTTCATTTCATGTAACTAAAACTATCATTTATTTAGGCTTTCCCCAAATGTCTTTTTTTTTTTCAAGAACTGAAGCAAATACTTTCCATGATTCTTTGATTATATAGTCTTTTTAGAGATTTTGTATCTGTAACCTTTGCCTTTTAAAACACAATAATTATATGGTTTTGATTGTTTTAAGAAAAGCACTGAATATAAAGTGAAATTTTATAACTTAGATCAATAAATAATTTTTGGAAAATTTGGAAAGTTCATTTTGTATCTCAGTATAAGTTGCAGTCATTTAAAATTTACCACAGGAGAATTAGTTTTTTGAAGACAATTCAGTAGGTTTCCTCAAAATTATTTTTGAAAATATACAGCTACCCCAGAAACTATTTTTTACAGATATTTAGGAATTTATTCACAAACCAAAAAGCTTTTTAATATGCATACACACACGCACACATACAGACAAACACACAGGCATTACTTCCAAAGAGAATTTATAGAGTTTCCAACAGCAGAAGTATATAAGTATCATCATATAATAGACCATTAGAAAAGAAATTTCAGTTTTGTGGGTTACTGCCATAGGCATTTTAAAAATTTATATTTGTGTGTGTATAATTTCTGTTAGTGGACATGATTATATATGTGTATATATATATATGGGTGCAGACATAGATATCGTTATATAGCATTTAAAATATAAAGGAAGGAAAAGGTTACGAAACAACCTCCCTGCCCAGATAACTGCTGTTGGTGTTCTTAAGATAAAGCTAAAACACACATATCATTAGACAATCCCAACGAATTAAAGGTATTAAAGAGAAAAATATAATCCTCCCTTTTCTCCGCCTACTTTTTTCTGCCAGCCCATTTCCCTAAGGGTAATTATTGTTAAGTTTCTTATTGTTTCTTTCAGGGAAAAAAGTAGGTATTAAACTGAGAAGTGCAGTGGGAGTCACGCTGATGTGATACTCACATGTCTGGAGGTGACTTCCTCTCTGGACCTTTAAGAATAAAACACCAATGGAGATGTCCTAGGCAGATCACGTGCCACAAACTGGTAGACAAAGAAAAGGGAGACTAAATCAACTGCAGCAGGACAGTGTAATGACCAAACAGAAATGGCTTCTGCTCACGAGAGCGAGGGAAGGTAACTGAAAACCAAAAAAATTATCCCTGTGGATGACCCTGTGTTGATCGCTGAGGTTGTTCCTGAGAAACGATAGCCCTGAAGCAGAACAAATAGACCCATTCTGTTCTGTGTAATTACTCTAACAAGGCAGAGAAGTATATAATATGTAAAACAAGTTTGGGGAAGCATCAACTAGAAAATGCATTTTTGTGGACCACTTATTCCAAAAGATGTTTACTAAACAAGTTGCTTTTGGATTGAGACTAAGATCAGAATTTGCCCTTTATTTTCAAAAGGCTCCATTCCATTTTTCCTTTCTTCTAGATCATGTTTACTACTGCCCACCTGGCATAGCCCTTAATAGGGGAGCAAGGTGCACACCTCTGCCTAGCATGGGCCTGGAGTTGGGCCTGGGTTTGAATCCCGCCTCCATCCCTGCCCTGCTAGATGACCCAGAAGAGAACAGCTGCTTCAAGGGTGGTTCTCGGAAGTGACCACAACACTGTCCCACAGCAAGGGCTCGAGGGTGCGACCCGCTCAGGTGGTGGTGATGCTGTTAGAGCCGTTATTTGTTTTCCTCAAACACCTTTTGGCTTTCAGAATCAAATTGGGAAGGAGCCAACTCAGCATACTCTATATTTTGGTAGTTAATAACTTCCGATATCCTAAAACCACGTTTGCAGGCAAGGACTGGATCCAGCAGTGCTTACCCCTGTAGTTGGGCACAGCCCAGCTCTTCCAGGGGATTCTGGTACCGCCTGCTTCCGTTTGCTCTCTGCTGGCAACAGGACCTGTGCTTTTACTGAGCAGACATCAGCCCTCTTGCTGTTGTCACTCGAGGCCGAGGTAACAAAAATGTTATCAGATGCGCCGGATGCCTCCTTTTCTCCTGGGCCACTGTGTGAAGTCAGTGGCCACCCCTCCTGTGGCCACCGCACTGGGCTTCCCAGGCTTTTCCCTTTCCGCTCTTCTGAGCTGTGCCTCCCTGCCCACGACCCCAGATTTCCTAGCCACCTAAACATTTTGCTTTTGGACTTCATCCTATTTTCCACTGGTTTTGGTCTCATTTTCAATTACATATGGATGGCAGGAAGCCCTGAAGAATTTAATCAGACTCTGCTCCAGCTAGATGTTCCCAGCAGTCTAACCAGCTTCGTGAATACTGTCTTCTGCACCAAAAATGACCCTCCCCGAGCCGCCACCACCGCCCCTCTCCTCAAGTTTTTTAAGATTTACCTTACACCGCTAGTCTCCTGAGACAGAATTAGACCTTCCCTCCGCAGTGCTTCCAGAGTACTGTTGTTTACACTGCCGTTTGCTTCTGTCGCCTGGGACC
Source organism: Artibeus jamaicensis (assembly GCF_021234435.1). NCBI lineage: Eukaryota > Metazoa > Chordata > Mammalia > Chiroptera > Phyllostomidae > Artibeus > Artibeus jamaicensis. The sequence goes on along the minus strand of NW_026521871.1, from coordinate 33,014,945 downwards.
ATAGGCCAGTGTATGTACAAGTCTGTATTTCCCTTGTACTGTTGTTTGGGGAGCTTTTGAAGAGCTCCTGTCATGTCGGGCCCCCGTCCTCAGTGCTGGACAGAGTTTCTACTGGCGCTTCACAAGCTGTGCCCTGTTTTGGGTCACGAGGGAAAAACTATGTGCCTGCCTGATGCAGCTTAAGAACTGGTCTGTATGTAGTGTATTTAAGAACACCGTAGACCATAAAATCACTTTTAATTAACTGCCTTGGGTCAGGATTTCTGATAAATAAATGCGAGACAAAGGTTTACGCGTAAGGAGCTTTGGGCGGAGTATCCTCAAGCTCAGCACCAGAGAGTGAAAGAGGGCAGCGCTGAGCAGGATGGATAGCCCCGCAGAGGCGTCTGCCTTGAGGCAAGGGGGCCAGCGTTTGTGCTCCGTCAGCCCACAGTGGATTGCAGCTGATCCGCAGGGGAGGGGCATGACCTTGGGCAAAGCAGCTCTCTTTAGCTCAGGGAGGTTTCTGAAAGGAAGTCCTAAGAGCCAGCCATCTCCAGGCCAAACTGGGGGAGTCTGTCTGGGCAGGGCATCACAGCAATACATTTAAGAATGTGCCTCCAGGAATAAACTTTAGTTTTAGTGCAACAAAAGAAATGATTAATGTTGTTCCTATCAGTTAAAAACTTGAAAAGAGCCACTGTGTGGTCGGTCTATGGGCTGTAAGCTTGGTGAGCATATTGACCCCTCAGTTTAGAGGTGTCCAGGTGAGGCCCAGGTAATAGGCCGTCTCATCGTCTCATCCGTGATGAAAAGGGCAGGGAGGCCCGGGAGGCCTTTCTGCTGCCTCGGGCACCACTTCCTCTGGTACCTGGGCTTTTCCCGCTGATCTCCAGAGGAAATAGTCCGTCATCCTCTTTGGGAACATGCTGGAGACTCCATTTTCATAAGCTCTAAACTGTTTTTGTTCCCAAAGGGCACAAAAATGCTAGTAATTGAGGGCAAATCTATTTTGTACAGGGTTTTTGTGTGAGGTAGAGGCCGAGAACTTGACCACAGCCTTACTACATCCACCCACCTGCTAACTGTTTCCAACCCGTGAGGCTGGTGTTGACCACAATCCCCGCCCTCTGCGAAATCCGGCCTTTGTGAGACAAGCTCCTATAATTGAATACAAGAGGCCTGGCCGTCAGCTTTGTTTGTAGAAAAAGCCATCTCAAAATACATATATATGTCCTAAAAGTTGAGTAGATGGGCCTATTCCCCAAATACAGTTGGTTTGGTTTTTTGTTTTTCTTCTTTGCCGTTTTGAATTAATACCTCCTTGGAGTCACTCTCTGTGATATGGAAATGAAATAATACACATTGACACAGTCTTTAAACAAATCTTATGAAGTTTTATATATATATGTATGTATGTATATGTATGTATGTATGTTTGAACAAATCTGATATAGATATAGATAGCTATACCTCCATCCTTGGGCAGATTTGTCACACTCCCTAAGTATCAGTTTTCTTACACATAACCGATGCGGATCCTGGCCGGCAGGGTCCGTGTGTTGCGGCTGTAATGAACAAATTCACGCGGACTACAGAAGTCCTGTGGAGAAAAGGGACAGCATGGCTGTGCTCTAAGTGAGAGGGGGGCCTGGCCCCTGCCTAGATAGGCTTTGATTGCTTTTCTGGGTACATTACAGGGAGGATGGTCCTCATTTACTATGCACAGGTTCACTTTAGGTGGTTACAGAAAACAAAGGAGAGGACGTTGCTAATTACATCAAAGAAGAAGGATATTTGCAATTGTAAAGGGAAAAGTGGTTGAACTGGTTACACTCCATACTTGGGAGGTTTAGCTCAGATTTTAGGAAGTTACAGTAAGCACTTGCTCCCTCAATTCGGGGTGAGGGAGTTTTAACAAAAGTAAGTCTCATAGCAGCCTAGGTACAACGCAGGCCTGATTCCCCATGGGAGGAGAACCTATCTGTGGGCCTGGCTCCTGTGTGCCGGTCCTCGCTTCCCACTGGCTTGTCCAAGTGGGAGCTGGGCTACATTCCCATGCCATGTGGAACAGTTTCCTACACATAACTACCTCACAATGTCATTAAGATTACATGAGGTAATAGTGTAAAAGTCCATGTATGTCCTTGGACTAATAATGTTTTGCAAATATCATATTCATATAGTGTATTTTAATTTTCTACTCTCTTTGGATAGACAAACTAGGAGATGCATATTTGGGAAGGTTGGAGGGAAAATGAATAGTACACAGCTGTAGTACAGATAAAGTCTAGAATCAGAGAAGGTTCTCTGCTCTTCTAATTTCATCATGGAAATAGTTGCTTTATAAAAATTGGCATAGCTTCTTAAGATTTTTTCTTTGATAATGTTGTAAGTCCTTCTAAATGGACAGTTCTCCCAACAAGTTCAATAGAACTTTACTTGTATTTTTTAAATATAAAATAGATAGCTATAATAGGTACTAACTACCTCATTTCAGAAGTATCCAAGGCAACTAAAATTTTATAAGATTTGATATACATAACTGCTCACAACTATTTTTTTCATTTAGGAAAAAATGTGAAAAGTTGTAACAGTCCACAAAATTTTAAATTTTTCTAGGAGTATAATAAAATATAAGTGATTCTACATAGCATTTTAAATTAACTGGGAATTTGAACTGTGATGTCAAATATTGAGAGTCTAGAGATCGTAAGTAGAACATAATAACCAAAAGAGTAGTAAAGAGAATTTCCCATTTATCTGACAGTTCCGTAGGTCAGAAGTCTGGTACACACCTCGCCAAGCCAAAACCACGGTATCAGGAGGCTCTAGGAGAAAATCATCTACGCTCTCAGCAGAATCCCATCCCTTGTGACTATAGGATCAATGTCACAATTTCTTTGCTGGCTGCCAGCTGAGGGCCATTCTCAACTAGAGGATGCCACATTGGCTCATGGCCCTGTTCTTAACCTTCAAGCCCAGCAATGCCAGGTCAAGTCCCTCTCATGTTTCAACCCTCTCCTTTTTCTTTAGTCACACCTTTAACTCATATTTCTGCCTTGCTCCTCCACTTGAAGGACTTTTTGTTCACATTAGCCCACCGTGATAACCTAGGATATTCTTCCCATCTCAAGGTTCTTAACCTTAATGGTGCCCGCAAAGTCCTTTTGCTACATACCCACAGGCTCTGGGGATTAAGGGCATAGGCATCATTCTGCCTGCCTTAAAGACTTTTAAGGGGAAGATATGAATGATCAAAACTGAGCCAAGGAAAAGTAGAAAATTTTAGTAATGGAATAAACATAGAAAAATTCCAAAAAGCCATCATTGTAAAACCTTTAAAAAGTCACCAGCACTGGAGAATTTTATAGGTGGGTGATTCAAATTTTGAAGGAATAAATTCAGTTGTATAAATGTAGAAAAAGCTAAAAAAAAATTCATTTCATTTAATCAAAATGCTTTGGCTTCTTAGATTTATTTTTTTTTCTATAGACTTTTAGAAGCAATTTGAAACTCAAAGCTAAGCAACCATCTCTTTTGTTATAATTACAGTACACTGTTCCATGACCCAAAGGCAATAAAAGCTACTTAAAGAGTAGAGGTCCAAGTAGCAACAAGAAAATATTCATAAAAGTAAAAAGGAAAACCTAGGTTTATGATAAATACTTAGATTTCTTCCCACTATATCATCTTGGGGTAAGAAATGCATTCCTAAGCAGAACCATAAAAACAAAAGCCATAAAGGAAAGTATGGACACACACACACACAAAGGGCTGAGTTCCAGAACTGAGGAGGAGCTCCCCTGAATCTGCTCCTTAACGTAAAGTGCACAGAGACAGTTCCGCTGGGACCTTCGCGTGGCCTACATGACTAATGAGGCTGAGTATGTTTCAACCTCCGGCCTCATTAGTTATCAGGAAACATCAAGCGAACATAATGAAGTTCTCCCTTCATTAGATTAACCAAATAAAAAATGAGATGAACGGACAAAGATATATCATGTTACATTTGCCCATATATATGTGAATATACATACATATATCTGTTAAAGTCCTAGGGGAAAGCAATTTAGAATAATTCATGTAAGTTTAAAATGCACATACAGTTAGACTTAGTTCCATTTATATAACTCTACCTAATAAAAATAACCAATTGTTTGTACCTAAGGACAGACCTCTTTAAATTTTGTCATTTAGTTTGTAAAGACAAAAAAATTGGAAAAATTTTAAATGTCTATTTAGGAAAGCTACCATTTCTTTTCCTTCACAGCCATTAGAAAGAATAAGGCAGACTTTTGTATAAGAGAAAGACAAATTTTCAAGACCCAAGTTCAGTCCAATGAGCAAGTCATAGAGGGAAGCACTTTTGGAAGGCAGAATAAGGATCCGTGAAAATGTTTCTCTGTAGACAAGGAGATCAGTGGCAAAAATATCAAAGTCAGCTTTTTCAGAACTCAGGAAATGAATCAGAGAATTGCAACAATTTGAGAAGTATCTATTCAAGAAAAAAATGATTTGTAGCTTTTTAACTTGCCTTATCCCTCCACCCCTCCCCAGGTCTGCCATAGTCTTTATTAACCACCAGCCTCGCGACCACCGGAGGGGAAAATAGACTTGGAGCATCCGGACAGTCCCATTCCCCAGTAAACTGCAGCCGTTTGACTTGTCCAGCAGCTCCCCAGAAAAGCCTCATTCAGAGGGCTTGCCTTTATTTGACCTTATTCAAAATTCACTAAGAAAAACCCTATCTATCCATAGGGCATCCATTGACAATAATCGTGGAAATTACTTAACATCACAGCTGCCCAAGGCAGAAATGGAGCAAGCAAGAGGCTCACCAAAAATGTAACAGAAAAATCAGAGGCTAGCCAAATCAAAGACCCACAGGGGTCTTGGAAAAGGTCCAGGATATTCCTGGGGTTCTAGAAGGACACACACACAGGATTGTGTGCACGTCCAGGAGAGGCTTGAGAATGGCATAATCTCTCAACTCTGGATGAACCCCGAGGCTCTGCATGTGCAGAAATAAAGGTTAAAGCAGAATTGGGAATCTCTGCCGGAGCATTGAAGGCATGTCCTGAAGCACACACAGAACCCCCACCAGCGGCTTTGAGACTTGTTGGTTCAAGGCATTTAAGGAAAGGAAGTCTCTGCCTCTTTACTGACCACTAACCAACAGAGACTTCAGTGGCCAAAGAATATAACTTAGCAAAATTTGTTTTAAGGAAGTCACTAAAAAATAAACAAGAAAAATAAATCCAAGGTATAGGGTGGGATCTAATTTCCAATGCTGCCACATTATTTTATTAAATTATCCAGCTTTCAGTGAAAATTCTGAGACATACAAACAAAGAGGAAAGTAGAAAGTATGGCCCACATACATGGAAAAAAGCAGTCAACACAAACTGCCCCTGAGGAGGCAGAGACACTGGACCTTGAAAGACTTTAAATCAGCTGTTATAAATGTCTTCAGAAAGCTAGAGGAGACTGTGTAACAAACCAGCAGAATGTATGAGACCAATGTCTTACCAAATAGAGAATATTAATGAAGAGATAGTAGTTTTTAAGACCCCAAAAGATATTCTGGAGTTGAAACGTAGAATAACTAAAATTTAAAAATTCACTACAGAGGGTCAGTATCAGATTTGAGCTGACAGAAGAAGGAATCAGAACTTTAAGATATGTCGATTGAGATTATCCAATCCAAAATAGAGGAAGATAAAAGAATGAAGAAAAATTAACAGAGCCTTAAAGGCTTGCAGATTACATGAGTCACACCAGTGTATAGATGATGGCAGTCAAGGAGAGCAGGGCCCTGACCAGTGTGGCTCAGTTGGTTGAGCATCATTGCACAAAGCAAAAGGTCACCAGTTTGATTCCTGGTCAGTGTGCATACGAAAGGCAACTGATTGATGTTCCTTTCACACATTGATGTTTCTCTTCCTCTCTTTCTCCCTCCCTTCCCTTTTCTCTAAAAATTAATAAGTAAATAATTCTTAAAAAAAGAAGAAAGGGGCAAAAGGACTCTACCATGAGTTTGTAGAAATGGTAGCTAAAATATTCCACAGTTTTATGAAAAAGATTATATATCTAAGAAGCTCAATTAACTCCAAGCAGGATAAACTCAGAGACAGCCACACACACTTGGACACATCATAGGCAAACTTAAAAGTCAACAGCAAAGAGAGAATCTTGAAAGCAGCAAGTAAAAAACAACTCAGGGTATTCAAGGTAACTTCAATATCAACAGCTGATTTTCATCAAAACTGTGGAGGCCAGGAGGTAGTAGGATGATATTATCAAAGTCATTTTTTTAAAAAGACTGTCAAACAGTAATTCTATATCCAATAAAACTGTCCTTCAAACAAGAAGGAAAATTAAGACAGTAACAGATAAAGACAGAATTCACTACTAGCAAAACTGTCCTCAGCCCTGGGACCTATTCTCCCCTCTGCTTTCCAAACCTCAGGGTTGCTGTCCTTCAAGGGTCAGCAACAGTATCGTCCATTACAGGGTGAGACAGAAGTGCACACAGTTTTTTAGGGAATAACAGCTGTGGAAGGAGAACAGGAGGATATAGAACAGGCAAGGGGACGTTGTCAGACTGCGGTGCAGACGTCGCAAAAGTCTCTGCAAACCAAACAACAAACCTCTGGAGCCAAGATTTCCGACTAGAAAGCCCTTTGTTGGGTAGAAATGGGCAGGCTCTTTGGTGCTGATCACTAGCTGGGAAATGTGAAAACTGACTTTATAAAAAGAGCAACTTTATTGAGATATAATTCATATATTGTAAAATTCACCTTTAAGTTAGTGGATTTTAGTACATTCACAGGGAGTGCTTAGCTGTCACCAGCACCTAACTTTAGAACATTTGGAGTTAAACTTGACTCCTCTCTTTTTCTCATCTCCCTAATAGTTTCCTCAGTAAATCTACTCAGTTTTGTCCAGAATCTGACCTCTACTCACCACCAAGGTCTGATCAGTCTTTTTACTTAGAGTTTTGCAGTGGCAAAAACTGATTTCTCTGCTTTCGTTTTTGCCTCTCCCACCCCTGATTCTATTCTCACCACGGCAGCCAGAGTCATCCTGTTCAAAGTAAGTCCAATCGTGTCACTTCTCTGCTCAAATCCTCTAGTGGCTTCTAGTGGCTTCTAGTGGCTTCCCTTCTCCGTAAAAGTAGCCCCAGTCACCTACAAACTGCTCCCTGACCTGATCCCCTGCTTGCTCTCAGACCTCATCTCCTGTCCCCCGCCCCTCATTCTTAGCTGTAGCCACACTGGCCACCTCGCCGCTCCTTGAAAACACAAAGGTCTGCTTGGGGCTTTTGTGCTTGCTCCTCCTCCACGTTACCTACAAAGCTGGTGTTTCACCTTCCAGTTCATGCTCAGAAGTCAGTTCCCCTCAGTGCTCAGTGACACCCACCCCAACCACCCTGTTCAAGGTTGCAGCACGTTCCCCTGCCACCTTCTCCTTTTCTGCTTGGTCTCTCTCCGCGGCACTTACATCATCTGAAATCATGTACATTTTACTAATGTACAGAATGAGGCAAAACTAGACGACAGTTGTGAGTATGCAAAACACAAAGTTTCTTCTTGTATTAGTATTTATTAGTTATCATACTACTTTCCATATGAGGAACTGTGTGCCTGCTTTTGCCCCACCCGGTACTTGGCTGTCTCCCCCTCCCTAGAAAGTGCCCTCCCTGAAGGACAGGCTTTTTATGTTACTAGTTTCCACTGTCTCCCCACGCCCAAAATTGTCTGGCACTTACTGGACCTTCAGGTACTAATGGTTGAATGGATGAATGTAGCAGGTATTTTACTAGGTCCTTAAGTTCCCATAACAGTCTTACAGGAGTAGCCCTGCTTGTTAGTGAGACCTGCATGGGTCTGGCTGTAGCTAATTCTGTTATGCCTGACTTCTGCACCACGCTGCCTTCTCAGCAGGCAGACTAGAGCCCTTGCTGTGGTCTGAGGGAGCTTTATGGAGCACTGCTCGGTCCACTCTCATACAGGGACTAGAAAGAGACCCTGTGGGCCAGCACCTTGTCCCTATTTCTAGATGCTGCTACCAGAGGCTGAAGCAGCCATGTATCTGTCTTGCAGTTAATGAAAAGGAAAGATACCCTTTTTAAAAATCTGATAAAGGATTTCAATTTTTTATATTACTAATATAATATACACTATAATATTATTATTTCTATTATTAAGGATGATTGTATTACTAAGGGTCCAGTCTTTTAACCTATGATTTCTAAAAACTGAATTATTTATGTTTTGTATGTATACAACATTTGGGACTACTGTAGGATAAATTACACATAGAAAACTATCGCGTACTTCATTGCTTCAAAAAATTGGCAGCTACTCTGATACATAAAAATATATGCATTTTAATGCTCCATAGTGTCATTTTGTTGACAGGGTGAACAAAGAAGTATCATAATTACTAAGAACAGTAGGTTCAGTAGCTACTAAGTTCAGTAGCTTAATGAAAGAGTGGTGTTTCATTATTGCTACTTAATTTTTCTTACAGGACAAAGTTCTAAAAACATCAGTTCATCTCCAAGCATTGAGAGTCTGCCTGCAGGCAGAGAAACCACTGGCTCCCCGCCGCTGTCTGCTGCTAAAAAGGATTCCTTCTTCAGCACCATCTCGCGCTCCCGCTCACACAGCAGAACCGTGGGCAGGAAAGAATCGGTAAGTCTTGAGCAACGGTTTTCTCGTTGTCCCCCATTTTCCTCTAGAGTAATGCATTCGTTAAACCTTCTTATGAAGCTCTGAAAATTTTTACAGACTGAAATGAATTACTCATCAGAAATAACTTGGGTGTTTTAAGGCTGCGTATATATCACACTGGGGTGGAGGGGGAATGTAGCATCAATTTAAAATACATTAAATCCCAAATCTCAGTCCTTTTTCCCCCTAAAAATGCCTTTTTATCAAAGCCTGTGTTTTTTTCCTAAAATGTAGCAAATAGCATTATACCAAATAGGTAAAGACAATAAAACAAACCAAGGTGTTTTTTGTTTCAAGTATTTCTTGAAATTTAAAGTAATTATTTAACCACTTGTTTTTAAAAGTTATACAAATTAAATTTGAACTATGGTATATTGGTAGTTGTTCTCTAAAAGTCTTTGTAGACGTTACTCAAAATAATCTATCTAAAGCAAATCTGCTTTATAAAAAACTGGTTGCATCTGAAATTTTTTAAGCCAAATCACAATAAATAAAACATTTAGCCACACTTTATAGCTGGTGTAACACAATGTTCTACTATGAAGAATTCATCTGTGCAGCCCTGGCTGGTGTGGCTCAGTAGATTGGGCGCGGGCCTGTGAAGCAAAGGGTTGCTGGTTTGATTCCCAGTCAGGGCACATGCCTGGGTTGCAGGCCAGGTCCCCCGTGGGGGACGCAAGAGAGGCAGCCACATACTGATGTTTCTTTCCCACTCTTTCTCCTTCCCTTCCTCTCTCTCTCTAAAAATAAATAAAATAAAATAAAGAATTCATCTGTCCATTGGAAGAAGGCAGAAATTTAAGGTCTTACAAGAAAGGACCTAGCTGTTGCTGACATAGTCCTAAATTAGGGGGAAAAATTTGAACTTTTGAGGGACAATCATTTATGCTACTTAGAATAGGTAACAACACGGTATCTCATGGCACTGGGTCAGACGCTCAGCTTCATGGTGCTTGAGCCACTTCATCTGCCAAGCATACAGCATACTTTGCTCTCTGAAGGGAAGGGTTCACTACCTCCTCTCTTGGGGTCCTTTTCAGCGGGTAGGAACCGGGATCCTCTGCTTTGTGGAAGAGCAGAATGGAACTTTCATTTTGAGATGGCAGTTTAATGCAGGCAGTCAGCTCTGCTCCCTCTCAAATTCCACTCCAGGGATAGTTCATGTGGTTAAAGATAAACCCTTGAGGAATAAGAAAACAGAAGAGAAGACAACAACAAATAACTTTTGTTGCTCAGAAAGCAGATGTTAAGTGCTAACTAACTAACATTCTAAGAAAGCTGAATGCCAAGGCAGTAGTAGGTAAAAACCAAGAGGCATCTTGATTTGCATTTAAAATCTGGAAGCTCTGGAACTGGAAATGGAGCAAAGGTGGAACTGAAGGCATGAGGATTGGTCAGAAGTCTCTTCAAAAAAGTAGTTAGATTCCCTTCCCCACCCTGGCAGAAGACTGGAGCTTTCATTCTTTGGACTGAGCACGATCGGGCACATGCCAGCGTGGCACCACCGTGCTGGAAAAGGAGCAGCGAGCGGGGTTAACTACTGGATTGGAGGGCGAAGGCCTTACCCCACTTGCCCCCCAGAATCCCACTCTGTTAGTCCCTCCAGGCAGGAGGAGTTTTCTCTAAGCAGAAGTTACAAATGAAAAAACATGCAAACATTCTGAACTTAGTGGCTTTTCAGAGAAACAGCCAGTTTACCTTCAGTGAATCACAGCCCAGACCTTTCACTTAACTTTTAGTTTACACTGTTTTATGTGAGCAAGACAGCCAGGGGTCACCAGATACTGGCCGAGAGCATGGGATAGTGACAGACAAAAACAAATAAAAAAAGAAGTATCATTTATAGCTACGTTTCACTGTCTTCATGTGAGTACCTGGTACATAGTAATTAAGCAAAAATAACTCAAATTAAGCTCTTGACATGTTATCTACCTTTGATTAGAAAATAGTAAATAATGATATTAACATAAAATACCTCACTTTAAAACTACCATCCTTTGAAATTCATTTTTCAGTGGCTCTTTAGGTAAAAACAAAATAATAAAAATGCTATTAAACAAAAATGCCACCAGGAGGAAACAAGTCAATGCAGGAGTAGGATGCTTCAGAAAAAGTGTTCATTCATAAAACAGCCACAACAAAGATTATTAGAAATTAAAATACAGTATCTACAAGGTAAAAATGCAACAGAAGAGTTGGAAGATAAAAATTGAGTTAAATCTCCCCAGAAAAATAGAACGTAGGCAGAAATGGAAGGTAAGAAAAAATATATAAAGAACCAACCCCAGAAACTCAAAATCTAAAAAACAGGAATTCCAGAAAGACAGAAACAGATAAAATGAAGGAAGCAGTCAGAAATACAATTCACTAATGAAAGACCTGAAAAAGTCCATGGAATGTCCCGCAGTAGTAAATATAAGCCACACACAGACCCATCACTGAAAAAGGTCAGAACTCTGGAAACAATGTCCTGCAAACTTAGAGAACTGAATAAAAAGAAAGATTTCCAACAAAGGATGGAGAATTAGCAAAACCACTCATTTCCCGCAGCCACACCAGAAACAAGGCCGTGGAAGAATGTCTTCAGGGTTCTGAGAGAAAGTTCCTCCCCCCCTGCACTCAACACTTAACCAAACCGATTAAACGTGAGGATAGAGTAAAGCCACTTTCAGACACCTCAGAACCCACTGGAGGATTTGGGCTGCATAAGTGAGGGCATGCTCTGAGGAGGGGGTGCCCGAGAACAAGTGAACAGATTATCCAGAGCCAGACGAAAATATTCCCCAGATGGGACTGCAGGGAGGTCCCCCAACCACTCGGGGAGCACAGCTACTTAGCAGGTCCAGAGAGCAGCTGCCAACCCACATTGAGGCAAGTTAGAAGGTTCCAGAAAGTTTTCTCCAAAAAGATGAAATTGTAAGAATAGCTAATATATTTGAAGAAATTGAGAAATATATAAAACTACAGGTGAAATTGGGTTTAAGGTCATGATAACTTTAGAGAAAATAAGCCAGTAAAACACGGGACAATCAGTAACCCCAAAGAAAAATAAAATAGCTACAGGAAAAGGAAGAAAGGTTATGGCAGACCTTGTAAGGGAGCCAAGGCAAGGCTGTGGTTCATGGGCACAGCATAATGTCAGCCTATGACTGTTAATCTAATCCAAGTCGTGATAAAATTTGAGCAGACGGAGTGTAGAGATGGTGTGTTTGCGGGCACAGGGAAGGACACAGGTGGCCCGCAGTCATTAGAGCAAAATCCTCATCTTCCGTAGTGTAAAGTTAGTGTCTGAGGGGAGACCCCAAAAAACAATTTATTTATTAAAATTGTGTACTTATTCTTACATGTTGAAACTTCAGTCACCTTCGAAGTGCTCTCCACTTGATGCAATAACAGCTACAGAGACCTTTTTTCCATGGCTCAAAACAGTTGTGCAACTTGTCCATTTTGATCCTTTTTAGTGCTTCTGCCATTTTTTGTTTCATCTCTTCCACATCGGCAAAATGTTTCCCTTTGAGGACTTTCTCATCTGGGGAAACAAAAAGTTGCTTTGGTTGGATAAGGAGGGTGGGGCGTGGGGGTCATGCTGTTTTGGGTTAAAAACTGCTGGACACTCAGCGCTATGTGGGCAGGTGCACTCATAAATCACCCATCATGAAATGGGCAAAAATGTTCAAGGACTCTTCAAAACAAAAATTCACTGAAGCTGAGTGCAGCCTCTCACACCACCACCAGCTGGTGCACTGATACAGATCAGTTCCTAGAACATTCACCGTGGGCAGAGCCTGTACTGTGAGGGGCCCGCCTTCTAAGGATTATCTGGGTTTTGGGGGTCCTCCCTTGTAAATACTTTAGAACAGCGATTCTCAACCTTTTTTATCTCATTGCACATATAAACTAGCTACTAAAGTTCCACAGCACACACAAAAAAAATACTGTTTTTTACCAATCTGACCAAAAGGAGGTATAATTTTGATTGATTTACAAAAAAATTACTCTTTTTTGCTCCAAAGTGATTTTTTAAAAAATCAGGTCCTTATTTATATACAAGGATTTCTGGTACCAAGAATTAACCCATGAGATGCAACTTTATTATGTGACCTATATATTTGTGGTTTAAGGCTGAGCATTCACAGCAGACACTATTGTTGCGTTGGCTGTTGTCAGCTCTTTATTTGGCAGTCTGAAGGAGAAGAGGGCCGTGCCCCTGACCAGATAGTCAGGTACTGCATGTTTTAAAGATTCTGGTGGCACACCAGTTGAAAATCACTGCTGCAGAAAAATCAAGAAGTAACCGTATAAGCTTGAGATACAGAGATGAAAAAATGGGTAAAAGAATTGAAAGTGGGTACTTCTGGAGTGCAGGAAGTGGGAGGGGGCTGTGTGAACTGTTTCATAACAAGCCTTGTGGGGCCGCTTGACTCTTCAAAGTGTTACATGTAAAACTTAGTTTAAAAATAAGAACTTCAAATCACAACAAAAATAGAATGTATTGACTTAGTAAGTCAGGAGATGCCTGCCTGTACAAAGAGCATGTCTGTGAAGAATCAGAATGAGGGGTAACAAATGGGAAAGGCATATGGAGAGATGTTTCATTTGCATCATCGTATTCTGGTGGCATATGGATTAGTCTACAATAACAATTAATTACTTTTCTTTACAATGATGCTGTGACTTACCACTGAGAAGTGGGGCAAAAATAGACGTAAGAGTGAGTCTCACCCTCCACATGGACCTGCTGTGAACCAACAAACAGAATGCCAAATCGCTATTCAAAATTTAATTATTTCCTAGCTTGTGGGAAGTGTGCAGGCAGAAATTTTCAAGAGAAAGCTGTGTTTTTCCAAGTAATGGGCCAGCTTATTATTTTATGAAATGGCGGATTGTAGTCAGTGCTCTTCACCTAATAATTCCAGTTTTCCCTCCTTCTAGACACTGATAGAATTGTACCTCCTCGTCCCCTGTGAGCTGTCAGAGCCACGTGACTAGTTCTGTCCAGTGAGTTTGAGTGGGAGTCCTAAGTTCCTATCGTTACCGCAAGCCCCTCCCCGGCACTCTTTTTCCCTCTGGCACAATGAGCGGAGTCCACCTGCCAACCCATCATAGACATGAAGTATGAGTGAGATAAAAAACCTTTAATTTAAGGTGAAATTATTGCTTATCACAGCATAACAGTTCACAGTTGGAACACCTTCAGGCTCATAATTGGGAATCATTCACCCATGGGAACCACATCCCGATCCTACCCCCACACCCTCAAGTGGTCCCGGTACCACCAGAGCCTGTGACCTGGCACATGTCATCTCCAATCCTACTTTGCTTGCGTTGCCAGCCCAGTACAGCGTGACACTGGGGTATTCCATGTCCTCAGAAATGTTCAAGGTAGTTTTTCATTAACATCATCAGTATCAGTTCTCACACAGCACATGGCCAAAATTGAAGTAAAGACACCTCTTTCTCTGGGTTCCTATGCCTTAAATTATATGACACCTTGCAGATTTCAAGCCTCAGATGATATTTTAAAGTAGCTCAGGGTCAAGATATTGTTTATGTCAGTTAACAAAAGGATGAAATAGCAGTTGAAAGAGACATTAAAACAAAAATAATCAACTAGTAGTTCTCAACCTAAGTGTAGCTAAATCTGCTTATGTTTCTAATCTAATGATTAAGAAATGATTTTCAACATCAGCATAGTCATGACATACTCTGGACAAGTGTCATATACTTATATCAAGTCTCAGAACTTCCTTCCTTTCAGTATTGCCTCTTCATGTGTCAAATAAAGCCTTTCTGTAACCCACAGGCTGTCTTTAGGTGAAATCGTACACATCTATTCCTGTTGATGCCTCTGATTTGGCCATATAATAGAAGAGTGTACAATTCAGCTAAGTTTTTAAAGCGATAACTAATTAAGTCTTGTGGCGTATGTTTATAAAAGACATCATTATGCTTCTTTTCTGAAATGTGAGCAAACCAGCAGGAAGTTTTTAAAATGACCTTACTCTGTGGTCGGTACTCATGTTGACTTGAGAATTGGTGTTTGCTCAGGAAGAGAGTTCTCCCCCTGCTTTGTGTCAAAAAAAAAAAAAGCCTGTAGGGTTCACCTAATTCAAACCCAGATTTTAACCAAGCTCTGAATTTTGTAGTCTTGAAGACAAAATTCAAAATTTTTATAATTTTTATTTTCCATGCTTTATTTCATATAATGTAAATGGCAGTCAATACTTAGTTTTCTAGAAATCTATTTTAGCTGGTCATTCATATGACTGTTAAGTAATTTTTTTGCTTATTTCAGTACTGTTAAATGTTCTGCCAACTCAATTCTTGCCCAATCATTTTCCAAATCACTTTCTTTGCTGAGGTTAAATAAGAGGAAAAAAATACTGAATAATAAGAAAAATCTCTAAAATCAATTTGTGCAAGTGGTAAGTTCTAATGTTTAAGCACATCAGCCAGTTAAAAGATTTTTTAATGTTCCTTATTAACTGCAAGACATTTCGCTGTGCTTTGTGATAATTACACACCAATCTCTAAAGCTCTAAACATATCTATTCAGAATCCCCTCTAAGCCCCGGGAAATCAAAACTGTCTGAGCTGGAAATCCAAACAAAACAGGATGTGTAATGAGGTAAAAACCACCTGCTGCTGCACATCGCCGCTGGAGGTGCTCACCCCGTGACCCCCGCATACACTGCCCTCACTCATCATTGCCATTTGGTAGTTTGAATGCATACCATGGCCGTACTAACAGAATTTGTTTTTATAATAGTCATCAGTCTATTCTTTATCATGACAAGATAACAAAAAGTGTCAGATGAATGAGAACAAATTTGAAAGTGGACTCATACTTGCTTGTGGAAGTACAGACAACCTGCACATTGCCTGATCTACTGGAGGTCATATTCTAGAAACTAGAATTTAAGACATAGCTGTGTAAGAACTACAAGAGAGCCCTGGCTGGTGTAGCTCAGTGTATTGAGTGGATTGGCTCAGTGGCTGTGAGCCAAAGGGTTGCCAGTTCGATTCCCAGTCATGACACATGCCTGGGTTGCAGGCCAGGTCCCCAGTGGGGGCCACGTGACAGGCACCCACACATTGTTGTTTCTCTCCCTCTCTCCCTCCCTTTCCCTCTCTCTAAAAACAAATTTAAAAATTTTTTTAAAGAACTATGAGAGAGCAGTCCCAATGAGGGTACTTACAGTGAAACTGGAGGAGGGGGAAACACATGAACAGTTACGTAATAATGAAATAAAAATACAACTCATCACCATGAGAGGTGGTGTACGGTTAAATGCCGTACAAACAGTAAAGATCATAAAGCGTGTGGATGCAGGAGACAGACCACCACAGGCTGTGTTGGTCCAGATAAGCTTCACGTGAGAGGTCAGACTTGAACCACAAACATATTTCTTTTCTCACCCAATGCAACCACTGTTCTCCCTTACGAATATCCAGCAGCTTCCTAGGACTGAGGAGTGGTGGTGGGTGTTGAGTAGGCAGTCAGCAGTGTCTGCTGTAGGTCTTTTGCTCCGCATCCTCTGGCAGAGTGTAAAGTAGTTGGGATTATCTCAAGTTGCCTTTGGAAAAAATAAGAAATTATTATCTCAAATAAGGAAATTTGTTGCCTGTTATTCCAAATAACAAAAGTCCCGAGATAGGCAGGTCTAGAGTTGGATAATTCATCTGTTCATTAACACCGTCTTTCTGTTCTACCATCATTAGTGTTTTGGCTTTGTTCTCAACTCACTCCCATTGGTTCTCAGGAGGGCTGCCACAGAGCTGGGTATCTGTCCTGTCATCCTTCCTGTCACCCTCCTCACACGTACACATCTGCTAGAGAAGCCCAGCAGGCTTTCCCTCCTATTCCATTGGCCAGCGTTAAACCCCATGCCCTTCCCATACCGATCTCTGGTACGAGCAAAGGTTCAGAGAAATCCGTGACAGTACGAAAAGGGGGTGGAGACGTGTGACTGACACATGATAACATACTTCCTGACAATACATGGTATGTGGGAAGTATTGATCAGAATGGATATCTTCACAGGGTTCTGTATGGATTGAAACCTGCCATCTAGAGTTTATCTAATTGTAGGATTTTTTCAATTCATAAATTGAAATCTTTTATTGTTTAATCAATAATATTAATGATAACTGCATTCAAATACATTGCTGTTTAAAATAACCATTTCTGTTTAACGAGAGTGCATTAAAATGAATTTAGACATCTACAATTTTTCTAACTCTAAGTCTCACGATAGGAATTTTAATCTAAGCCTGAATTGAATTCTTGTGTTTGAGATATGACATTTAGGTAGTCACTCAGTGTTATGTGAACTTTGTTCACAGTCTTTGCAGTGCGTCAGTTCAGGGTCCAGGAAGGTGGACCATTTGTATTTATACCAATAGCAGTATTCCTCCCTGCTATCTCCACCTTTTGCCTCACCCAGCTCACATGAATTCCATTGTAAAGAAATGGGAACATCTAAAGGAACGTCATAAAGAGCTGGTTTCAACAGTTTTGTACATGACATTTTAATTTAGCTTCTGTAAACTTGCTTTGTAACCAACTTTTTAGCATCTTTGTGCTTCAGTAAATTTATTTTCAACCAAAATTCTGAGGCGCCTACAAAAGCAGAACCACAGGAAACAGAGTTCTGAGCCGTGCCTGTAATGTCCTTTTTAGAATACTGAAGACGGTGCCTTTCGGGGGCAAATGAGACCCTCATCCCCTTCATGCTGGGCCTTTTTCCTCCATCATTTGTCCTCAGTGCCACCATCTTCATGAAATACAAAACGCCAGACTGCACCCATGCTGCACCCTGCCCAGGAGACATAGACAGTCGTTTGGGGAGTGCTCAAGTGAAGCAACTAGAAATATTTAGAACCCCTGGACAGAAATTCCCGTGGGTTTGAATCATGCCAAGTTCAATGTGTCATTGATAGCATTTGCTTTCTTCCAATGACCTTTCTTGAAATTTGACATTTATTTAGTCTTGCAATGTCACATTGCCTTGAAGACAGTGCCTCAAAGTGTACGTGCGCAGGGCAGGGAAGAAAATAAGGGCTTTGAACAACCCTGTGCACCTAGAGGTCAAGGCTAGAGGCCAAATGGTGGGGACTCTTAGAGAGTCCTCCGCTTTCCCCCTCGGCAGTATCACCACCTTCGACATAGCATCTTCCTGCTTTTAAATCTTCTGCCCTGTAGCTTCTCATCGCTTTTTCTTTGAAACACCTCTGTTAACATTTCCAGGAAGCTATACTTTTAATCCACTGAGTTCAAACTCGAGAAAGAGTGGCTTTGCTCCTGTCACCAGAAGTCTAAGCCTACTGAACAAAGAGGGAGATGTATATCACACAGGAGGCCTTGGCCATGCCTTGAAACCTTCAGACTAAGGAACTCCTTTTGGTTGTTCTTTATGCTAAAGCTGCTCTGCCCAGAGGGTCCGTCAGGGGCTTGGGCTGGAGAGCCTCCTCTCTTTCCTTGAAAGAAATTCCTGTATCAGGAATTCATACGCATGGAAATACTGTAGGCAGTGAGAACCAGGAACCCGAAGGCAGAGTTAGTTACAGGGCGTTCAGTAACGCAGCCCGTGCACTCCTCACGAGAGCCCTGCTGAAGGGGCAGGTGGTCACTAAGACCCAGCCTGCGCTCTGGGCGCCGGGCAGCATGCCCAGGTCCAGGGGCTGTGTTTGCCTAGAGATAGGACATTTTTTTCCTGTGCATGAAGGTAATATTCATTCCCCAAGTCCTGCACCCAAAGGCAGTGGATTTCCCTAATTAAATTAGAGCATGTTTTAGGTTAGTAAAAGTCCCAAGAGGGACTTGCAATTGTTGGATAATTTCAGGACTTTTCTATTTTGTGGCAGTGATGATAACATAGAAAACGTGTACATGAAAACTTCTTAAAATACGTGAAAAAAACAACCCAAACTCTTCACAGCCCTGACACTGCAGTATGGCTGAAGGATTTTACAAGCCTTTAGTACATGGATCTCCAGAAGAAAATATAATCAAATTCCCAAGCTTCTTTTTTGTTTAAGATGATGGCAAAGCCCTCCTTTCCCTCAGAATTGTTACCTGTTTAGTACCTTCTGTATGTAGCCTTA
This sequence comes from Artibeus jamaicensis, assembly GCF_021234435.1. Taxonomy (NCBI): domain Eukaryota; kingdom Metazoa; phylum Chordata; class Mammalia; order Chiroptera; family Phyllostomidae; genus Artibeus; species Artibeus jamaicensis. The sequence goes on along the minus strand of NW_026521871.1, from coordinate 32,996,118 downwards.
TCATTTATTTCCCGTCAAAACATTCCCCAGAGTTACTTAGGTCAATAGACAGAACTCTTAACAGCAGCAGCTCAAAGCATGATGATGGTAGTAAGCCAAGAACAGATTGACTTTGTATTAAACCCTAGAAAGTTATGGGATGCATTTGAAAACAAGAGAGAAAAAATTTTTAAAAATCAACTGGAAGAGCAGTTATGGGGGCAGGTACTTCCTTTGTCCCTATTTCTACCATTTATTCATGGACTCTGACTCCTGCCTTTCTTGGCTGTATTTTCCAATTTTTTTTTCACTTTTGATGTTCTCATTGTTCTGCTTTAAAGTTCCCTATCTTTCTCATCTTGCTTCTTTGATGGCTCTTAGAAAAGACCTGATCTCACTGAATAAATCCATCCTAACTACACCAGTCCCTGCAATAGAAAGGGCCTTTTGGACTGGCATCTAAGGTCACTTTCAGGTGATTGCTGACCTTGATCACCACCACCTTTATTCTTGGAAACTATCCCAAAGGTAGGGCAAAATTGTAAACAAGACCGTGAAAGTTTGCAACATTCTCCTGAATTCTTCCATGTGACTGACCACCTAGGTCATATGGATCCTGTTAACAAGGAAATGTAAAGAACTTGCCAGGTACATCACTCCCCTGTCCCCCCCCACACACACACCTGTACTCCCACTACTACAGAGTCCAAAAACTGAAGGAGATTTAGAATAAACAGTGAGAAAGGTGCCAAATTGCTTACCTTCAGGATGTTCCCAGTCAAAATCCTAGGCAGTCTTTTGTTCGAAGCATATTTGTGTATTCCACATGCACCTCTTACTCGTTCATCATGATGTAGATATATGTTCCATAAAATATCAAAAACAATACTTTTGAAAATGAAGTTGGAGAAAATAAGAATGAAACCAGCAAGGTACCATTGTGTACTAATGCTAACGTTTATAGAAATCTTAAATTCATCTATAGACAAAGTGTAATATAAACCAGCTGAACAGTGGTGAAACTATTATCTACTTACTGCCAACGATCTATAAGGTGTTAGTTTTCTTCTCACTGTCTGTAGTCAGTCACCTACCCTCAATCTCCATGACCAAATTCCTTTGTTGAAGCCCTTCAGAACCAGGTTTGAAGGTTGGATAAGAACATGATCTTTTTCTCAAATAAACAAGCAGACCTAATTCTTTTGCCAGGAGTATAGGTTTAAATTTCTGAGATAAACTAATTAAATTTAAAGACTGTTTAAATGCCAGGCCTTGCATTTCATTCCAAAGAGAGTGTCATTTTTAGAACTTTTTTTATTTTAAGCTGAACAGAACAGATTCTGGCTGAAAGTGATTCAACTAGTAAGTTATTAACTCAGATAAGTCCAAAGGACTTCTCTTGCCTGGCTGCACCTTAAATTCACCTGGAGAACTTAGAAAATACCAGTCACAGAAGAACTGAATCAATCTCTGAGGTGGGGACTGGCCCTCAGTAATTGTTAAAAGCTTCTCCAGTTATTCAAATGTGTAGTCAAGGTTTAGAACCAACAATTTAGAAGCTTATTAGTGTCTTCAGAGAGCCGAGTTCTTTCCACTTCTCTGTCCTGCCTAGAGCAGGCTCTTCCCCAGGTTAGAAGTGAGGCAGCCACACCAGTTCTAGGCCCATTCACCACTCCCTGGAGGAGATGGACTAGGTCTTCCTGGGGCATTCTCTTAGGATAGAGTTGCCAGGTAAAATACAGGATGCCCAGTTAAATCTCATTATCGGCTAAATAATGTATAATATTTTAGTATGTCTCATATATGTCATGGGATATATTTATACCAAAAATATTTGTTGACTGAGATTCAAAAATAACTGTATATCCTGTGTTTGTATTTGTTAAATCCGGAAAATCTGTCTTAAGAACCTTTGTTCTTGGTTTTTTTCAAGAGCCACCCACCCGAGACTTCCACCTGGGTCTCATCAGCCCACATTCCCACAGGCATCGCTAGAGGTAACGGGGTTGCCATAAGTCCTTCACATCCAGCCCCAGACCCGCAGCTCTGGTGTGGGTCGGCTCCCCCGGGAGAGGGGGTGCACGGCTGCAGGACCCCATTAGGGCGGCAAGGAGATGGACGCTGGGAGCACCAGCAAGTCACAGTGTAGTCAGCTCTACTGAGCGCCGCCATGATCTCTAGATGAAAGCTTTTCTGCAAAAATGTACCTGTTGGAAAAATATATAAATTTGATTGTCATGAATCTATTCATCTTCAAATGAAGAGTCATGTCCAGGTCAGTTCTAAAGCTATTTATTTTAAAAAATCACCATGCTGTGCAAAGTCATGTGTTCAAAACAGGGCTCATGGGAAAGGTGGAGTGGGAAACAACAGTCAAAAACTTTATTACTGGCACGTGCAACAAAGTAGGAACCTAATAAGAGTGGAAGCATAGTTTTATACATGCTAAGTGAGTAAGAAAGAAGTAGATAGTATAATAGGTATGATCCTTCACCTTAAAAAAGACCTGCAGCCTGGTCAGGGAAGTGGACATCTTCAAATGAACGGTCATCTGCAGAACAGTCAGTTCTAAGGCAGTTCTAAGATGATTTTCATAAAAATCACCATGCTGTGCAGAGTCTGATGGACCTGGGTGCGGGCTGCAGCCCGTGCTGTGAACTGAGGTGGCTGGGAGGTACTGAGGTGGGTGCGTGTAAGTATTTGTGTACTGCTGGGAGCCTGGGTTCAGCCACACGCAGCTTTCTGTGGTCACCTGGTGTTTCTTGTGGGTGAGATATATAAGCAAACATGAAATTCATATTATACTCAATTGTTCCTTCATTTATCAGTCTCATCGGAACAAAATCACATTTTTAAAACAAGCATGATAACAGAACTGACTCTCTGGGTTCATATATAGCCTCTGAAGGCAATGGGTTGGGAGAATAAGGATAGAGAAACATACTTTCTGTATTATGTTCTTGTTCTCAGTTCAGTAACCGACAGTACTGTGTTAATTAGGAACTTTAAAATTCATGTTATTAATGGTTACATACATCAAAGTATTTCATAACACCAGCTGGCTCTATGAAAATCCAGTTGAGTGACTAAGTCCCGATCAGAATTCTGCAGGGACACTTTCCTAGGCTGCATCTCAAGATTTTAAGGTACAGCCTGCAGGGCCCTTGACGCTCTCACTTGGTCCAGCCTCATCATCAGTTCTCCCTTCAGTTCCTCCACAACCCTTCAGGAGAATGACAGCTGTTTCTGTTCTCAAACCAAGCATGCCTCCCCACACCTCTGTGTTGTTCCGCCCCACTGTCTCTTCTGACCAAAACTGTGCACGTGGCCACAAACTCATCGAGTTCCTTCCAGTCTCAGCCCACCCACCTTGTGTCCATGGAGCCTTCCCTGCCACTCTCTGGAAGCTTCAAGCTCTTCCATTAGGCAGCTATGGCCCTGGCTAAGCTGTGGGTTCCAGAGTGTCACCCCAAGCCTCCAGAAGCAGCATGTCGAGGGGAGGGATCCCTAGTCATCTATAAAGGGGTTCTGTGCTTGGACTGTCAGAGAACTACTTGTATTTGGTTAAAAGGCTCTTGCAGGCACTTGTCACTATGGCAGTCTCCCCTGCGGCAGAGGTGGTGTGTGGCGCTCATTAGGTGTTTAGGAATGAGAAGTGCTGTTGAGGGTTCTGTGCCATGCAGGGATGCAGGGCTTTATCCAGGTCCCTAGGGCCTGGAAGGTCATGTCGTTTCCCAGTGGCATTCACCACCCATGTACAAAAGCTATAGGAGTTGTCGATGTGTAGTGAGAAATTAGGTTTCTATAAATTAGTTTAAGGAGTGAATTAGCAGAAGTGCAACTAAACCAGGTAATTCAGAGAATTATTTTATTCTCACCTTTTCTTTTTCTTTCCAGAAGTCTCAAAATTGGTAGTGTTTGTGTTAAACAAAGCTGTTCCAACACTTGGTTTTCTTTATCAATTGTAATTTACCAAAGAATTTCTTAAAGTGTACTTGGTCCTCAGTGAAGCTTGGATTTGCTGTAGGGTACCACTTTTTGTTGGTCTCCAGTCGTACTTTGTAGGGATCATGTTGTCCAGAGAGTGGTAGTACAAGGGTGCACACTTTATCCTCACATGGAGCAATTAGCTTCCTCATAAGGAAAACAACCTTGGCCAACCCCTAGTATCTGGGTCAGCCATTGTGCCGATGCCTCCTTTTGGTGCCAGAAGCAGCATGGGAAGGCGCTCGGGTGGTTCAGCCCGGCCAGCAGCGCGATGAGAAACTCAGCTGGAGTCCTCCGTGCTGGCTGGGCGGTTCCATCAGATGGTCTGACCACATGTGTAAGTGGAAATGGAAAAACCCTTATTGAATAAAGTAGCATCTGTGCTAATTGGCCTGGTAGAGGAGAGAGCTATTCTCATTTACAAAAGATTGGTCAGGTTGCTTAATTATAAAAACACAACATGGAGATGATGGCCTAAAAATCCAAAAGATGGGACATTTCTCCACACAAATGCCATTGAATTAGCCTCCCAAACACAGTCCCTTCTAGGAGAGACTTTTCTCTCTGCTTAAAATGTTCAAGAGACAGGCATTATGCTTAACATTTTTATACCTTTTGAATTTGTAAAGGCTAGATAGTTTCTAAGACATATCATATGCATATAATTATTTTAAAAAGCAGTTATAGGATTTTTGCAAAAAATAAAGTTTGTAACTATGCAAATACAGTATTATTCTTCCTCAGGTTACCCGTATGTGAGATTCTCCAGTTAAAGATTTTATTTTCCACTCTATTTATTTTAGGATTGTAAGTTTACTCACCTTACTTTAGAATTTTGCAGCACACGATCCTATTTTTGGCACCATTCTTATCCATTCTGTTTATTGTTTTTGGTAAACTAAGTCTATAAAGCAAAAGTAAGATTAAAATAGCTCACAGTGTTGAAATGGCAATAAGCATAAAAGCATGTTTCTAAAGGCCAAAAGTATTTACAAATATTATTCATTATATTATTTTAAAAATATCTTCAGGAAATGAGAGATAAATTTAAATACCATGGATTATGGAAATATTCTATCATTTTCTTTTTATCACATTGATATTTGAAAAGCATCTTTTATTCCCTGATACTTACAGTCTTTATCAAAATTATAGAAGAGAGCATGAATAATCCAACAAAATTAATTTATGTTTGGATTTAAAATAAGTGCTTGTGTTTACAGTAGAATAAATTGGTACCTAATAGTCTAAGAATTAATTCTAAATAGATACTGAAGCCACTCTGTAAAGAACTGATTGAGGGAGATGGAAAAGCTGTCTTGGAAGCCGGTCATCCACTCATTTCTTCCCTGCATCCTACTCCACGTTGAGACCTATCTTCTGAACTGTTACCAAATAAGCACGTGACCAGATAGCCATCGGTCAACTCTGTCTTACCAAAGGGAAATATTAAAGTGCTTCCCAGCCTTCCAGAGGGGTTGGAAGCTGTATTCTTAAGTAAATCGGAGGGCGTGAGATGGCTCATCTAAACCGGTGCCATCCAAGACGTGGTCCGTAGCTCCAGCTGCAGTCATCCCCTGGGGCTTGTTCGACATGCAGAACCTCAAGCCCCCCCCCAGGCCTCCTGAAGTACATTGCATTTAACGCTGTTCCCCAAGTGATGCTTGTGCATATTAAAAACTGAGAAGAATTAGTCTAAGGAAGAGTAATTGAATACCAGTTGAGAAATGAGATTTTCTATAGATAAAGGCAATTTCAAATATATCTCAGTGTGGCCGCGGCCAATGTGGCTTCATTAGTCGGAGCATCATCCCGTGCACTGAAAGGCTACAAGTTCAGTTCCCCGTCAGGGCATCGACCTAGGTGTCAGGTTCAGTCCCCAGTGTGGGTGGGTGCAGGAAACAGCTGATCCATCTCTGTGTCTCCCCCTCCCCCCTTCCTTTCCTTCCCTGCCTCCCTTCCTCTTTCTCTGAAATCAGGGGATACACCCTTGGGCAAGGATCACTACTGTATTTTGCCGTGTATAATGTGTACCCACATTTTTGACACAAATTTTCAGGGGGAAAAGATTTCATTTTAATTATTTTATTCAATTATTTATTTATATTTAGATACTTGTTTCTTGCATTATAAACAAATTTTAGCATTTATTTTTGAACATAGGGATATTGTTATTGGTTTGTAGAGTTAAATGTTTAACACATAAGCATAAATAAAAGAATATAAAACATTTATATAGATACAGAATTAGTACTACCCATGTATAGTGCACATTGTTATTTCTCCCTCAAAAATGTGGACAAAAAAGTGCACATGATACACAGCAAAACACATATATGCATATTTTATACAAATATACATATACAAGAAGCCTACTTGAGTGTGCTTGGTAGGGTAATAATATGGGGGTAATAATTTATAGCTTTAAGTTGAACACTTCACCTAAAATGTTATATGGTGTGCTGGAGTGTGCTGTTATTATGTTACAGAATCACAAGCTTATGCCTTTATAATAAAAAGGAGGCGTTATTCGTACCAGACCCTGTGTGTTCCCAGCGCAAACATGGTCTCTGCTTTCCACGCGTGTCCTCTGTTCTCAGCAGGCCTCGTGCATTAGCACCTTCCGTCCTCACAGGACTCGCTGAGGTCTGCTGTGAGGTGCTTCACTACCTCCCATTTTATAGATAAGACAACTAAGGCACAGAGACTGTGGTTAGCTCCATCGGCAGAAGAATGCATACTCCTGACTAGACAGTGGGAAACTTTGGCCTCATTAGGTGGATCCAAGAGAATAAAATGGCGTAAGAAACTAAGCTTTTTTTTTTTTTTTACCTTCCTCAATAAAAATTATGAGAGGCAGCTGAATAAGAGGAAATTTCTTTGTCTTAATTTTGTGCACCTTGCACGTTCTATTTTTAGAGTATCATTTATAGTCCATATCCCATGTGTCCCACCCACAGCAAACACCTGATCTGAGTTAATTAGTTTAACCCGCCAATACCTGGCTTCAAAAAGATGTTTGAAACTCTTTCACATAGAAACCAATGCAGTGAATGTGGACTCGATACGCTAAAAGTCAAGTTGCCATTTCGTGGAGAAAATTTTTGCATGGAAAAGTAGGTTACTCCCTGTGTTTCACCTGGAGTCCCTGGCCTACAGCTCTCCCTGGGCCACTGCAGGGAAGGGTTGGGAGGGTCTGTCTGTCTGTCTGTCTGTCTGTCTGTCGGGGCCAGCTGAGGCAGCAGCGCGGTCAGCGGGGAGCCGCCCTGGCACGAACCTGGCTCGTGCCTGACCTCACCACTCTGATGTTAAGCAGGCTATTTTTAACTTCATATATTACAAGGAGGTAGTATTTTTTTCTTTTATTTTGGTAAAGTGAACATAAAATTTACCACCTTAACCATTTTTAAGTGTATCGTTCAATAGTATTAAATTCTTTCATAACTCTTTTCATCTTGTAAAATTAAAACTCTATCCCTGTTAGCCCTGGCCAGGTAGCTCATTTGGTTGGAGCATTTTCCCGCACACCGAAAGGTTGCCGGTTCCATTCCTAGTCAGGGCACATACCTGGGTTGTGGGTTCAGTCCTAGGTCGTGGCATATGTGAGAGGCAAGCAACTGATGTTTCTCTTTTTCTCTCTCTCTCCCCCGCCACCCACTTCTCCCTCTCCCTCTCTCTCTGAAATTATTTTTTAATTGTTGTGAACAGTGTGACTCAGTCAGTTGGGCACCATCCTAAAGGTCGCTGGCTCCGTTCCCAGCTGGGGCACATGCCTGGGTCGCGGGCCTGGGCCCCGGCTGTGGTGTGTGCAGGTGGCAACCACATCAGAGTCTCTCACACAGTTTCCCTCCCTCCCTTCTCTCTCAACAAATACATAAATAAAATCTTTACAAAAAATTCTTTCAGCACACTGGTTGAAAATTGCTGAACTATAGTACTGTTTAGAGTTTAATTTAGAATCAATTTTGGTCATTTAGAAATACTCACACATCCTATTTCTCCTTGTTAAATACCATTTACATTTTTCTTATTTTCTTTCTATTATGTTATTTAAATAATAATTTGACTTTCTTATTACAAAAATATTATTTTATTTCATCATAAAAAATCTCCCCCCAACAAAAGCTAAAAGAATAACCTGTAGCCCCAACATTTGGAGAATAACTGATAAAAAACACTTTGGTAAATATCTTTTCTTCTGTGCCTTCTTTTTTGCAAAAAAAAAAATCATTTAAAAGAAATGTAATTTTTCAATTACAGTTGACATACATTATATCAGTTTCAGGTGTGCAGCATAGTGATTAGACATGTATACACCCTATAAAGTGGTCACCCCGATAAATCTCGTATCATCAACACCATACGTAGTTATTACAGTATTATTGACTATATTTCCTGTGCTGTACATTACATCCCCATGATAGTTTTGATAACTGGCAATTTGTACTTCCTAATCCCTCTCATCCTTGCACCCAGCCCCCAGCCCCTCTGCCAGCTGGCAGCCATTTGTTCTGACAGAGTCATTCTTTATCCAGAACTCGGTGCCTTGTTTCCCAATTAGTGTATAATATGTTCCTCTTAAATGTTGTCATAGGAGACAGTTTTAAATATTCTGCTTATGAACGCTGCCACAAGTTACCTGAGTCACCCACCATTAGACATTTAGGATTTGTATGGATTGGGGGGGTGTGTTCATGTTGCCATTGAATGTGTGATGAATATCCTGGGAGTTACTATTTTGCATATGTCAGTAGTTCCTGGGAATAACTTTCTAGAATTGTATTAATAGTCGAGAGACAACAACAAACATTTATTTATCATTTGCCATGTGTCAAGCACCTCACAAATTACTTCCCCCGGCAGGCACAGGAAGTGGGAAGTACTGTTGTCCTTATTTCGTGGGCAGGGAACAGGCTCAGAGAGCTCCGCTCTCTGCCAGGGTCACAGAGATGTTACATCCTGAGTCTGGGGCTGCTGCTCATACTCCTCCTGCTCTCCACCGGGCCAGACCATTTATTTCCATAGTCCTAAAACGTCTCCTTCATGTTTGTCTTCCTTTTTTTTTTCTGCTGGTGTCTGCCTCCGCTGATAGCACATGCTCTGGCCTGGTCTCCATCCACACCCAGTGTGTGTGTTTGCCCCTGTGCACCCCACAGCTTCCTCAGAACATCCATGGCCTTCCCACTTTTTTCCCCGAGACTTTGTTTCCTTCACTTCCCACTTCTTGTTCGCCCATCTGTTTGAAAAAGACTGGGTGTCTTTCTCGTCTCCTGGTTTCTGTATCGAGCCTATTCCTGCTGCCTGCAGTCAATGTCGCTTCTCTTGTGATCTGGAGGCGCTCGCTTGGAAGCCGAGCGGATCTCCACCCGGTCCTCTTCCACCCCACTTTCTCTCAGACCACAGGCCCTGGCTTTAATTAGTCCCTGGACAAAGACACCGCTGCAGCCTGTAAAATCACTACTAGCGTGGTTCCTGTGAGGGGCAGTGGCCACAGCAGTGTGCGCATCAAACCCCAGCCCCCAAAGCATCATTATCAGAAGTAAAAATGTAATAGGGATGAATGGAAAGGGAAAGGAAGGCTTTCTGCTGGACCTCAGCTGCTGCCGTTCTCCAGGCTCTGGCTCTGTCCAGGTCCCACACTTTCCTGACCCCTTTGTTTGGGGCGTCCTTGCCTCCTAAAAACGTCTTTGTCCATCATATCTTCTGGGCCAAGTCTTTCTTCTTTAAGGCCCATTAAAAAATACTGCCTCAACCTGAACATCTGCTTTCGTTTCCACCTCTACAAATTGGAAGCCATCTGCCCTGCCCAGAATCATGCAGGCTCCTCTTTCAAACCTTCTGCAAAGCTTCCCTTCCTTGTCTCCTGCATCATGTGTAGGTCTTACCTTTCTAAACCTGCAGGGGTCAGATTTGATTCTCTTTCATCATCGCATTTTCCACCAGACCCAACACCAACAAATATATTTACTGAGTAAATGCATAAATAAGGGAATAAATAATAAGCTGCAGAAGGTTTTGTTTTATTATATAAAGTAGCAGAAACACATGGAAGCATTTAACAAAGTTGATATATAAAATTCATATATTATAAAATAACTCAAACAACTGAGATGTATAATATCTGAGTAGAAGTGTAATGACACATCGACTATTTTGGGGTGAATAGTAGTGGAAACACCACTCTCTAAAAAGTGTAATTCTAAAAAATAATAATAATAATAACATTTTTCAGATACAGTCAAAACAAGAATCATTCAGCAAACAACAAAATAGACCACAACCAATTATGCCTAAATTTTTTTTGCAAGGAAAACAGTTTAGTAAGTAATTTGGGGTTAGGACTTAACATAGTAATTGCTGAGTCTCTCTTACAGGAGACCGAGGTTAAGATTATTCGCTGGAACTAAGGGAGAGAGAGACTGTGCACGTGGGGAAGAAGTGGGGGTAGTGGGCCAGGGGACTCGTGTTCTCAACTAGCTGTCTGCCCCTTGCATCCACTTCCAAGAATGTGTCTACCAAGACCATGTTTCATGTAGTCGATAATAAGAATCTATGGTCTAGGTCTGTGGCGAGGATTAAATGAGTTATGCAGGTGAAGCTCAGTGTCTGGAATATTGGAATCGCTGTAGAAGGGGTAGGTGCTAGGCATGTTGCCCTTCCGGTCCTTGTCTCCCCTGCCAGGCTGCCAAGTGCAGGTGGTGATGAGTCACACACAGTAGTCCACGTGGCCCTAGGGCATAATCCCCCATCAGTGCCTTGCCGCGCACTTCAAGTTGCCACGTGGAACTGAACACAGTGATGGGCTCTTAAATCCTAATTAATTTTTCTGGGCTAAGCCTCATAAAGGATTTAAAACCACAAACCAGTGTTTTACAACAGTGAATCAAAATCCTTACCTAAAATCTGTTTCACTGTTTAGACCTGATTATAAAAAAGTGTTTAAAAGAAAGAATAATTGCCCTTATTGAGTACCTGCTTGGTGCCAGGTACTCTCCATGCTGTTCCCATTTTGTTCTTCCCCGAGTCCTACTAAGTAGTTGGTGAAGGGACCAAGAATTTAAGGAACTTGTCTGAGATTATATACAGCTTGTAACTAACTGGCAGAGAGTCCATTTGAACCCAGGTGTGTGTACCCCAGACTCGCACCCTGCTCCGCCGCACGCCCTCCTGTAATGGCAGGCAGAACATATATGCGAGGTGCTTGTGGTAATTCCTCACTTAGCATCACCAGTAGTCTCTGTGACGTTAAGTGAGACAACCTATAACAAAACCGATTGTATGTAGGCTAATTGATATAAACAAGAGTTTCTATGACATCTCATCAACTTAATAACATGATATTGAATGAAAAGACGTTACTAGAGGAACTGTTGTACAATAAACATTTTTCTTCAGTGTCTTATTTATACATAAAAATTACACTAACCGGTTGTTTTCATAAAACCTGAAGGCAATTAGCCAAGCGTTTGTTTTTGATTACAGAGGACCCATTTAATGAAAACAAACGACTAAAGCTGTCAGTGTTTAAAGCATGGTAGTTGGGGAGAGTGGGAAGCACAAGAAGCTGCGATAGCAATGTGAAGTCAGGTCCACAATTTTAGAAGCTTGATTCTTGGCTGGTTCTCTTATCTGTAATTATAGAGTGGGGAAGAAATGACAAGCCACCTTTTTGCCTCCAAGTGATTCCATTTCTATTTATAAAGTCTGAGTTATAGTTGAAGGGTTTAGGAATGTTTTAAGCTTAAGTGAACTCTAGAAGGATAGTCTCTCAACCCGTTTCAACCAGAACACTCTTCTTATCTCATACATTGGGTCTTCATGTGAGCTTTCCTTTGGAAAAAGAGGTTTAAATTAATGACAGTTGCCATTTTCTACAGTACACATTCCATGTGTGTTGAGGTTTACTTGGGACTTAGGAAAGCACGGTGTTCTTCACTTGCCACCAGAGCCCTAAGTAACATCTGCAGACTCGGAAAACCGTGTTTCCGTACTTCCACACAGTCACGCGTCCAGTGCTGTCCGGGCCGCCAGGCCTCGGGGCTTCCCTGTACACTCGTGCAGACCCTGCGCCGCACAATTCAGAGCGAACCAGTCTGGTCAACATGTTCATTACAAGAAGGTTCCTGCCGGCACAGTCAGGCGTTTTGAGGACGAGACCTCCCTTTTGAACTTGAGACCGCACCCCCAACAGGCCAGCTGTCTTGCCTCTCCTCTGACGAGCTTCTTCCATCCCAGCTTTTAAAATGAAAACCAGCTGAATAAAAAAGAAATCCTTGAGATTGAGATAGGACTGTCTGCTAGGGATTAAATTTCCTAAGGGCTTTTGCATTTTTAAAGAAGTGATTGCTTCATCCAAATTAAACTGATACAACAGAGATGCTTTCAAGCCAGGAGGTGGTACATTCCTGGTGCCCTTTGCCCACTCTGGCTGGCAGCCCCCCAGTCGGTAGTCACGTGCGAGGAAGAACTCAGGCCGCAGCGGGCCCCCTTCTGTTAACAGACTGCCAAGCTCTCATCTCCAGGCGGTTCTAGACTCATCGGTTGGCTTGGTGTCTGTAACACATTGAAAAGGCAATTCATGTCGTAGAAGGGACAGGAGGCGGGGACCAGGTTCCCCCAGCGATTGTTCCTGTATGACTTTGGTGTACTCTACCTCGTGCTCTAGTAACTGATGTATCTTTCTTATTCCAACTAGAAGTTTGTAAGCTTCCTGAGAGCAAAGTGTCTACTTGCTCCAGAGAGTGCTGAATTTAGGCCCAGGTCGGGTAGAGGATTACCTCAAGTTACATGACTTGTGAGTGGCAGGATCAGAAATAGAAGGCAGATGTCCCCAGGCCATGTACCAGTCTAGGGTTCTTTCCGTTTGACCACTGTTTCAGCTGTATGTTGCTGCATAGCAAACCGCTCCTAAAGTCCACTCCTCGGAACAATCGCACTGCTATTTTTCCATAGGTTTATGAGCCAGGAATTTCGACAAGGCTTGGTCAGGCTGTTCTGTTCTGCGTGATGGTGACAGGTCACTTACTGAGCTGGTGCAGATGGGTGGAGCTGACAGGTCCAGTACGACGTCATTCACGTGCCTAGAACTCAGAGATTCTCCTGCAGCTGCTTTCTCTCCAGAGTTTCTCTCCTCTCTTTCAGTTTTCTAGCCTGAACTTCTTTACAACATAGTAGCTGTCTTCCTCTAGTGAAAGCAGGAGTCAGCAGGCCTCTTGCACTAGCCCCCAACTGGCACAGTTGATTTCTGCTGCATTCTGTGGATCAAGGCAAGTCACGAGGCCAGTCCAGGTTTAAGGGGAGGAAGGACTTGATGGTGCCAACTTTAGAAACTAACTACAGCTACCATTTAGTCAACACATGCAGTTTTCTTGTTCCTGCAGTGCCTGATAGCACAGGGAAATTCAGCGGAAACAGGGCAAAAAGAATAATACCCCGAAACACCCCATCCTTTTCCACCTTAAAGCCCAGCCAAAGTGTCAGGAAGGCGACACCACCCACCCACAGGCTCCTGTGCTCTGGCTGCATTTGCCTGTCTTTGCACATCAGAGGAGAGGCTGCAGCACGTGGTGGGATCTATAAAGACCATGGTGAGGGCCTGCGTTAGCCCACAGTGGGCACTTCTCAGGAGTTTGTTTGGCAGAGCTACTGCTCTGTTTTCTACGGCAGGCATTTGGATGCACGTTCCTAAGGGCTTATCCTCCGGACACCTGTTAGAAACAGTACTTTTCAGTGCTGTGTGTGTGCTGCTAAGACAGAACATGCCTCCAAGTTACCTTTTCAACTGTTCATTTCCATCTATATGTCAGATTATACTCAGCCCCCTACGAAAAGCATATCTCGGCAGTAGGTTTCTCTCCCCTTCTTTTTAACGACACAGGATTTTTATGTGAAAGGACAAGCGTCTAAAACTGAAAAACCCATTTTCTAGCCTATTCCACCTCTAGCAACATCTCTGCTTTGTATTCTAGCTTAGTTTAAAATTTCCTACCTAATAAGGCTAATTCTCTTTCTCTGAGAAAGACTCCCTTCTTTAATTAATTCTTTAATTCTAAAGAATTAGAATTAATTCTTTAGAATTAATCTTCTAAATTTTCTTGGGAAATTTTTTACATGTATCTTCTTTTCTTCCTTTAAAAAAAAAAACAGACTTTTTTCCTTTTGTTACAGTTAGGTTGACTCCACCATTTAGATAATTACTCAACCCAGGGTATTTTTTGCCAGAAACAGTCAAATAAATAAAATGTTCCAGTGGCCTATCAAGAGGAAATGTAAGAGCAGCTGTGTATGGGCTACAGGGACCGAACTTTCCCAAGTGCTCTGGGGAAATCTCACTCTTTAAAAGACAACATTGTCTGGAAAGTGATGAGATTTGTCTTGTACAAATGGAAATCTCTGGTTTCCCATATGTGTGTGAGAGAAAATGTAATGTGTTTGTACCAGCTGCCTGGGGGATATGGTTCACCGAAATCCACTTTACTCTCCCAGTCTGTGGGGCTCAATAGTTGTGGAAGATATTATCTGTACTTTTTTATACAAGGTTGTATGGGTAGACATTTATGCATGGCGCAAAACTAGCATTCAGTTAGGAAAAGTCCAGGTTTTTCCCGACCCCCATACATACCCTTTCTCTGTTTTGTTCATAGTGGTAAGGATGGGTTCACTCTTGTTCATTTGCTCTTTTGTTTTGGCTGGGACAGAAGACATTGTTCCTCTTTAAAATAGTTCAGATCACTGGAGAACACTGGGGATTGTATTAGATTTTTTATAAAAATTTCCCTATCCTACCCTCTTCATTTTAGGAAGAAGATTTAGAAGCCCAAATTTCTTTCCTTCAAGGACAGCTGAACGACCTGGATGCCATGTGCAAGTACTGTGCAAAGGTGATGGACACGCATCTCGGTGAGTAACTCCTCTGGCCCTGGGAGGGGCGGCGGTCACGGGAGGACCGGCAGCTGGGCTTTCGTTCGGCCGTTACTGTGAATTGTCGCGTGAAATCTTCACAGCAGCCCTCGTTACTGTTCTCATTGTACAGCTGAGGAAGCTGCAGCACGGAGAGATTAACAATATTTCCCAAGATTTATATCACTAGTAAGTGAAGTAGAAATTCAAAATCAAGCAGTCTGAGTATAGATTTCAACTCTTAACTGCAACCCTGCCCTTTGTATCTATCTGCTTCAAAGCGAAATAGGATGTTGGGCTTTCAAGGTCAGTCTCTTCTACTGTTGTGCCAACCTGGCTGTAATCACTAATGTGATTGTATAGACACTGCTTGCTTTATTATATTTTTAAATATGTTTTTAACCATACCCTGGCTGGTATAGCTCAGTGGATTGAGCTCAGGCCTGGGAACCAAAGGTCCCCAGTTTGATTCCCAGTCAGGTCACTTGCCTGGGCTGCGGGCCAGGTCCCCCTTTGGGAGCATGTGAGGGCCAACCACACATTGATGTTTCTCTTCCTGTCTTCCTCCTTTCCTGCCCCTCTCTCTAAAAAATAAATAAACAAAATCTTTTAAAAATAAAAATAAAAATAAAATACGTTTTTAACCAGCCCCTGAAATACACGTCAGGACCACATGATCTTTTCTTACTTCTGACTATGCGTACAGTGTAAGAAATGTCATAGTGTGCCATGATTGGTGAAACTCGGTTGGTTGGACATCGTCCCCCAAGAAAAAAGGTCACTGGTTTGATTCCCCGGTCAGGGCGCATGCCTGGGCTGTGGGTTTGTCCCCAGTAGGGCGCACATGAGGCAGCCGGTCAATATCTGTCACACATCAGTGTTTCTCTCCTTCTCTCTCCCTCCCTTCCCCTCTTTCTAAAAGTTAATAAGTAAAATCTTTTAAAAAAAATCAAAAATAAAAAAGTGTTCTAGTGCACGTGTGGCTCATACATATGTCACATTAGAAAACCTTCAGCCACTGCTCTCAACATTTGTCAAGCTTTGTGCTTTCTGTTGGAAGTGGCCCCGGCCGGATCACCTATGTGTGAACTTCAGTAACTCCGTGCTGCCCACCGAAGCTTTTATAATTCACGTTGTTACTCTTTCCAGCCCACGTGTGGACAGTCTTACTCCCCATGTGCAGTGTCTGGCATCTGTAGTTTGGGAACCAGTTAAGAAAATAAGACATGTACTGTAATGGAAATGGCATATACGCTGCTCCACGACTGGAGAGTGGCAATACCTAGTATTGTAAGAAATCAGGATGCACCCCACCTATGAGGGGAAACCGGAGAGAATCCACCAACGTCCCTTCCCACTGACAGGGACCCTGCGAGTGGGCCGTCCCTGGGCCATCATCGTGGGTGGACTTTCTACTTTGGGCTCCATCAGTCTCTCAGCCTGTTAGGTCATCAGTCCATTGCATGTGGCCAGGACAGCTGTCATTTGGCTGTTGCCTAAACCATCGCTGCTGCCTCTGGCAAGTACTGATAATACACGTTCTCTTATGAATGGAGAGAGATGCTGACCTAAGTGGCTGGTTGCCTGCCAGTGTCCTGTTTCTACTCGCTTGACCACTGCTTCAGAGAAAGGGTTCAAGAGGGAGGAAAGAGCAGGAGAAACCCTGGCAGCGGATGAAAAGGGTAGTATCTCTGATCACAGCAAGAAACCCTGTCACATCCGATTCCACCCCTTCAAAACTATATTTATTATGCTTCTTTATGACCATTTTTATATAGAATTAAGTTTATGTGAACCTCATGGCATCATACTTTAAAATGTATTAAAAAGAAGTAATGAAGATGCCCTGGCTGATGTGGCTCAGTGGATTAAGTACTGGACTCAAACCAAAGGGTCACTGGTTCACCTGAAACACCAATCCAAAAGAACCTATGCACCGCAATGTTCATAGCAGCACAATTTACAATAGCCAGGTGCTGGGAGCAACCTAGGTGCCCATCAGTAAATGAATGGATCAAAAAATTGTGGTCCATATACACAATGGAATTCTATGCAGCAGAGAAAAAGAAGGAGCTCCTACCCTTTGCGACAGCATGGATGGAACTGGAGACCATTATGCTGAGTGAAATAAGCCAGGCAGTGAAAGACAAATACCATGTGATCTCATCTTTAACAGGAACCTAATCAACAAAACAAACAAGAAAAATATAACCAAAGACACTGAAATAGAGAACAGGCTAACAGTGACCAGAGGAGAGAGGGGAGGGAATTTCAGGGGAAAGGGGAAGGGTTTGCAGGAACAAGTATAAAGGACACATGGACAAAAACAAAGGGGGGGGGGCCTGGGGGGGGGGCTGGGATGGGAATAAAAGAAAACTGTAATGAACAACAATTAAATTTTTTAAGTCTAAAATAAAAAGTTAAAAAGAAAAACAAACAAAGGGTCACTGGTTCAATTCCCAGTCAAGGCACATGCCTGAGTTGTGGGCCAGGTCCCCAGTAGAGAGCATGCAAGAGGCAACCACACATTGATGTTTCTCTTCCTCTCTTCCTCCCTCCCTTCCCCTCTCTCTAAAAAGAAGTAAATAAAATCTAGAAAAAAAGAAGTAATGAAGAAATAGTTTATATATAAATGGCTAACGTGTCTTACATAACTCATTTTAGTTCATTAATCTTAATATTTAGTGCGTGTATATGTGCATGTGTGGCTTTGGTGTTTTCTCGATCTCCTGGGTGCATGGTAGACCTTTTCATCACTCGAGTTTGGTTCTCATCACAGTAGGAGAACCAAAAAGTGACAGAGAGAAAGATTTACTGAAACTCTGAAAATCCCCTTAGGAAACTTCCAACTTGTTGGTCCACATAGCGGCTTTTAAAGCAGCTTTCCTTAAGCCTCAGAATTTTCCAACGGCCTTTGCTCTCGTTTTGGTCTTCCAGTGAGCACCAGCAGCATTTGCACATGGCTCGGGAGGGGGCGCACTTCAACTAGAAGAAAGCCCGTACAAGCTGTGGATTTTCAGCTAACCACAAAACTAGATTTGTTTTGGGGTGATTTCACTTTCAGCCAGAGTCCCTCCACCCAGCCGTGCCTTCTCTGTGCCACACAGATGCCGTGACCACATTTTTTAAGTGGGGCAAGGGACACGACAAGAATTCCTGACCCAGGGGCCCACAGACACAGTTCTTTTTGTCTACGTGTTGGAACATTGGTTTACTAAAGGTTGTTCTTGCATTGCAGGCAATTTGGATTCTGAGCAGAAATTTTAGGGATACACAAAGATGAATTAAGATGAAGCTCTTGATTTACTTTTTGACTTATTATTCTTCAAAAATGACTTTAATACCCTGGCATTTTTCCATATGATGTTTTCAATCTTTCCTGATTATTCAAGTATTATAAAATTGAAACAAATGAAATAGCCATTGGAAAATGATTAAGTATAATTTAGATATACAGTCTTTGTAAAGATTAAATGAAAATACTTTTATTTTCATTAAATAAGGGGATGCTCATGATATATTACTAAACCACAAGGGCAGGTGGCAGAATTATGCACCGTGTATTTGATGTGGAAATAACTGGTAACAGCGATTGCCTGAGTGAGGGGAAGATTAGGTGCTTTCCAAGGCACCTAATCTTCTATGCTTGGAAAATGCAAGACAGTCACTGAAAATCTGTAGACAGTTTAAGTGCATGTAACTAACACCTGGGTGGGGTGGGGGGGGGGGGTCAGTCGTCCTATTGCAGGCGAGAGTCAGCTGTCAGAGCCCTGGAGTGGTACGGCGGGCGGAGAATGCTTCATGTGGCATCAAACAGATGCAGGGTTATAACCAGGCCCTGTCACTTCTTAGCTCAGCCTGGTGATGATTGGATCCTCTTATATAAAGTGCAGATAAAATTATCTATCTTGCCAGTTGACTGCCAAGATAACATGTATTTTAGAGTCCAGCACAGGGCATAGCCCAGAGTGGGTATCAACACAAATCCTTTCCTCACTCCCCTTAACTCTTGACAGCCCTTCTCAGGGAGCATCCTGAGTGACTAGTCCAGCTGTGACCAGAGGCTAAGCAGCCACTTGTCTCAGGCCCCACAACTACTCTGTGGAAGAGCTGGGACCAGCGCCGCATTTCCCGACACCTAACGCATGTTCCTTTATCAAAGGATGCTAAAGGGTGCTGGGGTTTGCATGTGTGGACTCTAGGATCATGTGCGTGAGCCCGTGAGCGAGGACACCGAGTCAGAACTGATGACGCACGGGCGCAAGCATGGCCGACCCCCGCCCTGCGCTGGGCCACGGTGTGAGCTGTGGGCCCTGCCTCTGAAACTTCCTCCAGTGTTAATGATGTCCCCAAAGTTCCTTTCATTTCTAGAGAGTTCTGTATCACCCTACACTTTCTTCAGACATGTAGTAATAATTTTAAAATGTCAAGTATGGCTCAAGACTATTATTATAACTGATAGAACAAATAGAGAAGAAAGCCTCTCAGTTAAAAGTTATATAAAGGCATTTATTCAAATTGTCCCTTAATTAAGGATGATTTGACAGGTTAGAAGTATTTCCTTATAGATCTGGAATCCACAACTGAAAGAGTATTTGTTTTATCAAAATTCTAATTTTATTACCTCCACAGAATTGAACTATTTGAATTCGAAGATTTAAAGACAAGAATTAAAAATAAGTGTTTTATGAGATCTAAACTTTTCCCGTCAGTTTCAGAAGACTTTCTGTGTTCATTTTTTCTGTTGCCATAGTAACTCCCTTTCTTGTCACCCTCATAGTTGAGTTGAGAGACACTGACAGCACTGTATTAATCCCCGGGGCTGAGCTTGGGCTATTTTTAGAGTTGCCGCACTTAACACGCAATTGCACGTGGGCGAGCAGCCTGCACTTCCCTGATCTGTGAGCAGCTGGGCTGAGCCGCCAGCTGTTTGCAGAGCCTGAGCTGCTCACCCTGCTGACCGCCAGTGCCCACACCTGCCTGCTCCCAGGGGCGGTATTCTCATTTGTTTGGTATTTGGACACCGGTTTCCAGCAGCTTGTCCTTTCATTGGTGGTTCACACAAACAATGGCTGGGTTAAACGCAGTGAATTCAGAGAAATTAGATTTCCTGTGCTCTCATCTTGAGCCCGCCATAGGCTCTTAGAGTGGTAAAGATGCAGAAGCCCTAAAAGCCATCCAGCTGCTCTTCATTTCACTGATGAGGAAACCAAGGCCAGGGAAGGACGAGTGACAGCTAGCCGGCACCAGGAGTCCAGACCCAAATCCAGTCCTGGGCTCCTCTTTCACTGATGCGTCTGCTGAGGCCACACTTGAATTAGTCGCTGTATTTCAGCTCTCCTGCTGTTTTATTGCACATGCCATTAGTGATTTTACACTTGTCATAATATTTATGCACAAATTAACTATAAGAGGAGGCCAGTTTGGAAAATTAGTTTATTTGCCTCTGCAAGAACTTTATAAATCTGATTTTCTACTGTTTATAAAAACAACCTTCAATGGATGTCTTTGAAAATGTTCAATAGGGCAATAAACTGGTGACATTTGAAAAACAGAGAAAATGTGGCCCCTGACAGCCCTCTCCTTGTCAGCCACACTGTGATCAGAGCTGTTCGTGGTCTGAAGAACTGCATCTAATTTTGGTGGCAGAGTCCTCTGTAGAAGTACCGGGGAGAAATGCAGATTCCAATTCAGTGGTTCTGAACTGGGGCCCGGAGTTCTGCGTTTCAACAGCCCCCAGGTGACTTGATGCTCCTGGCCCATCACAGACTAGGAGCAGCGAGGAACAACAGAACTTAAAACTATTTGGGCACAATTCCTTGTATTCCTAAACCCATGCTTAAAGCACACACACAGCTGAAGTCTGTGGGCAGAGAACTCACACCTGCCCTGGAGCTCTGATGTAGCCTTCAACCTGACATTCAGTTCTTTTTTGGCCTTTCTGTACTTGCTCTATTCTAGTCCCCTGGCCGCCCGGGTTTTATTATCAGAAGCCCTGGGACAGCTGGTCAGTGTCTTCCTTGTACCTGCCCTACACCTGCGTAGAAAAATTTAGCACCGCTTACACCGCCTTCTCTTTTTCCAGGCTAAGACACCACACGGTGAAGGCATCACATGACCTCAGTGCCGACCAGCATCTTCCATCATTTTATTTTCATTTTCTGGCTGTCTGCCGTTTCCCCACATGCTCTTCCACGGGAACAGCCCCAGTTTTTTTATGTTTCTTAAACCGCCTGACCGCACGGCCTGTTTTCGTTTTCATCTCTCCGTACCCGGTGCCCGCCCAAGCCCTCCGGTCCCTGTCCTCTCCAGTTAATGACCCACTAGACAAAAGATGGGGCCACCACAAGCATCTCGAGCTGAGCTTAAGATCTTGTGGGTCAGGGGTGGGGGAGAAGCCCAAGTAAAGAAGGCTGAGGGCCATTTTTTCATCCCGATTGAGGAGTGGCCCTTAACTTTCCCTAGATCCTTATATCAGCAAAACATGTATGGCCTGAAATTCTCTCTTACACACAAACACACACACACCCATCCATCGTAAACCCGGTTCGAAGGCTCTCATTTGACTAGATGATTTTACTGTGAGGAGTCATGCTCCGTTGCCCTGGCTGTCAGGATGGTAAACCCTGTGAATACACAGAGACCGGTAAAGATTTGGAGCTCTGTGCTGACTACACCCAATTTACTTAAAAGAACTGTTTGTTGGCCTGAAGACTTCTTTTTTTTTTTAATTGATTTTAGAGAGAAGGTTGAAAGAGACTTGTTGTTCCTCACATTTATACATTCATTGGTTGATTCTTGTATGTGCCCTGACTGGGCATCGAACCGGCAATATCAGGCTCTATATCAGGCATATCGAACAACGCTCGATATCTTTGGCATATCAGGACAACGCTCTAACCAACCGAGCTGCCCGGCCAGGGCCAGAAAGCTTTCTGAGAGTAGTGCACACATTTGCCTGGCCTCCTCTGGCTTGTCCTAAGTGTCGCTTCTTTCCAGTGCTGAGTTTAGGATTCTCAGCCATTCTGACAGGTGGCTACAAAGCAGGACCCTTGGTTATATTTTTTGTGTAATCTGCTCTTCACTAAAGGGCATTCATTTTGTGTAATCTGCGAAAAAAACTGAGCATGAAGTGCCTGACTCAGTACTCGGCTCTCCTATACTCAGTACTTTGACTCATCTGATGAATGTTTATTTCCCTCCACCTCCCTGAGACTTCTCAGTCACCACATTGGTACCCCTTCATTCTTCATCTGAGAAATATCTCACTACATCTGCTTCTCAGGAGCTAAAAATCAGCCCTGATGCTGCTGGGAAAGCCTCACATTGGTCATTCGGCCGATACTTACTAAGCACCTGCTCTCTGGTGTACAAAACAGGTGCTGGGAGAAGTAGGTGGAGGGCAGGGTGAAGTGGAAAGGTGGTGATCTGCAACTGAGCTCAGTGTGTTCGAAAGAGGTGAGTAAAACTTCCAAGAAGGGAGAGAGAGCAAAAGAGAATATTCAGCAGAAATGCCGGAAGTGACACGTAGCTTCAGGCGAAGCAAACCAAGGTCCTCGCAGAGCACCAGTGATCTCAGAAACGTTGGCGGGACAGGCAGGGCTCTGAAGTAATCGGGACAGAGTGAGCAGGGCCCCACCTCGTTTGGACCAGATGACCTTGGGACCAGCATTGGCCACACAGACCTGGGCAGTTTCAGGAAACATTTAGTTTGAGCCTTGTCTATGCATTACGGTTTCGAGAATAAAGATGAGAGTCCCACAGTACATGTTGGAGAGAGCCAACAGTAGATGCTCTCAGAGGGGAGACTGTTAACGGGAAGCTGATCCTTGAGTGCAGTTTAAAGGCAGGGAGGGATGTGACATTCCCCCCGGGAAGAGGAGAAGAGGGCCGTCTAGAAGGGGAGTGGCATTTGCACGGACACACAGAGGTACCTACCATCTATTAAAGGGTGCACTTGGTGTCTGCAGTCTTCTTGTAAGCCTGTCTCCTCTGTGAACAGAAATCCCAGTGGTCCAGCCAAAGTGAAAAGTGACAAGTGATAGGTCTGCCCCTCCCCTTGACTAGTGGCTACCTCTTCAGCCACTACCACTCTGGCCTTGCACGTGACCCAAGGTCTGCTCTAAGGTGACCCCTCTGTTTTGCAATAGGCTACATATTTCTTTAGAGTCTGGGAGTGTCCTTCTATGAGGTTGACAGAGGTCAAGATAACTAAATCTCTCCCAGGGATGTGAGAACCTCAGCCAGCAGAATCCACGTATCTGGGTATTTAAGGTGTTGGAGAAGGAGAAAAACATACTGAGCAGTAACAGTCATAGTGAGACAGTGTGTTAGCAGTGGGCCACTCTGATTACCTCGTGTAACCCTCCAAAACAACCCTCGGAGACAGGTGTTACTCCCATCTTCCTGACACACGGGTCACCGCACAAGGTCATCAAAGCCTGAGCTATTTGACGCTAGTGCCAGGGCCCCTGAAGGTCTGGTCAAAATGACTGGGCAGTCTGTTTTGCACGTAGGTGTCTTCCTGTTTCTGGCTGACCACCAAATAAAGGGCACTACCATCTCAAGGTGATCGAGATGCTATCTGTGACGCTGCAGACCTCACCCCTCCATTGTTGCCATACACATCACTGTGGAAGGAGGCTGTGGATGCAGGTGATCAGGAAGGAATTTAGTCCTAACCCTGCCGCTTCCAGTCATGAGACTGCAAATAACAGACCTGGCATTTCTGAGCCCGGCTACCTTTTCCTACACAAGGATGATGGCCCTCATCTAGAATGGTTGTCGGGATGCTCATATGAAGCAATGTGGCCACGTGGAAATGCAAGGGACTGCGTCCTGAGCTTCTGCAGTGGGTGAGGTGCTGTGCTCATGTAGTATTCTTCACAGGAGTCCTGTGAGGAAGGTTCTGTTGCTGCCCAGCAGGCAACCCCAGGAGGTTAAATAACTGGTCCAATTCCATCACCACCACTGACAGGTGTCGGTTCTGTTTTCGTCACCTTTCCTCTACCCTCCTCATGAATGTAGGCTTATGTCAACCTTCTGTACCAGCCACTTAAATGAAAGCACTTTTATTCTGGTTTTGAGGAAAATCAGGTTTTTAAGAAATTGAAAACATACTTTGTGTGCCATTCCCATTACCCTTAGAGTTAGAGATCTATTTTTTGTGGCAATGACATTTCATTAAAACTAGTGGAGTCACCATGGGATTATGTTGATGAGATTTTTGTATAATTTTCACAGAAGTGGTTAGTGGTTATGTGAGGCTTTCCCCTTTCGTCTGACTGCTCCAGCATTTATAGTAGACAATGCTTAAATAGAAGGGGGTTATAAAGAACATAATCTTCCCGCTATACAGAAACAAAAGGAGACTTTATGTATTATTTCGCTTTTTTCTATAAAAAATGTGCATTATGTTGAAAATTTAAACATTTCACATTTCTGCCTTTAAAATTTTAAAGTATGAAATAGCATGATTATGTTCTATTTTTATATGCAACTTACTTAAAGCAGATTTTTTTACTGAGAGGTTATAAATTAGTAGAATGTTCATAAGGGCTGCCTTAAATCACCATGTAGTGGAACTGGGCAGGCAAGGGGCTTACATGGCCAGTACTTAGTAACATGAAAATTCTTGTATTCAAAACAGTTAACAGCCCCTGAAGATGCCCTTTGTTTTCATTTGGATTTCTATACCCTGAATTTCTTACAGTGAGACTAGTCAGCCTAGTTGATTGTAGCAGAGGTTTTTCCTTAAAATTAAGCAAACATCTTATGTGTCGTAGACCACTCTGCCCGGTTTTAGGAATTGTATCTCCATCCCTTGTGGCTAATGGCGAGGGATGACCTTTGGAATGAAAGCCGCAGGAGACAAAGCCTGTCTCTGGTAGCAAACGCTGCCTCAGTTTCCTCTCCCTGCCCCCAAAGCTTGGTCAGAAGTCACTGATGGGTAAGACCCCTCACAGTGGGGGGCAACCTAAGCCAGACTTGATCACTTGGGAGGCCTTCATGGAAGGACTTGGGGGGCTGCAACAAAGAGCAGTGGACTCTGGTTCCCCCCCCCTCCCCTGGCTTTGACATAGCCTGAGTCCTCATGTCCTCTGGGAAAAGTGCTTCCTGGCTCTAATCCCCTTAAGCCCGAATACCTGATGGGGAGAGGTGCAGCTCCTTGCCTTGCTAGAGCGTGTCCTAAGGAAAAATCTGGCATCACAAAGACTTCCTGATAAACCTGTGAAATCTGCTCTGCTAAGAGTGCTTTCATTCATATGTTAAGGTTTCTAGCAGGAAACCCTAAAACTCTGTTCCTGACAGACTCCGACTCATAGTAAGAAGCCCTCAGATTTCTTCGAAATGTTATCTACTGTTTGATCCTTGCCACCCTGTATTCCCATGTATTACAACCCAATAAAAAGGCCCTGGAGGAGGGCGCTCAGGGCCTTTTTCCCCTCGGACAAACTGGCCGCAGCTGGCCTTTTATCCCCTGAGAAATTGGCCACTGCTCACTTCTCCTCTCCAAGCAGATCACCTCACGTCTCAGTCATATTCACCCTCATCCGTGGCACTTGGGGGGACTTGCGAGAAAGTCACTCCCACAATGTATATGTGGGTTTTCAGGGGAGATGGTCCTGGTTTTCGTCATTAAGGTCTAAGAATTTCTGGCTGAGGGTACAGTGCTGATGATACCAAGGTTCTGGGCTCTCCACCCGCCCTCCTCCCCCAGTCCCCCGCCTCCCAACCTGGGTGTGGGTGGCACACAGGCCGGAGCCAGCCTAGGCCCTGAATGACAGTCTACTTGCAGGAGAGGATCGGTGGGGCTGCCTTGGCCTCGCTCACTAGAGGAGCTGGAGGGTTTTCATCCTATGTAACAGGCAGGTTGGGTGCTGCACTGTGTCCTGTAGTGTTGCTGCCAAATTCATGTCCACCTGGAGCCCGTGAATGTGACCTTGTTTGGAAGTAGAGCCTTTATAGATGTAACCAAGTTCAGGTGCAGCCATACTGGGTTTTGGTAGGCCCTAATCCAAGGACAGGTGTCCTTCTCTAAAGGGGGAAATTTGGTCTCAGACACTTAGGGAGAATCCAGGTGATGATGGAGACAAAGCCAAGGACACCAAGGGTTGTGGACAACCTCCAAATGCTGGGAAGGGCCAACACCTTGACTTTCGACTTAACAGCTTCACAAATGAATTTGTGAATACGTTTTTCTTTTTTTTAATTTTTATTTATTTATTTTTCAAGTACAGTTTTCAGTTTATTTCTCCCATCCCAGCCCACCCTGCCCCATGTACCCCACCTCCCTCCCATTTCCACCCCCCTTAGTTTTTGTCTATGTGTCCTTTATACTTGTTTCTCTAAATCCCTCCCATAAATTCCCTCCCCTCTCCCCTCTGCTCGCTGTCCTCTTATTCTCTATTTCAGTGTCTTTGTTTTTATTTTGCTTGCTTGTCTGTTTTGTTGTTTAGCTTCCTGTTAAAGGTGAGATCATATGGTATTTGTCTTTCACTGCCTGGCTTATTTCACTCAGCATAATGCTTTCCAATTCCATCCATGTTGTTGCAAACGGTAGTAGCTCCTTCTTTCTCTCTGCTGCATAGAATTCCATTTTGTATATGTACCACAATTTTTTGATCCATTCATTTACTGATGGGCACCTAGGTTGCTTCCATCTCTCGGCTATTGTGAATTGTGCTGCTATGAACATTGTGGTGCATAGGTTCTTTGAAATTGATGTTTTGGGGTTCTTAGGATATAATCCTAGCAGTGGAATTGCTGGATCAAAAGGCAGGTCAATTTTTATTTTTCTGAGAAAATTCCATACTGTTTTCCATAATGGTTGTACCAGTCTGCAATCTCACCAACAGTGAACTAAGGTCCCCTTTTCCCCACAACCTCTCCAACATTTGTTGTTGGTTGCTTTGTTTATGATGGCCATTCTGACAGGTGTAAAGTGGTATCTCATTGCGGTTTTAATTTGCATCTCTCTGATAGCGATATTGAGCATTTCTTCATGTGTCTCTGGATCTTCTGTATGTCCTCCTTGGAGAAGTGTCTGTTCAAGTCCTTTTCCCATTTTTTAATTGGGTTGGTTGTCTTCTTAGAGTGGAGTTGTGTAAATTCTTTGTATATTTTGGAGATTAAACCTTTGTCTGAGGTATCATTGACAAATATGTTTTCCCATACAGTTGATTGTCTTTTTAATTTAATACTGTTTTCTTTAGCCATGCAGAAACTTTTTATTTTGATGAGATCCCATTTGTTTATTCTTTCCTTTATATTCCTTGCTCTAGGGGACATATCAGTAAAAATGTTGCTGCATGAAATATCTGAGATTTTCCTGCCAATGTTCTCCTCTAGGACTTTAATGGTTTCAAGGCTTATATTTAAGTCTTTTATCCACCTTGAATTTATTGTGGTGTATGGTGTAAGTTGGTGCTCAAGTTTCATTTTTTTGCACATAGTTGTCCAGTTCTCCCAACACCATTTGTTGAAGAGGCTATCTTTACTCCATTTTATGTTACTGCCCCCTTTGTCGAATATTAATTGACTGTAGAGGGTTGGGTTGATTTCTGGGCTCTCTGTTCTGTTCCATTGGTCTATGTTCCTGTTTTATGCCAGTACCAAGCTGTTTTGATTACAGTGGCCTTATAATACAATTTGATATCAAGTATTGTGATTCCTCCTACTTTGTTCTTCTTTCTCAAAATAGCAGCTGCTATTCGGGCTTGTTTATGGTTCCATATAAATTTTTGAAGTGTTTGTTCTATGTCTGTGAAATATGCCATTGGTACTTTAATAGGTATTGCACTGAATCTGTAAATTGCTTTGGGTAGTATGGACATTTTGATGATGTTAATTCTTCCAATCCATGAACAAGGTATATGTTTCCATTTTTTTGTGTCTTCCTTGATTTCTTTCTTCAGGGCTGTATAGTTTTCTGCATACAGGTCTTTTACCTCCTTAGTTAGGTTTATTCCCAGATATTTTATTTTTGTTTTTGCTATATCAAATGGGATTTTTTCCTTGATTTCTGCTTCTGCTGATTCATTGTTGGTATACAAAAATGTCTTTGATTTCCGGATATTGACTTTGCAACCCGCTGTTTTGCCAAATTCATTAATTAGTTCGAGCAGTTTTTGGGTAGAGTCTATAGGATTTTCCACGTACACTATCATGTCATCTGCAAACAGTGACAGTTTTGTTTCCTCCTTTCCTATTTGGATGCCTTTTATTTCCTTTTCTTGCCTGATCGCTGTGGCCAAAACTATATTGAATAGAAGTGGTGAAAGTGAACATCCTCGTCTTGTTCCTGATCTTAGTGAAAAAGCTTTTAGTTTTTGCCCATTGAGTATGATGTTGGCTGTAGGTCTCTCATATATGGCCTTTATTATATTGAGGAATGCTCCCTCTATTCCCACTTTGCTAAGTGTTTTTATCATAAATGGGTGTGTATCTTATCAAAAGCTTTTTCCGTGTGTATTGATATGATCATGTGGTTTTTGTCTTTGCTTTTGTTTATGTGATGTATTACATTTACTGATTTGCAAATATTGAACTATCCTTGCATCCCTGGGATGAATCCCACTTGGTCATGGTGTATGATCTTTTTGATATATTGTTGGATGCGATTTGCCAATATTTTGTTGAGGATTTTAGTGTCTATGTTCATCAGCAATATTGGCCTGAAATTTTCTTTCTTTGTTGTGTCTCTATCTGGTTTTGGAATTAGGATGATGCTGGCTTCATAAAAAGAATTTGGGAGTTTTCCATCCTTCTGGATTTTTTTTGGAATAGTCTGTGGAGAATAGGGGTTAGCTCTTCCTTAAATGCTTTGTAGAATTCTCCTGTGAAACCATCTGGTCCAGGGCTTTTGTGTGATGGGAGTTTTTTGATTACTGCTTCAATTTATTTTGCTGTTATTGGTGTATTTAGATTTTCTGCTTCTTTTTCATTGAGTTTTGGAAGATTGTATTTTTCTAGAAATGTGTCCATTTCCCCTAGGTTTTCAAATTTCTGGGCATACAGTTCTTCATAGTAATTTCTTACAATCCCTTCTATTTCTGTGGTATCAGTTGTAATCTCTCCTCTTCCATTTCTGATTGTATTTGTTTGTGTCTTCTCTCTTCTTTTCTTGATGAGCCTACTTAAAGGCTTGTCTATTTTGTTTATCTTCTCAAAGAACCAACTCCTGGATTCATCAATCCTTAGAATTGTGCTTTTAGTCTCTATGTCATTTAATTCTGCTCTGATCTTGGTTATTTCCTTCCTTCTGCTTGCTCTGGGCTGTCTTTGTTGTTGTTCTTCGAGTTCTTATAAGCGTATGGTTAGGTTGTTTGTTTGAAATGTTTCTATCTTCTTTAGGTAGGCCTGTATTGCTATAATCTTCCCTCTCAGGACTGCCTTCACTGTGTCCCATAAGTTTTGGGTTGTTGTGAAATCATTTTCATTTGTTTCCAGAAACGTCTTTGATTTCTTCCCTAATTTCATTCTTGACCCATTCGTTGTTTAATAGCATACCATTCAGCCTCCATGATTTTGGGTGCTTTGGGTTTTTTCCTTTGGGGTTGGTTTCCAATTTAAGTCCCTTGTGGTCAGAGAAAATGCTTGGTATGATTTCAATTTTCTTGAATTTCTTGAATTGTTTTGTGTCCTATCATGTGGTCTATCTTTGAAAATGTTCCATGTGCATTTGAAAAGAATGTGTATTTAGCTTCTTTGGGATGAAGGGCTCTATATATATCAGTTAAGTCCATTTCATCTAGGGTGTTGTTTAATGCCGCAATATCTTTGTTGATATTTTCTTTGGAATATCTGCCCATTTTTGATAGTGGGGTGTTAAAATCCTCTACTATAATTGTGTTGCTGTCAATATCTTTTTTGAAGTCCTCTAACATTTTCTTGATATATTTGGGCGTCCCTATGTTTGGTGCATATATATTTGTGATGTTAATGTCTTCTTGGTGGATTCTTCCCTTGAGTATAATGAAGTGACCTTCTGGGTCTCTCTTTATGGCCCTTTTTTTGAAGTCTATTTTGTCCGATATGAGAACTGCTACCCCAGCTTTTTTTCTTGTCCGTTTTCTTGGAAAACTTGTTTCCAGCCTTTCACTTTTAGTCTGTGATGGTCTTTTGCCCTGAGGTGGGTCTCTTGTAGGCAGCATATGTGTGGGTCATGCTTTCTTATCCATTCAGCTATTCTGTGTCTTTTGATTGGAGCATTTAATCCATTTATGTTTAAGGTTATTATTGATAGGTACTTATTCATTGCCATTTTTGTACTGTGTTCCTCTCTGTCTCCCTCTTTTCCTTCCTTTCCTTAAAGCAGTCCTTTTAGTATTTCTTGTAGAGCTGGTTTGGTAGAGGCGTATTCTTTTAGACTTCTTTTGTCTTGGAAGCTCTTTATTTGGCCTTCTATCTTGATTGAGAGCCTTGCTGGGTAAAGTAGCCTTGGTTGTAGGCCTCTGGTTCTCATTATTTGGAATATTTCTTGCCATTGTCTTCTTGCTTGGAGTGTTTCCATTGAGAA
Source organism: Artibeus jamaicensis (assembly GCF_021234435.1). Taxonomy (NCBI): domain Eukaryota; kingdom Metazoa; phylum Chordata; class Mammalia; order Chiroptera; family Phyllostomidae; genus Artibeus; species Artibeus jamaicensis. The sequence continues at coordinate 32,965,733 of NW_026521871.1, read as the reverse complement.
GTCAGTAGCTAACCTTATTGGGGCTCCCTTGTATGTTACTTCTTTTTTCTCCCTTGCTGCCTTTAAGATTCTCTCTTTGTCTTGGAATTTTGCCATCTTAATGATAATGTGTCTTGAAGTGGGCCTCTTTGGATTCCTCTTGATTGGGACTCTCTGTGATTCCTGGATTTGTGTGACTTTTTCTCTCATCAAATTAGGGAAATTTTCTCTCATTACTCTTTCAAATACATTTTCTATCCCTTGTTCTTCTTCTTTTCCTTCTGGTATTCCTATTATTCAGATATTATTACGTTTCATATTGTCTTGCATTTCTCTTAATCCCTCTTCATTCTTTCTGAGCCTCTTTTCCTTTTCTTGTTTTTTCTGTGAGATGCTTTCTACTTTGTCCTCCAACTCACTAATCCTATCCTCTGTCTCATCTACCCTATTTTTAATGCTTTCTACTGTGTTTTTTAATTCAGAAATTGCATTCTTCATTTCCTCTTGGCCCTTGCTCATATTTTCTATTTTCTTTTTCATGTTGATGTAGTTTGCAGAGAAATCATTGTAGTTCCCCTGTAGTTTCTGGTAGCTCATTGTGAGCTCTTTGAACTTCGTAATAACCAGTGCTTTGAATTCAATATCTGAAGGTTGATTAGCCTCTATTTCATCTAACATTGTTTCTGAAGTTTCTGTTTTTTCTTTCATTTGATTATTTCTTTGTCTTCCCATTGTTTGAAACTCTTCTTGTTAGTCTCAGCTTCTAAAATTGATCTATTCTGACTCCCTGGGTTTATGGTGTGAAATTCTGTGGTGTAATACCTGTGGATTTCAGTGGTACAGGCTCCTTCAGGTATCTTGATGTTCTCTGTCTCCACCTACTCTCGTACTGGTCCTTGAGCTGGTCCCTGTGCTGGTCGCCTACCACTGCTGAGCGTCTGGGCTCCCGTAGCCGACTCCTCTGGCAGCCCGGGCCCGTCACAGGGGCTGCACTCCTGTAGCTGGCTCCCCAGCGCACAGGCCTGTTGCTATGGCTGCGGCACAGGGGCCTGTAGTGTCCCGGCACTGTACCTGACTCCCCGGCGCCCAGTTCCTTCGCTATGGCAGTGGCACAGGGACCGCGTGTGTCCCGGCTCCCCAGTAGCTTACTCTTCCGAGGTCTGGTGTTTCAGTGTCGGTCACAGTCTCTGGTCTTTTAATTTCATAAATGCTGGGTAACCGATGGTTTATTGTGCTGTTTCTGTATAGATCAGCCAGGATTTTCACCCATGAGTACAGGAGCTAGAATCTGCTCCTCCTACTGTGTCGCCATCTTCCCAGCATCCTCTGAATACGTTTTTCTTATTTCCAACCACCCAGTTTGTAATACCTTGAAACTAAAACAGCTGCTAATAACAGAAATGGAGAAAAAAAATAAAGAAACCCATAGGTTGTTTTTTTCTTAAATAAAGAAGCCCAGAGGTAGGCATTCTGAGCAGGTATCACAGCCCCAAGATGGGCCCAGTGCCCCAGGCTCCTTCTGGCCTTCTGCCCACGTTCCTGAAGCTGTGTCCTTCATCTGCATGTTCGCAAGATGATTTGTCAAGCTCCTGCCAGCACTGAGGCAGCAAAAGTGGGGACAGTGCAGGCCCAGAAGGTGCAAACTGAGTCAGTCCCATATGAGGACCTTCCCAGTAGCTTTATACAGGGACTTCTCTTACACCTCATTGGCCAGAGCTGTGTCACATGACCAACCTTGGTTGAAAGGGAAGGTGTGCACAGTGCTGCCCTGAGTAGAATCTGGGACATGTTGGTGAGGAAGGTGTGGAGGGTGGAGTTTTGGCAGCCCACCAGCAACCCTGCCACTTCTTTAGACCCAAGAGACTGTGCAGTCATGAGGATCTAGGCTCGTTGGCAGCTCATGCCCTTATCAAACGAGCACATGGGAAGAGTGGCCATTAGAATGGGGAGCATTAGCCTCTAATGAAAGAAGAGCCTTATTCCGTTCTCCCAGTACACTCATACCTTCTGCCTTCTCCACCCCTCCCCTCTCAGCCTGCCCCTGCAGGCATCAGCACCGGGTTGGCTCACAGCAAACAGGGCACCCACTCAAGGGAGGACACGGCTTCTCTGTTCATGGGATTGTTAGGCAACATGGCCAGTGTGGATTTGGAAGATCTCAGGTGGACACTTGACACTTCTGTGGTGGAATAATAAATGAACATACCTCAACTCGGGTGTGTAGAAATCTTGTTCGGAAGTTCCCTTCCCACCGATGTCAGTCCAAGGCTTAAACTTGCCAATTAAAGACTACTCATTTTCTTACAGGTTAACCACCCCATCCAAACAAATGCCCACAGAGCCTCTCTGTCTCTTCTCCTTGCTGGGTTGGTGTCAAGATTCCAGGGTGGTGTTTGAGGAAGGCCTCTGAGTGCTTCTGGGTCCTTGCTGACCTCTAAGGAGAGCTCTACTCCTGCATACTTCTGGGCCTTTGTCCGCACTGGAGCCACATGCTGCCCCATAGACCTGTAGCCTATGACCCTAAATGCCTGTGGTCCTAGCTGCTGACTCTGGGCCCCACCATTACACTGGGGGCAGGAGCTAAGCAATTCAGCCAAATGCTTTGGCTTCCATGGCAGACTGTCCAAGGGGCAGGCAGGAGATACCACGTGTGGTTGCTTCAGATTTCCCCTTTTCCTGGCCCCCTGGCTCTCCGGGTATGTCTCCAAAGGCCTCCCTTCCTTTAGTTCCTCGGACCCAGGAAGGCCCCCATGCCTCCTACAGACATGCTAGTGTTTCTGTATCCACTAGGTGAGCTTCCTTCCAGGGGCTGGAAGCTGACACAGCAGGCACTGGGAAATCCGTCCCACCTCCAGCCCAAGGGGCAGAACCTACTGCTTTACCAAACTGTCCAGCTGCTATGCGCCCTACTGACTCCAGCAGAGCCTGGACTGAGAACACAGCAGTCAGAAAGTAGAAGTAACCCTTCTCTGTCCACTAAAAGACCTATACAACTGTTTCTTGTTAATTCTCTGCAGTTGTCATTAATGTCTTGTTGAGTGGATGTTGTGTGTGTGTGTGTTTTATTGAGAGAGAACAAATTGTCACAGGCTTTTACAAAAACCAAAAACATTCGCTCTCTAATTATATCTATTATTCCTTCCCCATTCATCTTGCTCTCTTGTTTCGGAGCAGGCCTTTCTATTAGTCAGAAACAACAGTCACATTTTCTGAATAAATAAAAGCTGCTGTTTTTCTGCTCAGTCTCTACGAGGACTTGTCAGCACGGTGTACAGACTTGCACTCAGTGAGGATTCTAAGAAATTTTCGAGCTGGACTCACAATCGATGGCATCAGTCCTTCCCTTGCCCCTTACTGGAAATGCTATTTGGAAATACTTAGGGTAGGAGTGTTTTGAAATGCAAGTTCCAGGAGTGTTTTTCCATGTTTGTTCATTCAGTCAGTCAGTCAATAAACACTCATTATGTACTTGAAAGGCACCAGGAATTACTCTAAAGGCTGGAAGCTTATGTCCTATTGGGGCAGAGGGACAACAAACTGGCAAATGCACCTGATAATGTCAGATGGTCACAAGTGCTTATTATCAATACAGTAGAAGAGAGGACTCAGTAGAGACTAGAGGGTGACTTGGGCTACTTTAGTTTGGTGGGCAGGAAGACTGCTCGGAGGAGGCAGCGCTGGGAACAGTGAATTGAGCAAGGAGGAGGAGCCAGCCTGCATGGGTCCGGGAGCATGGCCTCCAGGCCAGGGGAGCAGTGTGCTGGCCCTGCCGCTCCCACTGGCAGCAGAAAGCGAGCAGGAGTGATACACAGCTCTGGTGGCCCCTGGGGCACACATGGCATTAAGGGGGCCAGAGAAGACAGTGGGACAACTTCAAGAGTGCATGACGAAGAATGTGGGCTATAAGATCTTACAGATGGGGCGTTTTTTAAGGGCACAAAAAATAAGAAAGCAGATGTTAATGGACAGTGAGCCTTTTTGTTAGAGTGATTCTCAAATTGGCACGAGTATCAGTATCTTTTGTAAAGTGTGTTTTAGTTGCCACGTGTGTGCACATACACACACACACACATTCTGCGTAGCCCCAGGGGAGAGGGCTCTTGCTCCTCCCTCTGAGCTGTCCTGAGAATCCTGCCTCCAGAGGCACCTCACCAATAGGGCTGTGAGCATCCACAGGCGGTGGGAGGAGGGGGAGGCTGAGGACCACGGAGTGTGGAACCTGTCGGCGGGCAGCTTGGTGTGACTCTGAGCACGGTGGGTGGGCAGAGCTGGCCGGGCAGATCCCTCAGATCAGGTCAGGTCAGGAGGACGTCTCAGGTTCGGAAACCAGTCCTGTGAAGGCCCTGGGCCGAGTGGTGCTGACTCCATCGGTGTCGCTGCCTGATGGCAGCCTGGAGTGCCACAAGTTCATCCTTCTGTGTTCACCACTCTCTGAACTCACACTATGCTTCACTGTTTCAGTCCTTATAGACGGTGTCTCTGGTAGTTTCAGTCACCTGGGAGGAGCTGGTCTTTAGAGAGTAAGGCAAACTAGCTTCACAGAACTGGGAGGCAGTGTGGGAGGGAGGCCCAGGCTGAACCCTTCCTCCTGGGGGTTGCCCGAGGGCCCCAGGCTGTTCCCCACGTGGTAGGTCAGCGAGAGTTGCCTGGTGTCTCTGTGGAAGTGAAGACACATGTGTCATTACAAGAACGCATTGTGTGATGCTGGCGGGAAGGCCGTGCACAGCCAGCTCGGCACTCCCCCTGCTGCACCCAGCACCTGCCCCATCTGCGGTTCGGCAGAGCATCCTTGGTGGGAATAGTTGCTGTGAAATTTGGCAGAAAAGTTCCCAAGATTGTCTGAAGTTACAGCGCGGCAGCAGATAAGTCATACTCATAGTTAGTTATAAAATGTCATTCTTCTGTTTTCAGTAAACATTCAAGATGTGATATTACAAGAAAATTTGGAAAAAGAAGATCAAATTCTGGTTTCCCTGGCAGGGTTGAAACAGGTATGTCCCTTGATCTGACCGTGTGTCCCACCGGCCCTTTGTGCCCCCTGGGGAGGGCACCCTAGGGCAAGGACGACCGTGACATTAGAGCCAAAGCCCCTTAGCCCCTCAGACAGGGCCCCTGCGGACCCCCCCTCCTTGTGCCCTCGCTGTCTCTGGTGAGCATGTCGGACTGGCCTGCAGCCCAGACTGGTTCTCCACTTCCCACCTGCTCCTTCCTCTCACCACGCCTGGTCTGCTCGATCCTCACCCGCAGCCGCTACGGTGTGGTCCAGCATCACGTTCAGTCACCTCCACAGACACCGCCATCCTTGGAGTACACGTCGTGAACACTGCCTGCCACAGGCCCCAGGCCCTCAAGGGCCACATTGCAGTGACCCTTGTGCCCTTTAAAGGGTGGCTTGGAACAGGAATGTTAGCGAGAACAGCATGCTGCTCTCAAGTGTCTGCATGTGGTACTAGCAGCTCAGCTGGGGTGCGGCGCTTTAGGAGCCGTTCATGGGCCATTCAGGGGCTGGCTGTGCAGGCAAACAGTGCTTCTGGCCTTCACGGCCAAGGACGTGACTCCCGTGTCTGACCCTGTGAGAACCTGGCCCCTGAGACTTAAAATTTTCCTTGGTCATTAGTAAGTCAATGGCATTTATCAATAGAGTTGGATTTTTCTCTGCTATTTCTTTCTTATGCTAATACATTGATACCTATACTATTAAAAATTGTGAATGGCAAGTCTCGCTTAAATATATCAGAGTTTTAGCTAGCATTTAAAAACAAACTCATTTATCTTTTTCATTTATTTTCTTTTTCCTTGAAAATAGATCAAAGACATTCTAAAAGGCTCCCTGCGTTTCAACCAGAGCCAGCTGGAAGCCGAGGAGAACGAGCAGATCACCATCTCCGATGACCACTACTGCTCCAGCGGCCAGGGCCAGGACCAGGGCCAGGACCAGGGCCAGGGCCAGGGCCAGGGCCAAGGCCAAGGCCAGGGCCAAGGCCAGGGCCAGGGCCAGGGCCGGGATGGCCAGATGCCTGGGGCCACCACGCAGGTACATGAGCTCTGATGAGCAGTGTCACTGATGGGGACACAGCCACATAAGTTCCTCAAAGTCATGAATAACAACATCCTCCTCAGGTCACTTCAGATTATTACTGTGTGTGAACTTCAGCTGTAAAACACCCCCAGGGCAGGCCCATTCAGTGCTAATTACTAGGCTAGTGTCTCCTGGAGTCGTGTGCTGCACGCCCTCCACACCAGTATGCAGCAACTCTGGCCCGAACTTCCTGCCCACCCCACTGTATGGTGTGAGGAAGGCAGACCCCTGCCGCCGCCACTGGTCTGTTGGCTGCAGCCGATGCCTCCTTTCCCCTTTAGCACGGGAAGTACTGTCCGCGCTCTGCTAATGTGGGTGTAGCTCACTTGGCTGGAACCTTTTTTGCCTTTGTTGGGAAGAACTTCTCATTAATGTCCATCCTCGGAGGCAGAGAGATCAGCAAACTTTTTCTGTAAAGGGTCAGATCATAATCTCTTAGGAATAGCAGGCCACAGATGGTCTGTGTCATCTAGTTGTTGTTGTATCTGGTGTGTTGGTTTATTTGTGTGTTTGTTGGCTGGTTGGTTTTTACAACTCTTTAAAAATGTATGAGCCATTCACAGCTTGAGAGCCACGCGAGCTGGATTCGGCCCCCGGGCCGTGTGTGCTGGCCGCTGCACCCAGGTCTCAGCATGGGGTATATAACTTGTTCTAACACAAAATCACAGGATTTTGCAGTCAACGAGGAGCAGAGAAATTCCTCATGCCCTTAGTCCTGCCTGCTCACTTACCAGTGAGAAAACGAAGGCCGAAGAGGCACACAGCTCGCCAGACTGGCTCCTCATCCCCTCGTCCCCTCGTCCCAGCACACGCACTCCTACGCCTGCACGTCACCGGGCATTGTCTGATGGGACTGCAAGTCCCAATAATGATTTTTTGAATGGCTTGCAAAGTTTCATCTTAAAAAATGATCATTAGCACAATCTCATCTAAGTCATTCTCTCAAACACTAGCATCCAGGTACTTGTAAATTATTTTTTACGACTTTTAAAAAGGCAAAATAATTGTTTAAAATGGGTGTTTTTAGTTTTAAGAGTATTCTTTAAGAAGAGTACTCGTCTGTGATCAAGAGTACCGAGTGGTCCAGTTCATGAGCTTTAAAAAGTTGTTTTCATGGAGCATTTTGAGCCACATTTTCAGCCACATGAATCCATTAAAACTGCACGTTTAACTTGATTAATTCCTTCTAACTCTCCCTCCCTGCACAGTTTAATTTTTCAGTTACCATTTATTTACTCAAATGTTGTTGAGCCCCACCCATTTTTAATTGACAAGTTTATTGAAAATTTAGCATGATTCTTTTAGTTGAAGGTGTAAAAATACTACAAAAAGATAGTTAAACACACTAACAAATTTGCTGACTTTAGAACTTCATTGGACTTGCAGTTGTCAGGCCTGGTTTTCGTACTTGTGAGAACCTACCCATTCCCAGCACGGGTGCTCACGGGCCACACGAACAGTGAGCAGGACAACAGTCATGTGAGCGAAGTGTCCCCACGCTGGAGGAAGGAGCTCAAGCTGAGGTCCCTACAGCCTTAAGTGCACCCCACAAGCATGCGTGTGGGGGACAGCCCCCCCGCCCGTGTCCCTCCCAGCCTCCCCAGGGGCGGGCGGCATGGCCCTGGTCGGGTGCCCTGTGCAGAGGGCAGTATCGGGGATGAAAAAGGACAGCCTTTCCCTACCAAACTGCCCTAGCGCCATCTGTGACTGTCCGCTCCTGCCAGAGTGTCTCTTCAGATTTGTAGGAATTAATGTGTTGAATCAAGAGCCTTAAGGCCTGTTTCAGTACCAAAGTCTTAAAGGCAAATTCCATTTCAGCCCTCCTGTTCAGTGTTAAGGGTGGACGGACTGTCGGGGTGCCCCCGAGCCATTATTTGCCCACTCACCCCCCGCCAGGCCCCCCAGGAGAACATGAGACCCAGAGGGACACGTCAGCCAGGCCCAGATTTCCTCAGAAGTGCTGCCGGCTTCCTGTCCCAGGCTCTGCCCGCAGCTCAGAGGTCACCTTGGCCACACCAGTCTTGAGGCTGGAGGACCCAGGGGAGCCCTTCCAGCCAAGGGACTCTGTACATCTCATTAGACACAGGCCCCTGCCCCAGTCCCTCCCCACAGTGTGGGGACAGCGGGCAGGCCAGCAGGAGAGCAGGTGTGAGCACCACGCAAGCTCACCTCAGCACGGGGGCGGGTGCTGTTTCTGCCCGGCTGGTACTGGAACATCTTTGCTTAGACTGTGGCTTTACTCCCATCCCAGGGGAGGCAGCAGTGCCTCTGGTCTTAACTCAGAACCTTTGCTGATATTCATGAATGTCAGCTTTAGTTAAAAAACTAAGCACTAGCCATAATTGCTTAGACAGGAGGGAAATAATTGTGAGGCAATTCCATTGCTATGCTTTTTGGCATATACTTTGCAGTCTCCATTCCTGGTTTACATGTTTGGAGAAACTGCCAGTTAACCACCACTGTCCCCCAAGTGCATACCCAGGATGAGGGAGCCCTGAGATCTGGAGGAGAGGAAGTACGTGCCCCCCCGCCCATGCTCTCCTCTGAGCGAGTGGGAAACTCTCTCCAGATCTGGGGCTCACATTAGAGAGTCAGTCCTCTGCGACTCATGTCCACGCACACCATCTCTGCATGGTGGCCGCACACTAGGACCAAGATGCTGTCCTGTCCCCATTTCACAAATGAGGGGATTGAAGCCCCAGGAGGAGAGTGATTTGCACAGCAGGGTGCCACCTCAAGCTGGGAGGCTGCTGCCTGGCTCCTGAGCCTGCCTCTCCCAACAAGTTATCGCGCAGGTTTCCTTTGTTCCCCTGGGGAACCAGCATTCAGCTTCCAAGGTGCCGGCCCTGCCCCACTGGGAAGCACCCGGGCTGGGAAGCACCCGGGCTGGGAAGCACCCGGGCTGGGAAGCAGGCAGAACACAGCGTCTTTCCACAGAAGACCATAGGGCAAGGCAGCCTGGTTTTTCATGGAGCGCTCCCCACTGTCTGGGCCTCCACTCAGCTCTCTCCTTTTTCTGGTGTGTTTTCTCAGCCCCTGAACTTCTGACTGTACTTCACAGGCCTCATCAGAAGCACCAGGGCACGCAGACAGAGGGAGCGCAGACGACTTCATCCTGGTTTCCAAAGAAGATGAGGGAGGCGGCGCCAGGGCATCCTTCTCCAGCCAGGCCCAGCCTCTTCGCACGCTCAGAAGCATGTCTGGGAAAGGTGAGGCCCTGGCCTGCTCCCCACTGGTTTTCTCTGACCCCCTGATGGGCCCAGCCTCCGCGTCCTCCAGCAACCCCAGCTCCAGCCCCGATGATGACAGCAGTAGCAACAGTAAGGACTCCGGCTTCACCATCGTGAGCCACCTGGACATCTGACCACAGTGTCCAGGACGCCCACCCCCCAGCAGCCTCTGCGCCCCACTGAGGCTCCCCGCAGTGGAGACCCCTCTGAAACCAGCGCTGCTTTCCCAGCATGCACGTGGCACCAGAAGGGCCCACAGAACCCTTTAGAGAAAAGCAGACGGCCACCAGGCGCACAGACTGCTGGTCACCGAAGTGCAGACAGGCTTTCCGGCCCCCCCCTAACCTGCCGCACCCTCACTCCGAGGTGCCCAGGACCACGCCTCCAGGAAAGCCGAACCCCCGTTCCAGCGACTTGTCCTCTGTCCTCTGCTCCCCAGCTGGGAAGGTGTGGCAGCACCAGCAGTGTTACCTAGGAGAAGAAAGAAGAGTTGGCTTCAGATCTTCCTCCTCAGAGCATCAGGCACAGGGACACTGATCTCCAGAACACTCTCTGGAGATCTGAGTGCCATCCCGTGTCATTTCTCCCTTGGGAAGTCGCAGGGCAAAGCCACATGCCGTGGAAAGGACCGGTGGGTTCAGGGCTGGGAACAAACCATTCATTACTGACCTCCCATAAAGTTACATGATCCTCTGACGCGGCTCTGCACTTAGGGCTCATTCGGGTGTGATGGGGTTGAGACTCCTCATTCGTATTTATAAATACATTTCCAAGCCTCTGGCCAGATCACTCTGCTTATCACTGCCCCCCTTAAACAATCACATTTCACCTTTTAGCATCTCGCACGCCGGAGAACAAGGTCCCTTTAAGCAGACCTTGCTTGCCCTGGGGAGCCTGGTTCTTTGGGCTTCTCCTGTGTGGACAGCGAGGCCTCTGGGCAGTGACACAGGCACTAAACAGCTGCCTGTGGGAGGGCGGGCGCTGTCGCATCCCTGCCACCGCTCACTGTGACTTCTCTGCAGACAAAAGTGGTGTCCGGCCTCCCACTTCTCCAAGAAAATGGTGAGGACTCGAGAGAGGATTCTGGTCAGCTCTGCAGTTCGTTCTTAAAACTCCAGCGAGGAAATCCCCCAACACACGAGCTTGTGGGATGAGGACAGTCCCGTGCATGTGGAGGTGTGCACATTAGCTCCAGCTCCTGGCGCTGAGTGGTGGGCCACATGTATGTCCCATCAATGGTACTTCATAAGCTCCCAAGGTCCCCGGAGTGAGTGGCCTTGCAGCTGCACAGTTGTCATTATTTTCTCTCAAAAGCTTGGGAAGGTGCCAGTGTCTTCAGTTCTGGAAGTGGGGAGGTGTCCTCGCGGGGCTGCAGGACAGACCGGGCAGGGCCATGGAGCTGGCTGTCTCCTGGCGGCTGAGACACCGTCGTCTGCTCGCTTTCAGCATCGCTTTGCCCTGAGAGCTGGAGTCAGGGCAGCAGAGTGTCCCTGGCCCCACGGTGGCCACCAGACACCTGCCACACCGACACGCTCTGGACTCCTTCCCCACCTAAGGGTCACTGCGACCTCCCAGCCCTGCCCACACTCCGGGGTAGGTCCTCCGTTCTGTGCTTCCGAGTTGGTGCCACCTGGAACCAGTGGGTCACTCAGAGGTGTTGCTTCTGTGGCCCCCACATGCTGCCCACCCCTCCGAGGGGAGACACCCACGGCGGGTGGGTGCAGACACAGCGCCCTCAATCCCCATGTTTGTGGGGTGCGAGAATGGAACCACTGTCTCACCTAAGTGAGTGACGTGTTTTTATTTTTTATAATAGAGCATTGTTTGCATTTTTATTAGTTACAGTGCTATTAAAGAATTTATGTTGCTTTTTATTACTCTATCGGGTACTTATGTTTAATGGCACATTTTTTAAATGCTGAATATTTGAAACCTTTTCGTTTTTCTTCAAAAATGTGGTAATCATTGGAACCTCTTGTGCTTTGATTATTAGCAGGTAAAGTTTATATATATAAAGCTTAGGTTAATTTTCATTATCTCCTCCTTTTATACTTATCCCTGTGTTCATGCATTCCTCTCCGATCAGTTTGGAAGTTTGAGTTGTATGTGTACATTACATATGAGAGATACAGATTAGAGAAAAAATCATTATGACTCTGCCTTACCTTGCGTGTATGCCAAGGGGCCATATAAAACTTGAAAACATTTCATTACATGGGTAACTCTTCCACAGATGACCTCCTGCTAACGTTCACTGCTAACTGCAGTCCGTTAAGAAAAACTGTCACTTTGGAGTGAATGTGACTAACAGTAAACCAGGACCTCCGTCATTTGCCTGCCCTGCATATGACTGAGCTGATTCTTGTCATCCTTCCTTCGAGGGTTTGATTGTTCGCCATTACCAAGGACGAGATGGCAAATGATTAGAAAATTCTGTGACAGTTCTGGTGTCTCCTAATGACAACCTGCCACAGCTGACCCAAACTTATTCTTTTTATTTCTATTTTACTGTTTCTTTAAGAAGCTGCCCCCAGGGGTCATTACCGAACCAGAGTGGATGGAGGACTTCCTCCTGCCACTGGGGGCGGCTGTCCTGTGGAGCCCACCACGAGGACCCACCACCCCTGCTCCCCCGCAGATGTGCCCCCGGCCCAGCCCCTGTGTGCAGAGCAGGGCCCGGTGAGGCCGTGGGGCGGGAGAGGCCGGGAGGAGTTGAGGGCAGAAACTAGCACCCAAGGCTTCCTTGTCTCAGGCCAAAACCGCTTCCTCGGCGCTCCCTTCAGAGGCTCTCCTTTCATAGTGTTAAACACACACAGAGTTCCTATACGCGGGCTTGAGACCACTTTGATGTAAAAGTTGCCATAATAATTTTTCTCACAATGGCGCAATTCACTTGATTTATGGAATACTCGTCTTGCCATTTATATCTATCGCTTTTTTCTCATTCATCTTGATGCTGTAACTCATATTGATTTAAGAACTGACTTTCCTCTTGGCAAAGCGATCCCATTCAGTACGATTATAATAAAAGACTAATGTGAAACTGAGAATGTAGCTTGACTTGTTCCAGGCAGGGGGTGGGGGCACAAGGAGCCGGCCTGGCCTCACCCGAGGGGCGTGGGCTGTGCACCGCCAGGCAGGGCAGCACCCGCACCCCCACACGGGCAGCGGGGGCCCGGGCCTGACTCTGGCCCACCCCAACTCTGCCAACCCCTTCCTCTCTAGCTTAGGCAAGTTGTTTAATGTCGGGCAGCACTTTCTTTACCTGCAATGGGGCGCTAATCACTTACCTTACTGGGTGTGCCGAGGATTAAACAGGGCAGCACATTTAAAGCACTGCGACCGGCCTGACACTCAGTGACGTATAGAACAGAACCACAGAGGACACTCAGTTCTCAAAGAGCCACTGGAGGCCGTGTGCTCCCACCTCTCCCATCAATGTCAGATCCCAAGGCCATTTAGAGGGTGGCCCCAACAGCTTGCTGCCTCCTCCGCACTGTCCTATCAGCCTCCAGTTTGCCCTGGGAGCCTGGCTGACCCCTAGCTAACGTGGAAATTGGCGAAGAGGCTGCGGGGTTGGGAGAGTATGCACTCCAAGTCGTAAGTGACATGCGGGGAAGGTAGGGGGTCTTCATGGTTTAGGTAGAGCGTGAAGCCAGTGGCTCCTTAGGCAGAATCTGTGCTTGATTGAGCTCATCCCTCACACGCCTCTGTCCTAGGCCCAGCCAACAGGTGCTTGCCCTTCCGTGGGTCACACCCGTCCCCCACCCCCACCAAGGGACTTTATTGTCCACAGGTTCTGCCACCAAAAGATAGAGCTTGCACACTTCTCAGATGGCCCATGCCCCTCGCCTGTAGGCCTCGTGAAGACCCCTTCTGTGCTGCTGGACCTTCCTCCTACCCTACCTGAACTGTTACCTGAGTGCTGTTTCCAGGCCCCAGAAAGATGCTCCAGGGCCTGTGGAAACTTCAAAGGAATCAAATCTCTGGGGGCAGCTCTCAACCGAAGGCTGAGCAGAGGCCAGTGTGGGCAGCTTCCCTGCCAGGCTGGGTCCAGTCACTGGCCGCCTTCCCGCTCCTGCCTTCCCTCTCCTGCTCCACCGCTGCGGTGTCCTCTGCCCACACAAGCGGCCACACTGGCATCTTCTGTCAGGGCTGGAACTCACACCTACACACCTTCCCGGGGCCCCTTCAGGCCGATGCTGTGTCCCTGGCTCACCCTCAGCCCGGGTTTGGGTGAGTGGGTGGAGGGTGCAGGCTGTCAGGCCATCACAGACGAGGGCCGTGCTGAGAGGCACCCTCCCTGGCTTCTCTGGTCAGCAGGGGGGCCACGTCACCAGCCCCACCCAGGCCAGCCCTCCCTGAGCCAGTTCTGGTTCCCGGGTCCACCGAGCTGGCAGCTCCTACAAGCGAGTGTTGCCCCGCTGACCATGCTGTTAGAGGAGCCGTGGGCAACTTCGTTTTCACCTGGTGACTTGCCTCAGTGACAGCCGATGTCCTCAGCCCTCTAAGGGTGTATGTGTCACCAGAATTTCTGCACTCCGAGATGCACGGTGGGTCCTGGGAGGGGGTGGTTTTCAGGGAAAGGCGGATGGCCCTGGAAACACGTATGGATGACTTACTGACCCAGAGAATTCACTCAGTATTTGTTCGCCTGTTCCTTCAGCTGACTCAACTGAACCCCCTCAAAGTGTGAGGCTGCACAGGTGCTGGGGACACACAAATGCCTCTCAGTTCGCCAGGAAAGGGTGGCAGGAGTGCTGACAAAGGTTTACGTTCCAAGGGAACCCAGACGAAGTCCCAGCTGGGGTGGCTCCAGAAGGCTCAGGGGAGACTGGCGAGCAGGACCCAGGGCAAGTCCCCCAGGTGTCCCTCGTGGTGAAGCGAGGACCCGCCTCCACTTCCCACTCCGTAAATGCAGCCCAGCCATTCACATTCTTCCCCGGGCATGTGTGGTAGGGGCTGGCCCCTCACTAAGGACCGGATGCTGTCCCATCATCCAGTTCTAGCCAGGAAGTACACCCAGCGGCAGGCGGGGGGACCCCCAAAGGATTCCCAGGGCCTGACCTCATCCTGGCAGTAGCCCAGAAAGCAGCAGGGACCCTCCCAAGTCTCAGACTCGGCAATGAAGGGGTGTGTCATGAGGTGTAACTGAAGGGGTGAAAAGGCCGCAGTGGATGTCACTTCCCTGGGGGCAGGACCAGGGGAGGGACGGCCAGCAACGGCCGCGCCGTAAGGAAGGGAGCACCGCCCACAGCCCCCCCACAACGGCACCCTTGGCCCTCGGCACCGGTACCCCCCGCTCCCGCCCCCTCAGCTCTGGCCCCGGTCCTGCGTTCATCCTGCCATCCAGTCCATCCCACAGCTCGGTCCGGCCTCTCCCCCACGGCCCACCGCAGCAGAGGCCTCGGCCCCACTTGGGCCTGGCTGGTGGCCTCGCTCCTCTGACCGTCCATCTCACCACCTCACCGGGAAGCGGACCAGACCAAGGGTCCTCCTTTGAGCCCTCGAGATGAGGAGTCGCTCCCTGGACCACACCCCCCCACCCCACAGGGCTCCGCTCCAGCCCCACCGGTCTCCCTCCTGCTAGCCCCTGTCCTAACTCCAAGCGCCACCCCTGCTGTTTCCTCTGTCCATTAAAACCCCTGCCGTTGCTCTCCAGCTCACACAGGTGAACGCCACCGGCAGGGGCCCACGTCTCTGGTGAGGCTCCGCCAGCCCGCTCTTGGCCATGGCACTGCTTTCTGGAGGTCCTGCTGTTCCATTTCACTTTGCCCACTGGGCCCTTTACCGTGGTGGCCTTTCAAATTATCCAAAACTTGGCGGCATGAAACCACTTAACATGCTCATGGGTTGTGTGTGTCAGAAGGACAGATAGAACACGTCTGGGGGCTCAGACGGAAGACTCAAACACTGGAGGCTGGAATCCTCTGGAAGTGGGTCGTGTAGATTTCTGACGGCGGATGCCGAGACCTTACCTTGGGCTGTCAGCTGGATCACCTTCAGGTGGCTTCCCATGTGGTCTGGGCTTCCTTGCAGGATCACGCCTGGGTCCCAGGAGCGAGCGCCAAGGGAAACACATTGAGAATGGAAGTGTTGCCACTTTTGGAGAAGACGGTCTGCCATGTCCATTGACTGGAGGCTTCTTCGGGGCAGCCAGACGAGGCTCCACCCTGCTGGGGCACACGGAGGCTGCTCCGGCCATGCACCTCGCAGGTGCCGTCCAAACCGTACAGTTTGCAGCTTCTCGCTCTTCTCCTCCAGGAAGCCGTCTCTTTGATGCTTCTCCCATCAAGAGCCCCTTGAATGTTGCATCTGTGACCTCCTAACCGGTAAGATACGGAGGACATGATGAAGTGCCAGTTTCTGGGCCCACAGCTTTAAAAAGACAGGCAGCTTCTACTCCCTGTCTCTGGTGCACTCACTCTGGGAACCCAGTCACCTGCTGGAAGGAAGCCCGAGCAGCTCAGTGGAGAGGCCCATGTGCAACCCACAGCCGGGGCCAACTGAGAGTGAGCCACCTCGGAAGGGCATCCTTCGGCCCCAGGTGACACTGTGTAGAGCTGAGACAGGTGCACCTGACGAACCCTTCCCTAGTCACAGAACTGAAAGCAAATGAAATGACTGTGTTGTGTTAAGCCACCGAGTTTTGGGTCGAATAGTGATACGGGCGTGGACAACTTTTTCTGACCAGCAGGACTCGTCTCCTCTCAATTCCCTCATCTAGGTACGGAATTTGCATGTCCCCGTTTGAAAAGATGGGCTGCACTTGGCTCTTCATTCACCCATATTTACTGAGCACTCACTATGTTCTAGAGGCCGAATACATGCAGTGAACACGACAGCTCCCTGTCTTCAGGGAGCTGCGGCTGGGTGGGGGGAAAGGTTAACTTCCTCACCCCACACACTGCGCTTGTACATGGAGGAAGGAGATAATTTCAGATGACAGTGACGTGACAGAGACTCTTCAGGAAATCCAGTTCCCTCTCCTTCTGGGCCGGGGCACAGCTGGACCACATTTCCCATACTCCCTTGCAGTGACGGACCTCAGACCCCTGGAACGTGAGTGGTGCCCTAACAGCAGTGTGTGGAGGGGCAGGAGATAAGCAGATGACCCCAGGAGCCCAGAATGCTGGGAGGGGGTTGGGGACACTGGGAAACCCCCTTACCTCCCCAGATCTTTGAAGCCCAGTTTGTCTGAGATTTTTTTCCTAGGCCTCTGGTTCATTATTCCCTCTGTTCATCCCCATGAACAAGGGAAAAAGCCAGAGCCAGCCAGACAGATCAAGGAGAGATGGAAGCCCGTGTCCTCACTCAGGGGAGATTTAGAGCCTATGAACACCAGTGCCCTGTGCCCTGCCTGTCTGACTCCACCCTCAGGATGCCAGGGCTGCAGCCCACTCTCAGCCAATGACGGGGGACTGTGAGCACGACAATGTAAGCTCTGTGAGCCTCCGTTTGCTCAGGTATAACATTCGGGGAGGGAGGGGAAATGCCAGGCTTGGCCACCTCACAGGGGTGAAGTCAAGTAGACTCAAGTCCATTAAATGCCCTCCTCCACCTGCATTATTAACATACTCACAATAACCCCAGGAGGAAATAACAGAGAAGGTACAAGCCTTGCACTCACTTGTTCAATGTGGGCAAGCAGCTAGCTGCCTGTGGCCCTGCCCTCTCAGTTGCCCCCTCCCCTGCAGCTGACCAGCAGCCTGGAGCACCTGGAGGGTGGTGAGCTCGGCCCCTCTGTGGGACCAAGGCCAGCATGAACACAGCAGACTCCGTGTGTTTCCATTACCGATGCTCCCACGCCCTCCCCCCGCCCGTCATCAGCATTGGCACCAGGGCCCAAGTTCCCAGTGTGGCAGCACACAGAGGGGCGGCTCCCGGGCGTGTGTTCCTGTGTGCGTGCGGCTCACCAAGGGCTCCGATGGCGGGGGGAGGCCACCGCTGGGTTCTCAGAATCCAGCGCCTCAGAGAATTCAGAGAAACTCAGACTTTCAGAGAAAGTCTGTCGGTGTGCTGCAGAGATGTTAACCACAGGGCCTCGGTGGGGCCAGGTGAGAGGTAGTTCAGCAGGGCCAAGAGCAGTTCACCTTTCCTGTCCCCCGCCGTGGGCGGAGTTCCTCTGTAGGGAGCACAAATGTCAGACCCGTCCCTGAGGTGCGCGTGGAGGTTGCAGGAGCACCGGCCTCGAGGAAGGACACAGCCCACAGTCATCTCCACCCCACTCCAGGCCTCACTGCATTCCCCCCTCCTGCGTAGGCTCCGGCTCCTTCAGAAGACTTTGGGGAGCCCCTCCCCCTCTCTGACACTCAGCTTCTCCATCCAAAAAATAAGGGGGTTGGATTAGATCAGGTGCTTTTCTCAAACTTTTCTGACCATACCCACATTAAGAAATACATTTCACAATGGACTACAGAGAATAATGTCAGGTGCTATAATTCACAGGTCCCAAGACATCAGTGGCTTAACACAAGAACATTTCATTTCTCACATAACAGCAAGGTGAGGTTTCCTGGTTGGGGGCAGCTCTCCTCTCTGCAGTGGTTCAGGGACCCAGCCACCTTGACTCAGAAGGAAAATGCCATTTTCAACCACGTTCCATGGGCAAGAGCAGGTCATCCAGGGCCCACCCAGAATCCGGGGGCTGGGGATGGTCCTTCCCGGCAGGGCAGCCCCTCCCTAGAAACACAGCTATGCAAGAGGAGGGAGTCGGCTGCCTCTGCCACACCCCGGACACACGCACACACAGAAACAGAAGGTTCATGAAGCAAACCTGTTCGTACGACGTGGGTGCTTTCTGATTCTAATACCTTTCACTCTATTTTATTTTATTGGTGCTGAGCCTGACCCACTAAATTAATTTCATGACCAACTACTGGGCCAATGCCTACAGTTTAAAAATTCAAAGGATTCCTTAAAGAAGTAATGATAATGTTACCCAACTCTACAGAGTATGTGAAGTTCAGTGGCCACACATCTTGAAGAACTTTTCCAGTCCAGAGAGTTGCTTTAAGCCGTAGGTGTCACTCAGAGGCAGATGCAATGCAAGAAAAGTGGCTTTAAACCTGCTGTAGATTAGGATGCCCTCCTAGTCTGCTCAGAGATTTGAGTCCTGGTCTGATATTGGGGCAGAAGGCACCCCTAGGGGCCCGGGTGGGCGGTTCCTGGAGCAGATAACAACCAGGTTTGGAGGAGGGACAGGCTGGCCCCAAGCTTCCTTCTGAGATGGATTTGGTTAAGCGCTTTTCCCAGAATGCAGCTGGTTTTGGGCAAAATTTCAGCTAAATGGCAATGGTGAGTCGCCATTAGCACCTGCCATGAAAGTTTCCGGTGTCCCCACAGATCACCCCTTCTCTCCCGCCCTCCCCCACCCCGGGAAAGGTCAGGTCTACCTCCTCACTGCTGACCTCTGTCAGCTCTGCCAGGTTCGGGGAACACCTTCTCATCCTGGAGCTCTTTTCTCAGAAACACCTGGGGAAGAGCCCCTCATCACCCCCGGACCCAGGTCATGACGTACGACCCGCTGTGACACTGGGACACAGGCCCTTTTCTGTGAATAAACAAATCCGATTTCAAGGATTGACCCAGATTTTCCTGTACAGACCTGACTTCAGACTTTCCGCCTAATTTTGTGGTTCATGTGCTGTGGTTTGTGCAACTCCCTGTTATGAACCCACAGCAACAAGCCTCTCGTGGCAAAGACGTGTGGTGGCAGGAAGCTGCGATGGGAGAGCCCGTGGATCTGGATTCAGGAAGGGCCTCTCCACACGAGCTGTGTGCCCTCGAGCTAATTGCACACCCTCTCTGAACCTCCATGTTCTTACCTGGAAATGAGATATATTGCCTGCCTCTTGGGACATGTGTGAAGAGCAGATGAGCTAAAGTAAGTGAAGGGCCTGCTGCATGGGGAGTGTCCCCACCGGCCCGCATGCCCTGCCACAAGGAGGGGCTGCAGAGACATGCTTACATCGTGGTCATGGACTTCACTGCCCTCCAATGTGGATGTGACAGGCCAAGTGAACCCTGCACGAATCCTGAGGGCCACACACCGCAGCCCAGCCAAGGGACTGTCCTAGGGGAACTTACTGCCTCCATGGACCCCCTGACAAGTCCAAGTGGGACAACTGGTGAGTCTGGGAACGGTGGACTGAGGAGCAAAGAAGGGACACGATCAGCCCCAGCCTGGGAGGAAGGGGTGGCAGGCAGGCCCCCTAAGGAAGTGAAGTTTGAGCTGAAACTTGGAGGTGACTGGGCAGTTTGGCGGAGAGGGGGGGCTGGGCTGGGGTCTGCTCCAGAGCAGCAGGCTGGGAATGGAGTCCAGGCCCTGAGCAGGGAGGAAGGAGGGGAGGTGCTGGTGCTGCTCCAAGTCCCCAGGGGCAGGGAGGGGCTTCTGCTGGGCTTCCGCAAAGGGCCCAGGGCCCAGCTGCAGGAGGTGCCTGGGGGCCTCGCGGGGAAAGCCCCTGTGGTCTGGGGACTCCAAGGCCTTTCTGGGACCTTCCCACCACTCTGGGCTTGTGTGTTCAGGGGTGAACTTCTAGAATATCTAGGGTTCAAAGCTGAACTTAAGTTGATTTAAGGAATCACCTCAGAACAGCCAGGCTGCCCCCGACGGGCACCTGAGGGTGGGCACCGTGGCGACAGAACAGCATCAGCAACGGCAGAGAGGTTGGGGCAAAAGAAGGAAAGACACACAAGACTAGAGAGACAATTCTGGTGTCAGGAAGGAACATGTGCGAGGAAATTCTGTTTCCATCCTGGCCCTGCTTCTTGCTGGGTGACCTTGGGCAGGTTACCTCCCCTCTCTGGGCCCCAGCCTCGGCCCCTCCTTGATGGAATGAGAAGTGGGGACCGGACAGAATCATCTGCAGGGCTGTCCAGGGCAGCGATGTTCAACCTTTGTCATCTCATGGCACACAGCAACTAATTACTAAAGTTCTGTGGCACACCAAAAAATATATTTTTTGCCAATCTAACCAAAAAAGTAAGTAGAGTTTTGATTCATTCACACTGGATGGTGATTGTTGTGGTGGCTATTGTCACTTTGTATTTGATAATTTAAGGGAAAAGAAGTCAGGTACTGCATGTTTTAAAACTTCCTTTTTTCTTTATTTTTACAGTTGACACTATTGCTGATGTCCCCCCGCCGTCAGCCCCCTTCCCTGGAGACTGGGGCACTGTGCCCCGGCTGCAGGAGGGAAGTGGGAGGGAAGGAGGGAAGCAACCGACCACCGCATTCACAATTCTTCTAGTAACAGCGGGCTGTTCTGCTGGGAGAGTGAAGACGTGGAGAAACTGGAACTCTCATCATTTGTGGTGGGAAATGACTTTGGAAAATGGTTTGGCAGCTTCTAAAAAAGCCAAATGCACTCTAACAGGCAGTCACACCCCTAGGGATTTACCCGAGAACAGTGAAATGCATGTCTCACTGAAAGACTCAGACATCACAATCGCCCCCAACCAGAACAATGCACAAGCCCACCGGTGGGTGAAAGAATGAGCAACCATGAGCAACCCTCGGAAGCCCCAAGCCACTGGACAGGAAAGGAAAGGACTTGGTCCACACAACGCGGCTGAGTCTCATAAGGGCGAGCCCCAACAGCCCGCCCAACAAGGAGGACTCCATTCAAGTAAAGTTCAAGAAAAAAGAAAGAAATCTATAGCCAGAATCATCACAGGGTGGATGCTGAGGGTCCGTGGGAGCAGGGGTTGCCTGCATACAGCCCCTCTCCTGCCTCCTTCCTGCCCCTCCCATCCCCCTCCCCTTCCCTCTCTCTCTTTCCACAAAACTGTACCCACATACGGTTGGTAGGACCCAAGAAAAGGACATGTGCAGACCCCATGCGCACACAGACACGCCCCTCTGGGCCCACGCGCACCACTGAACACTTAGGTGTGGGGCGTTTCAGACCCTGTTCTTGGTACTAGAGAGAGACTAGGAAGCAGAACAGTGCGGATCTGCCCTTTTCCATAGTCCTCGATGCACGGACTCCCCTCTGTCTGCCCGCGGCAGCCACCCACCGGTCTTCCTTGCCTACTGCATCCTGTGCAGACCTGCCCTGTGCTGGACGTGAGGCCCGGCGTCCGAGAGCTGGGGAGGAAGCAGACCAGACCAGACCAGGTACTGTCGGTGTCAGTGAGTCCTGTGTCTGTCAGCCGGCGCCAAGAATCTGAACACACGGTCTACACACACCTAAAGGGCGTGGCCGCTGTGTCTCCGTGGCCACAGCGTCTCCGCGGCCACAGCAGTGCAGGACCTTGCCAGCAGCTGGACTGGCAATGGATACTGTAACAATAGGGGTGGCACTTAAAAGCCGCCCCAGGAAGCTAGAAGTGGGGGCCCTTCAGTGCAGAGAGAAGTCCAGGCATGTCAGGGGGTCAGGAGGGGGTCAGGAGGGCATCAGGGTGACTGCCGCGGAGCCACTTCCACATTGGTTACCAGAGTCCCCTGGAAAGGACGGACTTGTGTTCTGTATGCTGCTCAACAAGGCCTCAGCAGCTGGCATGTGCTTGGAGTCATTTCCACCCTGGCCGAGTGGCTCGGGTGGTGGGTTTGCTTCCCAGTCGGGGCACACACCTCGGTTGGGGTTTGATCTCCGGTGAGGGCACGTATGGGAGGCAACCGACTGATGTCTCTGTCTGTCTGTCTCTCTCTCTCTCTCTCTCTCTCTCTCTCTCTCCCTCGATCAATAAACCTATCCTCAAGTGAAGATTTTTTTTAAAAAAAGAGTAATTTTCACCTCAAACCATTGATAATTACAGAAATCAAAATGTTTCAGAGGTAAGCTTTAGCAAGTTGACTTGACTGCCCTGATGCCAGACGAATTTTATTAACTGATAAACACATCCCCACAGAAGTCCCTGCTCTATGTCTGCAGTCAGGGCAGAAACAAGAACTGAGCCAAACTTTCCCCAAAGAGTGTGGCTCGGACGCCCCACACGCCTGGATGTCACTGTCATTGGAGTGACCTTGGTCGAGTCATTTAATTTCACTGCACCTCAGTTTCCCGGTCGTTAAATGGGAGTTCCAGTGCCTACCTGCTGGGGTCACAGTGCGAACGGAACGGCATGAGGTCTGCAGCACCGCAGGGTCTCTGAATGTTCTCGTGAGAAACAAATTTCCCAGAGAAGTAACTCTTCCTTATGGTAGTTCCAGCTCTCCACCCTCCTCCACGTGGTGTGAATGAGGCCAGGTGGCGGTGGCCGTGGGGTCTCTGTTCGCAGCCACTTTCTGACTCAGCGTGTCCCACCCCCACTGCCGACCTCCTCCTTCATTTCACTCAGAGTCCAATGAAGCTGTGAGTTTTGCTGGACTCCTGCACGCTCAAGGACCAGCTGGCTGGTGAGGGATCTGACTCGGGGCTCCGGGAGGCACCCCCCACCCAGGAATCCTCTCCGCACCCACCCCCACCTCTGCGGGGACACAAGCATCGCCTCTCCCTCTGGAGCTGGGAGGACTCCTGGAGGCAGCAGCCACAAAGTCTGCAGCCTCTTCTGATGAAATCAGCTTCCATCACCTGTCACCTTCTAAACCGCCCACCGACAGTCAGGAGCTGCTCGTTCCACTCCAGGTGCAGCCCCTTCGTTAGATGCATGGGGGCAAATGTTCTCTTTCGGAGAGAGTCTGGTTCGAGGCCTAAGCAGGGAAACGTGGGCGCCCCCGCCTACGGGAGGGGGCGGGCGGTGTCATGGGGAGGGCGACCCCGGAGGAGCTCCTGCTTGGGAAGAAGCTCTGACTCAGACAAGAGGCGGATGGGCCCGCTGCCACGGTCCACAGTCCCGAGACCCCATGGGGCCCCAGTTTCTTTGCACAGTGGGACAACAACCGTATTCCCGCTGGAATTCTGGTAGGGATAGGAGGAGATAATTTTTGTAAGGCCCTCTCAGTGGCCATCGTCCCTGGGTGGGCTGCGGGAAGCAGGGGCACATTCTCCACGCTCACAAAGACGGCAGCCGCAGGAGAGCAAGCCCACTGCGCACTTACCTCTCGGGTCCCCGCTTGCTCCACGCCTGCTGACGTACGTCGTCCAAAGTCAGTCACGTGGCCAAGTCACGTGGCCAAGTCCCGTGTGAGAGGCAGGAAGTAGGCCGCCCCCCGTGGGACGAGGGAGGGAAGAGCAGAAACAATTCTCCAGGTGGCCACCGATGCACACCACTGAACTGGGATTTGCACCCACATTCTCTTTGAGGGCAAAGCCTCCACGTTACTCACCTGCAGTGACTCAAACTGAGAACCACTGCTCAATCTTTTCACTTACAGGAAAGACAGTCTTTTTATTCACATCCAGCCATAATTAGCCTTCAGTTGCTTCCCAGCAGGGAAAAGCCTAGTTAGCAAGCATTGATGGGCTAGGACTGTGAGTGCTTCACGTATATTAACTCGTGTTAACCCCAGGAGGTAGAGACTGTTATTCTCCTATTGTAGAGAAGAGGAAACTGAGGCACAGAGGGCGGAGTGACTTGCCTAGGGCCTCACAGGTGTAAGCACCAGAGGTAGGAGGTGAACCACTTTACCACCTGCCAGAGTCCCCGGGTGAGGGCGAGGCTGAATCGCTCTGGGAGGGGCCCCGTCACGCCGCCTGCCCCTGTAGTTCCCTGTAGAACTCTCGGCTCAGGTGTCCCACGGCAGGCAAGCCCCACGTGCCTTTGTGGGTACGGCCCCTTGAGGCCCCACAGCTGCTGGGACACCCACTGTAAAGACAAGGAGGCCGAGGGGTGGGGAGGAGTCCCCACTTGAGGCCCTTTGTGGGGCTGGGGTGGGGATCCTGGTGCCGCCAGAGCTGGAGGGAGCCTGGGGACAGAGGGAGCAGCCCAGCAGCCCCTGGACTTGGGGTGAGGGAGGGAGCAGAGCCCTGGGCTGTGGCAGGATTTGGGGTATCTCTGAGAGGGGGCAGGGAGCCCAGTTTTCTAGAGAGACCTTGGTGGGCTTTCCCTATTGGGTGTCCTGGGGCGAACTGTCATTCCAGCCAAACCGGAGGTCTGGCCCCTTCTCCCACGTCCCATCACGGCAAGGATGCGCGCCCTCAGAGGCCTTTCTTCCCCACGTGCCCACTGCTCCTCGGGGCTTAGGCCCGAGAGGGCCTCTTAGCACCTGGGCCCAGACCCCTGACGCCTGCTGACATACAGTCGTCAGATGCCTGCTGGAGTCCACGAGCGTCCAACTTTTCGGTGTGCCCCAAACACAGAGGGGCCCCCAGCAGCCCCGCTGTTGACTGAAATGCTCCAAATACTGGAGTTTTAAGATGAGGGGTAGCCGGCCTCAGGGTGGATGTACTCTGTGAAGTCCACTTATGATTTGCTATTAGCTGCCGACATTTAAAACAGAGAGATTTCACATGAAAATCAGGATTTTAGGCTGCTCTTGAGACCAGCGAGGCTCTGCCCACAGGGCCCTCACCAGTTAGGACCAGGGCGATGAGCCAGGGAGGCAGCTGTGGTGAGCGATTTGAGGGGCCTCGCACCTGGGTCCGTGCCCGTGGCTCTGGGCAGCCACAGCGGCTAAGCAACACACCGGTGTTCATGAGCCTGGTTTTAACGTTTGGTAGGTGCCTCAGTTTACCCTTGAAAAGCCAGACCACATCCTGCTCTTTCTGCTCCCTACCTTTTCCCTCTTTTTCTTTCTTTTTAGTGTCTGCCTGTTTTTTTTTTAACTGAGTTAGAATTTACATACAGTAAAGTAGATCTTAAAGCTGCAATTCAATGAGTGTTGGTAAGTGTTGGTACCTGTGTAACAAGTGCCCCATTGAGATACAGAATATTTCCCTCACTTCAGAAATCCTGCACGCCCCTCCCAGTCAGCCCCGCCCGGCCCCAGTGCACCACGGATCTGCTCTTGACCACCGGGAATGCTCTCATCCCCGCTGGACTTTCACAGGGCAGAATCACACACTTTTTGATGCCTGTCCTCTGTAGCTTAACATACTGTCTGTGAGATTAAAAGAAAAAAAAAGAACCACACAGAAGACCAGCCCATTATTGCAGGTTCATTTTATTTAATCGACTTTAGAAAGAGGAAAGGAGAGAAGGAGAAATACCAATCTGTTATTCCACGTACTGATGAATTTGTTAGTTGATTCTTGTATATGCCATGAACAGGGATTGAACTTGCAACCTTGGCCTATCAGAATGGTGGTCTAACCAACTGAGCTACCCACCCAGGGCCTTGCAGATTCCTTTCTATGATTAGTGGTATTCCACTGTGTGGACAGACTACATCTGGGTGAGCTGTTCTCCTGCCGATGAACAACTGAGTCGATTATGGGGCAGTGAGAATAAAGCTGACACATGAACCAGCCTCTCAGGGGATTTGCAGAAATCTGGGAACCCCCCACCTTCATGGGCGAAGCAAGCATGTAGCTTAGGCTCAGCCTCCTGACCCTTATCCCCTCTCCCAGCTTTAAAAAACGTTGCTCTGTTGTTTTTTGCCCACCCTTTCTGTGGGATCACAGAGCGAAGGATTTGCAAGGAGGGGTGTGAGGGGGACCAGTGCACATGGGAGGGAGGCCAGTGGAAGATTGCTAAGACACCACCCATATGCACACACACACGCTCACAGAGGCACACACAGAGGCACCAGTGCACGTGCACACCCAAGGCCAAGCTCTGTGTTCCGGGGTTGCTAGCACCCAGGTCAGCTCCGGCTCAAGCAGGCTGCAATTCCTGAGCCTGTGTTCTAGCCGTCAGTCTCACCTCTGACCCTGTCCCTACTGGCCCAGAGCTGGCAGGTTTCTCTTCCTACCTAAGACACTATTTTGCCCACGTTACCCATTGCTCAAGCACCTTTCATGCCCCCAACTTGACTTCCACCTCCCTCCCTCATGCACTCCACGCCAGTTCCCACCCCAGGGCCTTTGGGCTCCTGCTAGACGGTCCTCCCCCACTGTATAGACGAGCCTTCCCCAGTCAGTTACCCTCTCAAATGCCATTCCCAAATGCCAGCAGACCTCATGTTCTGCCTGTGATCTGCCCACTGTCACTTGTCCTGGCCCTCCCTTAGCTGTCCTTGCTTTTGTGACCACGTAGGGGCAGAGCCAGACAGCAGACGAGCATTCGGTTGGCTGTCCTGAGGCCAGAGTGGGCGTGCTAGGCAGACAGGAGAGGTCTAACCCCGCATGTCTAAGGTGGCTGGGAGCGGCGAGGTGATGCTGTGAACCAGGTGTGGTGGGGACAGACTCGGCTTTTGGCCCCTCACAAGGGGGCTCCCTCTGGCTCAGGGGCTGCTCCCCAGGGGGCATGACAGTCCCCAGGCCTCCTAAATGCACAGGTAAACATGATGGCCACCTTTGCTCAAATATAAGTGACCGCAAAACGTAAAGTTTTCCCAGTAAGATCTCTCCGGTTATTTTGTGACCATGTCGACATTTAGGGATGGCTGGGGTGGGGGCAGTTGTGGGGGTGAAATAGAGATGAGCGTACTTGAACAATTAAAAAATTGAAAAAAAAAGAAATGTTGGTTTTCACTCCAATAAAGAAAAAAAGGTGAAAAACATTTTTAAAGAAAAAATTTTAAAACACACACATGGAAAAAAAAGTGAAGTGCTCCAATGTCCTGTAAATGATATAATTTATTAATTAGTTGCATACAAAAAGTGTTTCTCGAACGTAGAACGTCTTGTGCTACTTCTCTTCCCTGTTAAGTCTGTCTCAGCTTCGAGGGCGGAGTGGCAGCCCTGTGATGGGGGCATGTGGGCTGGGGTGGCAGCTGGCACCCCAGTTCCCCAAAGGAGCCTATGGGACCAGTGAGCCACAGGGCGCTGGACAGCGTGTGTGCCCCGGTTTCTCCCCGAAAAGTACACCGACTGTTCCCCTTCAGATAGACCAGCCCTGGCTGCTTTCCCTGTGTTCTCCTGTTGCAGCTGCCCTGACTCACCCATGTCCCCGAGCCAAGGTTTCTGGACTGGGCCAGAGAGAGAGTGGGAGACAGAAGCAGAGAGAGAGAGAGACAAAGACACCGAGAAAGAGAGACAGACAGAGAGTAAGAGGCAGGAACAGAGGGAGACAGAATAGAGAGAAACTGAGATGAAAGACACACAGCTTGAGACAGCCAGACC
This sequence comes from Artibeus jamaicensis, assembly GCF_021234435.1. Lineage (NCBI taxonomy): Eukaryota > Metazoa > Chordata > Mammalia > Chiroptera > Phyllostomidae > Artibeus > Artibeus jamaicensis. The sequence continues at coordinate 32,938,395 of NW_026521871.1, read as the reverse complement.
AAGAAAGAGAAATAGCCAAAGAGATGCGGCGAGACTGAGCCCCAGAGTGACATCAGGTACTCAGGCGTTCAGAGGCCAGGGACACAGAGGGACACTCGGAGGAAACCCTGAGCCACAGAGGCCGATGCAGAGACCGAGAGAAAAGGCAGCAGCTAACAAGAGAAAGAGTGGGCGCGACGTGAAATCTGCAGAGAGGGAAAACAAACAAGACTGAAAACGCCTTGGCTTTCAGCCCGGTGTTGATCGCCAGGGCTCATCTGGCCTTTCATGTCTGGCAACATAAGCAGCCCTTTGTGAGACCGATAACCTTTCTACCCAGCGCAGATCCTGCCCCCAAATGCTGGCTCAGAACGCGCTCTGGGAAATGTAGTGGAGGGTCTTACAGGGAGGGCCGGGGACACCCCCACCCCAATGCAGAATGAGGCTGCAAGGCTGGGCCCCAGCCGCCTCCCATAATGCAACAGCTGAGGCCACCTGCGGGGACAACTAAAAGCTGCCCGAAGACACCACATGGTGAGTCTCCAGGGAAACAATCTGATGCCCCAGAAACTGGCCCGGTGAGGTAGCAGAGGTGTCTGGGTCACCAGAAATGCCACTCGCCCCCCTTGAGCTGTGCCCTGCCTCCTTAGCACCCGCATGGTCCCCCAAGTGCAGCCCCAGACACCCAGCTCCACAGTAAAAGCAGAGAAGACAGAGAGAGGGATGTGGTCCCAACTGGGGCATGACAGTGCAGTCTGTCTGTGTGTCCGTCTATAGCTATTACCCTGAGGAAGAGGGAAGGGGACATTCCTCAACAGAATGGGTATAAGTAAACCGTGGGTCCCACCCAGGGGGATGGCAGGAGCTATTTCAGGATCAGAACAAGTTCTGGCCCCCAGTGGAGAGAAGTTCTTCCCTTCAGGGGGGGGATTAAGTGCTCTTCTCCAAGTCAAGGGCAAGCTGAAGTGAGCTGCGCTGGTGGTGGGGGGGATGACAGATGCCCCAGGGACGCGGCAGCCACAACGGCCCAGAGGGCTGTGGTCCCCCCTGCACTTCCAACTCCTCCACACAGGACACTCTGGGGTTTTGCTGACCAGCCGTGCAAACAGATGTATCAACAGCCCCGGAAAATAGATCACAGTTGCTGTGCCCTTCTCAAGAATAAATGTTCAAAAACTGTTTAAAATGCTGCACCAGTGGGAATGTACTTACTGCCATACAGCCATACATTTAAAAAAGGTTGAAATGGTAAGTTTTATGTAATGTATATTTTACATTTTTTACGATAAAAATGTTGTAAATATTGTAAACACAACACAATTGTTTCTAAACAAAGGGTTTAAGCAACACCATCAGGGCCTTTGAGTGTCTGAGGCTCTGATTTCCTCTGCGTCAGCTTCACTGGAAAGCAGTCCCTTCCCACCTGATGGTGAAGTGCCCAGGCCCCCCCCACCCCGCCCAGCAGCTCCCCACCCACCAACACCAGTCAAATCCTCAGCCTCCCACCCCCCACCCCAACCCTTGCCCTCTGGCCTGCCTCCAGTCACGTGCTGCCCAGGACCCCGTCCACAGCCAGGGGGGCCTGGACACCGTGAAGGGTCAGGTTTGGCTCAAAGCTCCCCAAGGTCTATTCCTACCACAGACGATGGGTTATTGTCGGTGGACGGGCTGGGAAATCCTGTCCCCAAAGCAGCCTCACCAGGACGAAGTAGAAGGAGGGAGATAAAAGCCTTGGCCCCTGAGCCTGCCCAGCAGGGTCTCTGGGAGGTTTGCCCACGGCAGGCAGCCCATACCCTTTCCCATCTCACATGCCCACCTCTACAGTGTTTCCTGGGACCACCTAAGTCGACTGCTTGCACTTGAATCCTCGTCTCAGCCTGGGAACCCGACAATGGATCCTGCTCGGCAGACCAGCCCCTCTGCCCGCCCTCACCTGCCAGGGCTCAGCTCGGGGCTGGGTGACAGCGGGCAGACCAGGGGAACCCACTCCAGCCCCCCAATAGCCCTCTCTACCCCTGGGTAAAATCCCACCGAAAGAATTCCTGCTTTAAAAGAAGGGATGGTAGCTACCGGGTACACGTTTAGCTGCACTAAATTCCCAAGCCCCCACATGGCCAATCATGGATTCAAGCAGAAAGATGATCATAAAAAACCAATTAGGAGCTGAGTGCTGGTGCGGAGAAGGCCGGGCGGTCGGCATGCACAGCAGGACCTCTGCTAACTGCGTCCTCAAGGTTGATCTTCCCGTCACCGTTCACATGAACCCAGAGAACAGGGAGAGCTACGTAAGGGATGGGTGGCCCTGGAGAAATAGAATCTCATTTTGTTTGTAACTGCGAGGCCTTAAGGGGATTTCACACGAGAAGGGATTCCTGATGACTCACTCTGAGCATGAAGGGGGGACCGTGTCTGCTCTCCAGGTGGCTTCGTGGCACAGCCCTCCACCCAGAGGGCTCGTCGTGCAGCCCTGGGGGGTAGTGCTGGGTGAGGACAGCAGGGACCAGGGATGAGGACAGGCAGGCTCCGGGATGTTTATACAAGCAGCTCCGATTCATTCAGCGAGGGCTCATCGTGAGGACCGCACCTCCCAACAACTCTCTGACCTCCATGTTGCAGATGAAAAAACTGGCTCAGCAGAGAAGTAAATTGTCCACGATTAAACCGCAGGCACTGTGGCTGAGCTGGGATTTCAGCAACCAGTTCATCTAGCCCCAGGGCTTTCTTAATCGCTGTGGTAGGGAGTCTGCTTCCCAGCACTGGGGGAAGTCGCTGAGTTGGAGAGAGGCACAGTGGAGACACAGAGAAACGTCAGTGCACACACACGCACCCCGAGCTAGGTCCCGGAATCTGGTCACCTCCTGGCAGTGGTACCCAAGCCCGTCCCAGGGGCTGAGTGGCAGCAGACCCTGCAGAAATGCAGGCCTGGCCTGGCACATGAGCTGTTCCCCCTTGCATTTCAGAAACTGCCTCTGCATCAGCTGAATGCAGGTATTTTTGCAGGGCCCCTTGCCTCAGGGCCACCTCCCTTACCTCCAGGCGCAGAGAAATGCCATCCTTCCCCAAAGACACCCCACCCAGCTGGCCACACTGCCTGGCTCTCTGCATGCCCATGGACACGAGGCCACTGTGTTCTTCAGACCGCAACGAGGAGCTGAGGAGGGCTCCTCCTCGTCAGTCACGCCACAGGATAGATGAAGGGTGACCAGCTGAAAATGGGGGAGAAGTACAGCTGCACCCCCAGTCACCAGCCAGGTTTCCCCTTCTGCAGCCAGGGTGCTGGCCTCAGAAGGCAGGATGAAGAGGACCTTTGTGCCGTCCCCATGCTAAGGGTCGCGGCAAAAACATTTTAAAACCACTTTCTCTCTCAGGCCCCTAGGCCTGCATCATTTGGGGTCCAGCTATGAGGCAAGTTCTGGAAGCTTCATCCCAAAGAACTCTCCCTTCCCTGGTTTCAAAAAATGGCTTAGGCAAACATCTTAATTTGTTACTCAACAAACACTGCACCCTCTCTGCACTGTCTCCAAGATTTTGCAGAGTCAGGGGTTGTCTTTGGGCCTACGGTGTAGATGGCAATGTTGCTGTCAATCTGTGCTTTATCACAGAACCCCAGCCCCCCAGGCGGAGTAACCCGGTCCCTGTCACTCCCACGCTGGGCACAGCCCGGTGCTAGGTGCTCCACCTAATGATCACCCGTAACCCTCCCAGATGGGGAGTGGTGTTCTGGTCCAACTTCGGTTCAGCTGTGACAGGGACCTCTCAAATAACAGTAGGTCAAACCAGGGCTTCTCAAACTGTATTCTGCACACAGATCACCTGGAGATCTTGTTAAAATGCAGACTCTGATTTAGCCGGTCTAGGGTGGGGGCTGAGATTCTGCATTTCCAAAACATTACCAGTGATGCCAATGCTCCTGATGAAGCATCAGGAGCTTAAATGTGATAGTGGTTAATTTCTCGGCCAGTTAAGTGATATTCAAAGGGAAGGAGACCTAGACTGATACATGTTTTGATGGTAACCTTCTGCTCTGCCATCCTTAATAGTGTCTTCCTCCTAGCACAAGGAGGCAGCCCAAGAACCAGCTGTCACATACATATTTCAGCCAGCAGGAGAAATTGTTGAAGAAAAGCACACTTGCTTCCTTGGGACACTCCCCAGGAGGTGCACAAGACATTTCTGCATATTATGCAGAGTATCCCATTGTCCGGAACTTAGTCAGAGGCCTCAGGAAGCCTGGAAAAGTTACTTGTTATCCCAGGCAGCCATGTGCGGCTGAAAATCGGTGCTGGTGGTGGTGGTGGAAGGTCTATCAGAAAGAAAGAAATGAAGAATGGATGGTGGGAACAGCTATTCTCACTCTCATTTCACAGAAGAGGAAATCAAAGGAGGAGGAGGTTAAGCAATTTGAGGGTTAAATGAGTGAATATATGAGCACATAGCAATCATTAGCTGATGTTTTTATCCACAAATCTGTTTGTAATGTTAAAAAATAAAACAAGCAACAAGGGTAATTAGAAGCCAGTGAGAGAGGCTCAGCTGCCTTTCAGAGCAAATATTTAGAGGAGGTGCCAGGAGGCCACAGGTTGCTAAGATCATGGAATCTGCGGAGGGGGAGGAAGGGGAGGGAGGGGAAGGAGGGAGGGGAGGGAGGGGGAGGGAGGGGAGGGAGGGGGAGGGAGGTGGGTAGATGACTGGCCTCAGCAGCCTGGGCTCCCAGATGGGAGCTGCTGAGTTGCAGACCAAAGGGAAGAGGAAGGGGAAAAATTAGCTTTTTTTCTGACAAGCTCCCATAAATGCCACCGCATCTTGGTATCATTACTGGATACCAGACCCGGGGGGGCCCCAGCTTCCTGCAAGTGAGTTCTCCACCTCGCTCAGCCATGACTGAGTCTTTCCATCCTCTGAACTCATGCAGAGAACGCATTGTAAACCTCCTGCAGCCTGTGCAGAGAGGCACCGGGGAGGCTGGAGAAAGGTACTCCGCACACACCTTCTTCAGCCCACAGCAGCCATTTAAGGGACACTTTTTCCATACGAAGTTACTCAACAATTTCAGATACAGGGTCTGGGAGCATTTCTGCTAGCTCCTTTGAAACTTAGGCCTCAACAAAAGTTACTAAGGCAAAGAGTAGTTAGAAGTTCATCAGTCCTGGTTCCGCGTGCTGGGCAAGCTGACGACACCTCCCAGCCTCCAGCAGTTAGAGGCAGCCCTGGTGGAGGTCCTGGCCAGCGGGCTGGGCATGGGGGGAAGCGTGCCCTTTCCAACCTGGTCGTGAGGGCCACTCGCTTGGTCCAGCTTTGATGGCTGACTGAACCCAGAGGCTGAAGCCGAGGAGTCCGAAGGCCCTGGGAGCCCCTGGCTCTGTGGTGATCATTAGGCACCCCACCTCACTCACTGATGCTGTATGAGCCGCTCCCAGCCCCTCCCAGAGGCCTGAGGGTTCTCACTGGCCACAGGAAGGAGCTCAGCCCACCTCGAATCTCCCAGGCTCCCAGCAGGATGAAGCCCAGTCGCCCACAGCTCATCGCCTCTGGGATTTGCTTCTTTTCCCTGAGTCACTTTCCCACTCCCCTCCAGAGCTTCCTGGGCACCTTCAGGATCTGCTTCTGGGCGGCTGAAATCTACAAAGGCTGCCTGGGAACCCTAATGCACCGTGACAGGAAGAAGGAACAAACCTTTCAAGCAGTATCAGCGATCTTTTCCTGAAAAGGGCACAAGAGTTACATTTTAGGCTTTGGGGCCCATAGGGTCTCTGCTTCAACCGCTCGCCTCTGCTGTCTGCCCAAAGCAGCCAGAAGCAATACATAAATGAATGAGGGAAGCCATGGCCTCATAAGACACTTTTCAAAAACAGGCACTGGGTTACACTTGGCATTTGCTGGTCTCTGCTCTCGAGTATGAAGCCACTCCAGCTGCTCCCTGCACCAACTCCTGGTTTTCCAGGGGTCTCAGCACAGAAGTCTCCACTGGAGCCCACTTGCACCCCGTGGCTGTCCTCTTGGACAGCTCCAAAGAACCTCTCTGAGTTGGCCTGCCTCTAGCTCATGAGACATGTAGTGCAAATCCTTCACCCTGTTCTTGATGGCAGTGCAGTTGCTTCTCAAACTGAGCCTTTGACTCCCTCTCTCTCTACTCGGTGACTGGTAGCCATATCTTCTAATCTCACAAGAGCTTAGTCATGTGCAAGAAATTAAACGCAACGTGCCCCCCACCTCCCCACCCCGTAACTGCACCATTTTAATCTCAGAGAAGACTTCTGTAAAGTCGGCAGCACTCCCCACCCTCCCTGTGGTCCCGAGACTTTCCAAAGTGACTTCAGTGACTGTCCCATTGGGAGGTGTTTATTTTCCCTCCCTTGAATGTGGGCTGGCCGAGTGACTTCCTTTGGCCAACACCACACAGTAGAAGTACAAATGCCCCCCTCCCAAGCCTAGACCTGCCGAGGCCCCGGACACTGAGCTCGCACTCTTGGGCTCCTGCCTCTGTCTCACGCACAGACAGCCATCTGCTGGGGGAAGAGAGACAGCACGGGGCAAAACGGAGTTGGCCGTTGACCCCAGACACGTGAGGGAGCTTGGACGCCATGCGTGCAACTGATTTCCTGACCCAAGCAGCTGACCACAGATGCTTAAGTAGTATCAGCCAACTAGCTAATCTGCGTGTGAGCTGGTTAACTTTCTGAGGACCCCCCACCCTGTTTCCACAGTGGCGGCAACAGTTCGCATTTGCACCAGCGGTGCCCCAGAGTTCCCGTTTTTCCACATCCTCACCAACACTCGCTCTCTCTTGTTTTGACATCAGACACTGTGACGGGCATGAGGTGGCATCTCATTTTGGTTTTGGTTCACATTTCCTTTATGATGAGTGATGTCGAACACCGTTTAATGTACCCACTGGCCCTGTGTATGTCTTCTTATTCTTTTGAATTTTACTTTATAGATTATGCTCTTACAGTTATCCCCATATTCCCCCTTTGCCTCCCTCTACCCACACCCTACACTCCTTCAGGCAATCCCCCCACCATTGTTCATGTCCATGGGTCATGTGTATAAGTTCTTTGGCTACTCCATTTTCTATACTGTATTTTACATCCCCATGGCTATGCTGTAATCACCTATTTGTATTTCTTAATCCCCTCACTTCCTTACCCATTCCCCTACAGCCCCTCCCATCTGGCAACCATCAAAATGCTCCCTGTATCCATGATTCTGTGTCCCTTCTTCTTGTTTGCTTAGTTTTTTTTTTAGATTCAATTGTTGATAGTTATGTATTTATTGCCATTTTGTTGCTCACAATTTTGATCTTTTTCTTAAATAAATCCCTTTAACTTTTCATATAATAATGGTTTGGCGATGATGAACTCCTTTAGTTTTTTCTTTGCTAGGTAGAGTAATCTTGCCTGTAGGTCCCTGCTTTTCATGACTTTGGACATTTCTTGCCAATCGCTTCTACTCTGCATAATTTTTTTTGAGAAGTCAGCTGACGCTTTTATGGGAACTTCCCTGTGGGTAACTAACTGCTTTTCTCTTGCTGCTTTTAAGATTCTCTCTTTAACTTTAACCTTTGGCATTTTAATTATAATGTGTCTTGGTGTGGGCCTCTTTGCATCCATCTTGTTTGGGACTCTCTGCTTCCTGGACTTGTATGTCTATTTTCCTCACCAAATTAGAGAATTTTTCTTTCATTTTTAAATAGATTTCCAATTTCTTGCTCTTTCTCTTCTCCCTCTGGCATCTCTGTGATTCAAATGTTGGACATCTTGAAGTTGTCTCAGAAGCTGCTTTCACTGTCCTCTTGTTTTTATATTCTTTTATCTTCATGTTGTTCTAATTGGTTGTTTTTTGCTTCCTTATGTTCCACATCATTGATTTGATCCTCAGCTTCATCTTCTCTACTGTTGACTCCCTGTTAATTGTCCTTTATTTCAGTTAGTGTGTCCTTTATTTCTGACAGGATCTTTTTTATGCTGCTGAGGTCTTCACTAAGTCCCTTGAGCATCCTTATAATCAATGTTTTGAACTCTGCATCTGATAAATTGCTTATCTCCATTTTGCTTAGCTCTTTTTTCTGGAGTTTTGATCTGTTCTTTCATTTGGACCATGTTTCTTTTCCGCCTTATTTTGGCAGCCTCCCTGGGTTTTTTTGTTTGTTTGTTTGTTTTGTTTTTTTATATATTAGGTACAGCTGCCATGTCTTTCTATCTGGGTAGAGCGGGCTGATATAGTAGGTGTCCTTGTGGGTTCCTGTGGCACAGACTCCCCTATCACCCAAGCTGGGTTCTCGAGGTGTGCCCCCTGTGTGGGCTGAGTATACCCTTCTCTTGTAGTTGAGCCTTGACTGCTGTTGGCAGGTCACTGGGAGGGATTTACCCCAGCCAGTCAGCTGTAAGGAGTGGCTACGACCACTGACTACCAACCTCCTGCCTCCATGCAGGACTGGCTGTGCAGGATCAGGATGGTGGTGCTCTGATGTGGTCTGTAGCTGTCTACTGGGTGTGTAGGTTTTGGGGTTTCCTGTGTGGTGCAGGCCAAGTTTAGCCACCACCTGTTTTCTGCCTGGAGCCACCCTGCATGAGCTACAAAGCAATCTTTTGATGGCTGCTACTTGTGCTAGACTTGGAGGTTCCCAGGTGAAGCCAAGCTATGAACCTAGGCTTGCTGCTGCTAGTGTTGGGCCTGGGGCCACTTAGCAAGTGGTTTGGGGGGCTAAGGGCTTGCAGAAGCCAGCCATTGTTTGAGAGAATTTAAAAAGATGTGAAGGATGAGTCAATATCAGCCATTCATATTGAAAAGCCAGTGTTAACAGCTTGGGTGGGCCCGTAAGTTGGGTGGGGCAGAGCTCAGGAAAGTACCAGAGTGGGGCAAACAGTGTGAGTCAGGTTGATGGAGTCTCAGATGTGGCTCCCACCTGCAAGCTCTTTGGCTCTGTGAGGACTGGGGGGTCAGAATAGGAAGAATAGCCTCTGCCCACCATTCTATCTGGGAGAAAGCTGTCCCCGACCTATCACCCAGGTGCCAGACACTTGAGTTCCTCCTATATGCCACTGGTGCCTTTCAAGCTGCTACCCCAGGGCTGGAGCTCAGAGGGAGTGAGTCTGAGTAAGTCCATGTGCAGGTCTTTTAAGAGGAACTGCTTGGGAATTCAGCAGTTTCTTCCACTGACTCAGTTCCTGATGGTTTTTACATCCAGAGTTATGGAGACTTATCTTCCTGGCACTGGAACCCTGAGCTGGGTCCTGGGGTTGGGCTGGGAACCCTTGCTCCCGAGATATCCCTCCTGAATTTTTATCCACCACATACGGGTGTGGGGCCAGCTCACTTTGTGTCTCCACATCTCTGCCCCTCCTACCAACCTTGATGTATGTGGTTTCTTTAATTCCATAGTTTTTGGACTTTCATTCAATTTGATTTCTGATGGTTCTGAGTGATGGCTGTTCTGTAGTTTAGATGTGATTTTAATGTGGTTGTCGTCTTTAGAGAAATGTCTACTCGGGTCCTTTGCCCATTTTCTTAAAAATTCAGTTGTTTGTGTATGTGTGGATGTGTGTGGTGTGTTTGTGACTTCTGTTAAATAATTTGACTGCTTTATATATTTTGGATATTGACCCCTTATGAGATATGTGGCTTGCAAACATTTTTCCCATTCCCGAGGTTGTTGCTTCCCTCTGTTGATTGTTCCCTTTGCCGTGTAGAGGTATTTAGTGTGAAACACCCCCATTTCTGTGTTTTGTTGTTGTTGACTGTGCTTTTGATGTCGTTTCAAAAAAAAAAATCATTGCCCAGACTAATGTCAAGAAGCTTCGTTCCTGTGTTTTCTTCTGGTAGTTTCATAGTTTCAGGTCTTACATTTGGGTTGATTTTGTATGCAGTATGAGATAGTTGTGCAACTTCTTCCACATGTGGATATCCAGTTTCCCCCACGCCATTTATTGGAGAGATTACCTTTCTCCATTATATGTCTCTGGTAACCTCATCAAAGATCAGTTGACTGTAAATGTGTGAATTTATTTCTGGGCTCCCTATTCTGTGTGTCTTTTTTTATGCCCATGCCATGTTATTTTGATTATTGTATCTTTGTTTTTTGTGTTTTTTTCACTGTCTTTTATTTTTTTTTAATTTTATTTAGTTACTTTTCAAGTACATTTTTTTTCTCTATTTCTCCCATCCCACCCTGTATCTTTGGAATACATTTTTAAATCAGGAAGTATTGTGCCTCCACTCTGTGGAAGATTTTCTCAAGATTTTGGCTATGTGGAGTCTTTTGTGGTCCCATATGAATTTTACTTTTCTATTTCTATGAAAAATGCCGTTGAAATTTTGATAGTGACAGTAATTACATTGAATTGTAAATTGAATCTTTGTGACTTCACAATTATTACATTATGGTGCCTTAGTCAAAACTTTTGCAGAAGTGGAAACCCATTGCCCTTCTGCTGTTATATACCTAGAAATGTGTTTGTCAGTTCAACCTTAGCTCTCACTCATGCAGGGAGCACATAACTTAGGATTGCCAATGCCTGGTGGCTTCTGCTGCATTACTGTTCACGTATTTTGTAAATCGGGTGTCTGGAGTGACCGTTAGAAAACTTACTCACTTATTGTAATGCCAAAAATCAATCTAAGAAGCAAGTTCATGTTCATTCTGAACATTACGTATGGGCAAACTAATTCATTTTGTAAGCAGGGAAGTTATTAATACTCTCATGTAACAGATGAGAGAACTGGGACATAAAGGAATGAATCAACTTGGGCAGGGTCAGTGTGTAGGGCCTCAGTCCAGGGCTCCTGACTTCTGGCTAAGTGTCACCTGCTCCCCTCTCCTTTCACCCCTGTGCCCACCCAACTTTCTGGATCAAGGACTGTGTGACTTTGCAATCTCTTAATCAAGCGAATGCAATTGGAAGATACAGACAGGTGCTTGGTTTGACAGGGGTTTTCCACACAAAATCTGGGCTAACCCTCAATTTAAAATCCCTCAAGGGCAAGGAACAGGTATTCTTTTCAATAAACAATAAACAAGCTGACGATAAAAGGAAAATTACAGTCGCAGGGAGATATACAGCCTATTTATTTGAATGTTAGTTGTTGTTACGAGAATTTATGGTATATTTATCATCATGAAAAGCATTTATCTTTGGGCAACTAAAGCAATAAAAAAGGCGTAGCACTTAATTTTAACCACAATATTTCCTTTAATTCAATCTGACACCACGGAAAAAGAATCAGTTAGAATTTACTGGCTCAGGATAATTCCTAATTCTCAGATGGCAGCTGCCAGAAAAGCTAATTAATTCAGATTGACTGCTGGGTTTCATTTTCATTTGGACTTGAAAACAAATGAATGAGGGTAGCAGATCAATAGCATATGTGCCGCCTGGGCTCACGTTCTAAGATGTTCCCTGCCAGCTGGGTTCTGTGCCCTTCTGAGGCTGCATCCCACTGAGGGCGGTTTCGGGGAGGATGGCACCTTTCAAACACCAGCAAGAGCCAGTGCCATCTGGGCTGGGTTCTAGAGCCCAGAGCCAGAGAAAGTGTGAGCACCGCAGTCAGACAGGTGTGGTTTTGTTTTCTTGCTTACTAACTGTGGGACCCGGGGCAAGCTGATCCACCATTCCGAGCCTCGGTCTCCAGTGTACTTGGGTGTGATACTACCTACTTACTGCACAGGCTGTTAAAGAGGATTACAATGCATAGCAGGTAGTCATTGGAAAGGTGAGCCTTGCTACAACGTATCCTGTTACACCAGGTCTTTGTTGTGCGGTGTTGTCTATTAGAAAAGGTTCACCCCTTCATCTTTGTTCAACTAATATTTCCCGCGTGCCTGTAACAGGTTGTGGCACTGAGTGCTGGGATGCACCAGTGAACAAGATGGTTGAGCCCTGGCCCTGACGGTGTTTACATTCTCATCGCGGGGAAGTCACTGATGTACAAGTAAACAAAACATCTTGGGAAAAAATCAATTAAGTCCATGAGCTGAGGAGTGAAGCGTGAGATCACGTGGCCAGGGAAGGCCTCAGGGACATTAGCGCTGAGGCTGGAAGGATGAGAAGGGGCCGGTTCTGTGCGGTGCTATGGGAAACATTCTAGGCACAGAAAGAGCGAGTGCCCAGCCCCTGATGGGGGACGGCACGTGGGGCGTGGCCGCGGTGCTCGTTAGGGAGACAGAACCTGGAGAAGAAGCTGGGGGTGGGCAGGGGCCGGACTGTGTGGGACCTTCCAGTGAGGGAGAGGCAGACTTTTTCTGCAAAGGGCTAGATAACAAATCTTAGGCTTTGTGAACCATGTGGATTCTGTCACAAATATGGTTGCAGCAAAAAGCAGGCACAGACAACATGTAAAGTTTGGGTGTGACCATGTCCCAGTAAAACTTTATGGACAAAACTATTCAATGAGCCAGATTTGGCCCCAAGGCGTTAGCTTGCCAGCCCTTGCTTGCAGGCATGGTGAAGTTTGACGTTCACTCCAAGCACAGTGGTTGCCACTAGAACACGCTGAGCATGGCTATGACTTTGATCTGGGGCTTCGCGTCAATCATACGGTGAGACCTGACTCAACATCCTCAGCAGTTTCTTGTGACTTTAAGCAAAACAATGTATAACAAAACCAGTTTTACCATAGGCTAATTAACATAAGCATGAGTTAAGTTCCTGTGGCATATTTCTGGTCACAAAACCATCATCAAACTTCTAAATCAAGACCCCAAACGGGTCTAATAGTAAACATTGAAATAAGTGTGAACTAAACATACGCTTCAGAAAACCCACTCAGGCACGGGGAGAGTGTGGGAACTGCACACAGTGGCCCTGGCCAGGAGCTGACTGGTTTCTCACCGCTGCTCTAACAAAATGATGTGGAACAAAACAACCCTGTTCAAGGCACTGCCACCTGCCGAGTTACAGCAGGGCCCAGGGGCTTCCGCACAGTCCCTCCAGGGAAGTCCACAGGCTGCTCAGGGCCAGCCAGTGAGAGGGATTAAAAGATGAAGAGAAAGGAAGAGGAGGAGGAAACTAGAGGAAGAAGGGAAAGGGAAGAGGAAGAGAAAGAACAAGAAAAATGCATGTCGTTTGTATTGACTAAGGGTGGTCTTTGGTTCTGGCTTCATTTGCTGTTATACCTTCAGATACCTAGTGTGGTGAATTGTGGCGCTTTGTTTACTCCCATTGCTCAAAGGTATTCGTTCCATTCTCCTGTCGGCTGCATAACAAGGGGTACCGGGGCATGCAGGAACTCTCATAGGTCTCATTCAGGTGTCAGCGCCCAGAGCTGGTCCCACAGCCGGGCCCTGGGTCAGCATCTGGTGCGGGGAGTCCTGACAGATGAGGCCCAGACAAGAGAGTGAATCCCGCCCCCGTCCCCCTGGCCCAGTCCCCAGTCTTGGTACCTGAGCTGATTGATTTCAGATGAATGGGCATCAACAGTTTGGATTTGCACCCAAGGAGTGTACACAGTTTGAGGTGGTGATGGGCATGGGGTACTCTCAGCGTTTTGTTCATTTGTCCCCACTGGGCTGCAGGTCAGCAGACACATTCTGGAATGGTTGTACCTGTTGCAAAAATGGTGACATATGTCTATAATGGTAGGAAAATAGCCTCTGCGCCTGTATCTCCCTTCTCCCTACCACCCAGGCATACCAGAGGCTCCCCTGGATAGCCACTAGCCTGCCAGCCTGTCACCTGGCACCGCGTCTATGCCCCAGCCTCTGCCCCTCTGGTCGCAGCAGACACCCGCCAGCCCCCAAGGCCGGGCGCCTCACATCCCCAGTGTCCGCAGTGCATCCCGCCAGTTGTTATGCACTTGGATCATCGCATCTGCCTCTCAAGACCTGTTTTCTGCTTCAGACCGTTGGAAAGAGGATTGCTTTGACAGCTTACTTCGATCCTCGATGAAAGAGCTACCGTAAACAATTTAATAGTATCTTAGTAAAGATAACGTTTCCTCTCTCTTTTGCTGTCCCAGGCACAGCTCTAAGCATGGGGCTTGCACGAGCTCACACAATCCTCACAACATCTCTCTGGTGCGGCGGAGATGTCTCTGTCACAGATACACAACCTTAGGTCAATCAAATTGCCCAGGGCCTCACGGTCAGCAGTCAGTGGCCACGCCGGGGTTCACACCGGCGATCTGACCCCAGCACCTGGAAAGCGAGAGGAAAGAGAAATGAGCACATGCAGCGTTTCCCTGTGTGTCCACTTCCCGGCCGGTCCGGGGCCGTGGAAATGGTGTGCGAGGGACCCGGTGCGGTGCCGGCGTCAAACACTTTCCCTTAACTGTTCATCTTCACTTACAGTCGTCTTCCATCCCTTACTGTGCTCCTATGCATTCATTCACTCAGCGCCACTTCTCGTTTGAAAACAACGTTAGGATCCGACTCTGCCCGGCCCGGGTGATGCCTTCGTTCCCGGTGGGGCTGCGAGTCTGACCAGGACAGACAAGGAGGGGGGACGACTCGACTGCTGCTGGCTCGGGGCGGATCCAGACCCAGCTGGGGGGTTGCTCTCCACCCTGTGCTCTGAGCCCACGCCTGCTCCCTCGGGCTCGTGGTGGAGCTGGCACCGCACACAGGGCGTGTCCATACAGGGGGTCCCGTCGGGGTACTGCGCCTAGTTTGGGGCTCAGAGACCCGTCCTTCTTGTTGGGACTTGGGCCCTGGTTGGCAGTTTTGAAATACAGCCACCAATTCTTTGATATTCTTCCCGCTGACAGGGTGAGACAATGTCACCCCCATCTTCACTCCCTGGAACTCGGTCGGGCCTGTGACTACTTCAAGGAACCAGTTATGCAGGAGAGGAGATGGCGACGGCTGTGCAGCTCCTGCCCTGTTACCTGGGAACGCTGCGTGTGGGAGCTTCGAGCAGGTCCATGTCCCTGAGACCTCCACGCAGAGGAGGTCCTGCGGAGGCACCCCCCCACCCCTATAGGCAGCCGGGCTGAGCCCGGCCTTCCTCCACCCTGGCCCAGGACTGGGTGTGTGAGGAGGGCGTTTGGAACTGGGTGCCCCGGCCCCAGCGGTGGGATCCCCCTCCATCAGTGGAACCCCCCAGCCACCCCAGGCACCCCAGCAGAGGCCCCAGACGTCACAGAGGAGACAGAGGGGCCTCTGTTGTCTTTCCAAAGTCTTGACTCAGAATCTACGAACGGAATTTACCGGCTGCTGTGGCCACAGCATTTTGTGAAGGTTCGTTATGCAGCGGAGGATAACCGGAAATCCACCTGTGCCAGTCAGGATTCCAGCAGAGAACAGAATTAGTGGCAGGGGACGCATATTCAGGCTTCAGTGGTCGCGCTGGCATCTCAAGTCAGTTATGTCCGAACAGCACCAGGCTCGCTTCTCCCCAAACTCTCCCCGGTCAGTCAACGGCACACCATTCACCTAGTTGCCCAGGTGAAAACCCAAGAGCCACCCTTGATTCCATTTTCTTTTCTGCCACAACCAGTGAAGACCCCAAGAGGATCACCCCTCCCCACCACTACTCCGACGCTCTATTCCAAACCCCATCACTGCTTGCCTGGTTTGTGGGCTTAGCATCCCAGCTGGTCTTCCTGCTTCTACTCTCGACCATCTCTCTCATGTTTCTTACACAGCCGGAGTGCATTTTTAAAATATAAGCCAGATCATATTACTCCCTGATCTACCCAGAATAAGATCCACGCTCCTTGCAGGGTGTGCAGGGTCCACTCCTGCTTGCCTCTCAGCCTCGTCTCCTAGTGATTGTAGCTTTACTCACGCGCTCTCCAGCCACCTGGGCTTCTTTTGGTCCCCCACTGAGTCTGTTCCCGCCTCGGTCCTGGTCCTTCGGGGTCATGTTCCCTTTCTTGTAATGAGTGTTCTTCCCCATCGCTCCACATGGCTCCTTCTCATTATTCAGGGCTCTGCTCCAACGCCACCTTCTCAGAGAGGCCTCCCCTGACAACCTCATCTACACACAGCGCCTCATCCTGCATGTTTATCCTCATCCCAGGCCCTGTTCTGTTTTGTCCTCAGTACTTGTCAATATCTGGAGGGATCTCAGCTGCCTCGTTGTTTGCGTTACTGTCTATTTCCCACACGGGCAGGTAACCTGCACCAGAACAGGGAACGTGGGGCTCTGGAGTGAGGCTCCAGGCTTCCCCACCGTAAGTATTTGTGAGTGACTGAATTAACCTATATAGCAGCACAGCATCTTAGACGCTGCAAAAAAGAAGGAAGAAGAGGAAGATGAAGGAGGAGGAGAAGGAAGAGGAGGAGAAATGAAACAGCTCCCAGGTAAATGAAACAGCCTACAACAGAGAGAGAATCGGGACAGGATGTCTTCTCGTAAGCAACAGTGGCACTGAAAGAAACTGTAGTGATGCTTCGGAGTTTTCAGAGGAAATGGTTTAGAGCCTAGAATTAGAATTAGATATGCAGCCAAACTTTCGATCAAATATGAGAACGAAGTTAAGAAGTTTTGAACATGAAAGACTCAAAAAATTTGCCTTCCAGAAATACTCTCTGAAAGAATTATAGACATCCTCAGCAAAAATATCAACAACAAAAAACATGAAAAAACATAGGACCCAAGAAAGGACAATTTATAGTAGAGTCCTGTCGTTACTGTGATACAGTGGATTCCGGACTAAATCCAAGGGCGGAACAGGGAAGCAATTAGTCCAAACTACAAACAAGAGTATCAGAGGGGCTCAGAGAAAAAACAAAAGCCTTCAAAAGAAAATAGTCTGTAACCACTTATATGATTAAGAAACAGGAAAGATTTTACTGATGAGGGACAGCATGAAATAACAACAATATAATGTGTTCCCTCTTCCCATTGCTACTCCCAATTGTTTTTCTCCTAGTTTTTTAGAGTTTCCTCTTCTAATATAAAATAAACTTTACTGAAGTGTAATTTACATACAATAAAGTGTATGGATTTCAAATACACCATTCAATGAGTTTGACAAATGTCTAGGTCATTGTAACTATAACCAGGTACCTGCAATCAGTCAAGATGCAGATTCACGTCTGTGTCACCTGGACGTCACTACAGGGAGTTCCCTTGCAGTTGGCTCCCAGCACCTTCCGCCGACCCTGCCTCTCAGCCCCACCTGTTCTAGAGCCGCTGATACACGGAATCACACGGCAGGCACTCTTTAGCATCTGGATTTATGGCTCAGCATGTATTTTAGAGTCACCCACATTTGTTGCTGGTACTGGCAGTTTGTCTTTTTTATAGCTGAGGGATATGAAATTTCACAAATATTACACAATTGTGCTTATTCATTTCCTTCTTGGTGGCCATTGGGGTAGTTTAAAGTTTTCGAATAAAGTTAGGAATAAAGCTGCTGTCAATATTCTTGTATGGGTCTTAGCGAAGATACAAATTTTCATTTCTCTTCAGGAAAGATTGGAATTGCTAGTTTATAGTTTAGGAGTATGTTTATATAAAAAAAGTGTCCAACTGTTTTCCAACGTGGTTGCACCATTTTCCCTCCTGGCAATAATGTATCAGAATTACAGTTGTTCCATATTCTCCCCAATGTCTAGGGTTGTCAGTGATTTAAATTTCAGCCACTGCAGTGGGCAAGGTGTGGTACCTCAGCATGTTTTTGCTGTGCATTTCCCTGATGACTGATGACACTGAGCATCTTTCCACGAGCTTTTTGGCCACTGCATTCTCTTTCACAAATTGTCCTTTATCTGTGATTTCCATTATATTGTACTTTTTCTTACTATTTAGTTATTAGTTCTTGATATATTCTGGAAACAAGTTTTTTGTCAAATATGGTATTGTAAATATTTTATCCCAGTCTGACTTTAAAACATTTTCAAATTAACTTGAGAGAGAGAAACATTAACTTATTGTTCCGCTTATGTATGCATTCACTGGTTGCTTCTTATCAAACCCAAAACCTTGGTGTATCAGGATGATGCTTGAACCAGCTGAGATACCTGGCCCGGGCCCAGTCTGACTTTTAATTCCCTTAATACTGTTTACTAATTCTAACGTCTGGGTCAGTTCCGAGTTTGCTTTGATTCACAGATTTGTCTCCTCGTTATAGGTAGTATTTTTCTGCTTTTTCTTTTACATGCCTGTGGCGGGGCTTCACCTGTAGGGCCCCCCCTCCTGTCACCGCCGCCAAGGCTAGAATAAGTCTACCAAGACATGATCTGCTTGGGGAGGAAAAGTGGCTGATCTCTCAAAGGAGAAGGGCCTAGAGGCTTTTCTTCAGTGGGCTTTTATTAGGTTCATTTTGCACAGGAATACAGGTAAAGCTCATTAATCATGGTTAAGCAGTAAGGATCAAACAATAGATAACATACTAAGGACTCTGAGGGCCTATTCTGAGTCAGGGTCAGATAGCTAAAGGGCTACAAAACTTTGGGAAACAAACTCCTTTCCTGCTCCGTCCCTTATCATTTAATTGAGAGCATTCTTAGCAAAGCAGGTTTCACAGGATTTTACATATTCTTCCTTAGGCCTGATTGCCTGGGGAACCATCCCTATCCAGCACTAGGCTGCACCGCAGTCCGTCTTTGTTTCAGGCTTAAGTCAGGCAGGGGAAGTAAGGCAGCCAAGAGATTCGGAGACTTCTCACAGACAGAATGAGGACGCAGGCTTTGTCAAAGCCGAGGGGCAAGGGTCCATCACCCCCTTTCCCCATAGTCCCCCAACTTCTTTCCTGGGGCCTCCCCGTGATCGTGCCTGTCTTAGGTCATCCCCCCCTTGGGTTATCTTACCTAACTGACCAAGCACTGGGGGCCAGTTATGGATGAAGTAAAAGGAGCAGAAGAAGCACTCTTGCCAGGGAGATAAGCTTTGTCTCCTTAGTGGCTTATGGTCCAAAGATCACTCACTCAGCCTTAGCCATGGGGGGACACAGCTTCTGAAACTAGGCAGGACGGTTCCCAACACATGCCAGGTTATTTTTTGGATACCAGACATTGTAAATTTTACTTTTTGGGGTCCTGGATATCTTTATATTCCTATAAATATTCTTGAGCTTTGTTAAAAGATGCAATTCAGTTGCTTGAAAAGTTTAACATTTTTTGGCCTTACTTTTAAAATTTTTAGGTGGCACCAAAGTAGTGTATGTTCTGGAGCTAATTATTTCCCACACTGAAGCAAGACCCTTCTGAGTGCCTTCACGCATCCTGTGTTGAGTAGACCTCTGGTCTGGCCAGCGGCCACACTGTCCTTGGCCCCATGTGAACGTCAGAAACTGTCCGCTCAGAGCCCTGGATTCTCAGTGGGGGTGACATTGCCCCCTGGGGGCAAAATTTAGTTTCCGGAGAGTGATTTTTACTCTGCTTATATATGAAGCAGAGATGTACACACATCTATGTATACATGGGTACCTATACATCCAATATACATAAAGAACTATAGACGTTACTTACTGTGTGTGGCATTAAAATTTCATAGGGGGGAGTGGTTATGGAAAATAAACGTCTAAAATGATTCCTTAGGGTTTCAATGATTTTGAAAAGGCTGATAAATGCTGTGCGCTGATTTTGAGTGGTTCTTTCCTCTGCCTCAGGTGCAGTCTTCACGTGTGCTGACGAGCACCCTGCTGAATCCTGACCCTCTGCCATCTCTCCTCTTTCTCTATGTGGCTGTGCACCCTCTGAGCCCCTGTCCTGCAGACTGGAGCCACCTAGGTCGCTCAGCTCCATTTCCGTGACTCAGGGATCCTGGAGGTTCTGCCCGGCTGCCCCTGCCCGCAGCAGGGGGGAGCTCCCTCAGGCCCATCAGCTGGGGCAGTCACCGGGCTCCCCTTGTTTGCTTCCCTTCTCTAAGGGACCGCTGTCTTCCTAAGCCTGATGTCCAGTGTCTTGAGCACCGTGATTTGATATTCCCTGGGTTATTTTATGCAGGAAAGAAAGTCTGTTTCCACCACTCTGTCTTGGTTAGAAGTGGAAGGGAGCCATGTTCCCCTAAAACAGCACAGGTTTGGTGACCCAGGATCACAGATGTCTCGTTCCAGGTGGGTAGAGACACACTTTTTCTATAGCAAATGGATTCCGAAGCAGTAATATTAGTATAAGGTGGCCATGGCATTTTAACTGTAGAACCAATCTTAGAGCATGAACAGTTATAGTGACAGGGTGGATGGTTAATGCCATCCAGAGACCTTGTCCTTGTGACAAGCAGTGGTGGTGACTGGGAGCTGCCGGGGCGAGTCGTGGAGGGAAACGTGGAGAACACATTCGCTGGTCTAACATCGTAGTGGAACAAAGAATTACAGTCAACAACCGATGTATCAAGAAACAGTTTTACATATATTACTAAAAGCTATAAAGGTAAACCAATAGAATCAAGATGAAAATGTTCCTCCCCTGGCCAGTGTGGCTCAATAGGTTGGAGCATTGTCCCATACACTAAAAGGTCATGAGTTTGATTCCTGGTCAGGGCACATGCCTGGATTGCAGGCTGTCCCGGGTCAGGGTGCATGCGAGAGGCAGCCTATCGATGTTCCTCTCTCTGTTCCTCCCTTCTCCTCTCTAAAACCAATAAACACATCCTCAGGTGAGGATAAAAAAATAAATTAAAATGTTCCTAGCAGGGCTTGGGAATGGAGGGAGGGCAAAGAGCGGGAGAAGTGGAACGAGCCATGAATTTCATTTTCTCTAGGGGGGGTCAGAGATGTTTCTAGTCGTTAAAGCAGAAGCAGAGTGCTCAGCGCCCCATCCCTGCAGCTGAGCTGTCCGTCAGGGTAGCTGCCAGCAATGGGGGGCAAGTGAGCCACTGAAATGGGGCTAGTGTGACCGAGGAACTGAATTTTGTAGTTACATTTTTATTAATTAAAATTTAATGTAATAGCCAGTGTGGCTAGCGGCTCTTGCATTGAGTAGCACGAACACAGATGTTTCCATCTTCATAGAATGTTCTGCTGGACAGCGTTTGGTGTGGAGTTTGGGTGACAGCTGTCGGAAGAATCCACGCCAGACGTGAGTAAGGGCAGGGGCGTGGCACTGAGGCTGGGAGGGTGGGTGGGGGCGTGGGCTCTTCCCATCCCCCCTCCTTCCCACCCAGTAGGAGTTTTCCACGATCCGTCTTCCTGTGTGTCCAGAACGCTCATCTCAACCTGTCACTTGTTGGCCACACCGGTCCCCTTTCACAGGATGTTTGTGCATTTGGGTTTTGAGTAAAAACAAAAGTTTTTTAAAGGGAAGATATTTGTTCTTGTAAATTCTAATAGTCATAGTTAGACAAGTGTTATTAATCCCTATTTTCTAACTAATCTCAGTGGTTTTCATAAAACACAAAATTATCCTAGTTCATAAAATTGAATTGCTGTTTATCACCTTCCAGTTCGTAGCTTTCCTCCTTAAATGTCAATTATTTGATTTCTGTGATTCTTAAACAGAGTGACACCTTTTCTGGTGGCATCTGAAGGTGACCGTGGACAAGCGCTGGCTGGGCCGCTTCCCACAGTGCATGGGAGACGGCAGTGGGAGGGGCACACACAGTTTTTAGTTGGCATTCTTCAGCATTTGACCTTTTGAGCAGCAAGCAGCATATATTTCTTTTGTAATTAAGGAAAGCTGATAAAGGTGAATTAAATATAATAAAATTAAATGTTTCGCACTAACATTTTAGGCAAATGAGACCCAAACCCCCGGCCTGGCCTACAAAGCCCTCCCGGTGACCCCCTCCCGCCTGTGGGGTTTGCAACCTGCCGCTTTTTCTACTGAATCGCCCTCACTGCTTCATCCTTCCTGTCCATTTCTGCCTTCGGGTCTCAGCTGAAACACCACTTCCTCAGGGAACCCTCTATGGCGGGTTGTACTTTGCAAAGGCAGTCTTAGCAATACCTCCTGTCCCATATACCCTCTTCCCCAGCATGACCTTGCCCCTCACCCATCAAGAGGAGGAGTCAGTTTCTCTGCCCTCTTGACCCTGGGCAGACTTACTGACCTGCTTAAACAGTAGGATGCAGGACAAGTGACCTTTTGGGACTTCCAGGAATAGGACCGAGAAGCCACAAGAAGACCTGCAGCTTCCGTATGGCTGCTGGAGTGCCGACTCCGGTGGTGACCACTCTCGGGACACGGGGAGCCCACGTGCAGATAGATGCTCTGCGTCCCTGCCCACAGCGTGTGAGGGGGCCATCTTGCATGTCCAGCCCACCTGAATGACCACAGCCCCCACTGACATCTGCCAGCAAGTGCACGACAGACCCGGACGACGGAAGAACCACAGAAGTGAGCCCAGCCACGCACAGAACTGTGAGAGATAATGACTGTGTTAGGTTTCGGGGTTGTGTTTCAGAGCAGCAGATATTCATCCTCTCAGGACGGGGAGGCCCCCCTTCAGGAGGGCCACAGACCCTCCTTTGAAGAATAGTAATGGTAAAAACCCACCAAGTCCCCTGTGAGCCAGGTAGTGGACCTGGTGCCTTACAAACACTGTCTTGGTCAGTCCTTCGGAAAATCCCACGAGGGAAAGCGGCGTTTCCTTAGTCTTTCTTACATGACAAGGTGAGTTCAGAACACTTGTGCCCGCTATACTGGGTCAGGATGTGAACCCACGTAGCCTCGTGGTGGCACCTCCTGTGGTTCCTCATCGCCCCTGTATCTTTGTAATTGTTTGGATCAATGTCGCTTCCTTCCCAACTAAACTGTGAGCTCCGTGGGGGCTGAAATCATGCTGTTTTTGTTCGTGATGAATCCTTTGTGCCTAAAATGTGCTCGATAAAATCAGAGTGAATGTATCTCAGTGGCTTCTGGGGGCTCATGTTCAATGTGAAAGAGTAAAACACTTTATTCTTTATGACTTCTACCCACCTTATAGTTTAGTTGTGATCCATGTGTTTGGAATTTAGAAGAGTAGAGATAAGCGATTGGGAGCGCGGGCTCTGGAGCAGACACACCCGGGTTCAAATCCTCACTTGAGCGTTCTGTGACCTTGGCCTGGGTCATCACTTCTTCACCTACAGTGCCCCATAAACACCTTGCTGGTTGTTGGGAGGATGAGATAACATGCAAGGTGCCTTGAACTCAGTGCTTGGCACAGTCCCGACGAAGAGACCCAGTCAAACGTAGCAAATAGGAAGTCTTCCCACTCCTGGCCCGGGTGAGGTCTGCTCCTGGCAGACGGCAGCCGGGGTGTGAGAAGACGCCGAGGCCGGTAGGGGGAGCTCTCGGGCCTAGGCTCGCTCCCCGGGTGGGTACCGTGCAGCTGGGCTGCTACGGCGCTAAAATTCGCGTTCATAGTTTTCCAAATGCTCGGTGATTCAGTGAATCCAATAGAGGCCTGGTTGGTGGGTGGCTTGGTTGGTTGGAGCGTCGTTCCGTACACTGAAAGTTCGCGGGTTCGATTCCTGGTCAGGTTGCCGGGTTGAGCTCCTATCAGGGAACATGTGGGAGGCAACCCGTCCCCGTTTTCTCTTTCACGTCCGTGTTTTTCTCCCCTGTCTCTCCCCCTCTCTAAAATCAGTAAACGCATCCTTGGGTGAGGATGAAAAATGAGTCGCTATCAATGTACGGACCGAGGCCACGCGATGACTGCAAGCTGGACGACCTCAGCCCCCCGCAGGAGGAGAGCGCCCCCAGGACACAGCCTAGGGCGCCACCCCGGAGGCCCCCTCCCCGCGCGGCCCTGCGGTGGGCGAGGAAAGCATTTGGGCTTCAGAGACCTCCTTCTGCACGGTTCCGGAGCCAGCCATAGTTGCCACAATCAGAAAACAGACCAGCACCTGAAACGGCTTCAGCTGCAGATGATGAGCAGGTGCGAAGCGGAG
Source organism: Artibeus jamaicensis (assembly GCF_021234435.1). Lineage (NCBI taxonomy): Eukaryota > Metazoa > Chordata > Mammalia > Chiroptera > Phyllostomidae > Artibeus > Artibeus jamaicensis. The sequence goes on along the minus strand of NW_026521871.1, from coordinate 32,914,716 downwards.
GCGAAACGCCCCTCGTGCAGCGGAGAAGCCTCGGGGTTTCCTCGCCGGCCAGACGCCAACCCGACTGCTGGGACCCCGCACGGGGCTTCACCTGCGTGTTGCCCGCGTGGCTTCCATTTCCCACTGAACAGACCAGCTGTCCGCCGCTGTCCGTGCATTTTTGCCCGGCTTTTCCTTTCCCGTGTCCATGGCAGAGCTTCACCAGTGGTTCTCATGTGCTTCCCATTAGGCATTTGCCCCAATGGGGGCGACACACAAGGTGTGTGTCCGGTGTGGCGAACACACACACGGGGAAACCGACGGCGGGTTATTCTGTTCACAGTCAGTAACTTCAGAGGATGTCCCCACCTCCCCTTGTCCGTCTCAGACACGTCGTGACCACAGGAAGCCAGAGCGCGAGCCCACTGCCCCCAAACTCCCCAAGTCAGGAGCTGGCGTCTCTCTTCTGTTTGACCAGCGGGGTTTGACAAGGCCTCCACAGGTTCAATCCACAGTGGGCCAGCTGGTCCGTTGCAAGAGGAAACTGTTTACAAAGTTTTCTTTGGAAGAGAAAGCTGCTTACAACATGGGCCCCTGCCCACTGGACGAATGTTTCCCATTCCCCCTGAATGTGCGCCTCGCTGATCATCTCAGGAGGATGGGACCGGGTCTAGACGAACTGGGGAAACCCTGCAATCCACGTCTGTGTCTCCCATCACCCGCCTTAGTCCTTGAAGATATGGGACAATTTTTTTAGCAAGGAAAAGCAAAGCCAACTCTGGGCTGGGTCCAGTGCCAACACTGCCCCTGAACAGGTTTTGTGACATCGGGCAAGACATCTGTTTTTCTGAAAAGGTGGCAGATGAAATGTCATGGACTCCAGTTCTAGTCACCGGTTCTAAGCCCGGTGCCCTGACATAAACTACTTGTAACTTGCTCTGAGTTGTTCAAGTCATGGAGGAGACAACGCTTGTCATTACTACATAAATGTAGCATTTTTTCAATTTCATTATATTTTTATGATTTGTGGATTTTCACTTTAAATTGAATATTGTTGTTTTCTTGCCAGTGAAGTTCAAGGATTGCTGATGATAATCTATTTTATTCCTCAACCTACAAAACCAATTTAAATTCTTTGTTATTTTCCATTCTTTTTCTGTCCCGCGTGGAGTTCATTTCAGAGCTAAGAGCCTAAGCTGCTGACTGGCTGCCTGTTAGCTGGGGTGTGCAGGGAACCGCACTATTATTCAAATAAGTGATAGGTTTTTCTATTTGGAAAGACAGAAGAGTCTCTGGGGACACAGACCTTAACGCATGCACATTAAAATGCAAGTGACAAGAACCGCACAAAGGAGCTGTCTTTTTAAGAGGATATTTCAGAGTCTGGGCAGAAATAAATACGTTAGCCTGAGCATCTCTCTAACTCTTGAGGAAATAAATTGAAGGTCACGCACCCAATATCTGCCCACATACCTGAGTCACTGAAAACGAAATAATCAAAAAGGGGCTGGTGAACACCTTTAACTTGACCTTATCTGGGAAGCACTTTATCTGCCCTTCCATTCTAAATGATAGCTTTGCTGGATAGAGTAATCTTAAATGTAGGTCCTTGCCTTTTGTGACTTGGAGTACTTCTTTCTAGTCCCTTCTTGCCTCTAAGGTTTCTTTAGAGAAATCAGCTGATAACCTTATAAACTAGAACAGGAATAGAATCACAGAAATGGACATCACATGGAGAATTTTCAGTGGGGAGAGAGAAGGGAGGAGTAGGGGGGTAAAAAAGGTACAGGAAAGAAGAAGCATAATTGGTAGGCATTAAATACATGGGGAGAGGTCAAAAATGGTATAGAAAACAGAACTCAAGGAACTTATATGCACAACCCATGGACATGAACTAGGGCAGGTGGATGCTGGAGGGTTGGGGGGATAACGGTGGAGGGAGAATAAAGGGGGAACAATCGGGAAACTGCAACAGCATAATCAGTAAAATATACTTTTAAAAAAGGAAGGGCTGGTGAAGATTTAGATCTTTTCCACTCTTCCAAAATTTGAAAGCAATTTTGGTTTGGGAGAAGCACTAATTAGGCTGCAGTGTTTGGTATCTTTGCAAAAATCGCCCAAAGTTAAAAACTTGGGCTAAAAACCCAGCCAGCCTTATGAAAGCTACATCTTCTCTAGCCTTCGACTTACTGTTCATGCCACTTCAAGGCACACTTCACTGCGAGTTGAGAAGTGGGAGAGGTGTCCCAGTGCCCTGCACAGTCAGCTGCCACTGTGCAAAGCTGTGGACACTTCACTAAAGGCAGGTGTCAAGCCAGACAAGCAACTTATTTTTGACAAAGCGGTTTACCAAGTAATGGGTTACTCTTAAGAGCGGAATATCTTGAAGTAAACATTTAAAAAATTAAAATTTCATTAAAGGCATGTACTGCTATTGGAGAAATATCATAAAACATCTTTTTAATGTGAACACTACTTCATACAATGAAAAACTATTTACAATGTGCTGCTTCCAAATTGGCTGCTTTTACATCATATATATTATACCCAGCACATGTCTCCAGCCGAGGAGCTTCAGTCCAATTGCACGTCTCCTTGTATTCGATGGCTCTCCAAGGTCCCTGGGGGTTCAGGGGATCTGTCCACTTACATTCTCCTTAGCAATTATGGCTCAGCAGGCATGCCACCAAAATCATCTACAGCCCAGAGACTCTGGCAATCACACATAAGTAAAATGCGCAGACTAGGTTTTGCTCCAATAAATACTAATCTGACAATACAATCCATTTCGACTTTAAGGAAAGCATTTCCAGTTAGGAAAACTTTTTTTTTTCTCGATGGAACTAGAGTGACTAGTCTGTTGTTCGCACTAGAACTGAGTGATGATGTCTTTGTATACAAATATAGCACGTACTTTGGCCAGGAATATAATTTCTTGTCAAAGAGTTTATTTGCCTTCACACGCCGGACTGCTAGTACATTCACAGTTTTAACAGGTTGTAATTAGCTATTCCAGTTGTGCTTTTAAGATCCCAAACATCGTTTCCATTAGTGAGTGCAAAGTTCCGTTTGACGGCCATTGGTCCTAGAGTCACGAACTCCAAAATGATTTCTAGAAGTTCCCTCATTCTCCCGTTTCATCGTTTGCTTTTTCGGGGATGACCTCCAGGCTCCGGCGGGGCTTTTGAACGTCAGTATTTTCTGTCCCTGGTTTATTCAGTCCACACGAGACAGCAGCATAATGGATCTGTTTCAGGTTCTCCAAAGTCTCATTCTTAGCATATTTTAAAAGGTCTGCTTGCCCCTGCAACAAAACATATGATGAAACACGTTAGAGGTGGCACAACATTGCGACAGCTTGCAAACGGAGGTCTTCCGCTGAAACCGAACCACCTCCAGGAGCGTGTGTGTATGTCTTACTGGCATGGCACCCGAATGGGTCAATTTTAACAACAAATGAGTTTGCTCTCCTGGTTTTCAGCACCATGCTCCAGGAGCATGCTGCCTTCTCGGTCCTTTCCACGCACGGATCTGAACAGAGGTGTGTGTGTGTGTGTGTGTGTGCGCGCGTGCGCGCGCGCGCCGTTCCCCTCTGCCCTGGCTAAATTGACCTCTTCCACTGGTTGTTCGGCCCCTCTTGGTTTCTCCTTTTAAGGTTTGTTTTTCATAAACTTTTATTCTGAAATACGTATAAACTCACGGAGGATGCAAATATAGTATAGAGAGGTCTCGTGGGCCCAAATGTGCCCGGAGGCTTATGTACGTCTCATGTCTACAGCACGACATCTGTGCCAGGGGTGGCACCAACACAACACGTGTGTACAGTTCTGCATCGCTTCACCCCACGCGAGGACTCACGGAATCACCACTGAAATCAGCACACAGAGCTATTCCATCACCACAAACATCTCCCCGTGTTGGGCCCCACGGTCACACCCATCCCTACCCCTCCACCATTCCTAGCCCGTGACAATCTCTAACCTGGTGAAGGGGGCTCACTTGTGCATCTCAAGGTGCTTAGCAGCACCCCCGGCCTTCACCCACCAGCCAGTAGCAGCAGCCACTCAGCCGAGACGACCAAACCCTCCGCAGGTTTGTCAAATGTCCCCTGGGGAGTGAAACTGCCCGCAGAGCCAGGGGTTTTAAGGTTACTGAGTAGAAGAGATGACGCAGAGTAAATTGCTCCGTTGTTGTAAATCCCAACGTTCCTACTTTGGTTTTTTGGTTCTATTTTCCTTTCCTGTATTTAATCCGCTTCCCACCAACCAACGGTACTAATACTGCTATCTTTCCTTCTCTCTTACTCTCTTTGCTCACTATTTTTTCCCCCTTCCTTAGGCTCTAAATTTATTCTGCTGTTCTATGATCCCACCGTCGTTTGATTTTCCCTTTGCCATACTTGTATTCTTAGTACCATCCCTTCTTTCTCCCATTCTGCTTTTTTATTTTTATTTTTGAGCTGGCTCCCAACGCGCATCCCCATTAAAGTACTTCTGTACCACTGGGGGCCACCTGCGAGGGTGACAGGCGAGGAGTGACGCCGGCAGACACCTGGGCTATCACCGAGTCCCAGTCACCAGTGAGACCAAACTGCAATGCAGTTTAAGTCGCCAGGAGGTGGGAATCCACAGAACGGTTTGCTGGGTGCCGTTTACTGTTCATGATTTTCCTGCTTTGCAAAGACCTTTAATTAGTTACTATAAATAGATGTTCCATTACTTAGTTTAACTGAAGGAGCTTCATTTTTATTCAGTGGCACTAGTCGCTGAACTCGGATACTGAAATTTTATAAGTAGTAACATGTTTGTATATATAAATAAACCATATTGTTCTGGAAATATGATTTCTTGCTAATGAGTTTGACTTCACATGTAGGATTGCTGCATATTTAGGGTTAATAGATTGTCACTAGATAATAGTTCATTTGTGCTTTAAAATTCCAAACAGTTACTTTTAATTCACAAACTTGAGTCTTAGAGTAGTAGTTCCAGGTTCACAGCAAATCTGGGCAGAAAGCACAGAGTTCCCGTCCCCCCGTCCCCACAGGCACACCCCCCCACAGCCGACGTCCTGCCCCGCGGTGCCACACCTGTTACAGCCGATGACCTTACACTGTGCTGTGGTCATCGCCCGAAGCCAGTGGTGAACATCAGGCTTCACTCTTGGGGTTGTGTATCCCACAGTTTGGGGCGAAGGTACCCACCATCCCAGTACCATGCGGCCACTTCACTGCCCTAAAAATCCTCTGTGCTCCACCCACTCAACCCGCCCTTCCCCCTGGTTCCTGGCAACCACTGAGCTTTTTACTGACTCAATAGTTTTGCCTTTTCCAGTGTCATATAGTTGGATTTACACAGTATGTAGCCTTTCCAGATTGGCTCCTTTCATAATACACATTTAAGTTTCCTCCATGTGTTTTATGTCTCGGTGGCTCGTTTCTTTTCAGTGACGAGGAAGATTCTACTGTCTGGATGTACCACAGTTTATTTATCCATTCACCCGCTGAAGGGCGTCTTGGTTACATCCAAGTTATAGCAGTTATGAATGAAGCTGCTATAAAAATCCATGCGCAGATTGTTTTTGTGGACATAAGATTTCAATTTATGTTGGTAGATAGCAAAAGAACAGTGGCTGGTGTGTCATATGGTAAAAGTATCTTTCGTTTTGTAGGGAACTGCCAAACTGCCTTCCGAAGTGGCTGCACCCTTTTGTGTCTCCCGCATGGGGAGTGACAGTTCCCGCTGCTCCGCATTCTCACCTGCGTTTGGTGGTGTCGGCGTTTTAGATTTTGGTTGTTATAAGAGGTGTGCAGTGGTGTCTCGCCTTTGGGTTAATTTGCAATTCTGTAATGACATGTGACGTTGGCCATCCTCTCACATACTCACTTGGACATCAGTACATCATCCTTGGTGAGGTATCTGCTCAGGTATTTTGACTGATCTAAAATTAGGTTGTTCATTTTCTTATCATCGCGTTTTGAATAACGGTCCTTATCTGATATGTATTTTGCTGATATTTTCCCCAAGTCTGTGGCCTGTCTTCTTACTCTCTTAACTTGCCTTTCAGAGCAAAAGTTGCTTCACTTTAATGAAGTCCAGCTTCTGAATTTTTCATTCGTGAATTACGTACATCTTTGGTGTTGTATCTAAAAAGTCACTGCCATCCCCAAGGTCATCTTCATTTCATCCTATGCTTTCTTCTAGGAGTTGTAGAGTTTTGCACTTTACCTTTAGGTGTATGATCCGTTTTGAGTTAACTTTTGTGAAGGACGGAAGGTCTGTGTCTAGGTTTATTTATTTATCTATTTTTGCATGTGGATGCCCATTGTTCCAGCTCCATTTGTTGAAAAGACTATCTTCGCCCCGGTACTGTCTTTGCTTCTTGGCCAATGATCAGCTGACAACATGCACGTGTAGTTGGGCCTGTTTCTGGGCTCTGTTCTGTTCCATCGAAGGGACTACCTATCCCCTCACTGACACATCACTGCCTCGACTACTGCGGCTTTCCCGGAAACCTCGAAATCAGGCAGCGTCAGCCCTCTGGCTTTGTTCTCCTTCAATACCGTGCTGGTGATTCTGGGTCTTCTGCCTCTCCATGTAAGCGCCGGATTCGGTTTGTTAATATCCATGAAATGACCTGCTGGGCTCCTGAATGAGATTACATTGAGTCTATCTACCAAGTTGGAAAGAAACAACATTTGAAAAGACTGAGTCTTCTTATCCATAAACATAAAACATTGCTCCATTTGTTCACTTCTTCTTTGATATATTTCATCCAAGTTTTGTACTTTTGCTTATATAGATCCTCATATAGACCATGCATATTTTGTTAGATTTGTACCTAAGTATTTCTTTTGGGGAGAGTGCTAATATAAATGGTATCATGTGTTTAATATCAAATTCTTTTCATTCTTTCCTGCTACTATATCTAGGAAAGCAACTGATTTTTACACATTAACCTTGCACCCTGCAAATTTTCTGTAATAGCCTGTTAATTCCCTGGGTGGGGGGGGTTGGTCAACTTTTTTTGGAATTTCTATATAGGGGAGGGGTTTTGTTGTTGTTGAATTGTTTTTGGAATTCTACATAATGATCATGTCATCAGTGAACAAAAAGTTTTATTTCTCCCTTACTAATCAGTATACATTTTCCCCTTTTCTTTTCTTACTGCATTAGCTAGAACTTCTAACAGTGGTGCCAGGAGACACCGTGCCCTCATTCCAGATCTTAGTAAGAAAGTTTTGAGTTTCTCACCATTAAATATGATGTTACTAATAGTTTTTTTTGTAGATGTTCTTTATCAAAGTGAGTAAGTTCTTCTCTATTCCCACTTTACCCAGAGTTTTTTCATGAATAAGTGTTGGATTTTGTCATTGAGATGATAATGACTTTTTTTAGCCTACTGATGGATTATACTAATGGATTTTTGATGTTGAACCAACCTTTTTCACATGTAGTATAAATCTCATTTGACCGTGGTGTATAATTCTTTTTATACATTGTTGGGTTCTCCTGGTCAAAGTTTTCTTGAGGATTTTTGCATGTATGTTCATGAGTGATATTGGTCAACAGTTCTCTTTCCTTATAACATCTTTGGTCTTGGCATTAGGGTAATGCTGGCCATGTAGAATGTATTAGGAAGTACTCCTTCTACTTCAATTTTCTGGAACAGACTACAGAGAACTGGTATAATTTCTTCCTCAAATGTTCAGTAGAATTCACCAGGGAATCCATTGAGCTGGTGCTTTCTGTTCTTAAAGGTTATTGATTCAATTTCTTTAATAGAGATAGGCCTGTTCAGATTGTCTCTCTCTTCTTGGGTGAGCTTTGGCAGATCACGCCTTTCAAGGAATTGGTCCACTTCTTCGAGGTTATCAAAAGTGAGGACATGGAGTTGTTCATCGTATTTTGTAGTTATCCTTTTAACACCTATCGGATCTGTAGGGATGTCCTTTCTTTCATTTCCGATCTTAGTAATTTGTGTCTGCTCTCCTTTTTGCCCCTAGTTAGCCTGACTAGAGGCTTATTGATTTTATTGATCTTTTGAAAGAACTGACTTGTGTTTTGTTCATTTTCTCTATTAGTTTCTTGTTTTCAGTTCCATTGATTTCTGTGCAAATATTTTTGTTAGTAAAAATTGGTGACTCTCTGATCAACATGCCTGCTTGGCCTGTCCCCTGGACTTTACATGTCCCGAACCGAGTTCCTGGCACCCTCCCCCATAACCAGGGTTTCCTAGGTTCAGACGACTCTGTTCTTGCAGTGACTCAGACCAAAGACCTCAGCAACATTTTCAACTCTTCTCATTTTTTGCACCCCTCTTTCTGCCTGTCAGCACCTCCTGTTGGCTCCGTCCTACAGACTCACAGACACAGAGTACAGACTGATAGTCACCTGAAGGCGGGGGGTCAGGGGACTGGGTGAAAATGGTGAAGGGAATCGGAAGTACCGATTGGTAGTTACAAAATACTCATGAGGATGTAAAGCACAGTGTATGGAATACAGTCGATAATATTGTAGTAACTATGTATGGGGCCAGGTGGGTACTGGAAATATTAGAGGGGACACTTAGTAAAGTCTAACCCCTAGGCTGCATACCTCGAACTAACATAAAATAATACTGAATGTAAACTGTCATTAAAAAATAAAATTAGAAATAATAGAACACACACATGTACATGTTCTCACCAACTCCTACCACCCCCATTGCCACCACTGAGCCTAAACCACCACCCCCTTCCTCTGGATTTGTGATGACAGCTTCCAGCTGGTGGTCCTACTCCTCCCTTCTCAACAAGACGGCCAGACAGATCCAATCAAAACACAGTGAGAACACGCCTCCCACTCAGCGCCCCCCCCATAACTGAGCGGGAGCCCCAGTCCTTTCCACAGCCCTCCAGGACCCGCCCCCATGCTGTCCTTAGCCCCTCTGTCACCCCGCCTCGTCACTCAGCCTCTGTTACACTGGGCTCCGGAATGTTCCCCAGCACAGCAGGTCCTCTGGGCCAGCTTCGGGTCTGCGCCCTCCCGTTCATTCCCTGAGTGAAGAGGGCCCCTCCCCAGAAATGCACAGCAGCTCGCTCGCTCTCCTCTTGCAGGTCTTGACTTGGAAGCACCCTTTTTGGTGCCAACATTTCTAGAATTAGAACTCCCACCTCAAGCTCCGAGTATTCTTTACCCCTTCCCTGCCTTGCTTTCTCCAGGACACGTATTATCAGACATCCTGTCCCACCTCGTTTACTGTCTGTTCCCCCCATTACATGTGAACTCCACGGGGGCGGGGACTTGATGTCCCTGGGTCACTGATGAACCCTCCGACATGGGCTCAGGAAGCACATCGAAGGAACACACGGAAGCCTAAGTCTCTTTAATTTCCCTACCTCCCTCCCAAACAACGTGTTTTCCCTTTCTCTGCATTTATATGTATTACGAATAGGTATTTTAGTTTATTTCTACATAAATGACTTCAAACAAACTATATTATTCTTCAGTTTCCTGTTTGTTCACCAAAAACCATGGTTTGGCAATCTTTCCACGTCAGCATATATACAGCTACCACCGATGACAGGGTATTAAAAAATAAACCTCCAGAGGGTGTAGGATGATTAACGCGGTAATAAGAGAGTTCTTTATCTGTTTGAATCTCATGTTTCCCAAGTTCCGACAACTCACTGTGGCAGACCAGGCCTTTGGCTAGTATCCAAATGAGACACCAAGTATCTCTGTGGGTGCTGGACGCGGGCCCGTGGGGCTGCCAGACTTGACCCTCATCCCTCATTTTATTCTATGCATCTAACAACACGTCTGGCACGCCTTGGAATCATGGTGTCTAGAGCGGGTAGAAAACGACTCTGAAAGAGGCGATGCCGCAGCACTGTTCACAGCAGCCTGCTTCGAAAGAGCACAGGCTATTTAAGACGCTGCTGCCCACCGACACCGGGTGCCTGGCTTCAAAGACGCCCACAGAACGGGCTTTGCAGTGTTTTTAGTTGAGAATCTCAAACCCTGCTTGGTTTCACACATTCTGTGCTGAGTTTCATAACTTATTCTATTTGGTTTTCATCTTGAAAGATTTATAACAACCTTAGGTCAAAATATTTAAGATTCTCAGTTAGACTCAGAAAACGATCTTTGAAAGATACAGCCAAGGGCGGGGGGGGGGGGGCGATCCCAGCGGCTGTTGCTGAGGGTCTGTGTGAGCCTGCTCCTTCTGGCTCGGCCTGTGGCTCACCGGGGGCTGGGTCAGAGGCTGGAGCAGCCGGGAAGGAGGGCTGGCAGACAGCAGGGGCCAGAGCTGGTGCCCGGCCATGCTCAGCACTGGGTGATCAACAAACTTTCTGTCTGACTTCAAAGGATGCCCCAGTTTTTTTTACAAATTGAAAATGTTTCAAGGCACATCTGTTAGTACTACACACAGCTTTTGAATCCAAGATTAATGATCACACTTCATTGCTTTTATTCAAACCTAGAGCTAAAACAATAGGGATTGTATAGGTCAGCTAATTTGTTCAAAGCCTTTTTCTCACACTATTTATACAGAAAAATGGATTTGCCCTAATTCTGAGGTGAGTGACTGAGCGTGGCCACAAGGACTCCCCAGCCGCTGCTGCCAGCCCATGCCATGGCTGCAGGGCTGAGAGGGAGAGAGAACAAAGATTCCCCCTCCCCCACCCTTTCCTGGGGGCCAGCAGCCGCTCTGCTTCCAACTTACAAGCAGAGGGAAGGAAGAGAAAGAAGACACACAGACCATTTTCATTGTCTGAAGGAGACACAAAAGTCATGAATACTTTTTTAAAAAATTGCAAATAGGAATGTAAGTTATCAGTGTCTGGTCTGACCTCAGCAGGTCTGGAGCCCATCGTGACTTTTGGGTTTTTCTGGGGCCAAAGGCCCCAACACAAGGAGGTGCACCTGGATGGTGCAGACGAGGTTGCCGCCTTCTGGTTCCTTTATCCACTCGGGAACACGAGGGGACCACAGCAGATTTTATGTGCTGTCACAGACGCCTTCTGCTCCCCAAGAGATGTGGCTGACTCCGGGGCCAAAAAAGAGGGGAGGCGCCTGCGGAGCACCCAGGCCGGGCAGGATGGTGGACTGCCACCCGGAGTGAGCCCGACACCCGGCACATGCTGGGCCCTCGCTCAGCAATTTGGTATGGACGTGTCCATATCGCTCCCATCACCCCACAGGTCTCCAAGAGGCCTCAGGTCCCCTCAGCGTTGCTCTAAGTTAGAGGACGGAACACCAGTCTGGGTCCCGGTGCTGTCTCCCACTCGAGCATCTTCTGCAGGCAGAGCCAGAGCATCCAACCTGCGCAGCCGCAACGCGGTCCCCATTTATCTAGACAATGAGTAGTGGGTGGTCACAAACACAGTGCCTTTTAGTAAACATTGTGGGCTAGTCGCTGACCGGGGTGATGTGAGACACATAAAAAAATGAATACTTTTCAAGCCAGGATTTTATAAGCAAACAGAATCACAGGCCAAATGCGCAAACCTCTTTTAAGAGTGCTGTGGAAACTATTTAATATGTTGTATTTCTTACAACTACAGTCCAAATTGGCACAGAAGGCCTGAGAATGTAATGATAGTTCTAAGTTTGAAAGTGCAGAAGCTCCTCTTTTTCTCCCAGGAAACAGCAAATGCCCCAGGATGCTGGTGCTGTGGGAGGGCCCGGAGGCCCTGGGGCCCTGAGGGCCCCGAATGAGGCCGAGGCGGCCTCTGTGGCAGCGACATTCAGGGCCGAGGGGGCGACTGGGGTCAGGGTGGAGGCCGTGGGGTCACGGAGGCAAGGCCGAGGACAAGGAGTGGATCCCCGTCGCAAAGTTGGGCCACCTGATCAAGGACATGAAAATCAAGCCTCTGGAGATCTGTCTCTTTTCTCTGCCCATCAAGGAATCTAAGATCACTGACTTTTTCTTGGGGTCATCCCACAAGGACCAGGTTTTGAAGATTATGCCCGTGCAAAAGCAGACACGTGCAGGCCAGAGGACCCGGTTCGGGGCATTTGTCGCCTTTGGGAACGACAATGGACACGTTGATCTGGGTGTTAAGTGCTCAGAGGAAGTACCACTGCCATCCGTGGGGCCATCATCCTGGCCAAGCTCTCCACTGTCCCTGTGCAGCGAGGCTACTGGGGGAACAAGATCCGCAAGACCCACACGGTCCCTCGTAAGGTGACGGGGCACGGTGGCTCCGTGCTGGGGCGCCTAATCCCTGCACCCAGGGGCACTGGCATCGTCTCAGCCCCTGTGCCCAAAAAGCTGCTGCTGACGGTTGGTATCAGCAACTGCTACGCCCCAGCCAGGGGCTGCACTGCTGCCCTGGGCAACTTTGCCAAAGCCACCTTTGCCGCCGTGTCTAAAACCTACAGCTGTCTCACCCCTGACCTCTGGGAAGAGACTATGCTCACCAAGTCCCCTGTCGGGAATGAACCGACCGTCTTGTAAAGACCCACACCAGAGTTTCTGTGCAGACCACCCAGGCTCCAGCTGTGGCCAGCACATAATTTTTGTACAAGGAAAATAAAGTGAATTAATTAAGCCTGTTAGGAAGGAAGGAAGGAAGGGCAGAACCTACACTATGCTCAAAATTAGATATGTGGGAATTATACCACCAAAGCCTTCTGGAAAGAACAGTTACCACTTATTGAGTGACTACTGTATGCCCAGCACTGTACTAAGAAGCCCTTTACAGAGATTATCTCACGAGAGTTTCTCAATTCTGAGAGAGAGTGCAATTACTATCCGCACTTCAGAGGTGAGCAAACTGCCCTGGCCAAGTGGCTCAGTTGGTCGAAGCGTCATCTCATACACAAAAGGCTGTGGCCTCAACCCCTAGTCAGGACATACACCTGGGTTTGCAGGTTCAGGGCACATGGTGGAAGCAATCGATCGATGTTTCTCTCTCACATAGATCCTCTCTCTCTCTCCCTTCCTGTCTCTCTAAACAATAAACATATCCTTGGGTTAGGATTTTGAAAAATTAAAGATGAGGAAACTGAGTTTAGGGAGATAAAGGGCCTCACCCAAGGCAGAGTCTACCCAGCGAACCATGCTTACATACAGGTTTCTCTCTGTGTGCTTTCATTTCTTAACATGTGACACTTGAAAGAAAGTAGAGTGGAATGTCCATCACACGTTTCACGTACTCAGCGCATTACAAACTGTGCAGACACTTCGCTCTTCCTGTAGTCGACACAGGAACAGAAGCACAGGTCTCCAATTCATGTGTGTGGAGTGAGGACTCAGTGAACAGGGAACGAGTGGGCTGTGGGGGTCTGGGCACTGGTTCCAAATGGCCGTCACTACGCTCTGACGTCAGCCCCCGGGAAGAGGCCAGGAGAGGTCGGCTAAGGCTGCAGCATGTTCACAGACCTGAGGAAGACCTGCCAGCTTGGCCAGGCCTTCTGCCCACCCAAGTCTCAGTGAATCTTGCACTTGACAAAGGTCCCCAGTCATCAGCACCTACAGCTGGTGCAACAGGGGACAATGGCACATGCTTTTCTCTGGGAGGTTAGATTCACTTCAACGGGCGCATTATTCTTTCTGTCCTGCTGGCTTCCTCTTGTTCATTCACATGATCGAAGGGAGAGAAATAAGAGCTGCAAATAAACTCACCTCACTGAACACTTCGAAGTAGAGTGGCCCCTCTCCCTGCCTTCCACCCCATCAGCTCAGGGGCGCTGACGAGGTGTGCAAGGGGCTCTGAGTGTGAAGAAGAGCCCTGTGAACACGGCTCCTCACCCTCCATTCCTCACCCTCCATTCTTCTCTCCGCCCTGACGCACGTTCAACTGTGCGGTGAACTGTCTTGACCAAGGAAGGCCAGAGGGCCCATCGGAAGACTGCCCTCATGTCTTATTCTCCACCCATCCTCCTTTAAAAAATTTTTTGCCAATATTTGTGCTATTTCATCACATTTAGTTATTCCCCAATTTAACGATGGCTGTGCTCAAAGGTTTGTACGAAAGTTAATAAACATTCTCAACATAAAATTAAATTTAATTAAATTGAGAACAAATGCCTTTCTCCTCAGAAACAATTTTGCATTTCGCTCAAGAAGGATCGGGGGTCAGGGGACAGGTGCCGGGAGGCAGCACCAAGGAGGAGGTGGCGTCCGGGCCGGACCGACCTCCCCACGTGGCTCCAGGGCTCTACCAAAGGTGCCTGCGGGGCTGACCTGGGGTTCAGTCGTGTGCTGTCTGTCCTACAAAGCCTCCTAAGTTTCCACGGTGACCGCATCTCCTGTGACAGGCTTGGCCACAGGAAGGGTTAATTTTCACGCTGGCCGCGAGCGTGGCCCAGAGGTGGTTGCTCTGAGTCAGAAGTGGGGTGCGGGTTTCAAGAGCAGCCATCAGAGTCCCCAGGTAGTGGAAGTGAGCCAAGACCCAAGCACAGAAGGTAGGGGGTCAAGAACCGGCTGGAGTCAGAGACCAGGGCCAAAGAGGGGAGGGCGCAGGGGTTCTGAGAGGCGTAGAGCTGGATCGTGAACTCGGCAAAAACACTATTGAAACCATCGTGTGCCGGAGTACTTCCTTTTCCTTTTAATCTGTGAAGCACGCCTCTGCATAATCAAATGTCAGCTGAGGGACTGCAAACTCTGCACTAGTGGGACGCAGCTGCGTGAGGTGTCACTGCGCTTTCAATGCATCAGGACATCCGGCCACAGCCACTGCCGTGGTTTGGCTGTCCGAGCCCTGGGAGGGGGGAGGGGCTCTCACGTGCTAACCAGAGAAATGGCTTTCAGTCAATTACAGTTTCTCAGGAAAACAGGCAACATAATACATCGCCTATAATAAATAGTGTAACTAAAAGATCTTAGCATCAATAAAGTAAGTAATTTACACATAGATCACCGGCTTTAGGTCGCTGTGGTGAGAGCCCTGCACCTCAAGCAAACACAAGTGCAATCAAGATTAATGTCTTACCAGGTGCAAAATGTGTCCGGTTTAATTATTTATTTTTGGCCTAAGTCTTATGTTCCTAAAGAGAACAAGCCTCTAATTATGTTCAGGGGTTCGTTTTTAGTCTTCTCCCGGGGGTGGAATGGCTCAGGGTGGGAGGGGTAGCCCTGCAGCAGGTCACCTGGAGAAGAACATCTTGGGTAGTGACAGCTTCATCTGAGTTCGCAGCTCAAGTGCTATTCAACACAACATGGTGTTGGCCTACACTAACAGAAGATAATTTTCAGACCACGAGCAAAATCACACAGACGAGTCTCCCTCTGGGCTGGCGAGCCCAGGCCGCACCTGAAGTATTCGGGTCATTCTGGTCGTCCTGTTCTACAAAGAACACTGACCCACCAGAGCCTTCGGAAGGCCCAGGGCGGGCAGAGGGCAGGGGACCAGAGGCCATCTCATCCTATAGCATCTGGGCAAGGGCGCAAGCATGTCTGAGCTGAGTCCGGGGGCTAAGAGAAGATGGGATAGGTTCCAGACGTGGGAAGGGCGGATGGAGGAGAGGGAACAGAGGGCCCCTGCGCTGCCCGAGGGCACCACTGGGACCGGTGGGTAGAGGCGAAGTCACAGAGTCAGGGTATGAATCCACTATGAGGTTCCATGACCTTTGAAATAGTAATAAATAGGAGAATTATTACCTGTATAATGAATATTTTAGCAAACGGAAAACAAAAGGAGAGGAAATTACCAATTAAACTGGTGGGCTGAAAATGCATTCTAGAATTTACGTCCCACATTCTTGATGAAAGGAGCAACAAAAATAAAATTAGCAAAAACAAAAACAAATCTAAAACCACCAACAGCAACCGAACCAAGAAAAGGATATAACATAATGAACAAACATCCAAAACTCACAGAATTCACACTGGCAGCTCACAAACATCCTGAACATTCTAACAGCCGACCAAGCCGGTGAGAAGCAGAGTGGCCGTGTCCTGCTTTCACTGCTTTTTGATGGAAGGCGTGATGGGACGGGGGCGGCACAAACCTCAAAAGCATTCCGTTTCCTGAAAGAAGCCAGGCAGGAACTACCCACTCCATCCCCAATTCCACCGGGCACGGGGGAAGTGACAGAGCTGGAACTCAGGTCAGAGGTTGGCACGGGGAAGGCACTGACTACAGAGGGGCATGTGGGACCTTTGCGGGGGGGGGGGGGACAGAAAGCTCTGTCATCACTGCCATGGGGTGGCGTGACTATATACGTTTGTAAAAATGCACCGAATAGTGTAGTCATAATTGGTGAATTTATTTTATATAAATTTAATAAAACAGAGAGAGAGAGAGAACGATGCTGTGTAGTGAGAGGAAGGTCTGGAAGGCTGGCTCCTGAGTGAAAGAAGCGGTCAGCTTCTTCCCTCTGTGAGGCAGAATCCCTAGGCCAGGACCCTTGCACAGGAGGAAGCTGGGTCCCACGGTTCAAAGCAAGGCTGTCCGTGACCCCACCGGAGAGTTCCCTCTTCTCTCTGCCGTTCCCTCCGGCTGCAGAAGAGCGTGGGTGACTGCCTGATCCCGCAGTGACAGTGAACTAATTGAGATACTGCACTCGCACCAGACAACGTGGGCATTAGTCTTGGGGCCCAGTGGGAAGATTTAAACCTGGACAACATAAAAAAAACGACGATATATGCCCAACTCCCTTTCTAGATATATTTTAGAGTACTAATATTCTCATCTTTCACAGCAGAAACTCAACCAACAGAGCTTACAATGGAAATGTGCAGCTTCAAAAACCCCAATGAGATGATCCCTATTAACATTTTTCATCGCTTTTCCTTAACCTCAGAGGGAGTTAGAGGAGATGAATACCTCTTACAGTAGAAGTTTGTTCAGCATTTCATTTAGCTTCTTTCTGGTTTACTTTCTGTTATATTAGGTAAAGTATAAATAGTACTTTTTTTTAAAGTTAAGAAGAGCAATTACAATAGGACTCTATTTACTGATGTATTTTATAATATCTGAGATGCTAGAGCTTACGAGACGCATCATTATTTACACACTGCTAAGAAAGAAAAGTCATCGCCAGTTTAATGAGGACACCTGCAGAGATGTCATGTGTGCCACTATAGACACACACCAACCCCATAGGTGTCAAAAACATGAAAAAAACCCCACTATGACTCAGAGTCAATAAAATGCATCCCAATAATTCATCTGTCTGTCTGTCCATCCATTCATCCACATGCACAATAAAAATTTTCCTGGTGTAACGTCACCTCCATTTCATAATAGTAATTTCTCAAAGGGAGGACGACCTGAGATCATTTTAAAACTTTCATCTTTCCTACATTAAAAAAAACTTCTTTATAATGAAGATATGTTTGAAAACAAGTACACAGTTTTTAGTCAAAGAAAAAAATGACTGGAAGTAAACAGGCTGAGATGTCACTAGGGGGTCCTGCTGGGTGTGGTTGTCACGGATGACGCTTCTTCTCTGTTCATCTCTGTATTTTAAAGCAATTCTTAAAATGGAAAAACTAAGCAAAGCAAGCCAAGAGTCATAAAAACTGGGGTGGCCGTCCCTGGATGGAAGGGGCTAAGGGCAGGGGCCTCCGCCTGGGTGACCAGCTGTCCTGTGCACCCAGGCCCGTCCCAGATTTCACACGGAAAGTCCTGCGTCCTGGATGACTGGTCACCCTGCCCCGTGGACTGTTCCATGTTACACCAGAACATTTCTGCATCTCACCCCCCAATCCCCGGAGATTCAGATCCAGGACCAGGGGGTCTGCGTAGGGCTCAGGGGGCTGCCCGTGTAGTGCCCAGGTCATTCCTACCCCTGGCCTCCCAGCTCCCTCACCGTGCGGTCCTCCTCCTCCTCCTCCTCTCCTCACACCCAGCGTCCTCTGGGGACAACTGCACACCACACGCAGCAGCCCAGCGGGGCCACCACCTCTCTGTGCTCACCCCAAAGAACAAGCAACGGGAGGAGCCCCTGCCAGGAAAAGGCTGGCAGTTCAACTCAGACGCAGCTCACGTCTAAGAGTCCAGGAGCACGGATTCTTCTAGAGAAAGCTGAAGCCTGTGAAATACACAGGAAGGGAAGAGGCCCTTTCTGTTGTACAGAAATGACACACAGCTCTCCCCGATTCTTCTCCATCCCTTGCCTGGTTCAACCATCCTCACACACCATCCATAGCACATATTATCCTGGAAATTTTAAAACTATCCACTACCCTATCCGATACATCTGTTTCTATAGGAAAATAAGTCTGAGGTGTTAATTCTCACTCTTGGACATAAGTCTGTGGGCAGAAGAGAGGGTGCACCGTACAAGCTCAGTGACCAAAAGGA
Source organism: Artibeus jamaicensis (assembly GCF_021234435.1). Classification (NCBI taxonomy): domain Eukaryota; kingdom Metazoa; phylum Chordata; class Mammalia; order Chiroptera; family Phyllostomidae; genus Artibeus; species Artibeus jamaicensis. The sequence continues at coordinate 32,896,493 of NW_026521871.1, read as the reverse complement.
ACATCACGGGGGCCGGGGGGTATGATCAGTTCCTAACTGGGAAGGTCATGGTGAGTAGTGACAGCCCAGGTTTATAACTCTAGTAAAAGCTTCCAGCCAGCCCTGTCCATTGTTCTTGGGCATCCAGGTTAACACACCTTTGAAATGCCGGAAGTAACCGCTGTACAGACCCCTGGAAGGTGTAGCCACCCTCAAGGGAGCACAGAACTTGTTGACTGTCTTGGACCTTGTTATCTCCCATGTAATCTTCCTTCATTCCAAAGGTGTACAAGCAACTGCACATCTGGCTTCCAGAGCATCTTGACGTCTTGCTTCCTGACGTCGTTGTCAGTGGGGCTCAGATAAACCCTTATAAAAATTCTCTACAGGTTGGAAAACTCCTGTGTCCACAAGTCAAAACCCATGTCCTTAGCATGGCTGTGTGGCTTATTTATTTCTAAAGTCTAGTTCATGGCCTTATGTCAACTGTTTTTCATGAATGTGTGAGCCAGGGTCCCATTTTTGGTGGTTTTGCCCAGTGCTTCTCAAACTTGAATGTGCGTACGAACGCTCCAGAACCTTGCACAGACTCAGATTCTGACTGGGTGGGTCTAGGGCGGGGCCTGGGGGGCTGCATCTGGAACAAGCTCCCGGCAGACATGCCCAGACTGCAGGTGCCTGGACCACGACCGAGTAGCAATGAGAGCTAACAGATAAACGTGTGGTCCCCGAGTCTGCTTTTGCCTGTAACAAAATAAAAGCCAAATGAGCACTTATTCCTGTCATAAGGCTACACACGACTGTGTTCTTTTTTCCTGGGGTTTGCAGGAAATTTGTAGTGTAAACCCCACCTCTGGTGGGAGTCCGTGAGTAGTGAAGCCAAGCTCCTCTCCAGTGTGAATTCGCGTCTCTCTCCTCACTGAACTGCAAAGGATCAGAGCTAAATCCTAAGCAGAAGATCTAAAAGAACGTGTGTAGGAAGGGAAGTGTTTGAAGAAGAAAATGATTTTCACTGGAAAAAACGAGTAGGGGTTAAACGTGAGCAAATGCAAGTTGGCCGGCTTTGGGAGAGCAACTTCTATTACATCGACACAGAAAACTGTCGTTAGCTGCTGGGACAGACCCTTTAACCTGCAGGAGCGTGGGGAAATTGAAAGAGGCAGCGTGATAATGCCTTTAGTTCTGAATTCCACTGAGCGGAAAGCTTGGCGGGTGAATACCTGAGAGTAATTTTATGTGTTGCTGTCCAAGATCCAGAATGAAATCATGTTTTCTGTGTTATTATTTTTCAGTTCCCAAACATTGAGATGAAGAAAAGTGAAGATCATTGAAACGAAACTCAAAGAAGGTCTCAAGGCACAGACGAGGCATCATTTTAAAAATCATGTCCCATTCCATGCAGCACAGAGAACAGGCCGGGAGGAAGTACAGAGAAGGGACAACCAGCGGGCCTTGTCTGTGTGGTAGGACCCGGTCTGCCTTTGGTTATGCTATTCTGACATTTTCTAATTTTTTAAATGTTTTGTGTTTATTGAATTTTCCCATTCCCATTTATCCCCCTTATATTATTGCTTTTACAATAAAAAAGTTAATTTTTAAAAACGGGCATGTTTACTTAGGTGGAAGGGAAGGAGGGAAAGAGGGAGGGAGAGAGAAAAAGAGAAAGAGAAAAGGGGAAGGGAGGAAGGATGGTAGAGAGGGAGGAAGGAAGGAAGGAAGGAAGGAAGGAAGGAAGGAAGGAAGGAAGGAAGGAAGGAAGGAAGGAAAAAAAGGAAGGAAGGAAAATAGATGGATTTTCCCTTGAAGGAGACTTTATTTCAAATGGCAATTCCTTTACATATTTCTTTTGTGTATACCCCACACAATTCTCTCCTTCTTTTCTGGGAGCACATTAATATTAAAACTGTGATTGTAATTTAAAATGTTAAATGAAACTTGAGGAACTAGAGTCTTCAAAGTCCCAGTCATTCCTCTGTGATCAAAACGTTCTACTGCACACACAGCGACCGGCACCTGCGAGCTGCGCAACGCTTCCAGGACGACATGCAAGCTCCCTTCTCCCTTCCGACCCGAGTCCACACTGTGCCAACCAGTCAAGCGTGCGCATTCTCTGTCCCTGCCACACCGCCCAGCTCTGGTGTCTGCAGGCTTTCCAGACGGCACAAGGCACCGGGTTTCTCTGAGCATGGACAGCCTCCGGTGGCTGGGACCGTACAGCACAGACCAGGGGGCACTGACGGAAGGAAACACGCCTGCCAGATCACAGGCACCAGAAACGACGCGCTAGATACCTTGAGGATGGTGATATTCCAGGTAAAGCTCTCCACGGCCTTCTGCAGTTTGCGCTCCTTCAAGCCTTCCTTGGTGCCTATACTGTGCAGGTGCTCGTGGAATTCCATGGCTGAAAGAGATGAAAGACAGAGAAGATTACTTCTCCATCCACTCTGTGGTCACAGGCCGGCAACATTTGTTTCTCCGTACTGCTAACCGATTCCAACCTCTGTCGGAATTTTGTGAACACACCCACTTAAGAACAGAGTAATGGGGGAAATGCTGAGAATTCCTGGTGTCAACGGGCCGGAAGGCGTGGGAGAGGTCAGCCGCCGTTGCTCATGGATTTGAAGGGCGAACAGGGCACACGGGATGGTTCTCATCCTCATTTCAGAGGTGAGAAATCTGGGGCTCGGCAGGGCTCCGGGCTGGATGGCTATGGAGGGAGCAGGAGGAAGGGCTGGGACTAGAACCCAGGTCTTGGGAACCTCAGAAGACAGACTTCAGCTCTTCTGAGGACACAGTGAGGGGCAGGAGGTGCGTTTCCTGTCGCAGTAAAGTCAGTCTGAGGTCAGATACCAAGCCAGCCTGTTCCAGAGGGGAGAGGGTAGGGGGAGAGACCACAAACTCTAACCTGGCATATGTATCACAACTCTCTACTGTAACATACAGAATGCAATTACATGGCCTACTGTCATTCAGAATAGTCTCCGGAGGCTCCTCAGGCAGTAACACGGCAATGATGCAAGACCAATATGACGGCCCTTTTACTGGTGTAATAACATCATGTTTCATGGACCTTCTGCGTGTTCGATTGCAGTCAATTACCCTGTCTCTGGCCAATGGGAATCCTTCAGACTGGTCTCCAAGTCCTTTTGAAATGACCTATCAGCCTTGGCTATGTTCCTTGCTTTCTTGTACAAGATGCTCTGCCTCAGACTTGGAACACTTCTCCAAGGACCTCTGGACTCTGACAGTGGGGAACGATATTTCAAGGCCACACTCTGGGTGCTAGGAGTGCTCACTGCTACTGAGTTCTCATTGTTTTCTATGCCTTTCCATGCACGGATCTCAAACACATGTATTATTCTCTAGCAAGAATAAGGTCTTGCTAAACTTCTAATTCAAATTTAAGTATACAGTGTTTTCACATGTTTTTAAAAAAAACCGTTATGCTCATTTCTTATCTCTTAGGTGGAAAATCTTAATCCCTCATCATATCAACATAACTATTAATAATACAGCAGCCGAATCCAATTCATTTGCATTTTTTGTACTTAGAGAGTATCTCATTGAGAATGTATGGTAAAAATGTGTTCTAAGGTCAGGCATAATAATTCTTTTCTCTCCATGGTGATGTCACTAACAAAGTACTATTAGATTCACTTGCTTCCTTTCTTTTTTTTTCATTTTATGTGAGTATGGGGGAGTATGTTGTTGAAAATATAAGCAAACATGTACACATGTACCTAATCTTCTCTTTCTTGCACAGAAAGCAGCACACTATGTACACTGTACTGTGTCTTGGCTTTGTTTTTCCCACACATGACGACACAACAGAGATCATTCTGAGTCAGTGCACAGAGCTCTCCCTTAATCTTTTATATTTTTAAAGAAATAACTTTAAAAAACCCTCATCTGAAGATATGTTTACTGATTTGAGAGTCAGAAACATCGACTGGTTGCCTCCCATATGCTCTCAATCTGGGATCGAACCCCCTGCCCAGGTATGTGCCCTAGACCAGGAATCCAAGCCACAACCTTTTGGTCTACGGGACGATGCTCTAACCAACTGAGCCCCCAGTCCAGGGCCCACTCTTTTCTTAAAAGCCTCACAGACTGCACTGGGTGGATGGACCAGCATTTATTTACCCAGTCCCCTGCTGAGGTATATGGGCTTATTTCAAATCTTTTGCTATTACAATTATTATGAAGTGGTTATAATTTTTATAAGACATGCCCTGTGTTCTTTGGTATACCTTTTTCCTGCTAGGCTGGGCATTCCAATCTCTAGCTCTCTCTCTCTCTAGCTCCATTTCAAAGCACCTCTTAACACAGTAATCGACAGCGGCTTTATTCCTTAGGGGTTTTAACAATAAGCAAAAGCTGGCACACACATGGTAAACTGCCAATTTAATCTTTTTTCTTATCTCTATTATTTCCCCCACCTAATTGGAAATATGGTCCTGCTTCCGGTCACGCTAACAAGGCTTAAGAACCTCATTGGTTGCAAGAAAGAATGACAATGAGTAAAATTCATTACATGGTCTAGGAAACTACCACAATGACCACTCTCCTCCTTCCCAACTTCTCTTTTTCAGTGATGTATTCAAGAACACCCCGATTCAATGAACTACGCCGCCCACCCCCCTGCTGGTGCCCTGGCTCAGCGGGCCGCCTCCCCTACATCTAGTTCTGACTTTCACTGGACGTGTTCGGCTTAACACACTGCAAAACGAACAAACACCAGAAAGCAAACAAACCAAACAGTCAGGCTTAGGTAGCAGTCTTTAGAAACCTGTTCTAAATCCCAGGTTTTGTGGTAGAGGATTAAACCGCACGCATGCACGCACGCACATCATTTTCCCTGGTCACAGGCGGGAGTCTCCCTGGAGTGGGCTATACTTCTCACGACATGGCCAAGCCAGGCTCTGATGGTAAGACCCCAGTGTGCTGGATTCTTACTCAAGATTTAACACTGGACTTCAGCAAGATCAGGGTTTTAGGACCCAAATCATCAATACTCATAATGTTTATATTTCTGGCAGTCAGAAGGTACTAGATTCTTATAAATACCACTGAGGTTCAGTAGATGGAATTCATGACTGGAGTATAGGAAAGAGAAGAGACACCAGAGAAGTGTGTGTGTGGGGGAGTCACTCTGTAAACAAGAAGCCACACAACTGTGTGGCCCAGCACAAGAACTGGGGAGGGAAATGAAAGGGATGTTAACACAGGACTATACACTGCAATTACACGACCAGATGAAGCTTCTTCACGACACTGCTTTTATTACACATTTCAAAACTGGCACAAAGGTGTGATACAACAGCACTGGGGGATTTTTCAACCACCCAAGCATCTTCCTAGAAGCCTCACTCCACCAGAGGCCGACTGCTTCTCTTGCCTTGCTGAATATTTGGTTGCTGTCCCCACGCAGAAACTTCATTTCTTTAATTCGACCTTTTCTCCTTTCTTTCCTTTGATTCAAGCTGGCCTTGCCCAGCCCCTGACTCACCTGCCTCCTCCCCCCAGGCAGGCCCATGCCCTCGGGCATTAAGCCCTCAGGACAATGAGGTTCTGCTCGCATCAAACAATCTTCTAGAACAAAGCGTCGGGTTTGCTGACCTCAGAGACAGAGTTTCCGTCAAACCAGAGATAACAATCTAGGCCTCAATTGTGTTTCAGCTGTAGGCCCAGAAAAGCTGGGAAACCAGACTAAGGGACGTCACTGCCGCCACCAGGACCAGATGCAGCCGTGGTTGACCCCTCCCCTAGTGCTGACGGGTCAGTAGAGACCTCGACCCTGACAGTGACCCGAACTCCCTTAGTCACGGTGATTAGTGACCCCCCACCCTATATCACCCACCCCTGGACTCCAGGAGGAAACACAGTCAAGATGATGAAAAGAACACTGATAAGGACGAATAGAAAAACATCTAAAGAAACGAGCACGGCTGTCTAAAAAGCTCATATTTGACATTTATTAAAAAGTGAGACCAGACAATTCCCTTTTATCTTCCCCCTCTTAAAATAGCTGCAGCCCACTAAAAGTCTATAGGGAAGTGCAAATGCATTATTAATAAAGTTCTTTAAGACGGAGGCACAAAAATGTTGGAAACTGGAAAAGTTATGTTAAAAATATACCCCCCCCCATTTTAAAGTGACCGAGACTCAGTCCCTTTGTTATTGATTCCATTATTTGGCGTGCTGCACAACACGCTTGTTTAAAAAATGCTTTATATTACTAACTTATAGACTGATCCTTGCAAACATTTTCTAATCTATCTACATGACGCACACACTGACTTTATTTTTATGAAAATTAAAGGATCCTCACCTTGGCCGATGCAGCCTGAACGCACCCTTCACGCCTCCCCTAACACATGCAAAGCCCAGGGAAAGGAGCGAGGGCGCAAAACCCAGGGAAGCAAGAGGCAGCCCAGCAGGAGCTTTACATGTGTTACAGGGGGGGTCTGGAAAGGGGCTACAGAATTTTCCCAAGGAAATGGTGAGGAAGCACTTGGATACTGGTCTGCCTGATCCCAGTTCCCCAAGGCTTTCCAACTACCATGTATTATTTCTCTGTGAGAGCCTTTGCCCTTAATATGAGCTCACGCTGTGGTTATGTGTGACAAATAATTCCACTGTGAGGCAAAACACTGTAGGGGCGACTGGACAGGCACTGACCAAGTTCTAAAGGAATACAGAGGGAGACAGAATGAGATTATGCATTTGAACTGGGTCAGTCCCTCTATAACAAGAAAATGGAATTATACTTCTAAGGTGAAAATTGCATTATTACCCTGACATGAAATTACCAGGGAACCTATTCTAACACGCCACAGGAGGCCTTTTCTGTTTTTTACATCAGCAGTGAATATAAAGAACTTGTCTGGGGTAGATATTAAGTAATTTTCTCCCTATTTTCCAAATCGTTTTCAGCAAAGGAAAATCAGCCCAATAAAAAAGTTCTTATCTTATTAAGAAAATTAAAAGCAGTATTTCTTTTCCTTTCTGTAAGTCATACCATCCTGACTAAAGAGCAGAGCGAATTTTAAAGTAGCTGGTGAAAATCAGAGAAGTCAAAGTTTCGGACGAAGTTACCATCTCTCCCTATTCCCCAGAAAGCAAGCAAGTTGTTTTTTGCTTTAAAACTCCTGGTTCTATAATTTCTGTTTGAGGGTGGTGGAGCTTGGAGCTAGTGGAAGGTAAGAGAATGTGGGGCTCTCACCGTGGGGGTGAGGATGGGGCACTGGCCAGCGCTGGGAGGAGCCCTGGGGTGGGCAGGGAGCTGGTGAGGAGCCAGGAGTGGAGGAGACAGGAAGTTCGGTTACGTAGGGAGCGGGCTGCTCCCACAATCTAGAGAATGTAAAGGGTTGTAGCCTTGTGGCTTCCATTGTGTGAAAGAGTTTGGAGGAATGGTTATTCAGCAGAGGGCTTGGGTGGGGGGAGCCCGTAAGAGGATCGTGGGGTCGGTCATCACAGAGAGTGACTCTCAAACCTCGGTGTTCTAAGAACCAGGGGAGGTGCATGTTTAAAAGGCAGCTTCTCTGCTTGTCCACCAGGACTCCGATTCAGGAGGTCTGGGAGGGCCCAGACATGGGCATTTCCAGCAAGCACCAGAAGATTTCCATGCAGGAGGGCCAGGGATCACTCCGAGGAAACCACAGCAGGAGGACAGGGAGATGGGACTGAGGGAAGGAAAGTCATGATGAAGATGGAGGAGCGCAAGCCCAGTAGGTAACCGAGGGCCATGATTACAGGGGCGTCTCAGAAGCCTCAGAATTATGGTCCTGCCAACTCTGTCAGAAAAAAGGAAAGAAGCAGGGTGAGGCGGGGCAGGGGGGTGAGCTGGGGGGGGGGGGGGGGAGGAAGCCAAGACTCTTCTTTTGTAAATGACCAGTCCAGCTCATGTATACAAATATTTATTTCCAAGTTACTCTATTTTGAATAAGATTTCTTTCTATGTTTTCTAGTTCCATGTTTATGAAAAAGGATTGTAATGAAAAACTGAACTATTACCTTAGATTTCCTTTTTAAGCAGATTTTTCAGAAGTTACTTGTTTCTGTAATTCGTAATCAATCTTTATAATATTGAGATACAAAAGGTTGCATCATTTTGGATGATGAAAGTAATTCTTGATTCATGAGGTGATAACACTAATCGGTCAGCCAATAGCATTTATTGATCACGCATGTGCAGGTCATTCGACCGTACTCTGTGTTGAGTCCCGTTAAAACCCATTACATTACGTGCTGAACACGCCCAAAGCTACAGATTTCTAGAAGCACGGGAACAAGGTAGGGTGAGAGAACTACTACTCACATTATCAGCTCATTGACATCTGTTTCATAAAGAGGTCTTCCCAATTTTGTTCTGGACTACAGTGGCTGTGTTTAAAGGCATTTGTAGAGCAAATAGGGCAACAGCATTAAAATGATGATGTGAGAATACGTAACAATTGCTGCTTTTTAAAAACCGGTGCCAATATAAACTGCAGGTACAACATCAAATCAGGACTTTTGTACTAGGAAAAAGAAACTATGTATGGGAGATTTTGTAGGCATATACGAACTGTATACTGTAATGTAAAAGGTTACAGAATAAGTTACAAACAACTGGTAATTTAGGATGAGATTACTTACTCCCACAAAATAAACTAAAAATGATAAATCATACAAGTTTCAATTTCTAAAACCTGAGGAATTCCATCCTGTGTTTGCAGTGAAATGACTACACAGAAAACGAGAAGGAAACAAACCCTCCTAAGGTACAAGGGATTGCCCTTGTGGCTGTTACAAAACTGTGAGCCGTTATACTGGAAAGTTACATCACCAGGAAGACAGGCCTTCTGCATCATTTCCTGTGCCTGATCTTGGCTAGCCTCAGTGTCCTTCCAGATGTGGTAAGAATGCTGGGTTCTGATTAAAGAAAGACTCTTTGTGTAGCTCCTGTCCTCGGGGGGACACCTTCTACCAGACAGAGCCTGGGTTGCAGGGTGCCTTAGCAGCCAGCGCTGTTCAATTGTGACCTTCGGGTGCAGGCCAGGCTTGAGACGCCTGTGCCTGCCACTTTGTTCAGACTCAAAACTGGCCACTTCTGGTGGCTGTTCATCTGGTCACCGCACAGAGGTGAACTCTACCTCCTGCCTTCCTATTAATCACACTGGCGATTTTTAACCGTTGTCATCTCATGGTACACATAAACTAACTACCAAAATTCTGTGGTGCACATGCACACATATTTGACAATTTGACCAAAAAATAGGTATAATTTTGATTCATCCACACTAGACGGCTATTGTTGTGGTGGCTGGTATGATTTTTTTATTTGACAACATGAGCAAAAAGAGATCAGTGCCCTTATTAAATAGTCAGGTACTTCATGTTTTAAAAACTCTGGAGGCACAGCGGTTGAAAATCACAGAACTACACGGTTAACACCACTTGTGTGCAATTACGCCAAGTCCATAGCTGACTTTGGTTGCATGTTCTTTGCTCGCCAACTATCAATGTGTCTTTTCTCTGCCTGGCTGTGTGGCCAGTATTTTAGAGTGACAGTCCCTCTGCTCTGGGAGGGGGACTGTTCATTGCACACGTGCAGTGCCTGGAAGCAGTCCTCAGTAGCAGGCTTTTCATAACGTTGGTGAAGAGAAGCCTTTACCATTTTTAAAAGGATAAGGAGATCTGAGGGAACGACTCACAGCAGCTTCTCTGGGTGAGTAAAAAAACCAGAACACTGCTATCGTCCCTCCCTCAGGCAGACGCTACGGAGGCAGTCCCCACGCCCCACCCTGCGGGCACGGGGTGGGGGGAAGATGTAGACTAAGACGGCTTCTGGTGGCACCTCCGCTTCTTCCTCTTGGCAGGAGAAGCTGAAACAGAGGCCTTTCCAGTGCCAAAACTCACACGCTTTTCATTGATGAATTATAGGTAAGAAAAATCTACATCCTCTTGAACGAGAATGTTATTGAAAATTTCTTTTGTGACCATCTACAAAATCAATATCGAAAAGATTTAAAGTTACCGATTTAAGCCAAAGGAGATTTAATATTCTTATAGAATGTGGCTCTAAGCTCACAAGGCCCGACCCTGCCAGGTGGGTTGGCAGAGAGCTACCCGCTGGGCACTGGTGACAAAGGAGAGGGAGGCAGGTCCTTGACTGAGTCGCTGCGGCTGCTGCTTAGTGACAAGAACTCCCACTGTGCAAACAATCTTCAGGTTCAGGAATAGAAACCAGGACAATAATAATGGGGGACTAAGACGTGGGATTATTTTCTTCTTTCAGGACAAGTTCTACTTCCCTGCATGTTCCCAGTACCTTCTAAAAGCTCCATCATAAATGCGTATGTTTTAGAACCACGTATACTTGTTCACATCATCTTGAAGTTAGTTGCTGAACGTAAACATCTGTGGTTTTCTATTGTTTAATGTCACTCGTCGGACTGAAATGAAACGGCCCCGTGAGAGCCTCAGATCGAACATGGCATTGCCCAGGTTTTCTTTAAAGGCAAAATCAACATTTTGTCAGCTAGTAAGGAGGCAGGGGAAGGAAGCCAGGTTTCTCCGCTCTACTAACTACAACACTGCCATCAGAGTCAGGCACGAGGTAATTGTTCATTCTGGCCAAAGAAACAGAAATCTCTGTGAAGTTTCCCTAAACTTCATTGAAAATCAATTGTAACTAGGTAAATGATCCTTTTGAAAAGTCTGACATGTTAAACAACCGTAATGAGCTATATTATTTAACAGTCAAAATACTCAATGTGCTTAAAGGCACTGAAGTTTGAAGGCTGGGAGCGTGTCACACAAGTGCAATGACGTGCACGGGCACGTGGACTGACGCTCGTGGTAAGTGGCATCCAGGAGGCAGAGAACGGTCGTGTCTCACACACGGGCCTGGCGGGGCCCGCTGCAGCTGCTCGTTGGCCGAAAAAACAGCCCCTGGGCCTTGAATGCTCCGTACCAGAAACCCACAACTGCGTTCCTCTGATTCCATGACCCCGAGTGTCTGTTGCAAGCGAAGAGCTGTGGGCTGTTTTTCTTCTGGAATGTTAGCCAAGAAGAAAATCTGCTCAAATTCCTTTGTGGTAATGAGCTTGAGAACTACAGAAGTAGATGGCAAGTCACCAAACAGCAGAGAAAGGAGGAATGGGAAACCCACGCGCGGTGATTTCTACGTGAGTTCAGTTCAGTGCTGGTCTTCGGGGAATGGAGACAAGGGCACGTGACCGAAGCGCGAGGCCAGGCAGTCGGTCCACGGTGGGGATCACGTACATCACCCGGCCTTCTGGTTTACGGGTGTAACGTTAAGCTTTAAAAACTGCTCGGGCCACAAAAGAGTATATGATTTCCTTTATATGTAAAGAACTGTATTCTAGAGGTATTGCTTCTTTCCTTCTCACTTCTCAAAAATCTAAACAACTCATAATTTTCATATAGATACGTGTTGACTTCATGTCATTTTCCAATTATTATTTCAAAATACTTTATGACCCATGTAATTTGAAAGTTTTTCTTGGAGAGGCTTAAAGCTTAATGACAAAAAAATGAAATGTAATACTGATACAAGGGTTATGTTTTGTTTTGTTTTTTTAAGATTTTATTCATTTATTTTTAGAGGGGAAGGGAAGGAGAGAGGGAGAGAAATATCAATGTATGGTTGCCTCTTGTGGGTCCCCTGCTGGGAACTGGCCTGCAACCCAGGCATGTGCCCTGACTGGGAATTGAACCGTGGTCGTGTGGTTCGCAGGCCCGTGCTCAATCCACTGAGCTATGCCAGCCAGGAAGGGTTATGTTTTATAAAAATTAATACATGAGTCGACTTTCCGAGATGATATCGTTCAATTAAGAACGCAGCACAACTGCATACAATGGAATGCCCCTTCTACCAAGTTCCCTGCTTCCCACCCCAGATAAATGTAGATGAAAACCAAACAGCCATAAAAATAAAATAAAAATCGGAGAGCACGTGGTATATATACAATACTAAAATGGAGAATTTTGCTTTGAAGGGTGTTTTCGGCAGAAATACAGCATTATCTCCTCTTCGACTAAAGCAAATGCCATTGATTCTTGACAAACATAAAGCAGATGACCTTTCAAACCTCTGGTTGGGATTTTCTCTATCAATCTAAATGACGTGAACCTAGAATATACCACGTAGCACATGGCTAAAAGACTTTAGAAGTCTTTAAAAAATACTCATTAACTTTAAAAAATACTCATTAAGAGAGACAAATTGATCTCGTACCAATATACTTAAAGATTAGTTTTTCAAATGAAAATTTAAGCTTTTTTTTTTACATCACAAACACATCCAGTACAAAAATGTTTTTGTGTGTGTTGAAAATAGAAACCAAAAGCAAGGAGTAACATTTTTCAAATAGTGACAAAAATGTATATTTATCATTTAAATTTATTTGAAATGTCCCAAATTAGGTATACGGAGCTATTTCCTGGGAGATGGAATATTCCATTCAGGAAGTCGATTTATCAATAGTATTAAAAGTATCTCACGATGACACAGTCTGTAAGTGTCTTGTGGCATGACATCAAAGTCCCCTGAAGACAAAATGCGGACACCTAATCATTTTCCAACAGATCCGAGTATGGTCCTTGTTAAACTACGCACGCAGCCTCTGTGAACTACACACTGCTCCAGAACTCCAGTGGTGGGAGGTTTGGGCGTGCCGCTGAAACGTGGGCGTTCATTCCACAATCCCCACGGAACATGGAAAGGCCTAATTAGTTTTCATCTAGTTCCAGCTGGTAGTCTCTTTTTCTTGGCCTTCTTCCCAAGCAATTTTTGCCTTACCAAAAGCCAAATTATTTTAAGATGGATTTTGAGCTGTTATATCCTGTTCCACATGAGGTGGAAGGGATAAACCAGGTCTCTTAAATATACCCATGAAACCCAGATGGATGACGAGATCCCCTGACGCCAAATCCACGGCAGTATAATTTCTGAATGAATTACGTGACAAAGGTCCAACTTCCTCTGCCAGCACGTTCCATCTGGGTGAATCCAGGTAAGATGAAGTTGTGTAACATGTAGTCCCTGTGGTACCTGATTACCATATCACCATTCTAGACTCATGGATCCATTCATGACTCACCCGGATCACAGAGGAATAATGTGTATAGCAGGACCTTCCTCATTTCATTTCACTGAGAAATAAAAAGGCCTTCTTCACTCCAATTATACTCAATCTATTTTCTTTTGTAACCTAGGACATATTTGTTTGGATTGCCACTCTTAAATCAATTCTTTCCTCTTTTGGTATTTGTCTGAGAAAGATAATTTCTTAGGCATGCTACTTGAGTTGAGATTCTTTAATAAACAGATACAACAGAATAATAATTTTAAAAACTTAGAGGAATACCAGAGTTTCTTTTTTTTTTTTAAGATTTTATTTATTTATCTTTAGAGGGGAAGGGAAGGAGAGAGAGGGAGAGAAAATTTAGTTTTTTTGGGGATACCAGAGTTGAAGGCAGTTTGACCCCTTCCCTGAAGAGCATCCGCTGAGAGGACCCTGAGAATTGCTATTTAAATGAAAAGCAACGCTTTCAGCCGCTCTGGGCTCACAGAGGAAGGAGAGAGGACGACGTGAGCAGAAAGCACTGCTTTGGGATCTGCTCACGGGACAGCTGGTCCGGGAAAGGACAGCACCCCCCAGTTTCCATTCCCTTCTTTCCTGGCATTGGGGGAATTTGACCAGTGAAAGAACAGTATAAGGAAGAAGGAATATGGTGGTATAAAGAAATGGCATTTAACAAGGAGAAATACTATTGGTAAGACCGTCGACTTGGGGCTCTTCATTGAAGCAGGATGGGGTGACGGGTATAGAAGGTGGTACGATGAGACAGTGACCTTCTAGAGACCCATTGCTTATTCCGAAGTTTTGTCGTGACTTGGCCTAGTGGTCACCTTTGTGACTATTCCTTCTACCCTCCCTTATCAGTGATGAAGTCTCCTTTTTGGGGAATCCAAGAGGGCGGGCAGGCTGGCCAGCCACTGAACACCTCCATACTTCCTGGCTTCCCATGGCTTCACTAGCTGGGTGTTAACTAAAGCACGTAGGAGAGGATCCAGTGCCCATTCCTCCAGAACAGGAAAGATGCTGAGGGCTCCAAAGGAGTTAGGGGAGCCTGACTCAGGTCTTCAGGGAATCACTCTCCGCCTTCAAAGTCAGGCGTTACCGGTCCTCCCTGAAACTCACGTGATGAGTATCCACCACTCAATGGGATTACTTCTTTAATCTGGTGATCTTTTTAAGCAACTGTAATGAAGCTGTTCCCAAATTAGACCATTGATCTTAAGTCACTGTTTTAGAGCCCACGGGGCCGGCAGGGAATCACATAATCCCACGTCACTTAGGAGGATGAAAACCAGGCAGAGAGGAGTCAAGTGACTCACCTAGTATCACACAGAGGGCACAAGAACAGGGGTCTCTGGACCCCGAGGAAGAACCTGTCACTTCTGTAAAACAGAGCTGGGAAACATCCTGACATGAATGAAAAAAAAAAAAAAGTTCCAGGCTCCCAGGTTTCCTTTTGTAAACGTTTTCAAACAGAACACTCGTGCAGTGCTTTCAGAATAAATCTCCCAGACGATTTCATGTTCGCTCTGGTGGGCAACATAATGATGTGAGCAAACCAGGTGATAGATGGTGACAGGTTACTTAGCTGGTAACATCAGCTCCTAAAAACACACTGAGATCCAAGGAGTTGGCGAAATAAAAAGGTCTCTGAGCAATCAAACCCAGGTCACGGAGGTCTGGCCTGACAGTCAGCCTCTTCTCCCTCCATATGGAAGTGCATGGAGCTCTCGTCTGCTTTCAGGGAAGATAAATCTATCAAGCTTGGGCGCGGGGGGCGGGGGACGCCAACGGCTCAGCAGAACAGAAGCAGTAAATTAGGAAGGAAAATAGCAAGTGGAGTACAAACAGACAGTCAGAAATTCGGTACAAATTAGCAGTAGGAAGTGAAATTTGAATGAGATGGAATTTAATTATTAGCCCTGGAAATGGGGTCTGAACAGACAGAGCGAGGCCATTGGAGTGCAGGTCAAGGGTCCTCCAAAACGCAGAGGGTCCTGGGGAAATGGCCACATTGAACAGGAGAGCAGTAACAGATGCCACTCCAGGTGACCCCGAGTCATCGGAAGTTCAAATTCATTTTGGCAAAGCAATTTTAAGAAGGCAGGGATGTATAGAACCCATTATAGAAAAATTCCCATTAAACTGATTAAAATGAAGGGTAATTAAAGCTTTCATTACTTGGAAAGCTACCTTGCATCCCACTTTGCTCAGCAATGATGTAACCCGGCCACGCATGAGACTGCCTTAGAGCTTTGAGAATAGAAGCTTCTGTTTCTAAATAGGTAGGCGGTGCAGGGAGGGGGGCTGGGTTATCTTTCATTTAGAGCTTCATCTTCCCTCAAGTCATTCTGAAAGAACCAATTCTCATGCCAGGCAACCAGGCATGAGAGGAACCAGGCTTTCGTCCACCCAGCCACCCAGGCACACAGACATCCCCTGGGCCCTGGGCCCTGGGCCTGCCCGTGAGGCCAGGGCGGCTGGCAGGGGTGCTCGGCAATAACCTCACCCGACACCCAACGCGGTCCCCAAGCCTGGTGGGTGTGGTCCACGTCTTCACCAGGAACGCCTTTAGTCACAGATTCCTGCAGCAGCCTCTGTTTCTTTATTCCTTCCTTTCTTTTTAACTTAGTAATTTGTTATCAGAATTCTGCACACACATAAAGAGCCAGATAACCGTCCTGACTGCCCCTCTCCAGAAGCAGTTATAGTCAAGCCCTTTAGCAGAGTTTTGTTTCCTTTTTTTAGTATTTATTGACCACATTTCTAAGTGACATGCTTATATGGTTTAGTTAGATTTTTTTCTCCCCAAGCATTGCCTGTTAAACTCCCACAGGAAGGATGAGAATTTTGCTATTTTTAACGCTCCTACTGTCAGGATGCAGGTGGTCCCTTGGCCACCTGGGGTCTCACTGCTTCCTAACCCGGCTCTGGGACAGCTCTCCTTTATTCAGAGCTTTACCCTGATTTCCAGTGGTACCTGGCCCCACCCAGTTCTGAGCTGGTGGGAGTGGCCTGCAGGTCAACCAGTCTGCACGTCAGGCCCCGCCCCACCCACCACGTCAGGGTCACCTTGCCTGAGTCAGCTCAGTCAGTCATCACTTGTCAGCTGGTGTTGGTTTCCAACATTTTTTGGCTTCCATTTTTTGGGGGTCCTTGTGGGTTTATGCCTTAAACAACAACAACAAAAACAACAACAAACCCCAACAAACCAACAACCAAAAACCCTATCATTTTAATAAGGCTCAGAAGGCAGTGGAGAACAAATGGAGATGTTAACATCTTTGACAGGAAGCATGTCATTGATTTCTATTTTTTTCCAGAAAACAAATGACTTCCCATTTTAATTCACCTGATAAAAATATCCAACTCACTGAAGCAAAGCAGTTTGAGTTTCTTTCTAGATCATCTTTCCATCCTTTATGAAACAGATCAATAAAGCAACTAAAAAGGAAATTAAAATTCAATGATAGTTTGCCTTTCTGGACATTGAGACTGAGAGAGAGTTGGCTGCCCTGCATATGTTCCTCACTAATCACTGACTTCGCTACTTCTTGGAAGAACAAGCATTGTTAGATTTAGAATGAGTGTCTGAGTGTATTCAGCTGTGCTCATTAATTTGTACATACTCATTCTTGTAGCCACGGAACTTCTTACCAACCTTTCTCGCTCAGTGGCAGCCCAGACCCACTCATTCCGCATCACTCCTGCGGACCTAACATTTAATGAGTCCCTTTCCCAGCACCGCGGACCTCTGACTGAACAAGGCCCCCATACCCTTGCCCGCTCCTGGTTCCCTCTTTCACTTCCTTGCCCCAAAGCTGGTGTTCTCCTAGGGCAGTAGGCACTTCCCTGTTCACCTTCTCAACAGCAGACACTCCTCTCCTGCTCAGAATTCCTCTTGGCGCCATAGACTTCTGTATTGTCTGAGAAGACGAGGGGTCCCTCCCTCTTTCCAAGGTCAAGTGTGGCAAGGGTTATGCTTGATCCCTTCCCTCCTCACGTCCTCATCCCTGTCTCACCTTTTCTCATCTCCCTCTTTACTTCTTCTCTGCATCTTTCTTATTTCTGGGAACATGGTTTTCTTAAGACTTCCCTTTGACTCTGACCCTCTGTGCTGCTATGTTCTCTGGTTAAAAGAGAGCTACAGAGGCTTCCCCAGTGCTCACTGGGTGGGTGTCCCCTCTGCCCTCCCTGTGACCCACCCCTTTGGGTCATCTGCCTTCATGGCCCTCGCCTACCTGGGCCGGAGATCACTTCTCCACCTTCCTCTCCTGCCTCATTCCCTCTTCTCAATATCAACATGCACGCTTCTATCTCCAAACAACCAGCTGCACAGCCAGGAGTCTGAGCCTGTCCAACCGGGTGCACTTTTTAACATGCGACTGCAGAGGGAAGAGTAACTCCTTATTTTTACCTAATTGTTTGAATGGCAAGAATACAAATGAGTGCTTATCTAATAAGAATAAAAATTAGTGTTTAAAAGTTTGAAGTACTTCTGAAATAATCCTGTCCTACAGCACTTTGGTGACCTATGTCTTCATTTTGCCACTGTGAGATTAAGTTATGCAAGCGGAACAGCAATTACTTACTAAAAGGAAAATCTTATGCAAATGTTTTTAAGCCCAATACAAATGAGCAATTCTTCATATGACTAATGACTATAGGCCCTTATGGTAACTGTAAACACGGGAAAGAAAAGATCAAGGGTCTCTAAAATAAGCACTTGAAGGCGGAGGGATGGGTAGGCGGTCAGCAGGAACTGTGAAACCAAACGATAATCACTAGAGATGGGCCACTATAGACAATGGGGTGCTACTACTCGGCCTTGAGAGAAGACCAAGTACTGCCATTTGAGACGATGTGGATGGGCCTTGAGGATATTACGCTAAGCGAAGTAAGTCGGTCAGAAAAAGCTAAGAACCACGTGATTTCACTCCTGTGTGGTATATGAGACTGAAACTCACAGACACAGACAACAGAATGGTGGTTCCTGGAGGGAATGGGGGGGTAGTGGAGGGTAAAGGGGACACATACACGGTCATGGAAGACGATATGACTTCTGGTGGCAGGCACACAGCGCAATATACAGATGACATATTGGAGAACTGTAAACTTAAAACCTATAATTTCACTAACCAGTTCCACCCCAGTAAATTTAATTAAAAATAAAAGATAATCCTTATATATCTCTAAAGATCTTTGCAGAGCAACGCAAACCACTACACAGTGGTTCTTCTCTGCCCTGCCACCCAAGCAAAAAATCCTTAATAGACAAGACTCTTCAGTGTTTTAAATACAAATATATCCCTTACTAAAATCAAATAGAAGAATAACATAAAGCTACATTATGTTAGAAATTATCAAACTCCCTAAACCGATGAAGTTACAAAGAATCGACAAAATGTCCATTAATAAGCAGTTCTTTTTTCTAATAAATGCAGCTTCAAATTCTGATAGTTCATAATTCCCAGAGTAATAATAGAAGCAAATACATCATAAAAGTCGAATCACACTTAGCCAGTTAATATTTGAGTAGTGTGTTAGAACAGATGTTATGGGTACAGTCCCAAGAGTGACTCAAAATGCAGGCCTGGTACCACTGGAGGGGACTATCCTATCTGGAAGGCAGCATACGTTAATGAAATACAGAATAACGAAGGAGCTCTATCAGCTGAAGGGCTGAATAGAATGGTTAGGAAACATAAATTCGGGAACCATAAAAGGTCTCCTGGAAGACTGTTGAGACAAAACAGAAAAAGTACAGACCAGCAGAGAGGAGGGAGACGTCTTACCAGAGGAATGGCTGGTGAAAATCCAACTCAGGAGAAACACCAAGGAATGGAGAGGGGCGGCCCAAAGGCCAGGCTACATGGACGCCATCCCCCCGTCCTTCCTCACAGCTTCCAGTAGCCCCCCAAACCAGGTTCTGTCCACGAACATTCTCTGCACACAGCTATTCTGATCGTCTTAAAGCTCAATCTCTCTCCCATTCTGCAAAAAAATCAGTGGCTCCCACTGCCCCACAAACCAAGGTCAGACTCCTGAGCGACACACAGCTAGTTCTCAACATGTTCAACTGTGTGTAGCCGCTTTCTTATCTATGGTTCAATTGGAAGGTTCTAGATGGCAAAACCAATCTTGTTTATTTCTGATAAGCAAGTACCTCTTACAAATACCTTATGTGTAATGGAAGTTCAAAAGATGGTCACTCAATGAGCAGATGATTTAATTAATGAATTTTATATGACACTGTCAAAACGGGTGGACTGGTGGGCAGAGGGCTCTGTGTGGGAGGTTAGAAGTTGACGTTTAATGCCACAGACTTTGTAGCGAGCTACTAGGTGGTTTTGTGTAGGGCAGTGTTGTGATGAAGATGGTGTTTGAAGTAACTTCTTTGAGGACCGGTTATATAGGGAATATTACCCCGGAAGTAGAAAGATCACTTCGTTAGTAATGTTTTGGTAACAAAATGAATAAAATAAGATAAGAATTTTTGTCTGTTCATTAGTCACTAATGTGCATATTCCTTCAATAAACACCAAAAGAAAAGAAAAGAGAAGAAAACTGTCACACATATCCTTATCTTTAATCTATTTTAAACAAGTTTATTCTGATATGAAAGCGTGTTTTTCCCCTCAGGCTAGGTAATAGTTACAGTGCTTTGATTTTAAAGAACATCCACCAAAAACCTTAGAAATTAAGGGGAGATATTCTTATTTATGAACTACAAATCTCCACATGAAAATCTTCCAAATTGATACTCAAACAAAATTTGAAAATTGAAAGAACTCCATTTTATCTGTTCTTATTACAATGCAGAATACTTGATTTTTTTGGTTTTATCAGAGCTAAAATTAATTAGATGGTCGTTTATGTAGCTAGAATTTTATAACCTCGTGTAACATTTGGATGTTAAATTAATGAATTCATAAGCATTCGAAAATGTCAGTGCATTAAAGAGTGTTAAGAGATTGTAACTGGTGCCCAGTCTCCCTTCTGAGAACTGACTCTTTCTCTGCTCAAGCTTCGCCATTCCCACCACATGCTAAAAATTCATGTTATACCGAGAAGAGTCTAGTGGGGGCGGTTCTCCACCTTGGCTGTTCATTAGGAAAACGGGGGAGCTTTCAACAGCTACGAATTCTTAAGTCACACTCCAGACTAATGTCAGTATATTTGAAAAGACACCGCCCTCCCCACCCAGCCCCAGACCTGGTGCTTGGTTATCTGGGCTTGAGAACCAGTGAATCAGTACTTTCTTTAACTGTGGAGAAATAATTGTGATATCTGATTTCCTGATTCTTGATATAGTATCAATAGGGTGGAGTAGTTTAGAGGCAAAATACAAGAGGAGAGGACAAGGAAACAGAAATTGTGTATTTATTCTCACATGTTTAAACTTCAGCCGCCTTCAAAGTACTCTCCATTTGATGCAGTCAGTACACCTATTGAGACTTTTTTCCACTGTTCAAAACAGTTTTCGAACTCCCTGATTCTGATGTCTTTCAGTGTTTCTAGTGTTTTTTGTTTCACCTCTTCCACATCGGCAAAATGTTTCTCTTCGAGGACTTTTTTCATCCGGGAAAACAGAAAAAGGTCGCTCAGGGCAAGATCAGGTGAGTAAGGAGGGTGGGACATGGGGGTCATGCTGGTTTTGGTCAAAAACTGCTGACCACTCAGTGTGGTGTGTGCAGGGGCGCTGGTAAATCACCCATCAGGAAATGGGTGAACACACTGGGAGAGTCTTCAAAAAAACTCACTGAAGCCGAATGCAGCCCCTCACAACGCCAGCTAGTCCACCAATACCGAGGGGTTCTGAGAACACTCACCTAGCAGGAGAAGCCTGAACCACAAGAGGCCAGCCCTCCAGAAGATAATTCTGGGTTTTGGGGCCTCCCCCTTCTTGTACACGATGCTACTAAATTCATTTTAAAGAGAAGACAAACTTTGACTTACCTGCCTTCTGACAATGTACAATCTTTTCATACACAGCATCTGCATTTTCAATGAGGGCCTTGAGGGACTGGATCATCTGCAAAGGGAATGTCCGGACATGAGGTTACACCTGACCATGACACACCAGTCTGCACACATGCATCAGGCTCTTCCCTAAAATCAGGCAGAGGCTCTTTTAACTGACTTCCCACTACTCAAGTTCAAATGTGTATGTGAAAAATGATGCAACCATGCACCGCCACGGGATGGTTTAAACAAGACTGTGAATGGGAAGTTTCAGGTGCAGGGAACCTGACCCACACTGAGCCAGGACTGAACTGAGTTCGCCTCAGTGTGAAAAGCTACCAGTACATGTGTGTACAGAGTGTTTTAAATCATTATTTTCAGCCATTTATTTTAACAATGTTCTCTTACGGAGAGTTTCACAGCCTACACACCTTTCCCTTTTCAGCTAAAACGCCTTCCTCTGAAGATTACTTTACAACTTACAATGAGGATTAAAAACGCAGCTTTTGTTTGATCCACCACTGATGATATACATTTTAATACTCCTATCACTGACTTTAAAAATTCAATTTTGAGTTATTGTTCCAAATTTCATGTGCTTGTTTTAAGAGCCAAGCTGGCATAAGAAAAAGTATCAGGACAGAACTGACTGATTATTTCACTCACCAAAGTGTTGGGAAAAGAGCATGTGAAGTCATCTTTTTGGCTCTAAAGCTACTGTGAAAATCGAAGCCAGATTCAGCTCTGCTCAGATGGGCACGCTGATTACGGCTTACCTCAAGTGCAGAGTCTAACTTTTATGTTTACATGTCCAGCTATTTCGCATTATAGTGTCACTCATCTATTTCACACGACCATTCTAAGTAACAAATACCAGTCCACCATTCTTCATTTCTTTAAATTCTGCCTCATTGTTCTTTGTAGTATTTATCACTGGCTATCATAATAATTATTTTACAGGAACTAAATATATGTAGGTTGGATAATTTGTATAACTCAAAGAACACCGTATTTTGATTAATTACTTATTTATACCAAAGCATAATCCACAAGCCTCTTAAGAAGTGCACCAGATTCTTAAAGTGAGTCACACAACATCTATCACCTTCCACTGTTCTAAGAAAATCAGAGTCAATATCCAAAGGTTTGAAGGCCAAAGCAGGTGTTCATTTATAGCTTCATTTATTCTTCATGGGAGGTCTATTATAGGCAGCCCTGAGCAGGAAGTAGGGACACAGTGACCTACAGGACGAAGCCCATCTTCAGGGAGTTCACAGCCTAGTGGCGGGGCTTGTAATTCAGTGTTTTCACATTCATTCTTCAAGATCTGAGTCATTCCTGTGAATTAAAATATCCTAGCTTGACAGATTGAGCAGGCAGTGATAAAAATGAATAGTTAAGCACTCAATTATACTGATATAAAGTCATTTGTACTGTTATATAATTTGCACACTGAAAAGGTTCATCTCGTCATTGGTAACCTTTTTCCGCTTTGATGTCAAGCCAAATGAAAGAGATGAAGAAGCAAGGACTTCTTCAAATAAGGATACGGTTGTCACAGCTCACTATCCAAGAAGTGGCCAACCATGCCCCCATCATTCAAATAGAAAAAAGGGGAAAAACACAAGCCGTGAAATGAACCTGGTCATGAAACAATGGGCAGGACAGGAACGATAACAGGGGGAAGAGAGGAAAACTGAGCAGCAGCCTTCAGCACAGGCTCATGCACATACACAACCTGCAGGGAAAAGGTGTTCACAACAGATTCACCCTGGGGGTGGGGCAGGGGCAGGAGCAGGAGCAGGAAGAGCACAGGCTTCTGTATACGAGTTCAAATCCTGGTTCTGCTGTTCATTAGCTTTGTCAGTAGGACATTAGAAATCATGGAACCATACTTTCCTACCAGTAAAATGTGTTTAGTAACAGACGTGACCCTGATGAGGTTGTGAGAAGTAAATGAAAGAAGGCATGGGATGGGCGCAATGAAGACCTGTGACTGGCTGACGTCACGGTTGACTCCTCGTGTTTATTCAGGGGCCTGGCATTTTCTGGTAACACAAAATTAGCTAGATGAGTATGACTTCCTTTCATCTATTCACTGGCAGTGTTTCACACACCCATCACTAATTTTAGTCTTACTTAAAAAGCCCGATGTGATGCAGCTCAGGGAAACGACAAACTGCGTGATTACTCTTGAAAGCATCTTCCAGATTAAACTCCCACCGAAAGTTAAATAGTTATGCACCTTTCAGCTGTAAAATACATACAAGGCTGAAGACACACACATCTATCTCAAGGGGCTAGAGAGCGAAGCTCACCAGCCTCTTGTGCTCTGCAATTCAATACTTGGGAGGCTCAGTCCTTTGTTCTTGGGACAATCACCTTCTGCAGCCTCTAAGTGGGCCCCTGAACTAGTGCTGAGAATAAATAAAGAGTTGCTGACCCAGGGCTATAAGTGAACAGCAATCACAATAACAGGTGGCATTTTCATTGCATCCCACATACTATTGGGTGACAGCTATGGCAGGTTGGTGGAATATTTAAGGGTGGTGTCCTGGCATCCACAGGGATGCTCCATTTGTGGCTTGGACTTCAGTACAATAGTTCTTCTCCTAATAATGGCAGTGAAAATCATGCCTGCCCTCCCACTGCCTGACTCTTACTCATGAGCAGTATATAAAATCTGAAGGTGGCTAACGCAACAGTGTGCAGAATGCAGACACAGTGAAAAGCCAGTCTTCGGGTTTGTACGTAAGCAGCAGCAGCAGCTATCTGCAGATCATGCTGGAGGGGCGTCCTGGAGGGCAGAGCCTAGGAGAAAGTAGGAACACAGCTAGCAAAACTTAGACAAGGCAGAAGAAAACTCATCCAGATCTTAGGAGAGGTGATTCTCTTTGACATACCTGTTATTAAATGTTTTCACCACTTCCTTTGGGAAGAGGAACTGTCAATTTGTATCTTTTTATAGTTTGAGGGTAGTATAGTTGGGTGTGCACTTGTAACGAAATTAACATATGGCAGTTGGTAGTTCTCATCCAGTGCATCAGTTCATTCACCCGCAACTCTTGCAGTATTTGCATAAGTTCTTCTTGAGTGAGACAGCCCCTCTAGGTATTCTTAAGGAAACTCTCTGGACTGTGAACTCCTTCCAATAAGGAAACTCTCTGGACTGTGAGCTCCTTCCAATAAACACACTAGGTCAAGGGTCCCTCCGACTGAGAGGGCAGGGCTAGGTTTTCCTGCCTGCCAGCTGGCTGATGTCTTGTTTCATTCAGCTGACAACCATAGCTGAATGGAGAGAGCACATGGTGCTGAGGACACAGCAGGGACACGATCAGGGTGCCATTAGATCTAGTGGGGACCAATCTCTGTCCAGGTCTGCTAATTTGTAACAAGTTGTGATGACAAATAGCACAAGAGCTGATGAATCCAAACAGAAGTAATTCAAGGCCTCTTCTGCATCAAGTACATACTTGTGTTCTATTTCATTTAATGCTCATAAAATCCACATGAGGTGGGTATTTAGGGTGTTAGTTTTACAGACGTGAGCAATGAAGGAAGACCTACGAGGTAGGCAACTTTCCCAGGTCATCTGGTATTATGGACAAAGGGACTGTAACTAATAAACAATGGAATTGGTATTCCGTTTGACCTCAGAGCCTCTGCTTTTCCCACAGCACCTTGGGAGATCTTGACATATGAGTGGCAATTGCATAAGAAGAGGAAAGGTACTCCAACCAGAAAAGTGTGAAAAAGGAAATTCAGTAACTTCTGATAGGTACTGTGGACCCTGAGAAAGAAGATACCTACTCAGAAGGGCTCCTGGGTAACTAACTGGACTCCAATTTTAAAAACAGAGCCGAGCAACCATTTCTACACTGGGGCCTCTCGTGCAAACTGTACTTCAGGGAGAGGCCAGCACTAAACTACCTGCCTCCTCCACTGAGCTGCCTTCCTGCACTGCTTCTGCTCTCTGAGCCAGCCCTTAAAGTTGTCCCTGGAATCCTATTTCAACCAACAGAGGCATTCCTTAGCCAATTGGAACTGTGTACCTATACCCCCATCAACCAATTAGAGCACCTCCATTCTGGCCAATCAGAACAGTGCCTTTTGGACCAATCAAACTGTGAGAATTTAGAGTCCTCATTTACATGAGGAAGCAGGGGTGGGGACTTCTGTTTTCAGAAGTCAGCTCCCCTCTGGCTTAGAGAACTCATTTTCCCTTTCCACCGAAGGCTAACAACTGTGTTTCTTTTGCTGGGGCTGAAACCCTGAAGATGAAACATGAGGCCAGAGCAGAGCAGCGCTGTCAAGCCAGAGAGGGGCCTGGTTCCAGGGCTTTCTAACAGCTGTGCTGTTTCGCAACTGAACTGTGTGCACTCAGTAAAGTTTCTTCTTCACTGCACCCCCGAAACGGGGATTCCTCTTGGTGTTGAACTAACACCAATGACCACAGGTTGACCACACAGTGAGGCACGGCGGTAGTAACACAGCTTACTAACACTGGCCCAGAGTGTCAGTATTTTAAATAATATGTCTATGAATCGTCTTGGGGAAAACATATTTTTCTTAAGTTTTTTTTATCTAGCTAATCTTTAGAGGGGAAAGAAAGGAGAGAGGGAGAGAAACATCAATCTATGGTTGCCTCTCATGCGTCCCCCACTGGGAACTGGCCTGCAACCCAGGCATGTGCCCTGACTGGGAATCAAACCGTGATCCTTTGGTTCGCAGGCCCGCGCTCAATCCACTGAGCTACACCAGCCAGGGCACATATTTTTAAATGACAATAAACAATTTACTTTCCTCCATCTAACAATTCATTCTTATAGCAGAGAAATAATTTCTATTTAATGTAAAGCTACTAGAATAAGCATCTCAGACTAGACAAAAGCCGACGTGGGGAGGGACATCAAAAGATGACTCAAAGGGAAAACTGCTTTAAGTTATTTTCTTGGCATATATTACATTAATATGCCAGTACAATGCAAGGCTCGTTAGAGCGGCTGGTTTTATAAGCATAATATGAACTGATGCAAATGGCTTAACTTCATCAGTCCCCTTTAAAAGCAGAGACATGCAAGTGTTGGCACCGCAATCAGATATCCTGCTGCCGGCCCTGGGAACTCACCGTGTGGACACTCTCACTGTGTGCACATCTCACAAGATGCTGTTACATAGCTGTTGTTAATGGAATTCCTATTACTGTCTAGTTACCAGTACCTCCTACATTTCTGAAACTAACAATTCATTTGAAAAAAATCTATAGGTTTAACATAGATTTGATCAGCTCTAACACAAGATTTCAACATGGGACTAAAGCAGATGAAAAGCAGGAAGTAAAGGCAAAGTAAAAATTCAAATTAATATTTCATTAGGCTGGAAAGAAATCAGAAATGCTTTTTAAAAGGATGCTGTTTTGAAAATAACTCCTCAGGTTAGTTAGTGTAAGTCAAACTTTCCTGTTTATAGGTTTTAGGAGGATAATTACTATATTAATATATTTCATCTTACTGGATTTCTATAGATTGTTTTTCATTTTCTGTTTTGAAATTTGCATGTCAAACTGGAAAATCCTGTTTTCAGAATAAGCAAGTCTATGGTTTTATGTAAGAATCTTATGTTTTATTTTAGGCAATACATCAAACCTTTCATCCCCAAAACACAGATTTTGATAACAACAAAAGTAACTTAAGCCCTTGGGTGAAATAAATGTAATAACAGTAATAACATCTTCAAAATTCGACATTTTTCCCCTTCGATCCTCAGTTCCGGATAGAAAAAGCCTCTCTCGGAAGACCTTCCTTTACCCGTCCTCATCTTAGCACAGGGCTGCTGCTGCTGCTGCTGCTTCGGTTGCAGCTCTTTCTAATCAAGTTATGAAGCCTTGGTCTGAGAAGCACCACATTTGTTATAAAAAAGAACAGGTTGAGAGCAAAAATGCTGTCTTTTGCACAAATGCTGTGACTGGGTGACACGTCACAGGTAAATATTTTCCCCAACTCAAAAAATTGAGCATCATTCCCAAGCTTTACAATGGACTTATAAAAAATGGTACACCTAGTTCTCACTGAAAACCCCCAGAGTTCTAAGCCTGTGCTGATCCACGTAGGCCTCGGCTGACAGCAAAGGTCCAGGTGGCAGGCTGGCAGGTGTGGCTTCGGGTACCACCAAGCCGAGGAAAGACCCTGGGAGGACCGAAGCTGGACTTGCCTCCCAGGGCTCCAGCGAAGAATAACAAAATGGCACCTGTGAACCAAGGACTGAGGTCTTTGGAAGATGAACCAATTCAATCCGAAGCAGTATTCTACCTCTAATGAGAAGGAGCTCTATAGCAGTCTCTAAAGCTTGGGGTCACCGGAGGACTGTCACCCCTGTGCTACACAGCCTTACAAAGTGAGCTGGTTCACTAATGTTCAGAACGGGTAAGAACACAATTCCCTCAGGAACCTGAAAGCTTTGGTGCTTTTATTCCGTGCTCTTGAAAGTAACATCCCTCTGAGTTAGCAACTCTATCTTTATATATATATATATCAATAGTTAATAGTATGTGGGCGAAGAATTTTAGAATCTAATGCAGAAACACTGAAATTCAGAGGTAACATTTTCTTTCATTAAACCTTCCAAATACAGTACAATGTCTCAAAGTTGAACAGAAGAGAAACTATTTATAAAGTTATTGTTGGAAAATACAACATAGCTCTTAGTACTTGAAAATAATATGAAAATCACTCATTGGAACTGGAGTGTGGAAGTTATATTGCTGTGGGGTCTTTGCCCCCCTTCCCACCGCCAGCAGGTGAAAGGTTTGCGGCCACACTCAGCTGTGTGGGGGAGGGCAGACAGCCGGTCACCCTCCAGGGCCGGGGTTTGCTGTGTCAGGAATAGCTGCGGCCACCATCCCTCCCAGCAAGGTCACTATGAAAACACTTTCTAAATAACAAACTGTTTCCCAAGTAACCTGTCCTAGTTTCCTCATAAATCTCACTTCTGCTTCCACATTTTCCACTATGCAAATTACAGGGGGAAAAACCCTCTGTAATAGAAAAATTATGGAAGAAGCTAAAGCTCTGCCGGATTAAAAAGCATTACTGCATTGTTAAGGCACATGTAGAGAGGAGCTTATTTTATTGGGGCGCTACCCTGTAGGGGACACCACTGCAGGCACGAGGGGGAGCGGCAGGATACGAATCAATGTAAAGTATCAGTAAGCTCCCCAGGCATTGCCATTGCCATTCACATCGCAGGGAAGCAGGGAGACGCATCCTGGTTTCCCTGGGATACGACATTACAATTTTAAGCAGAGATGCTCTGTGATCATAGTGGAATCTCAGAAGTGAAGACACAGGGTGAGGGAAGAAGTGAGGGTGGGGACCTGAAAATGGGGAAGACAGCCAGCAGGGCCCCCCTGAGGTGTGGGAGACATGGGAGGCCAAAGGGGGGTGGAATTGAGATTGTGCAGGGAGAACAGGCGAACAAATCAGCACTGGGTGATTTTAAGTGCTGCGGGCGCAAAAGGAAAAGCCGAAGACACAGAGGGTAAAATGGATAGATAAGGAAAACTGTGACCCACCCACCACCTGTGAAGCATTTCACAGTTTGCAAAGTATCTTTAATATGGTAACTGCTTCAGGATGTGGAGTTCACCTTTGATGAGCAGAGCTGGTGGTTCCAAGGGGGCAGCCTTGAGGGAAAACCTGCAGCATCCACCAGACACCATGCAAGTGAGCACCGGAAAATTGGGAACTTTCTGCACAGAGGTGGAAACTGAGAGAAAGAAGGTTTCCATCTCCAAGGGCGGAATTTGAAAGATGACTGAGATTAAAGCATCACAGCGGTGCTCCAGAATCATGCCAAGGAACAGGCGGAGAAACCCAGTGTAAGAGACGCGGGAGTGGTCCAAGGGGAAGAGCCAGACAGGCTCAGTTAAGTGTTCACAGATGTGCGAGGGGAGTTGCTGGGAGGGGGTGGGCCCACGGTCCGAGGGACTCTGGGTCCGGTAACCAGGGAGAGTGTGACAGCAGTCCTGACCCTTCTGCTCTCAGGCAACTACGCATGTGCCCCTCAACATCAGTCATCAATCAGGTGCCATAGAGAACAGTGCGAGAACAACCAAGAGGTTTGTGGGGGAAGTGAGGTGAGGGGGACAACAATAAAATAATATTTAAAAAAGAAAAAAAAAATTTGCAGTGACACATGAAACGCAGGAACTAAATAAAAGTGATAGCACACTGTTCTGAATGTTAAATGGTTAAGGAATACAGAATTACTATAATAAATGTGGCACTGGAAAAAGACCTGAGGATTGCTCGTTGCGATGGGTGTCGGGAGTGTTGCAGCGTGTGAGTCACTGTGAAGAAGGAGAGTAGAGCGGCCTGAAACCTGATGAGAAGGGGCAGCACGAGATGTGGGTGGCGCAGCTCCTAACACTCTGGGTGAACCACCGTAGCTGGTGGGTGTGTGAGGTGTGGGTGTGTGCATCCAGTTCACCAAGGCGCGGTTTTCTGCGTTCACTGGTGTTTCTTGTGGTCAGAGCTGTGCTTCAGAAAACATGAAATCCGCCTCAGTCTAAAATCGTTCACTAACATGTCCGTCATTCAAATAAATTTGCATTTTTAAAACAAGCGTTGTAGCAGAACCGACTATACAGGGGAGAGTATTTCAAAATCTTTCTTGTGAACTGAATTTTTCTCAGTTTCTATCATATTCAACCAAAGAATGGTTTTGGCATCCTAGGAGCCTGCCTTGACACTGTACTCAACTATTTTAACAATCATTTCTTGCCAAAGAATAGGTGCCAAGTGCTGTATAAATCTGGAGTGAATTATGAGTTATGAGTGACCCAGGGTCCACGTTCAGGAAGCCAAGCGTTCTCTAGCTTTTCAATGTGCTGCAACGTCTCATGAAGTTCGCCACAGAGCCAGCGTGCGGCACCCCCTGGGATGGTTGTGGCTACCCTGCCACGTGACTCTCATCTAAACGCCGATGCAACCTGAACCTCTGGGGCACTGAGACGCAGAGCAATCTCGTGAAGGAACATCCCACCTCATCTGTAGCTGTTGAATGTTCACATGACGAATAGCCCCCTCTGCCTCAATGCCTCCATCTATAATTTCTCACTCCAAAGTAATATATTACCATATTAATGTGCTTGGAAAGGGCAGTACTTCACAGAACAAAGTTCAAGTTTATTCCAAGTGCAATCTCTGAGGAGACGCACCATGTAAAGACAAAGACATCGTGCTAAGAGTAATATAGCTTTCTCTTCTCACTTAAATAACTTTTTGCATTCAGCATAAAAGTCACAAAAATCAGTGGTATTACACAGTCACAACACCCGATTTCCCTAGGTTCTTTCTCACTCCCAGTTGCTTCGGTGCCCCGTGCACACTGGGTGGACGGGAAGTTTCCGCTTGTGGGAGTTTCTGGGAGGCACTTCCAGTGTTAGCCACTAGAAGTCCTTAGCAACACACACTTGCTGGGCGAGAGGAGAGGGGAGAGGAGCACAGATGAGAAAAAACAGGGCAGGGAGGAAATGGGGGTGGAGGGCAGAGGAACAGAAGGGAAAACGAGACAAAATCACAGAGGCAGAAGTTAGGGGCATCAAAACAGTGAATGCACCAGGCTGTTGTATCTTATCCAAAGATACATTTTTTAGAGCAGTTAAGAAATTTCAAATCAGACAAGGACTTTTTATTTTATGCAGACAATTGAATAAACTATCAAGCCATGACTAAACCCTTATTCATTCACATTTCTAGATTAACTGGGATTTAGCACTATTAGAAGTGTCCGTATTTTCCCAAGTATGTTTAAATGGCTGGGGGAAAACAGAAAGGGACTCTGGAAAAACCAGGGTTCCTATGACCAAAAGACTGATTATGAAGTCCATGTACAGGTTTAAAATCTTCATCCTACTATAAATTGCTGGCAAAGTTTTAAAACCGTTGGATAGCTTTGGTTTCACAACGTACACAGAATTTCAAACGGTTGAATAGAATTGGGGTTGCTCTTTTTCTGTACAGTATTCAGAGCAAGTAAAAATTACTGAAAACAAAACCCAGAAGCAAAACTACCCTAAAAAGGAACTCCATTGCAACTATAAAACTATCCAGAAAAACTATATAATAATTCCTACCAGGTCCTGTCGTGATATATCATGCTGTGCTTTGCTGTGTGGAGAGCATGAATCCAGTAAGTTCATGTAACAATAATAATCTTGCTATTTCTCTGTTTTATGATCAGCCTCGCACCATCAGAAGCTGCCTCAGGGAAGAAGGTGGTGTGCTACCCATCATTTCCTACGTGATTACCGTGGGAAGCCGTATGCGACCCTGCCACCCCGAGCAAGCGATGTCCCAGCGTGTGACGAGTTTGCTCCTCGGTCGTCTGTTGGTCCTGCACACACAACCCCATCCTCCCTGGGGCCTTCAGTTACGCCAGCCTCTCACACTGTAAAACACTTCTCTGCTCGCTTACCGGTAATGATGATGTGCTTACATGACAGCCTCCTATCATCTCAGATGGCACCTAGCGTTCAAGTATCCACTGTGATTACGGGAGCAGGAAGGGATACGTTAGGGATGTAGCAACTTGGAAAGGAACTTCCTGCTGGGCCTTTGGGCAGCCAGGCCCAGCCCAGTGGGAAATGTGGTGGATGGCCAGCCCCTCACTCACTGCTGCCTCCAGTAAATGTCTGGTAAGAGGGATGAGGGGCCAGGGCATCACCGTGACTCCCCAGGTCTGGGAAGTTTTAAAGACAGCGAATGCAGAAGCTACGTCTTGGATGGAGGGAGAGTCTCCAAAGAACTGATGAGAATGGCTGAAACCCTGGCCTGCATCATCCCTGCAGGGAGAAAGGGAACATTGAACTTGTTAAACCCAAGTACTCACTGAGCAAGCTACTTCCGGAGGGCAGGTTAGGAACTTGAAGATGCTCCATTGACTCTTTCATGTCGCCGAGGACCATTCAGAGTTCTGACATGTTCATTTAAAACTATTATTACTAATTTAAATTTCAAAGGATACAATTTGAATTAAACATAGTACCACTTATTACTGTGCATTTCTATCGAGCCTTTTCTCCAATGGGCTCAAGGTGATTTAGGAACTCCTAATCAACAGAAGGTAATTCAATCGTAGTACTGGTGTAAGGTATCATTAGTTCCTCTCGGGTCTGCGATAACTAAGTATAGAAGCTGGTTAACAGAGAAAAGCAGTTTGAGGTTTCTGTGTAATGAAAAGCAAAGTTTTTGAGCACAATGCGGTGTCCACAGGGTTCCCGGAACAGCAGCACTAGAAGACAGTAACGCACAGACCAGCTGCTGCAGTATTCGCCCTTCACACCCAGGCATCCTTTCCGGAGGTGACTACATTACTCACACGTTCCCCTGCCCCCCCTTTTCAGAGCAGAGAGACGACCAGCTTAGCAAAGTGGTGTGAAACCTCACCTTCTGCTCTTCATTCACTTTGTACTTTCAAACCTGCCTTGATGAGATGGAGCAACCACACGCTACCCACACAGCCACGCTGCTGCCGGGAAGTCTGGAGTGATGTTAAAACATGCGCACGTGAAGGTCTATGTGCTTCTAGCCTTTGAACACTCACAATCATGTGATAATGACCACCACTTATTGAGACTTTATTACGTTCTGGGCTGTGGACACGTAACCTCCTGACCAAGGGGTGGTGACACTATGCCCAATTTACAGATCAAGAAATGGCCTTGTCCACGGTCCCAGAGTGAGCACCAGAGCAGGGACTCCCTGCTCACCCTTTGTGCTAGTGCCACCCCCGGAAAGGCGCCACTCAGCTCCTTCCCGGGCAGCGATTCCCAATCGGTGAGCCGCAGAGTCCTTAAAACATGCAACACAGACTATTTAGTCAGGGGCACTGACCTCTTTTCCTTTACTCAAGTAAAAAAAGGACAACAGCCAACACCACAACAGCCATCAGTGTGAATGAATCAAAATAACACCCAATTTTTTGTCAGATCAACAAAAAATATATTCTTCGGTGTGCCGCAGAATTTTAGTAATTGGTTCATGCGTGCCGTGAAAGTGGCACAGAACGGCCGTCCTAGAGCGCCCGCACGCCCTCCACCCCTGGTTTCTAGTCACGACGTCTCCGTATGAGAACAGCCCTGTACACGTGTATGCCCACTCCACACACACCGGCTTGGACGGTCCGTGTGAGGCTGTGCTCAGGAGACGGGCCTTGACAACACACACCAGAGCAGGACTTCTGCTGGGCGCCAGGTGCTCCGGGTCGGCTCAGGGTGGCTCGTGAGATAACGCAAACAAGGGTTTCCCAAGGTGGGGTCGGAGCCGGCGGGCGTTGTGTGCTTCCAGGTTTCTTGCCTCGGGAGCACAGCCGTGTGTGTGTGGCTCACTCACTAGGGTGGGTTCAGTGTCAGAGATGAGGTGGGTACAAAAATGGAGAGAAGGTGGCTGTCTGGCATTCAAGGACTTCTCCGCTCAACCCGCCAGGAGCCTGTGCCCACCTGTTAGCTCATATGACAACTGATTTATGAACATGATTTGGAAAATCGTAAAACTTCCCTGAATCTGGCTCCTCTCCTGGCCATGGGAGCAACTAAGAGCCCGCGCCTACTCTTCCGCCCCCTCTCTATTGCTCAGTCTGCTCTGTTTTCTTACTAGGACACGTCCAGCTTGAAGTAGGCCTTTCAAACACGGTAAGGAATTCCCTGGTGAAGCGTAGGGGAGACATCTAGGGAAAAAGGTAAATGCTCTGGGGAGCCGGGACCCTCACGCCTGCCTTCCTCCCACCTGTTCTAGGCCCAGCCCCTTCTGCCTCTGGCCCCACCCTCCCCCCCCAGTGTCCGGAGGTGCCCACCAGTCTCAGGTGCCCTGCACTCCCTGGACTGGCAAGGCCACCACTCAGTGCCTCGGGACTGGAGGGCTAGGTTAATACTGGGACAGCGACTCCTCCTCACCAGCCCCCAGACCTAACTCTTCCAAGGAAGGCTACTGGTGATGATACAACTCAGTCCTGTTCAGGGAAATGGAGACACTCCAGGGCAGAGACACATAGTAGAAAGGACACCTGACACCTGTGTCCTGGACATCAAGGTCACTTTCGCTCATTCGTTCACACATACATTTCGAGTGCCAGCTCTGTGGTGAGAACACAGTGGAGAGCAGGACACAGGCAGTTCCTGCCATCCCCGAGCTCAGAGGTGGGGGAGCGGGAGAGAGGGAGCTTACGAAAAAGAATCAGTCACACCAGTGAACGCAAAGGCTGCAGGGAGAGTAAGGAGACCAAGAGCAGGAAGAGTCACAGGGTGTGGGAACCGCAGGGAAGCTCCTGAGCAGCTTCCCCGCTGAGAGAGGGGCTGGGTCTCCGCCTCCTGCACCCTGTCTAATCCCTCCCGTGTAAGGCAGCTTTAAATAGAATGCGGTTAGCCAGGCCTGGGGGTGATAATTTGAGAGAAAGCCCTCCTCCTCTCTGTCAGGGAGCGTGAAAGGAAACCCGGGGTTTGTAGAGAAGATGCAGAACCTCCGCCCAATTCCCCTTTCTCCACCCCACCCTCCCCCTCCACAGACAAGAACTGCTTGGTCTGACTGAGGAAAGGAGCACCTCTCAAACTCTGTTCTTCGCCTGATTTTTTTTTAATGCCTTCTTACCAAGCAGCACCATTGTGATTATGCCTCTCACTAAATACGTGTGAAGTTAGATACACATTTTGTTGGATTATACACAACTCTACTGACACAGCACGCTCGCCTTGTGGACGCTGTGAGAAATCAGAGCTAACTTCAGTTTTCCTGGCCTCCACTGTCTTCAGGTTCCTGCCACCAGAAGGCCAGCAACCAGTGTTGCTGCTCTGGGCTCCCTGCTTTTCCCAGGACAAAGGCGCTCAAGTGGTTGCAGCCCTCACCGCCTACTGGGTTAACAAGCAGAATGTTCTTATGGACCAAAATTCAAAATGCACTTAGTACATTATTTTAAAAAGAGAGAATAAAATTACATTGCAATTCAAGCTGGCAAATGTGGATTTGGAAACCAGTGCATCGAACGAAGTACTCTAAGGACCTTTTCTCTGGTTCTTCCTGAGGGGCTGGCAAACGTTTTCTGTGAAGGAGCAGACAGCACACATTTTTGGCTACGTTTGAGGCTTAGTTTCAAAGCTGTTGCAACCACTCTGCCGCTGCCGTGGGAAAGCAGTCAGAGAATACGTAGTAAATGAGGCTGCGTTCTAATCAAATTTCACTTATAAACGCAGATTTGAGTTTCATATGATCTTCTCATGTCATGAGACGCTACTATTTAAAAAAAATTTCTAGTCGTTTAACACGCAAAAAAACATTCTTGACTCGCCCACTGCAAAAAGGTGACCCCAGACTGGCCCTCAGGCCGCCAGGTCCAGCCCCTGCTCTGACATGTGATGTGATGACCATCTGGTGACACTGGACTAACAGTGTTCAACGGAACACAGTTTGATTTGCTGCAGGTGCATCTTAGAAAACAGCCATTAAAAAGCAAGTGCAGTTGGTATTTTAAAAGGACAACCAGGTGCTACAATACATGTAAGCAAAGAAAAAATGATTATGGAGAATCTTAACAATGGTTAAACCCTTTCACGAACTCCCAACAAAGACAGGGCTCAGTTTCAGGAAATCAACTAAAAATTATTAAGTACCATCCCAGTTGCACTTCGCTACATCCTCAAATAACCATCTGTAGTCACGGAGACAGGTTTTGGGTTTTGTATTTCTTTTGGCACCAGATGACTGACTGGTTTGTGCCATTTGATGACATAAACGAGAATGTAACTACATTTGAGCACTCGCCAGTGGAGAAGGGTAATAACCGTAAACTAGAATGATCAACGCTGATTTCAGAGTTGAATTAGCAATCAAACTTGAAATAAACATTTCTGTAAGTAGATAAAGGATATCCTACATAAAATCTCCATATATGAATGTGTAACATTTCGCCTCAAAGATTTCACCAATACCAAATGTAGTAGGGAAATAAATATTTTAAACCATGTTATTTTTAAGTTAACTGGTAATTAAGTTTGTAGAGTTAAACTCAACTCCTTAGCACATCATAACGTCCACCCACCGAGTTTACTGTAAGTAATTTTTTTATGGTTCAGAATTGAAACTGCTCTAATTAAGTTAGAAAAGACTCTAAAATCATTATTTAGTGCTATTTTTATTCCTGATAAATTTGGGTGGTGATACAATCAGATTTCTGGTATAAAGGTGGTTATTTTAGTGGGGTGAGTGGCATTCATTATTTCACAGCAGTCTGGGGGAATATAAGTGAACAGGATGAAAACCAGTCGCTATTAAAATAAAAACCAAGTGACAGTCCCTGCAGTTCCCACCGAGAGAGCAGCTCAGGTGGGGAGATGGAAGGTCCCCACCCAGGCATGACCGATGGTGAGGCTGAGGGTGAGCCCTCCCACCCACGGGAAAAGGAGGAGCAATGAATCCTCAAGCTGACCTGAATTTCTTCAGTCTTACGAACATGAGGCCACACGTAACATGTCAACAGAACAGGCTTCAAAGCTTAGACAGCGCCAAAAGGTATTAGTAGGAACACACGCAGCCATGAAGAAAAATTGCTGCCTCATTGCTTGACAGGCTGTGCTAAGACGCCTTTATAGGTTTTCTTTCCCCAGCTCGTGACGGGGAGCATCATGGACAGGAAAAAAAATCAGAAATGCGAAGGTCTTACTGCTCCACACGAAGATGCCAGAGGTGGCTCAGGTGTCTACGATTGTACTTTCTCAAAAACAATTCTGAAATATAAACTGGTTATTTCAACAGCTTCGTTTTTATGAAGGCGATTCCATCCAAAAGACCCCATTTCTTAGAGAGTTGTCTTCTGAAATGTGATCCCACATCCAAAGAGCATGTGGGACCATGGAAGAGCTCATTGCTCCGTTTACAAACCTGTCTGTGTACTGCCACTAACAATTTTACACGGGCGTCTGATGTAATGTCAGTCTTTCCAGTTCAACGCTGCTGAATTTCTACACGGAAAAGCACTGAGTCCTTCTAAATTGCACACGAATCCATGGCAATAAATCAAGCTAATCTGTGATGAGTGGGTCTTACAGGTACAAAGTCAGGGAATGATGTGGAGAACATCAGGATCCTAAACAATAAAATTATATTACCACTGCACCTTACACGCTTTCTAAACTCAAACCTGAATATGAGCGACAATGGAGCACAAAGAGATATTAAACAGTTTATTTACCCTTTTGATGAATCTTTAACAAAAAGTTCTGTTGAAACTAAGTTTGTATTTGCAACTCCTACTGGCTAACTGTAGCCAGCACTTTGAAGCCAGTGTGGTTAAAATAATCACTCAGGAAATTATTTCCACGTAACGCACTGGAGGACATTCTGAGCCCCACTTGGGGCCAGGCTCAGATGGCGAAGGCAGCCACCTTTCCAGGTGGGATGTAGCCTCACAATTGGTTTCATATCCCCGACTCCCACTCTGATCAAAAACTGCCACCCTTAGGAAACTAAGTTAAACAGTGAAGGTACGGTTGGTTACTGGCTCCTCTAATGGAGTATTACCAGCGAGTGGCTGGTGCTCCAAAGTGGCGCCCCCAGACTTGGGGGGATCCAAACTTTTACCCGCCCTCTGCAAGTTCACAGCAATGGAGACGAATACCGCGTGCATCGATCTCTCTCTAAGTAGCCAGCACACACTGGCAGAGTCCCCTCAGTGCCAGCAGCACACAGGGTCAAGCAGAGACGTAGCTCCGCTCTGGGCCGAAGGTGGGACCAAGCCAGAGGGCTCTCAAACACAGGGGAGAAGCAGGCTGAGGCATTAATGAGCCATGAGATGCATGTTCTAGGTCAGCGAGTTTTCAATTGTGTGAAGCTGAAAGGATTAGGAACTCACGCTGCATAAAGACACACAAATCAATCACACGGGGAAGTCCAGTCAGGCTCTTTGAGCCTTGGACCACCGCTTTTCTGCCTGAAACGGATTTCCACAAAGGAGGACAATCACACCCACAGACCCAGACGCAGAAAAGACACCATTCTGCGAACACTACAGAAATAACGTCACCCTTTCACATCAAATGATTCTGGATGCTGTAAAGACGTTTTCCTTTTAAAGGGCTGTACAGTATTAACAAACAGTGTTTGATGCATGTTTCAAGAGCAAGTAAAAATTTTTGATTCTGGAAAACGTTAATTGCTAGAGGAACACATGCATGAGGTTTATGTCCTTAAAGTTATCCCCGCCTTCATCCCTCTCTTGGCAATTATGAGGCTTAACGTAAATTCTTCATCGAAACACACCCACGGGATGTTGCTGTTCCAAGATGCTCTAAGAAGAACACGACCCACCTAACGATGACAGTCAAAGGAACAGCGACCTGTCTCTTACTATTGATCACCATATCCCTTTAGCTGCTCTAGTTCTGAAAGTTGTCACTTCATGCTTCTAGCTCTACCTGCTGGCTCTGAGACATCCGGGCCTTTCTCCAGGTGACATTTCAGGAAGTCTGGCTCTATGACAACCCAGAGGATGGGTGCTGAGAGGAGGGGATGCTGCAGTCCGGGCAGCCACGGCAGAAGCAATAACAGGGGTGTCCTGGGGATGGGGTGAAACTATTTTTCCCACACATGCTGCAGTGTTTTAGAAACCGTTTTTGCCTTGGGGGCTTTCCACCTATGCAAACAGCGAGTTTCAGAGCCTGGGTGAGGAGCAGCTAGCTCATTAAAAACAAAGACACTTCTCAGATTTAAAGGTCAAATTAGATTTTGATTCAGGTTTCCACTAAAAACGACAGGCTTGAAAGTAAGCCTAGGTCAAGGAGAAACTACTTTCTCGATGATTTCAACCTATGAAGCAGCCCTGGAGCTTCACGCCCTTGGGTGGCGAAGACTGCCCTCCTGCTGCCAGGGGCTTGCATCTCGGGCAGCAGGAGGGAAGGGCAGGGCCAGCTCTGGTCGCCCTGAGTGACTGGACATGGAGCTGGGAATTCCCCCTACGGAGTGGACCAAACTCAAGGTGCAGGGCAGGGAGGGGGGAGCACGGTGAGCTTTAATAAGGACACAGAAGACTTCTGCACCCGTTCTTCTCTGGGCAACTGGTGGCCACTTTGTAGAGGAGCAGAGGGAAAGAAAGTCTGAGGGGTGGAGCTTTTCCCCTGAAAAGCGGAGCATCTACAGTCCAAACGCAATGAATGAAGTTTACCAAACTGAATTAAAATTTAGGAATACCCACCTCTCACTGAGAGAGAAAGAGAGAGAGAGAGAGAGAGAGAGAGAAGCTGCATTTTCATCACCATCTGAAATTCAGTGTGAATTCTGAACTCAAACTCTGCCATGGGGACATAAGGTGACGAGGGGCTGCATTAGGACGATGGCCACAGAAATGCAGCGACAGCCAGCACTGGCTGGTCTGCGCAATCAGAGCCCGTTCACTCCGAGTCTAACAGGAACACGGAGTGAGTAAACAAGGGTCAGGAAGTGAAATGCCTGCCCGCAGCTTTCAAAAGCCACCAGTGCATGTCGCGGCTGACCAGAAGAACTGTGTGTATCACTCACAGAGAAAATACCGAATTTTAAAGATGCACATGGTCCTCTTTTCTAAAGTTTCCTTGAGACAAAGAAGAACTTAGCAAATAACTCATGGAGGTATCCTTAGCCACTGCAGAAACAAGAACAAAATATTCTATACTTGCCATCAAGAAGAGAATATATATCAAAAACAGACTCTGAAGGAAGTATACAAGAACAAAACCCACGTCTAATATGGAATTTGATGGAAACACAGGAAGTCATTTCTCTGCTCTTGCAAAGGAGGAAAAACGACTAAGGTACTTCAGAGATCTCTCATCGAAGATGGAGTAGTGTTCTTTTGCATAAAGCATAGCTTTAGAAAGAAGTTCCCTAACTTTTTCTAGAGCTTTACATTTCAGGTGTATTTTATATATATTGTCTACCAGATTCCGGGAAATAAAATGTTTGAAAAATCTGTAAGCTTGCTCTATCCCTTGAAAAAGCAACAGAAAAGCTCTAAACTGAGAAGCAAAACAGTAGAGACCCCACCAAGCACCTGGCCTCAAACCACGGCACCGTACAGTTGCCCACCCCTGCGGCGGCCTCGGTTCAAATGCAAAACCAACTGACGCCAACAGCGGGCTCCCAGGCCCCACACACCCACACGGCACCAAGCTGTTACGCCCTAGCTCACCGAGAAACTTTAAATCGGACTGGTAACATGTCAGGTGACACAGCAGCATGCTCAGTACCAGTTATCACTTCTTGTCTGAGGACACCATCTGACAACATATTGGTCCCCACTGAGGTGTTCGTCTCTGTCCTCCCAGAGGTCTTGGAACTGGGTGTCCAATTACATAGATAAAAGAGCTATATGAGGAAGTCTCTTCCAAGAGGACTGTCAGGCCCTAACATGCTTCTCTTCAACTGTTCATAACTTAGTATCTGGTGTGTGTATGTGTGTAAGGATATTTCTAAATACGTATTCCTCACTGGTTTCTGTGGAGACACGTATAACTAGAAAACTGGAGCAGAAATACAGTCTTATAATCACCACCCTGGGCCTCACCCTGAAGGACTACCTTGCAGAAGTTTCCAAATCTCCCTGCATCCGATTCCTAAGAGGCAGCCTGCTCTGATGATACAGGGGATGCTGTCATGACTTTTGTTTTTGAATCCTCACCTGAGGGCACGCTCACTGACTTCAGAGGGGGGTAAGGGAGAGGGAGAGAGAGGGAGAGACACTGGTGTGAGAGGGCAACACTGATCCGTCGCCTATCGTATGTGCCCCCGACTGGGGGCCAAACCTGCAACCCAGGTAGGTGCCTTGACCGGGAATTGAACCCGTGACCTTTCGGTTTATAAAACGATGTTCCAAACAACTGAGCCACACTGACCAGGGCTCATCGTATTCTTTTAAATATTTCTTTCCCTCTCTCATTGGCTTGGTAGCAGTTCTGGAGTGGCTCCGTGGTACGTCACTGGGCGGACCTGCCCTGTCACCAAATTCAGCTACAGCCTTCGGGATTCCGCTCTTCCCTCTGCGGCAGGATACACCCCCTTTCCTTATCCATTTTATTTTTATTTTTCAGCTCAGTCTCACTCCAATGCATCATATTCTATCTGGCCCTTTTGTTTTGTACTGGATAGTTACAAAAGCTGGGCAAGCTGACACCTCTGATTAAAAGAAGCGTTTCATGTCAGGCTCGGAGGCAGGAGAATGATGAAAGGAGTCACAGGGGAGATGGAGATCAATAGTAACCCCATCACAGGTCATCTCCAGCTTGGTCCAGAGGGGCACACTCCACCAGTTATGAATTGTGATTTATTTCTTCACTGCTTTAAGCGGTGGCACAACAACACACACGAAACCACACTGGCAGCATAAAGCAGACTGGTCCTGTATCTCATGCCAACTACCAGCATGCCTGTGTTTCATATCCACATTTGATTTAAAGAACTCAGTTTCCGTTCTGACTGGTGTGGCTCAGCGGGTTGGGCATCGTCCCGCAAACGGAAAGGTC
This sequence comes from Artibeus jamaicensis, assembly GCF_021234435.1. Taxonomy (NCBI): domain Eukaryota; kingdom Metazoa; phylum Chordata; class Mammalia; order Chiroptera; family Phyllostomidae; genus Artibeus; species Artibeus jamaicensis. The sequence goes on along the minus strand of NW_026521871.1, from coordinate 32,854,919 downwards.
ACCAGTTGGATTCCAGGTTAGGGCACGTGCCTGGGCTGCAGGCCAGGTCTCAGGTTAGGAGTGTGTGAGAGGCAACTGATCGATGTTTCCCTCCCACATCGATGTTTCTCTCCTTCTCTTTCTCCCTCCCTTCTCTCCACTCTAAAAATAAATAAATAAAACCTTTAAATAAACTTGTTTCTATTTAAGGCATATTTAAAGTTATGAATTAGAAGACACGACTTAGTAATGTACGTAAAAAACATTCACAGAGAGTAAATAACAACCTCTTAGACAAAGCACCTTGTTCCTTTCGATGCTAAAACAGTACCATTCTCCACTGGGGAAACGGATTGCCCAGAGAACAGATAAGGGAACTGAGATGACGAGAATGAATTCATATACAATCTCTGAACAGAGGACGGCTGCCTGAGAGTCCACCGCCGAACTGACGGACAACCAGCCTGCCCATAACTGAGGTGGGTGTCATTTCCTTTACTTTTTTCTCTTCTCTCCTTTCCATTCGCTAAAATTGCATCTCCAATTTAATTACAGTGGCTAAAGCACATTCCATATTACATAAAAATTACAGCAAGATCAACAAAAAAAATCTAATGAACAAAATAAACCAACGAGCAAAATAGAGCCAGAGACAGGGAAACATGGAACAGAGTGACAGAGGCTGGGGGGAGGGGGAGGGGGGAGGAGGAGGGCAAAGGGGTAAAAATAGGGACAACTGTAACAGAATAATAATTTAAAAAGAAAAAACTTTTTTCTTTTAAAAAATCTTACTGTGCCCTGGTTGGTATAGCTCAGTGGATTAAGTGCAGGCCTGTGGACTAAAGGATCATGGTTTAAATCCCAGTCAGAGCACACGCCTGGGTTGCAGGCCAGGTCCGAGCAGGGAACACACGAGAGGCAACCATACATTGATGTTTCTCTCCCTCCTCTCTCCTTTCATTACCCTCTAAAGATAAATAAATAAAACCTTTAAAAAAATAAAAAATCTTACTGTGATAAGAACACTTATCGTGAGCTCCACCCTCCTAACCAATTTCTACTGCACAGCACGTGGTGTTCCCAGACCTCTAGAGTCTATTCATCTGCGTGTGGATCAGCAGCTCCCCAGCCCTCCCCCAGCCACGGGTACCTACCGTTCCAATCTTTGTATTTATGAATTTGACTATTTTAAAAAGCTTAAATAGGCAGAATCAAGCGGTACTTGTTTTTCTGTGTCTGACTTATTTCACTTAGAGAACAGGACTCAACGCCCGATGAAAAAGCTTACAGACAACTTTCTTTTCATGTCGCACTTCGCAAGATATTTACATTTCCAATATTTTCTTTCTATGGAGGAAGAGTGCTGACTCCTTGGTCTCTCTCTGATACTAGGTATCTAGTAAAAAAATTTTTTTAAATTGAACTCTGAAACAGACAGTAAATCTGAAACTAACAAACACAGGTAGTTAGGGTAGTAAGGACTGCTCTCATCAACGTTAGAAGGACGGTAAGAATCGCTTCGGGTTAAAAAGATGGGAATTAGACGCTGACGCTGATGGGAGGGGGGAACGTGGTGCTGAGATGCTGGTGCGGATTGGCTCTTAAGGGAGTTATGAATCATAAAGGACATGCAGTGGTTCGCCAGACTCTCAGTTTACATAACCATTCCTATTTCTGAGTGTGTTTCGCCCTGTGAAGTCACCTCTTCTTATCTTACCTGTTGAAATCTGACTTCTTCTAAAGGTCTAGCTCAAAAGCCTTAAAGTCTTCCTAATCCCTAAACCTAAGATTGAACCTTCTCTCTCATATACATCCAAATAATTTGTTTACATATTTTAATACCAATCAATCGGTCAATCATCTATCATCTTACTATCTAAGGGTACTCTCCATCCCTTCCATTGAACTGTAAACTTCTCAAGGGGAACAAACAACGCGTGGTCCTCCCCACTCTCCACACCGGTCCAATCCCTATTTTTGACAGCCCTTCCTGTCTGTGTTGTCTAAGAAGGTGCCTGTACTTCTCTTTCCTCTCCCCGAATGGCTTTGACAGCTGCCTTCCTGAACTAGGTCCCAGGCCCAAACCTCACCACTTCTGGGACCCAAGAAGATATCACAAATTGCTGAGTAAAACGACAATCAGGGCAGTTTTGAAGATCTGTTCTTTGATGGTAGTCACAAAAGCCATCAGAACAATCGAGGGGCCACAGGCATGGTGAGCACACAACTAATTATCTAAGGAGGTACTTCTACAAGTTGGAGGGAGAATGTTACTAATTATGCTGGGACAGCAGGTGTCTAGGCAGGGTCCATTCCAGGAAAACCAGGACACGTGGCCGGCTAGGCATGGGCATTCTCTTCCGGTCTCAATGCAGGCTCACGTGTTCCCTTCGCCATCATCGACTCCTCCGCGTCCTCTCTCCTCACAGACACGGACGTAGCTGCGATATGCTAGTCTGTTAATAAGAGCTTAGATGCTGCAGAGTCATCACAATCCAGACAGCATCAGTCTGTACACCCTTAGGAGCGAGCACAGCACTGCCCCCACCGGAGGGTGAGCTCAGCAGTGTAGACCGGCAGTGACCGGAGTTCTGCAGGGTGATTCCTCAACCACCCTTACTTCTCACTTGGGGTCTTCAAATTAGAGATGGGAATAGATGGGAAGTCGACAAGATGAGATAAGATCTTGTTTCTAAGGTTATTCTGGGATTAAGTTCAACATAACATTACAAAAACTGAAGAGCTAGATTTAAAGTTACAGGCTGTGAAAACCTGTAGTGCATTTTCCATCAATGTTTAACCTTTGTCACAGGTGAGAGACCATTAAGTCACTAAAAAACGATGGTAAAATGTCACAAGAGTTCTAATATTGCTTTAGCAAAACTACAATTTCTAAAATTCAAGTAATTTGAATTAATTCTAAGTATTTTATAGCTTGATTTATCAGCTAGAATTAGAAACAGAACAAATCAATAAAGCTAGGGGCAGAATTCAGCACAGCTATTCCAATTAAACCTCACGGAAGAGTAGTTCCACAATTTAAAAAATGTAAGTAAGTGCATACATTCTGTCTTATCACTTCCACAACAACACACATCGTCAAAATAAGAGTCACATAGCCAGTGTTATCATCTGCCAGCCCAGGACAAGGAAGAAGCAGGGACCCGACCATCACTGAATAATTCCGTGCCCGATGTTGCTCTACAGGGGCTCCTGGAGCCCTACATGGGAGGCCCACCAGGACAGACAGGACAAGGGTTAGTCCCCTACCCCCTGAGAACCTGGTCGAGACCACCCTCCTGTTGGGGGTCAGCTTCCAGCCCCTGACCCAGGTCCTGGGTGCTGGCCCCTGTCCAGTCTGTCCTGTCACCGCCTGCATAGGGTACCACCACCGCTCTTGTTAGAAAGGTTTCCATGGAGGCTGGTCACCACGTGACTGCCATAGCCATCAGTGAAATCCCTGAGGGGAGTACGTTGCGTTAGATTCTGGTCAGTGAAATAGGTCTGTAAAACGTCTAATGATTTTATTTGTGGCTTCACCTTAAAAGGCATTCACAGATACCAGCTAGCAGCTGCTTGGCTTCGTCTCATAAAACTTAGGGTCGGGAAGTAACTAGGTAGCCTGGGTCGCAACACGGAAGAGCTCTTCAAACTTCCCCACATTTACCACTTCTTCCTGCATCTCCATCTTCCCCAGAAGGCTCTCAGCACGAGCTTTTTGTGGTGACGTCCCTCCCAGTGGCCCCATTTCCTTCCAGTAGCCAGATGCCCCCTGAGGACAGGGGCCCAGCGTGGTGTTTCTCACGGACATCAGCCCCTGGCCTGCCTTCCTCCTGCAGGTTGACTGACACTCTCTAGGTCGCCGGCAGCGTCCCAGGTCCAGTCCTTTATAGCTCTTATGCGACCACGAACTCTAAGCCGGAAATAGCAGGGATAAAAAGCATCTGCTATAAAGTGTGGCTGTTGTGCAAGAACCTATGAAAAAGATCAAGTACCACTTTTTTTTAAGGTATGAACTGATAAGCTTTTTAAAACCTTCTATTCTTCCGACTTACACTTCCAAGAAGTGAAGAAAATCAAGAACAAAAGATCTTCGGAAATGGTGTTTTTGGATATGGTACCCCGTGGTCAAGGCGGTTTGTGAAACAGGGCACGCTGCGTCCACCACCCTCTTGGGAACTCACTGTGCTTGCAAATAAAGGGCCCGGAGAAGCCTGGCCAGGAAGATGTCTGGTTAATTTCGTTCAAACCAGTACTTCCCCAAATTATTTCAGCAGCAACCTTTCTCCATGTGACATTTACTGACATCCTAAGAAACCAAGGTTCCTCTGAACACAGTGTGGGAAATGCTGACCTAAAGTGCTGTTTCCTTTTCTTTGAATTGCAGAAATCCCTCCGAACTGCAGCTTTCGGAGCAATGAATGAAACACTTACAAATATTTTTGTTACAGTGTATCATACCAGTCTTGTTTTGTTTTTGACCATGGCGTCCTGCATCCGAAGAAGCCCAGTGTTTTGTGGGGTTGGTTTGCACCATTGGTGCGGAGGAGGGGAGGCCTCTTAACCCTGAGCACCCTAAATGGTAAACAGTGAGAAGTCTGGCCCATCTGGGAGGGTCTTGTCCAACACCAACCTTAACCTCGACAGACTACAGATTAATTGCCAGCACTCAGGAGTTCTGAGAGCTTCGACTACATTGTGAGCTTGAAATGGGTGTGGTTCACCCACTAAATTCTTCTCCCTCAGAGTTATGATAAATCAAAAAGTACATTAAGGGCAGAATGTGATTAAAATAAAACACAAGATATACTGTAAGTACAAATATGCACCATTCCAGGTCTGCTCAGGATACCTCATTCGTGTTAAGCTGATTACAATTACAGGTGTCTCAGAGCACCGGCTGTTAGAAAGAACTCCGTCACACAGAGTGGAGTTATGTGATGGAAGCCCCGCCCCTTATGGCACTTAAAACGTATTTTTTTGAACATTAAGTTTCTCATCATTACCAGTTTGAAAAGTAAAAACAAAACAAAGTGAGTGAATCAATGGCTGGCTGCAGGGGAAGAGTTAAAAAAAACAACTCTTTACTATACCTATGTGGAAAATAGTATATCCTTTAGAAATCTATTCAGATACAGCTATTGAAGAGCAAGCTATGATTTACTCCGACTGGGGCAAGACTGCCTGAATCCCGCTTTCTAAAACAACGATGAAAACAGTAACCTGTTTCAAATCCTGCAAGGTCAGGAGAGTGGTTTTTCCAACACAGGTAAATGAAGCATGAAATAGGAAAACAGTCCTCCACACGAGTTCTTAATTATGCCTGGTGTGTTACCTAAGACACCTCTCTCACCTGGGCTACATAAGCGTACAAAAAACTGCTCACCGTGTCGTAGGTAGTGACGATCTTCTTCAGAACCTCAGGCACGATGCCCTGCAACTCCATGGTGGGATACGGCTCGCTGAGATTCAGGACCACCAGGGGTGTGTTTTCAGGCCCCAGAAAGCGGGGGGACACCGCCAACATGCACTGCATGAGATTGGCCACAGAGGAGAGGCCACACAGCTCCTTGAAGGACGCCACCGCATTCTGTGCCATGGGAAGGAAGGAGGCACTGTGTCACTGACCAGGCGTTTGTGGATGTCCCACTGGACACACTGGGTCACACCGGAACTGCCGAGCACGACAGTTGTCAGCCTTGCCATGACGGAGCTGGCCAACGATTATTTCATCCTGTGAAAACGGGCTCCTTTCCAAAGTAAATGCGATTATAGGTATTTGTAATACCAATTTATTACAATTACACAAAACGTAAACAAGTTAAAATCTTCCCGAGGGCAGAGCCTCTTTTCAGATCAAAGTTCAGAGCAGCGCTGAGGCTGATAGGCAATTATGAGCAAGCAAAAAGAATGGCTTCTCTGCAGTCACAAAAATGTAGAGATTAAGGGGAAAAATGAAATCAGGCTTAAAATAAGAATCGAGGAGGCCATCCATTCAAAAAGGAAAGGAGTATTTCTGAGGTAGGAACTGGAAACTCTCTCACCTGTCTACACCTGCTGGTTCCCAATCGAAAGGAACTTTGAGGATGTGGCGGTTCGTAGTCGGGTCTGCCCAGTGGGGGACCCTGTTACCCGTGGAACTTCCCCTATCGGTGTCTCCACGGACTTCACTGCTTCCCCACCCCCCTCCTTTTTCCCTAGTCACCAGACATATGCCGTGAAAATATCCAGACAGGAGGCCTTTCACCTCATTCCCCTCCACAAGCCACCTGTGGGTCAGTGAGCTGAGCCTCAGCTACAGCCGCTGGCTGTTACTTGTCCAAGGCCACCCAGTGGGCAAGTAAAGGAGTCAAGATTTTACTTGAAATCTGTTCATGTTGAAGCTTATGCTTTGAATAGTTATGATACAAAATCAGGCAAATTCTAATCCCAGTAGGAGTTGGGCTATTACTCCAGGCACACGGGGGCCCCGGGCTGAGCTGGACATGGCAGGGCGGGATGGAGACCGGCCACGCCCCGTGCTTCTGCTCTCCAATTCCCCGGTTCTGGGAAACGAGCAGCACTTTTGTTTTAAGTTTAAACATGTTCTTTTTATTAATATCATTTTAAGCATGGACAGCCAACTGCAGGTCATTTGGCTCAAAGGCACTTCAGTGCTGACTGCGTACAAGAATAATCGAGATGGTCCAATCCAGGGCGTGGCCTCCCGACCACTCCGTTGCACCTCCTTCACAGCACTCGCCTGTGTGTTTATTCACCTGCTTGCGGGCTGCTTCCCCTTCCACCGCCCGCCCCCAGCTAAGGTCATCTGGGCCTTCGCTGCTGCGCCCTCAGGCCGGGGCTGCCTGCGCTCAGTGCTCATTGAACATCACCACCTTGGGCTCCGCTCCGAGCACGTGGTTCTGGAAAGGTGAGGCTCAGGCTCTGGCAGGTCCTCGGGGATTCTGGGTCCCACGCACAGCAGCAGCCGTGGGGCTGGGGGCAATGTGGCTTGCTCAGAGCTGAGGGTTAACCAAGCCATTCTCACCCTCAGAAATGGGGGAACGCCCTTCGTATTTCTGGTATGCTTTACTTTGAAAGAACCAGAATAAAATTTCTCTACTGTGGGAAGGTGTTTTTATTAATGAGGCATCCAAATTGGGAGAGGGGTGAAATATATTGAATTTTCTGAGTCAGATCTCACTTGCCAGTGGCATTCTTCTTATAATAGTTATATACAGGGTGGGGCAAATGTAGATTCACAGCTGTTTGTGTGGAAAATACTACAATAATTAATTAATAAGAATACCAGAAGAACCTGTGTTTCATGTACTCCTCACAACTGTAAACCTACTTATGCCCCACCCTGTATATACTCACACATAAACATATAATCAGCTAATATAGTACATGTGTCTATTTAATAAACACACGCTGAGCAGCTGTCATGCACATGGACCTTCTCACCCTGGGACGGGCAAGGGCTGGTATCCCTGTGAGGTGGCCCTTGCTGCCCACTTCTGTGTCCCTCCTGCGCCCTCGTACACTGCTAGGCATGTGGTCGAACCTTAACTGCATACAGAATTCCTAGCTGCCTGCTGTTAGCCATTACAGAGTTCAGTGGGAATCACTGCATGTCTAGTAGGTATACATGCCACGTCTTTCACTTAAACAAGTAAATAGCTATCCTCTAAAATCAGCAGGAGGCTCAAAATGCAAACACATTGGCTTATATAAACACTTGCTACTTTCCCAGCAGAACAGCTCCATAAGAAAAGACTGGAACGTGTCCCTTTTATTTTGATAGGCCATCGGTGTGTGTTCCAGCTAAGGAACACTCAGAAAACCCAGAGATTCCCGTGGACACTACTAGAAAAAATGGGGGCACTGCTGAGCATTAATTAAAGGAGACCGAGACATGGTGTGCAGGACAACGATGAGACTGCTTTATTCTAGTAGGCTGCCCATGTTCTCGATTCCAGCTACGGTTTTGGAAATTTAAACAGGAGAATGAGACTTGTGGTAAACATTCTAGTAACCAAGTGGAATTTACAAATAATGTAACAATCAAATATACTACTTAAAAAAAAAACCCCTGCAATATTTTCATGAACAATGCACATGCACTAAGAAGGAAAACTGTTGAGTAAAACACTTAAGTTCTGGAACGTACCTGCATGTTCTCTCTCAGGTCTGTGGCGTCCCGGATAGGGGGCTGGGCGTTCTTGAACACCTCATCCACAGTTTTAATCCACAGTGTTCTCAAAGATGCGTATTCCCTGGATTTCTTCCCTTTCCTCACAGAAAGGCCCCTTTTGTGAGGTTTGCCTCCTCCTCTCCGGTTAGTGATGGCCACGTGGACAAACAAAGAGGCGTGTGCAAGGACCTCTCCAGTCAGTGACTGCAGGGGGACGTGGCGGTAACCCGTTTGTAAACATTCGAAGGGGATGGTGTACTGGCCGATAAACTCGTCCCCGATATAGTCATCATCTAGTACCACGAAGCGCACCATGGCCAGCTCTGGGAGGTTAATTTGAAATTCAAAGCTTTCATCAAAAATAGGAGCATCTCCATTCTGGTGCACTGTTTTTGTCCTTTGTTCTGCACAGTCGGCGGGGATTCCATGAATTTCCACGTAGACGTAAGGATCCACCACGTCACCTTTGGCACCTGACCCTTTGGGTTTGGGAAAGTTCTGCCCGCTGATGATTTTGATGTGGAGGAGCTGAGGTGAGACTCCTGGCACAGAGTCTTTCGTGTTGGCGCTGAAGAAAGAGACTTCCTCCCTCATGATGGCTGGCCGGAGGACATAGCCACAGTTCCCATTCTGCCTAAACCAGCCAATGTTCAGGTCCATCATCAGCCCTGGCGTCTGAAAGTTCATGGCTACAATCTGGCATCCACATTTCCAAAAATCTTGAGGGTTCATGTTACTGGAGTCAATCCTCATTGGGCTGGGAAAAACCCTGGCGAGGAAACGTTTGTTGTAGTTTACAAAGTCCCCCGGATTTTCATTGGCGTATTTGCTGGCGAGCACTTCGTTGAAAGAGCAGACTTCCCAGTACTTCTGCGCCTGGAAGGACACCTGAAACTCTTTGAACTGAACCGACTTACAGATGCTTACCAGCTCGGACAGCTCTTTGCAGAGCTGAAATCGCTTCACGGGCACATGGTTGGGCTGCTCCACGTTCTCTTTGCCCATCCTCTGAGACATCTCTGCTCCTTCATCTTCATCAGTAACGTCCCCTTCCATTCCAGGGCAGTTGGAGGACAGCTTCTTCGCTTTAATTAGTATCTTCCCTTTCAGGACATCTGGGGATGGCAGATAGGATTCCTCAACATTGGGGGATGTTGTATAGAGCTTGTCTCCTAAAATTTTCTTCATGTGTTGAACCATCACCTTCTGCTGCTTAATAGAACAGTGGTTTTCCAAACATAAGATAAGCGGATACTCTGAAGCGAAGAATGCATACTTGTTAATGATGTCAATGACGCTGCGGAAGACTATCTGAGAGGTCATGGTGTGGCCTGTGTAAATGACAGGTTCATTGTCGGGCCCATCCCACACGTCTAATTCAACACTCCGGCAACCCATTTTCAGAGCGCGAATGTATCCCGTGATATCAGAGGGACCTCGGAACTGATCCTCTATTAAGTACGTATTATGAGATGAGTTTATAAAGTAATGAGACAAAGGCTGCTTCATGTCCTGACACACCTTCTTATGTTCCGGGTCAAACAGGTAACAGTCAGGGGACATAAGGTAATTCGTGAACCCGTCTATGGAGAGCCAGCCCTTTTCCCGGCCCTCTCTGGATGGCTCATATTTGTGAATAATTTCAAGGCTTATTTCCTCATTTATATGTGCCACACCCTGCTCTGCCTCAAGAAACATCATAAGGTCCTTGGTATCAAGGAATTCTTTATTGCTTGAAAACTGAACTAAAAGGAAATAGATTTCAGGCCTAGTACAAAGCTCATGGAAAACCTCAACAAATTCTTCCTTCGTGACTTCGGTTCCAGATTTGTCCTTGGATTTGTGCAATTCTTTGAACTTAAGCTCAATTTTGCTAGTTTTTAAGCCGGGATTGAGGTTTCTGATACACTGCACCGCATGGCACAGAGCGATGTGTCCAACGTTATCTACGTCAATTTCACTAAACATCTGTGAAACCCAGGAAGTCCTCATGTTGTCTTGGCTACTTTCTAACATATCAAGGGTATGTTTTCCATAAGATATTAGGTACCGCAGTCCCGTCACCCAGATGTTCGCAACATCGGCAGAGTTGGCAACCAAATCAAGGGATTCATAATTCTCTCCGTAAATGACCGAAAACGCACAGTCTTCGGATATCTGGTCGGAAATGCCATTGCTGCGAAATATATCCGTATTTTTTCCTGTTCTCACTTCCTTGATGGATTTAATATCGATCTTGGCTTTCTCAGAATCCTTCTTGGATGGTTCCCACCTCAGGCTCTGCATGTCAGCGTCCAGTAAAAAATACCGGTGGTAAATTCTAGAGTTGGAGCGAACCTTTTTGAGTTCGGAACCCTCGACCATCGAGTTGATGCAGTCGCTGGCGCTGCTGATCTTCTTCTCGGTCGGCATGCTGCTGAAGGAGACTGTCTTCTTCCGTTCTCTCTTCTGTTTCGTGCCATCCTAGGAGAAGAGGAAATGGTGCATTAGAACCGTATCTGTGGAGAGGTCTATGTTCAAGACTAGCAATAAATATTTAATTTCCTTCAGGGAAAAAAAGGTCATGCTATTAGGATTTCCTATCCTATGTCCAATGATGAATGATACTCATTCATTCTAAAGCTGAGAAGAGGCCTTGGTGTTTCCGCCTAATACAAACAGAGAAGAAATCGTGATTGAATAATTGCAATCCATGGGCGCCAAGAAACACAATTTTGGTAACACCCAATCACATCTTGAAGAGAGAGCTATCTGCATAATTTTCAGGCCTCGGGGAAAAATGCAGATGTAGGACTCCTTGTTGAAAAATTACTAAGATTTCAAGAAGCTGACAGCAGAGCACCAAGGCACATGCAGGGCCCTTTCGAGTGGGGGGCGGGGGGTGGGCTGTGCAGTTGCACAGGCTACATACACAGGCCCATGAAGCAGGCCCCACTTGTGCATACCTTTCTCACACGAGTGTTTCTCAGAGGGTGGTCACTAGACCACTTGCCTCAGAATCACTCGCGTTACCGGGTTAAAACATAGATTTTCTACGCTCTGGTATCAGATCTCTAGGGAGCAATACCCAGGAACTGGCATTTTAGGCAACATTCTAGCTGATGGGGGATGCAACGAAAGTTTGAAAACCACTTCGACTCACTGAGACGCCTGGGCTGTTTCTGGAAACTACACACGCCTGATGACCAAAACCAGCTCAGTATGAACCATGTAATATGTAAGCAGACACTGGAATTCAAGCAGAATCCTAGCCCTTCCAAGTCTCAGATTGTCCCTGGTCCTAAATATTTCAGATCAACACGGTTTTACTGCTGCAGTTGTGTTGTAAATCTGGGTGCGAGGCCTGGATCACCATTACAGCTGGAGGTATTTCTAAAATTCCACAGTTGACTTTCTAAGGCCCATTACCAGGCACCAGGTGAATGTCACTTAAGTGTAAGCACTTCCACTGTTAACAGATTATTAACACTGCCAGGTGAAAATGTCCAGGCAGCATCTGTTTCTAAGGAAATGCACACCACCAGTAACACAGTCCTCAACCTTCCTCCATAACATAACAAGCGCCCACCTCGCGGAGCCAGGTGGATGTAAGTCCCTTCCTGTCCCGAGGCCTCTGTCATTCAAAGTAACAATTGCTCCAAGGCCCTCGCAGCATCTTTCTCAATCTTGGCCTCAAACATGATAATGCCTTTCAGGAGGTGCGCAAAGTCTGTGATAAATTTTCAGAAATTCATTATATGCATAAATAAGGGAGATGGAGGTTGGGATTATGTAACTTTCATGGCAATAAAAGGAAGAACATGAAAAATATTACCCGAAGGCAATTCTCACTTTCCTGCTCCGGAAAGAACCTATTTTGAATAAAATCTCTCAAAAAAAAAACCTGTGCTATTCTCTGCATCTCAAATTTTAAAACCACTTTTATTTTGTGACTAGCTATACTTCCAAAAGCAATTTGCAGGAGGTAATTAAACTTAAACTTTAAGACATATGGGTATCATTTCCCTCAGAGTTTCAAAATGAACCATAGAGGCCTCTGTGATCTGAATGCCAAGATAAAACAAAGAAGCCACAAGGCAGAGTATTTCTTTATAACTGTATCCTCAGAACAGTAAAGTGTAAAAGACATGAAGACTGTGGTAATTGTGTCCATAAGATATATTGTACCAGAGGTGCTCCAAATCCCTAAAGTGCAGATTTTATTTTATCTATTCAAGCAAGTTGGCATGAAATCTGTAACCAGCCATGCGTAACGGCATGAAACAAACGTAAAAATTTCCCATTTTTCAGAATGAAGGCTGTCTTTATCTTTAAAAAGAAACACCTTTAAAAAAGACAACATACTAATTAAGGGAGTTTTATAATCTTTATACATTATAGCCCAGAGGTATCACTAATAAAATGAGTCACGAAGTTAAATGGAGGTACTGATCCATTAAAAATGTAGACAGCATTTTTCAACATCATAACCTTTCATTCTGTCATTTTAAACGTATTGACCAATATTCAACTACCACTTGCCAATTTACTACAAATGATATATTCCAAATGCACAGGCGTCTCCATTACCAAGAGGGAAAAAGCCAGATGGCAAAGCAGGTTGACAGCGTACATACATGCTCCAGCACCCACACCTGCGGGACACTCCGCAGCTTAAACAAACACTGTACCTGTGGCTTTAAACTCGTTGCCTTGCAGTTCACAAGCCAGCCCAGGCAATGACTGGTGACTTCAAGCCATCGAAGCAGACCCATGAACACCAGCCTAGCACAGGCTACTGTAATGACAGCAGGGACTCCCCTTATCAGACACTTCCTGTCTCCTCTTCCCCTTCCATCCGCTGTTGCCTAGACCACCCCGTCCTCCCCACAGCATGCTGAGGCCTGGATGGAAGGCGCTGTTTCTCCTTCCTCGCTAGCAGATAAAGCTACTAGGAAGTTCAGAGAGAGGAGTGTGAAAGCTTAGAGACCAAAAAAGAGAACTCATCACTGGAGGGACCGGAATCACTGGCTGGAAGCCACAGGTAGACGGTGAAGGCAAGCTGGCCCTCCCCCGCGGAGAGGAAAGGAAGGGGAAAGGACAGAAGTGGTGTGGGAGGGAAGGAGAGTCCGGGTTCAGGAGCAGGAGACGCAGGCCCTCAACCTGCCTGACTCCCAGAGTCTTCATCCCGCTCCTGCTGACCTACCCGGCTTTCCCCTTTTCGCCCAGCAGGGATCAGGTACTTACACAGGCTGAGCGGCTGGTCGGCACCAAAGCTGGAATCTATTTTCTGTGTTGCCTCTTAATGTTAGTTTAAATCTAACAATGAAATGATCCAACTATATTTGGTATACATACTGTTTTTCCTAAATAAAAGAAAACTAAATGCACATAACTTATATGCATTAATTGCCTAAAACCAGAGGGAAAAAAACCCTAAGTTTCTGCTGAGGTGGAGGTTCCTCAAAATACTGATGAAAATAATTTCAGGGCTGGCACTTACAATGTAAGTACTTGTCACCTAAAGCTGCTCAGTGGTGGAAACAACAAAGTGTAAACTCGGTCCATTGTTGCACCGATATTGCTCCATTAGCGCTTGGTACCATCAAGAGAAGAGACTCAAAGCAAAGTCTAGTCTGGAAGAATACCAGCTTTCAAAGGAACCTACCTCTGTATCGACCCTGAAATTACGAATTCTGAGGAAAGATAATCATAAAAGTTTGAACTAGATAGAAGCTTAAAGATTCATTTATGCATTTAACCAACACTTATTTACAGAATAACGATTTTGCACCAAGAGTGACTTTAAGAAAGCAACGAACTAGAAAGAGGCTAGCCGAACTTATCACAGCAAACTCAAGAGAGTAAACATGTTTACAGGACTTATAGTTAACATCAGAAATGGAAATAGCCACGTTGAGCTCTATGGGGAAACATGCATATTTCTAACAAGTCTGCCTACTTTTGTTTAATATAACCTTGTCTCTACCTCTTGGCCATTAAAACTACCATCTGGGATACTTAAGAGGTAGCAATTTCATAAGTGGGTGTGGGCAATCTCATAAATTCTCATCCTAAAAGGAAGCAATAAAGAGGTGTGCCCCATTTCTTCTGTGGGTAACAAAGCGTGGGGCACTGGTCCAAGAGATCCAGCTCATTCTGGAGCCCAGGAAACCCCTGGAGCAGGGCTGGGGAAAGGTCTGCCTTATGACACACAGAGGGCTGGAGGTCCTGCTAGGTGAGATTCACCCCCTAGGTCCTCCTGCATTTCTCTTGTATTTCAAAAGCGATTTGTTTCCATTTTCTGTGTGATTATCTCTCAATAAGCACCACGAGACAACGATGAGTCAATACCCAGAGTCAATACACGGGCAGAACCAGTGAAGGGGCCTAGGCACCGATTCTGGGGTGGGGGTGGGGGATGTGACAGAATGGGGAGGGGGCCTAGTCTGAAAACACAGTGGCATTTCTCCTTCAGCTTCGTTTTGAGTCCAGTCATTTACTTTGATTTATAAATAGCACAAAAAAGAGTGTGAGATCTTTATTTATTAGAAGGGCTCTAGGATAGAAGAAACACTGGGTTAAAGAAATTTCTATCAACAAAACAAAACACCCCAGAACCACATGAGGCCCATTAAAGGAGCACAGCAAGGCCTGACCTTCCTTCTGCGCAGTAACATCTCTGAACTGAAAGAGTGTGCCCTGCAGAGCACATCAGGGTTACCTTGCAAGGTTTTCGCGCATCTCTGAAACCTTGATGCGCTCTCCAAGACAAGCAAAAAGGAAAAAGAAAAGGACCTGGCGCAAAAGTGGTCACTCCGAAGGTCATCTTATAATATCTGATGAGCTGAAAAATAATAAAATGACTAAAAAAAAGCTAAGTATAGTCAATTGCTGCTTTCTACTCCCATGGAAGGCCCTTTATTGCAAATAACAGAAAGCGAATGGGTCTCTTCTTCCAGGATGACCTCTCCTGGATTCCCAAAGCAAAACCTGGCCTGAGTCTGGCAAGTAGTCTATGAAGACACAGACCTGCTGGTGGCCTAGGAACCTATGGGAGACTTGAAAGTCATGCATGAGTCAGGGGCCAGTACAGTTCAGATGACGGCTTACAATGCAGACAGCCAAACGAAAACATCACTGCCAGCCACTCTAACAAGAAAAAGCCAGACAATCTGTACAACAACTGTAACGTTTATTTTGTATGCATCAGAGAACTGCAGTCCCCAGGCAACCAAGAGAACTGATTCCAGAGTGATGAGCCCTTCTAAGGAAAGACAAACATCGACGCTATTTCACGTTTAGCAGAGCATGGGAGAAAGAGTCCATCTTGGAGGGAGGTGAGGAAAAAATCAGCTGAAATTTTACGGAATCCCTAAAGGCCAGTTGTGGACTAGTAGGTTAAGTGACCAGTTTATCAGGTTAACTGATGGTGTAGTTAACTGGGTGCTCCAGACAGAGGGAGAGTCTGGTTTCACGGGTGCTACTGAGAAAGACGAGGGGCCGAGCAGAAGATAGCGCCCCTCTCTGGGCACCAGCATACAGCTGGTGACACTGTCACTGGGGACAGCGTGGAACTGCCTACTTCCCCAGTCATCCTCTCATGGCAAACAGAAGCCTCAGACACCAGGGTAAGGGCAGCAAGCTCTTTCTCTGAGTGCTGCTGGGCAAAGGGTAGAAGAGAACTCCATCCACCTCCACAGCCCGGCACAGAGTGACTACCCCACAGGGCAGAAGGACCTCTTGGACTCCAGGGCATGCGCTAATATTAAAACGCAGAGCTCTGCCACCACCAGGAGAGAGGCAGAAAGCTGTCTCCCACCCAGACTCACCACAGGTACAGGCAGAGGTTGGCCACCTTGGGAAGCAAGGCGGGAATGCTAGGAAGGTCCCACCCCTAGGGCCCAGGTGCACAGCGCAGCCTAAGGTTGAAACTAGACCAGGAGCACCAAGAATCACCCCAACCGCACCGGAGGCCCAGCACCAAGTCGCAAGCAGCGTGCCTGGGAGAAGGCAAGAGCGAGGAAGGGATGCATTTCTGACCCAGGCATGCGGATGAGCGCTGAGGGCAGAGTGGGAACAATGAGTAAACCCTTCTGACAACACTCTGTTGCAGAAACAGTTTCACTACTACTGAAATATTTACCTCAAGTAAATTTAGAAAGCCATAACGTACATCTGTGTCCAATGTAAGCTGCAATAAAATTCATTGCTTTTCTCCGGTAATGAAAAACGTAATGGGGAGGCCTGAGCTCCTCTAAACGACACTGGCGCTACTTCACGTTCTAGTGAAAATACTGATGCTAATGACTTTAAATTTACGATCTATAATAATGGTACTTAAGTGGCCAGCTTTAGTGTGGAAACTCAGTGTTTCTCAGCCGTGTATACGGTAGTTCCTACCCAGCACGTTAGAAAGTCTGCTGACTTCCTCTCCTACAGAGCTATTTCGAGATGTGGCTACATAATTTTAATTGCTAATAACTGGTAAATCAAACTGAATTTCAAGAGGTATGCAAGCCAAATCCCATAATGCGACCCCTTAGCTATCAATACGGTGAAGAGGAACTTCAAAATCGCAATTTCCCCCCCTGAATTGTACTGGCTCATCACTATTTCTGGGCAGCTCAGGAAGAACAGTTCATTGTTCTGACTTTTTAACCCTCAACTCTGTCATTGCTTGGCACTAGGGGGAAATTATGGCAATTTGGGGGTAGTTGGGACGCAGAAAGGAGCTTCCCCTGGGGTCCGTGCCTTGGGCCACCTCTGTCACGGAGAAGGGAGAAGAGTGGCTCTTCCAGTCAGAAATGTCAGGATTTCCACAATTATTTAAGGAAAATTGCTTCACCAACAATTTATTATGCCATCACCTTGTTTATTATTTTCTTTTTTTCCAAATTATTTTGTTTAGAAACTTCTCCTGGGGCCCTTTTTAAATCCAGTGGCTTATATTTGCATGCGAAATTACTGTGTGTGTGTGGCAGGGGACAATTAGATCACAAAAACAAAGGAAAAAACACAAAATAATGAATCATACAGAAGGGGAAACTCAGCTTTCTACAAAATATTCTTTTAAGTTCCAAGCCACTCATGAGCCTGTACTAGCCCAGCCCTCAATGTTGTCTCCTCTCCAAACTCAAACAGTATTTATAATCTCCAACGTATAATTTAACTCTGAATTATAGTCTTCCCCAGTTCTCTAATTGTTTTAGGTGGCTCAGCTTATCTCCTGGAGGAGAAAGTGAGCGTTCTGAGGGGACGGGCCCTGTCGTGTACTGGCTGGGCGGATGCCGCCTTCAGAACGGTGGTCCCTTCTGACGGGCTGGGCCTCTCAACAGTGAAGAGGGCCATCCAACAAGAGAATGTAACATTGGTAAATATGGGTGAACTCAATACAGGAGCACCTCATGTATAAAATAAACACTAACAACCCTAAAGGGAGAAATAGAAAGCTATACTTAATGACAGGGGACTTTAATACCCCACTTCTATCAATCAATAGATCATCCAGACAGAAAAATCAATGAGGAAACACTGGCTTCAAATGACACATTAAAGCCAGATGGATGGATGGGTGGAGATTGTGTGTGTGTGTGTGTGTGTGTGTGTGTGTGTGTGAATGAATATGAGTGAAATCTCATCCAAAAGCAACAATAACACACATTCAAGCATGAAACATTCTTCAAGGTGGACCACGTGTTAGGCCACAAAACAAGTCCTAATACACTTAAGAGGACTGAAGTCAGGCAAATCACCTTCTCCAACCACAATCGTATAAAACTAGAAATCAGTAACAAGAAGAAAATTCACGAATGCTTGGAGATTAAACAACATGCTAGCAAACAACCAATGGGTTAAAGATACCAAAAGAGAAATGAGAACATACCTTGAGACAAATGAAAATGGAAACACAACATACCCAAACTTACGGCACACAGCAGAAGCAATTTTCAGAAGGAAGTTCGCAGCAATAAATGCCTCTACATTCAGAAACCAGGAAGATCTGAAATAACCCAACTTTACATTTCAAGGAACTGGAGAAAGAAGAACAAACTAACCCCAAAGTCAGTAGAAGATCAGAGCAAGAATGAATGACATAGACTAAAAAGACAACAGAAAAAGATCAAATTAAACTGAAAGCTGGTTCTTTGAAAAGAGAAACAAGAGAGACAGACCTTTAGCTGGAATCACCAAGAAAAAAGGAGAGAGGACTCAAATAAATAAAATAAAAAATGGGGAGACATGACAACCAATACCAGAGAAATACAAAGGAAGGGTCTCAGGAGCGTTGGTGTTAATTCTTCTCCAAATGTTTGGGGGAATTCACCAGTGAAGTCATCTGCTTCTGGGCTTTTCTCTGTTGGAAGGTTTCCACAGTTTTAAAGGGCTGCCTTTTTTTTTTAACAAAGTGCTTTTTGTATACTGATCACATGATCCTATTGTTGAGCATGCGTCTAAGACATATTTATTTATTTACATGTTAAATGCATGTGCTAACAACTAACACATTCTCTATGCTGGGAAACATTCACTAAAGTAAACTGAAATTCTAATACTTTCTTCCAGACATACCCAACTTGGAAACTACTGCCCTAACCCATGAGCCCTTGGTCAATGCCACAGCCTGCAGGGGTGTCCAACCTTTTGGCATCTCTGTGCCACGCTGGAAGAAGAGTTGTATTGACATTGTGACACATTAGCACAAAAAACCTCATTGTGTGTTAAGTAAATGTATGGTTTTGTGTTGGGCCACATTCACAGCTGTCCTGGGCTGCATGCGGCCCGCAGGTCGGACACCCCTGGAGAGGGTTTTGGAGGCCCCTCCGTAGCCTCGCAGCTCTCAGCCACAAAACCTTTCAGGTCTTCTCTGAAGGCTCCTGGTCTCCGACCCACAGAGGTGGTCCCAGCTGGGGTGAGTGTGGCTTCCAGACAAGCTTTTGGACAGGTCCCTCAAGTACCCCAGTCCCAGTGAATCTTGTCTCTGGTCTCATTCCATGCGGAGCCCAGGAAGAAGCAATGGTGAGTGCCAACACCCTGAGGCTCCAGTGAACTTGATCACTCCAGCGCTGAAAGGAGACCTCGGGGGCTGTGGAGCAGGTAGTGAGTGAAGCCGGAAGGGGGTGAAATCACACGGGGAGAGGAAGAGACTAGATCCTGCAGAATCTTAAAGGCATCTTAAATCGTGTAGGATTTAATTCAGCGGGCAACTGCTTGATGGAGAGTGTCATGGTCTAATTTACCTTTTTAAAGCAGTGCCAAGTGGAGAGTGAATTAAATGGAATACGAGTGGAGGTGGGGAAGTAGTTTAGAGACAACCACAGTCGCCCAGACACAGGAGGACGGTGGCTGGGACCACGGTGATTAAAACCAGAGGTGGATCGCTTCAGGGTAATTCAAATGTTAGAGTTGGCAATATTTGCTGATGGACTGGTACAAATCATGGAAAAAAATGGAAGAATCTAAGATGACTTCCATGTTTCTAGATTGATTAAATGGTGCACAATGACACCATTTATTTGGATGGGGGAGATTAAGGAATGGTTTTTTGTGGGGGGAGGAAATCAGGAGTTTTGTTTTGAGCGTGGTGAGTTTGAGATGCATCTAGACGTCCGAGTAGAGATGTCAAGTAGGCATTTTAATGTATGAAGCTGGAAATCAGAAGAGAGGTCAAGCCTATAGATATAAATTTGGAAGCTAGAGCACTCTGGTAACTCGTAAAAAGGAGAGAGAAAAGAGAAGACGGTCTAGGCTTGAATCTGGTGCACTCCAGTATTTCAGGTTGGGCAGAAAAAGAGGGATCAGCGAGAGGCAAGAAAGCTGAAGCCGAAGACGTAACAGTGACTCCAGAGGACGGAGGTGTTACAGCAGGATAACATGTTTAAGTAAGAACGGAGTGGCCCGCAATGCCTCTGGGACCTCAGGACAGGAGAGTGAAGCAGGCCTAGTGTTAGCAAAGCCTCGCCAGCTTTCTTACAGTTGCTATTTGGATGATACATCTTTTACTTGTCGTTTTGCTTCCAACCTATTTGTATTTTCGAACCAAAAGTGTAGACAGCATGTAATTAGATCTTTTTTTTTTTAATCCAGTCTGACAATCTCTGCCTTTGATTGGATTACTGAATCCAATTCATATATTATTGCTGTTACAGGTGAATTCACATCTGCCATTTTACTTTTTTTTCCTGTGTCTTGTATCTTTTTTATACCTTCTGTGATGATTTCTTTGATGTTAAGTCAGTGAGGTATGTGTGAGATTTGACAGCACAGAGTTCTTGGGTGACCCTGGCAAGAGCAGTTCCAGAACAGTGCAAAAGGGCCAGGAGGCGTGAGCGGGGAATGAGGACTCGAGGCAGTGAGTACAGTCAGCTCTGTGAAGGAGGAGCCGGGAAAAGGAACTGGTGGAGAGAGGGAGAGAGAGTGCGTCCTTGTTTATCCATATTGGAAATATTAGAGCAGGTTTCTGTGCTGAAGGCACCTGTCCAGTGAAAAGGGGAAATTAAAGATGTGCGAGAAAGAACATATCTGTGAAGGAACAAAGTTCTCAGGAGGGCAGGGGAGGAGATCCTCATTAACGTTCCCCACGAGGTGACTTTGGGGCTAGATCCCGATGGGAAATGAAAAGGAAGGGAAGGCTAAGTAATCAGAGGGAACAGTGCAGGCAAAGACATGAGATAGGAAAGAGCCTGTGACATCTGAAGAAGTGTACGTGTGGCGGAGGGAGGGGCTGTTGGGCAGGACAAGGCCAGCAGGTAAGGGGCTGGATGGGAGCCCTCTGGGCAACACTGCAGGGCGAGCCGGCGAGCCTCCAGCCTCAGCGCAGAGGAGTCAGCCCTCTCCTGGGAAGGCCCCGCAGCCTTGGGAGCTCACGCTCCTGTGCCACAGGCAGAAGAAATACAACCAAGCACAAAACCGATATAATCGTGTGCACTCTTCCTGTGTGTGCAAATAAAACTCACCACCTTCTCTGAAGGGTCACCAAATGAATAAGGTCTCATTTGTTTTGTAATTTGAAAAAGCACCAGACTATTCATGTAGGTATTTATTGTGTTTCTGTCTTAACAGTTTAACAAAACCGAGCTAAAGCATATATCATGTTTAACTGTGATAGTTTATTAACCACCCCCCAAAGGAATGGATGAACTCAAAGATGACCACTTGAAGCATCACCATTTTCAGCACCAGAGAGAAACCTGTATACTTTAAACATAACTTTTAGCCCTGGCCTGGTGTGGCTCAGCAGTTGAATACTGGACTGGGAACCAAAGGGTTGCTTGTTCGATTTCCGGTTAGGACACATGCCTGGGTTGCGGGCACGTGAGAGGCAACCACACACTTATGTTTCTCTCCCTCTCTTTCTCCCTCCTTTCCCCTCTCTCTAAATAAATAAGCGAACAAACAAATAACTTTTAAACAGTTATAATTATCTCCAAATATTATAGTGCTCACGGTTACAATTCAAAACTTTTTACCTACTGAAAAATTTTAAAATTATAGTCAATTCCAAACCCTCTGCTTTTCTACTTGGAGGCATTCTATGCAAATAGAAATTTTCTAACGCAAACATCGCTGAAGCGGCACACACAGGCTTTCCCAATTTTTGCATCTACCAGACTTACAGCAACAGCATTCTCACACTTTAGGACATGGCCACAGTAAGCCCCCCCCTTTTAATTAAAAGCCCCACAGTTTAAGGGATCAACACAAATGCCAGTGCCTGCATGGCAGGGATCTGTGACACTCAGCGGTCACTCCAGAGCGTCTGAGCGGCAGAGCGATGCCCGTTTGGGCTGCGGAAGGTCCAGGCCTGCCATTTTCCTGGATCATCATGTTCCCTTTCAAAGCCTCAAGTCCCTTCCAAATTAATTAGCTCATCACACTGAAATGAAAAGCAGTTTTAAAAACCAGCAAAATCTCATCATTAATGCATTTTAAATGGCCTGCGCTGCCGGTGACTGAAGCGATTTAACTGCCTCAGTGAAATCTTATGTCGCCGTCTCTACCCTCATGGCTGTAAACCTAACTACTGGGAGAAAAGTACAAGTAGCAAATGTACAATTAAATCCCTGTGGCAGACACAAGACTCATTCTAAATACAGCTTCCTAAACCTGGCTCGCATTTTAAATAATACAGAACAGCATGCACCATTAATAATCACACAGAACATAGACCAAGCAGCTCAGGCAGCCCTGCAGAGCACACACTGTGAACTTCAGCTCTGACAGCTGGATCGGGAAGGGCTTTTTCTTACTGGGCTTCAGGAGATTGGTGTGAGAATAAAATGCAGGTACTCATAAGGCCTGCTTAGCTTTTATACAAAGGTGTTATAACACTGAAAGCTTAAAACGACCCAATTCATTACACTGTCTGATTCTATTGGAGTCATCCAGGAGCAAAAACAAGGGCCAAATCCACTTGCAAACTAATCACCAAAAGCCCTTACTCTGCAGGATGCCGTCCTTATTCCAAGAATCAGGTTGCCATTCCAATGACCACTTGGGAACAGTGCTTTGACGTCCGAGAGTCCTAAAGCCAAGGCACCAGCCCTCTACTGCAACCCTGCACTGACTCACTAGGGCCCAGCCGCTCACAGAGGAGACCTAGAAGTGATTGCAGCAGTGTCTCCACAGAAGGCTCCCGCTGAGGGGGAAAGGCTCAAGGCCCCCAGGCCCCACAGACCACAGGGATGGTGGGACCTGGTAGGCTCTGTTCTCCCAAGGTAGAGTGACATCCAAACTGGACACTTCTGGGAACAAAGGTGGACATTATTAATAAATATGCCACAACAACAGGGCCTGTTCTGGGCAAGGTGAAATGTACGGTCACCCTTGCCCAGAGCTCTTGCCCAGCTCCCAGCTGAAGCTCCCCTTTGATCTTCTTGGACTTTCTTAGGAACACAATGAGACCACCAGCTCGGCTGGGCAGACAGAGTCCTGCTCTCCTGTGAGTGCCCTGAGGTGAAGGCCTGAAGAATTGGCCTGGGTTCATCACACACCATTGGACACTGCAATTCAGGTTTCCCATTCTCAACTCGTGCCTCTGGAGGTGGAGTGTGAGATCTCGGAGCTGGAGCAAGAAAATGAGGTTCCATGAAGCAGGGTGAAGGAACCCATGGCTGGGCTCCTCCAACTGACCGTTTTAACAGGCCATAGATCAGTTCTTCTGGAGATCAAATCGTGCCCACTGCCCCAAATATACACGTGTATGGTGGCTCTCGTTTTAAATTTCAAAAAAGTGGATGTATTGCATGCATATAACATTGTCACTCTCATATGTGTCATTAAAGACAGTCTAGGACTCTCTGCCCCACAGGCACCTTGAAAATCAACTCTCCAAGTTCAGAATCCTTTGTAAGGCTGCTGAGCTGAGTTTGTGGCTCACAACATTGAACGCATCTAAAAATTCGATTAGCCAACAGGTTATCTTTAACCTGCTTTTATGCATCTCCCCTCCTCCCCCAATCCAACTGTGATATGAAAATTCACTTGGGTCTGTTCGAAATTATAATGGCAACACCAAAATCACATTCTGTCCTCTGAAAAGAGCTGAAGTTTTAGCTGAATCGTGTTTATTCCAATTATACTTTTTTTCAAGTAATTTAGTTGTGCTTTTAAAAGCATTACTATAGAACATTTTTTAATTTAATAAGACTAAAACTTAAAATCAAGGGCTTTTCAAAATAAGATTGGACTGGGAATACGGGAAAATCAACCTCCACATGGCCTGTAGGAGCTTCCTCTGAGCAGTCTTCGCTCTTACAGCCCACAACCCCAGGACAAAACGGGAAGTGTCCTTGATGTAGATAATGTAATGGGTTTTCTTTATGAGCTGAGAAAGAGGAAAATACCAAAAGCAATAAAGAGGATGAAGTGTGGAAAGGAACTAGAATAATCCATGCCTGTTCACAGTGCTCAGAGAGATGGCCAGGATGCAAATTCTCACTTGTCACACATGTCTAAGTGTTTTAGGCCACGTGGTGACTACCTTAAATGCCGTGGTTCCCGCGGAAAGGAGGGGTGGGCTAACCTTTACGGAGCTACTGTTAGGCACAGGCACTTCATAGACACTATTCCTCTCAATCCCCAACTCCTTGAGCGGGACCTACCAGCCCCCTTTCAGGGGCTAAAGAGTTTGCCCAGCAGGCAGATCCGGTCCTTCAGGAACCCTGCTCTGCTCTGTCTGACCAGAGAGCTGACCCTGGCAGATTTCCTCTGGTCCCAAGTCAGCTGGACACCTGCTGGGTTGTGCCCAGGAGGCTCTGGCAGAGGACTGGGCGTGTGAGGCAGGAGAAAGGGGGAGTCTGGGCGGTTCTCCCTCCCCCTCTCCGTGGAGGCCCCATCCCCTCTGAGGTTCCCACAGCCTCCGGGATGGGCTCCCTGTCTCTCCACCCTGCAGGTAGGATGGTTTTCTGCTGCTGCCAGTCTCTGTTCGGCCTTGTGGTTCTTCCAGCACCTGTAAACCCCCCCTAGATTCAATTCTCAAGGAAAATACCATTTTTCTGGTGAGACCCTGGGTGACTCAGTGCTCCAAGTTTCAGATGCTAAGTGCAAAGCCAGGTCTTGAAGCTGGGGCGGCTGGGCCCCCACCACTGTCTGGTCGGCCCACCCTGTCCGCCACAGCTGGGTCCTCCTAGATCCTCAGGTACCGGCTGTGCAGCCTTAGGAAGGTCAATAAACCTCTAGAAACCTCAGCCGCTAATTTTATGAAATGAGGAGAGTAATTACTTGTCCTTAATTACTTTAAAGGGCCTGGGAAAGCATGAACGAGGCAACAAATGTGAAAGCACTGTGGAGGTTGACTTAACTATGACTTTTACATCACATTACAAGTCTTCAAGTCTCATTTACTGGGATTACCGGACAGTGATAAAGGAGTTGGCCTGAAATTAACCCTCAAATTAATCTCACAGATCTAAATGCCTTCTAAGAGCTCACATCTAGTTCCCAACACTTTGTTCTCATAAAAGGGAAGTCAGCTGGCCGATGGTCTCCGCGGTGGCCACCACGGCATGTTCGTCTGGCCGCCACAGCTCGGGGCGGCCTCCGCGCCACCACTTCCTGCGTAGCTCAGCCTGGCCTGCTGCTACTGAAACACACGCTAGGATGGCCTATCTCCCTAGGACTGCTGCACTGAACAAGATCGTGTAGAAATGCCCACCGAACTTCTTGATGCCCTCAATAAATGTCCATCTAGTTAATGTGATTGATCTTATCACATTATTATTACCACCATCATTCCCTCCTATAAGGAGCGTTTAATAAGGGTTTGATCAGAGCGTTTTCTGCCTACATCATTGCAAGACAAGTGGCAAGCTCAGATGTGCTTCCTGAACATTTTTAATTGAATTTATTGGGGCGATGTTGGTTCATAAAATTATATAGATTTCAGGGGTACAATGCTACACACATCATCTGTACATTGTATTTATTGTGTGTTCACCAAACCAAGTCTCTTTCTATTACCACTTGTCCCCCCTTTACCCTCCTCCACCTCCCCCACCTCTGGTAACCACCACACTGTTGTTCTTGCTGTTCTGCACAAGGTACTTGAAGCAGCGCCCCCCGCGCCCCATTTCTTTCTTTTATTTCTATCCTAAGCACCTGGGAACCTAGGTTTCAGTATGTTTTTTTAAAAAATAATGCTGTGAAAGAAGAAAACTATCCTATTTAGCCTTGTATTTACATTAATAATGGACTACTTAAAGGGCTAATGAGAAATCACATAGTCTGACTTCTTATCCTATTTTACTGTGGCTGCCATTGTTTGCTGTGGTTGAACGTGTGAGTACTGATGGGGAAGACACTGACGTTCTGTGGGGTTGGTGAGCGCGCTCCCTTAACGACAGCACTGGGAGGAAGCAGAGACACGGTCCATGCTGCCCCAAAAGTATGACAGTCACACACGTAATTCAAAATTTCCTACTAACCGTTACCAAAAATGTCAGAAGAAACAGATGAAATACACTTTAATAATTTATTTTATGTAACCCAAAATACTATTATTTCAACATGTAATTAACATAAAAATTATTAAGATATTATGTCTTCTTTTCTTACACCAAGTCTCAGAAATTCAGCTGCAGAGTCATGTACAACACATGCCGGCACCGACTAAGCGACCGTGGCGCCCAGCGACCCCGGGGTCTCGCTGACTAACTGCACTGCAGGACACACGGACTCCGAGTCTCAGGCTAATGTATCGGACGGTGAGGTCCAGAGGATAAGCTCCTTAAGGGTGAGGGCCCGTCACACTCTAATTCCAAACTCCCCCTGACATGTCTAGTGTGGAGCTTTGCCCAAAGCAAGCACTCAGCAAACGGCATCACTGAACTTGGGAATGACGGCTGGAACGAAGGGCTGACACTCATAAACGTAAGCAAAGCCAACGCAATTTTTTTGCAGGGATAACACTTGGTGCATCTTATACTTTAAAAAATTACAAATGAATATCACTGCTACAATATTCCGCAATGTTCATTCACCCTCCTATCACCCCGAAAGCCATACTACACATGAAGAAAAAAGCAAGGTTAACTGTCCTGCAAGAGAGAATAGAAAGGGAGTTGGGGGAAAGAGAGAAATAAAAAATGGCCCTAATTAGATGACCACAACGACACATCGAATACTATTTAAATGACCTCATATGTCTGATAGTATGTCAGAAGCTGTAATACATGCTAGGACACAAATATAACTTGAGAAGAATTAAAAATTCATATCGCAACCAGACGGTTTACAAACATAAATGTCTTTTTTCCTCAGAGTTACGAAAAGCATATTTTACTTGAGGTTCAGAGGCTCAACAAATGCAAATTAAATTAGCTTCCACCTGGTTGATACAAATCAAGTTTCCCCATCAGGATAACACTTACAAACAATGTGTAGTTCCTGCAGCCACAGAACTACACCCTCTGTACAAACGTAGCCATTGGATAGAGGGTAGCTCCTTTCACCCTGTGCTACAGACATCATCAATGTCAAGTTTCTTGTGACGACCAAGGCTGCCTGTCCATTGAAAGACTACCCAGACTGCTGCCACCGGGGGTCAGCGACAGCTTCTTTACACAACTCGAGAGGACCCCCCCATTCCCCTCAAGAAGAGGAAACAGCCTCCACACAAGTTGTATGGAATTGTGAAATACTCAGCGTATCTTCACTAAAATTGTGAAATGAACTTCTAAGGAAAGAGAGCCAGCACTAAACGCACTCCTCTTCACCGTGACAGGATTGCTTTTTGCTAGTGCTAAATATACTTTGACCAAATGGATGGAAAGGAAAAGGCATCTCGATGCACCTGAGTCTCCTGTTAAAGCCCCTCCCTGCCTGGGGAGGGGGGACCGAGGTGCAGAGGAGAAGCTCTGCAGCTCTAGGACGCGTCTTTCTGCCTCTGGTGAAAAAAACCCGTTTAATTAAACTTGATTTATTCAATCGAGTAGAATTTCCATCAGATCCCAGGCTTGATAAATCCATGGTTCTATGGTTACTAATAAAACGCCAGTTTAGCTAGACCTTTACATTTTTATCATCAAAGTTCTTATAAAACATACAGCTCGTAGTTTCATTTACTGAGCCAAGACCTGTAAATTTTAATTTTCAACCTGATTGAAAGTTGGACTGTCCCTTTAAGGGAAAATAAACAGTGCTCTTAAAAATCTCCATAAGGGCAACCTTTGAACATTTAAACGTAAGGGCTAAAGAAATGGAGAATACACGAGTCAATATTTACATCATTACTTTTCAGAAGATATTTTTAAGCCAATCGGTTTCCTTTTTTCTAGAGGCAGCGTGGGCCTCTTTAATCTTGTAAAAAATCGTTGACATCTTTTGAATTCATTTCGTGCCAGTTTTTCACACACTGTCCCATTCTGAACGCAGATCTTTTAAATGACTGCAAAGCCATTTGGGGGAAGCCTGTGTTAGTAAATGTCACATATTTTTCAGTAATTCAATAATATTGATGACAAATTTCATATTGCTGACACACTGCCACTTGCTGAAATACTTCGTTTCCAACCTTAACATGCACCTTTTCTTCACTCAGTCACTGGTTACCAACAGTCTGCCACGGGCAGGCCACAGCGGGGCCACGGGCTGACCAGGCAGGACCCCGCCTCCCACATGCCCCACCCCCAGGTGCAGGGGCTGCTCCTTGTTCGGCACGTCGGGGAACATGGGAGGATAAAGAGCACTGCTGTCCACACCTGACAAGCCTGGGTCCAAATTCTGACTCTACCTGCAAGTAGCTGATGACCCAAGGCCCCTAGACGTGTCCTGTCTGGGCCTCGGCCTCCTCATGCATCGCACAAGGATGAGGATGAGTTCCACAGGGCGGCTGCGGGAGTCAAAGGAAATAAGGGAGGTAAAGAAGGGAAAATCTGGCACTCAGGGGCCCCGTAAATGTCAGACTCCTTCCTCCAATTCCCTTTAAAAACACAGAGCTGCTTCTGTGTCCAAACAGACACTGTTTATAAGGCAAAGAGATGGAGGAACTGTAAATCATAAACATGGACTGGCATATTAAATATTCAGGAGTTATATGTAATGAGGGCTCTTGGTAACCTGAGAGTCTATCACCAGCTTGATCCCCATCCAGAGATTCTCTGACAAGTGACCCTTTTTGGGTTCATTGTTAGGTTATCATCTGCTCTTTAAAAATAGTTCTACCAGGCGCAAAACAGGAGCTAAAGAACCCCTGGGGTATGGCCCTTCAGCTGTGGGATGATTCACACTAGAAGTGTAGGGTCACAAAGGAACTGAGACAGTGCCAGATCCGTGCCACCACCTCCTTTAAACCCCACGGCCACCCCGAGACGCAGACATTATTATCCTCTGCCTTCTGAGAAGAAACCCAACAGGCAGGGAGGCTAGGGCAGGCGTCCATGGCGACAGATGCAAGTTGCCCAGCATCATTTCTCACGGCTTCTCTTCTGACTCGCAGGGTCCTTAAACTTCTCTGCTCAGTAGCCTTTCGGCTGGTTCCACTCAGCTCCTCCCTCTGTTCCTGCTGGCTGGACAAGGTCCCTCCCACTGATTAGAATTCCCTATGTCTTGACGCCACTGGCCATTCCTAGAGACATCTGCCAGGTTGCTCAGACTCGTGGACAGCTCATGGTCCTGGCTCCACGATCGTCTTAGGTTCTGTTCTCCTCCTGCTGGCATCTCCGGAGGCTGCCAGGAACACTGAGAACTGCACTTCCATCTTGATGACCAACTCGGTCTTTTGCAAACCCCTCCGAAGCTGCCACTGGAAACAGGGCTGCACTCTCCCCACGTGCACCTCCCACCGGCTCTTGCCGTGAGCGAACAGAGCCTAACTGCTGCCTCCTTTCTCAGGGGTAAGTTTTTTCACTTCTAAGGTAACGTGGAAGTGGCCTTCGGGGCCCAGCAGAGCGGCCGTGGGCACCCCTCTGTGCAGCGCCCAAGCGCGGCTAACAGAGCGGCGACGGCCCCAAATGCTTGTCATGCATTCCCTCTGCAGAGACGAAAGCTCACAGAGGACACAGACCGAGCACAGACACAGCCATGAGACTCTTGGTTCCCTAAGGAAATACACTAAAATAATGACACTGAATTAGAGTAATAAACCAAAAGTCTCCCTGACCTTTACTCTTCAATGTTTCAATATGTATCATCACGGAATATTAGACTCATCAAATGTATTGTTAACTTCAGGCATAAGACAACCCATTTTTATGCTCGCTATTTTGGCTTTCAGTTTAGTTCCATTTACTAACAATTGTTAAGCATCACGAGCCAAATACTGCGGAAGTGCTGAAAAAGCAGACAGTACTCAATAGTGGAGATGGCAGGAAGAAGAATTTCAAACGTACATGATTAGAAGCCAATGCAGAAGCGTGCCTGGGGGCCGTGGCACCAGAGCGGGGCCAGCGTTCCCGGCCCACTGGTTCAGAGAAGGCTTTCTCGGACCGCTGAGCCTTCCGATAACTAAAACACATGGAGTTCAGGTTACTGCGTCCGTTACTGAAGACAAAACGTAATTCAAGAAATTCTGTGAAAAGTTCCCTTTGCAAATGAGAGAAAAATCAGGAATGTCTGAAGATCGGGAATGAACCACTGGCACTTGTACTTCAGGAAAGTGTTTAGTCTTAGCTTCTTTTAGGTAAGTTATGCCTACAGTCGCTCGGGAGGGGTCTGATGCTTACATCATAGCCCCCTTTTCCCTAGTGGTGACATTCTCTTCTTCCTTTCCATGTCAATTATGAATTATCATTATGGAGATCAGAGCCAAGTATATATTCCTGAAGAGGCAAACCCTGAAAAGATTCATACAACAAAACACAAACTTTAACACTCTTGCCCACACAGAAGCTTTATAATCAAAGAGCCAAGGAGATGATTTATTCTTTAATAAAACCTCATTTCCCCCAAATTCCAGAACTGTACAACCAATTACAGTCTACTGAGGAAAATCAGTAAGTGAAATAGAAAGGAAGACTTAAGGAAAATGGATAGTGGCATGTTATTTTTATTCTTGGAATGATCAGATCCGTATTTCTTCTTCTTTTTTTTAAAGGATTTATTTATTTATTTTCAGAAAAGGGGGAGGGGAGGGAGAAAGAGTGGGAGAGAAATGCTGATGCGCTCAAAGAACACCAACTGGTTGCCTCTCACGAGTCCCTACTCAGGGACCTGGCCCGCAACCCAGACACGTGTCCTGACTGGGAATCAAATGGGTGACCCTTCAATTTACGGGACGGCGCCCAACCCACTGGGCCACACTAGTAAGGGCTTATTTCTTCTTTTTAAAATCACAGTCTTAAAAGCAAATGATCTGTTATTATTCCTCTGTTAATACTTGCTTTTAAAAGTATTAACCACCTATCAGGGGACCCTTACTATTTAAGCTTTCGGTATTAGAAAAGAAGTATCCTTCACATACTCAAGTACAAAAAGACATACTAAAATATCTTCTGGCAGAAAGCTTAGAATTATTCCACTTTCTGTCTTGGTTCTAAATAACAATTTATCCAAATGGTTGAAAATAAATAGCTTTCATATTGTGACCAAGTGCCACAATGCACAGAAAGAAACGTAGTTTGCTGCTGACCAGGACGAGATACAAAATCATCACATTTCAAACTGTGACTGAAAAGGTGATGGAAGCCCTAGAAACACTCACCATGACTTAAGGAATAAGAATTTGCTCACGTGATACCTTGTATATGTTTTGGAATACTTTTCTGGGTAAAATAAAGTCTTTTCAGTGAGAATGTCTCTGTTCCTATGAAAATCATTTCCGTGTAAGTTAGTCACTCCTTGCATGATGAACCGCATTAGCTGGTGGTGGACGATCCCGGCCACCGCATTTGGTCAGAGCGCAGCTCTAAAGACACTGGGGCTCTCAGCCCGCCCAGGCCATTTCATTCCTGCAGGAGTTGGTTAGCTCTGCTTTGAACCACGGCCACAAATCGCAGGCCTTTCAACTTGGCGGAGCGTTCTATAAATCCAAAGGAGAGGGAATTAGAGACTGGGGCTGGAGCATGACAAGTTAAACCCCGAACAAATAAAAAGCATCCTTTCAGAACAGCTATGCTAGATATGTGCACAACTGGAAGGCAACACACATTAGCAAAAACAGCTGTGTGGAAGGAATGAGAGACCTAGAGGGATTTTTTTCCCCAAAATGTTCTTAAATACATGCTTTTTATCATCTTTGAATAAAAATATTTTAAAGACATGCCACTGACATGAGAAAACAACTCAAAGCAAAAGCCCACTAATGGCCGAGTAACAGACTCGTATTTACACAGAAGACGGAAATGTAAATATGGGGAAAGACATAGTTATATAGAAACAAAAATATGCTCAAGGGTGAAGATAAATTTGGCATTAAAAATGGAAGGATGGATTTCATCTTTAGAAACCTCCACGATGGCTTTCTTCTTTGTATGACTGTATTTTGTGGCATGACACTGTGCATCTATACAACAGCTCCCGCCCTGTGAGGACAGGAGAAGGCAGCTTGGCAATGGCCCGGGAGTGGCCGGCCCTGTTCACTAAGGAAGTCAGCTCCCTCGGCACCAGGGGGCTCCTCTGTGGCAGGGGGGAGAGAGGACACAATTGCTAGACACTAAACACTCAATTAAACCAGGCAGGTCCAGACAACATCCTGTCCCGGGCTCTGCTTCTGACACTTGCTTTTCGGTTCTAAATGGCTGAAAACTCCCCCGGTCAGAAGTGTGCATTTCTGTCTTGGCTTTGGGCCACACTCCTGGGTTTTGATAAAGGTGGTAGGTGCCAGCGGTTGCATTTATGATGATAAACACCACCCCCTCCACCCAAAAAAACACCTATTCCTCAAAGCAGGGAGAGAAAGTACAAAATGGCAAGCTGTGGCTCAGAAGCTCCCATGAAACTCTCAGGAGGACTAAACAGAGGTTACTGAAAACTTGCAAAAGCCTAGGTAAACAAAGTAAAAAAGAGGCCAGAGGCTGCACGAAGGAAAAGGGCGCCCGTGGAGAACAGGTCTCTGTTTCACAGTCTTGGGGGAGAGATGTGGTCTGCCATGGCAACTCGACAGAGGTTCACGCAGTGCCTCCCGGTGCCGTGAACTTAGCCAACGTCCCCTAGGTTGGTGGACACAGAGCAAACGGTCTCTGCCTGGGGGGCTCCTCCCCTGCACCCCTTTCATAGGGACGCAGCTATCAACTGGGAAACGTGTTTTTGGACTTGTGTATCCTGCCTGTTTACAAACACTCTGAAGTAACATAATGGTTATGGCGTAATATCAACGAGGATACTGTTGAGGTGAAAAAAATAGAACATCTAAAAAAAGCTCCAAGATAAGATGTCGCCACATACCTGAGTAAACAGACTGCTACAGCTAGATACTAACTTTGTGAGACAGAAAAGCCACAGGTGGCAGCCGGTCCACCGGGTTACAGGCATTTTGCTGTCCTACAACACTAAGCAAACACAAGTCCTCGCTGAAAGTGACTTTCAGAAACTAAATGCAAGATGCAATTCATCATCATATGGTTCTTATACAGAGAGCATTGTGAAATCAAGTAAAGTGGGTGGCAATTACGTTCTTACTCAGGAAAGAGAGACCCCGGCATTTAACAATTAGAGTAACCAACAAGTACAGTTTCTGGACATTGGGCAAAGAAAATACAAATCTTTCAGAAGGTGTACTTACACTTGAACCCAATAACAAGAACCACAGAGAACTTCACGACTGTTTCAAGCCCTTTATAACAGCCCACTAATATTGAAACTGTTCATTTCTCAGAGCCAGAGAAAATGAAGACAGATTAACAATGATAGTCACGGGGCTGCTGTTGGCTTTCTTTTTCCAAACCCTCCACATAGAACTTTGCAGGGTTACTATTTTTAAAAATCTAACTGTATACAAAAATTTCTTTAAAAGAAAAGTACATTGGGTAAAACGCACTTTTTTTTTTTCATTTTTGCTACGGGATCAA
Organism: Artibeus jamaicensis; assembly: GCF_021234435.1. NCBI lineage: Eukaryota > Metazoa > Chordata > Mammalia > Chiroptera > Phyllostomidae > Artibeus > Artibeus jamaicensis. The sequence continues at coordinate 32,821,343 of NW_026521871.1, read as the reverse complement.
ATTTAGAGATTCCTGTTTGGGATCCCAGAGGTCCGGAGGCACAGCATCCAAAAGCGAGCAAGGCAGCAACAAAACGAATTGCTGATGCTGTAAAAGAGTAAACATTCCAGAAACAAGACTTCATCATTCCTTAGAACTCTCTTTTCTTGACAAACATTCTCTTAGGGCAAGGTTAATATCTCTGCATCAGCTAAAATTCCTAACAAAACAGCAAGCGCTGAGCAAAAGAAAAATATATACCCGTTTTCCTCGGCTTTGGCAAAGGGCAAGGTCTGCTTTCCTCTCTGCCAACAAAACTTCCTCATGTGAAAAGAGTCATTTTCAATAAGTTTCCAACATTTAACATTGTTGCTAGGATTCTGGGCTTGTTGCTTTGACACAATGTCGCCTGGCATCTGAGTGTGCCAATGCCTCTATGGCAGGAAAACTAATGAGCTTGTAGGAATGTCCTTACAGCGTTACATCCCAAGAACATCCTGGCCTCCAGTGCTGCCCTGCACTTGAACGTTTTTCTCCTTTTAGTGGTAATATCTGGGCTGGACCCAAACTGGCTGAACCGCAAAGCAACCAAGGCAGGCCCCTGCCCCACCTCTCTCCGACACCCCAGCACACCCTTGCCCTTCCTCTCACCTCTCATCCGACTAGACGAAGAGTTCCTGAGTGGCAGCTACCGTGAGTATCGTGAAAAACGAAGTCCCCAGTTGAAGTCTCAGGCCCCCGGAGCAAAGCATCAATACCCAGTTTGTGAGTATTGATGAAAATGAGGCCCAATGATGAAAAATTCATGAATGATTTTTAATCTGTCTTGCAGCCATTCATTTTAAACCTCAAATGATCGTGTTTTTGCTTTTGTTTTGTTAACTACCCTCTTATCAACAATAAACGGGGTAGGAAGGAATCTAATTTCTTTTTCTGTCCTCTGACTACGTTCCAAGTACAAAAAGAAAGGCAAAGTCTGAGACTGCCCAGAAACTGGATAACCTGGCCAAAATAATGTAGTGGCTGAAGTGATTCCTAACTTGCGTCAAATATAACACAAGGACCGCCGGGGGCTCCAGTGAGTCCCACCTCACCACCAGCAGAGCGCAAGGCACTGAGCAGGGTGTGGAAGGGGACACGGACTCCCTCCTCCAGAGGCTTTCAATACAGACTCTACATTACAGAGGCTAAAGGAAATATGTAAGTGGTAAGTGTATTAAGATAAGTTTATGAAAATGCTGTGATGTTCTGAACACAGGAAGCATGGGGTCCTGGTAGGTTATCATCTATTGAATAATAGGTCTGAATGGGTAAAAATGAAGTGAACTGGCAAGAAAGGGCATTTCGGGTGAAAGGAACATCATAAGAGTGGAAATGTTCTGGGGGTGACTGTGAGGGCAGCTAGTTTGGTGGGGACTGAGCACAAGCTCTGGGAGGGGAACAGTAAGAGCTAAGGCTGGAAAGGTAAATGGAGGCAAGTCACAGAAACCCTGAATGCCGGTCAGGGACTGAGTACTCACAGGACTGTGCTCTAGGATGTACTAGTTTAAGGTCACTTCCCTCTAACTGTGGGGAAAAGGAAATACAAATGATAGTATAAAGTGACGTGAAATAATTCACTCAATAAGTACATATTCAATGGCTGTTCCAACACCTAGCAAGCACAGTGCCTTGAACTGGGAAGCCTTCAGTATATTTTTAAAAAATAATGTCCATTATGTATGAGGCTCAGCACTAAGATACTAGACACTGTGGGGCTACGAAGATAGACAAATATGGATTCTACCCTTAAGAAATACATATATATATATATACATATACATATATATAGAGAGAGAGAGATGATATAGATGATAGAGATATATAGACATATGATACAGATATAGATACAAATACAGGTAGATAGATACACCCTCCACTCAAGGACCATGAGTCTGGGGCCCTGGCTGTCCTAGGGAGTGTTACCTTTTAAGAAGGGAGTGATCTACAATAAGCCAGTCTCCCAAATGCCACCCTAGAGTGGGCCAAGATTTAAAGTTCAAGGAGCAACTAACTAAAGACTGAAATAAACAAGGCCCATAGATAAGGACGACAGTCTCCTCTCCCCTCTTCCTCCTACGGTCTCTGGAGGGAAGAAGGTTTAGCTAATGACCTTCCTTCCTTTGAGAGAGGACCATGTTCCAGGAGCACTGTGGTGACAGTTAATTTTACGTCACCTTGGGTAGACCATGGTGTACAGTTGTTTGGCCAGGCACTAGCCTAGACATAGTTGTAGAAGTACTTTTTTAGGTGTGATTAATATCTACAATCGGTCGGCCTTCAGTACAGTAGACCAGTCTCCATAATGAACGTAGGCCTCATCTACTCAGTGGAAAGCCTTAAGAGCAAAGATTATTTCTCAAGAAGGAATCCTGCCTCCGCAGCTGCAGAGAAAATCTGCCTGAGTTTCCAGCCTTCAGACTCAGTACTGCAACATCAGCTCTTACCTGGACCTCCGCCCGCGGCTGGCTTGCTCTACAGATTTGAAACATGTCAGTCCCAACAACTGCTTGAGCCAATTCTTTAAAATTAATCTCTCATTTTTCTCTCCCTCCTTTCCTCCCTCCCTGCCTTCCCTCCCCCGACACACATTTGTTTCTCTGGAGAACCCTGAGTAATACAGATGGAGTCTGACCGGCGGCCTCTCCCAGAACCTTCCCTTTTCCTCAGTAGTTAGTTGTTGGAGACGTACGTCTGTTTGTTCCTTCGCCCATTTCTTCCTCAGAGGTCATCCTCTGGAGGAGCAAGGTTCAACACTGCCTTCTACCAGCTCATTCTAACATGGGCCTGGGGCACTGCAGGTACCATCTGCTCCGGCCAGTCTCTGCCCCCCCAGACCTGAGCCAAGGGGCCCAGGCCTCCCGAGAGACTGGCCAGTGGAGTTCGGAGGGGGCCGGCTGCCCCAAGGCTGGGGCGTGGTACCCCAGATGACCGCTGCCCCAACCGCTCAGAGCCCCTGGGTCCAACAGTACCTTCCCTTTCCCAATGCAGTCGTCCTGGGCCTCCGCCCAACCAGCCATTCCGTTAAGGGGCACGTGCTCCCACCCGCCCCTGCCCCCAGCCACCTGGGAGAGCCTCCGTGGCACAGCCGTGTTGGAGCATCACGCGGCCTAGAAGCCCTAGCGACAAGCCCACCCTGCCCGGGCCTCCAGACCTTTCTGCCACGGTGAACGGGCAAGAGAGCTATGTCCTCTGACTCCGAACTTGGAAGTCTGATCCTTCACAGGGGACCTAATCCAGCTCCAAGGCCCCTTCTAGCATTAACCTTCTGGAAGCCCAGTACCTACACATGCCACGAGGCTGCACTGGGAAATGCGGCAGGCTGTCCGCCTCCACCGAAACAAGACGACACACACTTCTCTGACAGCAGGTATTCTACCCAGAAAACGTCTTCTAGATTTATGTGTAAAGAATGTTAGGTCCTGGCCTATGTTACTATGAGACACTTTCAGCATTGCATGGATTACACATAATTAGATTTTTAAAACCTGATTTAAAATTTCTTAACCTGTTAATAAGTATTCAAACTGAGATGCCCAACAATTAATAAGTAGTTCCTGAAATTATCTTTGGTATCACAATGGTCACCAGAGGGGACAGACGAGGGGATGACTTACATTCTCACCCTGAAGAAACTAAGAGTTAGGTGTGTAAGACTAAAATGTGTTTTCAGAAAACGAAGTGGCTTCAGGGAAGATTTCTGAGGGAAGGGGAGGTTCATGCCCAGGGGATTATTTATTTATTCATATATAAGACACAGATGAGTCTTATATATTAAACTAAACCTCCCCTCATTTAAACTATGGGGTACTGACTTGAGATGTAGATTCCGAGAGCTTTAGGTGGCCCTTCCGAGCCAGGCAGGGCTCGGAATGGAGTGAAGCAGCCAATCGGGACGAGGGGAACGACAGGACTGAAGGTCTGCACGAGAGAACAGAGCTGACTGAGAGTGACAGGGAAGCAGGGAAGGAGGTGGGGACAGAGGCAGAGCCGGACCCCCAGGGATCCTGCAAGGCCAGTCCAGAACTCAAAACCGGCGAAGCGAACAAGGAACAGAGATGACCAGCGGCTTGACTGTTTAGAAAGCAGCATGGGGCCTGGGAGGAATTCACAGTGAGAAGGCCCAGCAGGGCGAGGTGGGCCCAGGCGGCGGCACGTGCTGGGAGAACTAACGTAAATCGGCACACGGCTCCTCGGAGGATCACAGGTGGGGGCGCTAAGAGAGACTTCTAGGTTTTCGGCTAAATCATGAGTCAAGGTGGTGCCACCTACAAGGTTGGAATACTGATGGCGCTTTGTTGAAATACAGAATTTTCATAAACCAACTAGTTTTATAGAGGAAATGACTTTCTTTTCACCCAAAGAATCACAGGTTTTGAAGTTAAAAAGGAAATGATAGTGGCTCTGAACACAGGTGGGCTACAGTACTGAGAGCCGGGTAAGTACCAAGGACAGGAGTAGGCTGGAGAAGCGGCTGGAGATGGGCGCTATCTGCCCTTGGGACAGCTCTCCGGGGAGAAACCCGGACGGGACGTAAAGCAGCGTGGACCCGAGGCAGAACTGCGGTGAGCGCCCACTGGAACGCAACACAAGGAAAACTAACCAGCAAAGCAAGCTGGGAAGAACTGGACGTAAAGGCAGGAGAAAAATGATGACGGACAATGTGTGAAAAACCAGGAGGAAAAAAAAACTCAGGAAAGGCAGAGTCAGCAACATTCGTGCTGTGGAAAGGCCAAAGCGAGAAATAATGAACAGGAGACCTTTGGATTTTGCAATATGAAGATCAAGGGTAGCACTGGAGAAAGAAGTTGCTGAGTAGGTGGGTGGGAACGAAAATCAGTCTGGAGAGTCTGGGAGAGAGTGGGCAAGAACCACCCGTTCCATGTGTTTTGTAGTAAAAAGGAGTAAAAGAGAAGAGGAGTCAAAAGGCACGTAACGTTATGCCCGAGAGGCAAGGTGTGTGGTTGAATTTGGAGGGAAAAAAAGGAAGATCCTAAGGACCGGGAGGATAGACGTGGATGTAAGACCTGAAGTGGCAGGAGCTGGTGCCATCGGTAACAGGTCCCCCCAGAGCAGGGTGGAGACTTCCCTTTCTCTGCATTCGAATGGGAAGCTATATGCATATATAAAGCCAAAGATGGACTGAAGCGCTGATGAGACCAATGTAGAGGTAGGCTTTCATAGCAAAAATCAGAGTACAGATGTCTACTCCCAACAAACCGGAGAGACAGTTAGGGGGAAAGGTCTACTAAGGTCGTCACCTATCCATGGGGGAGGGCAAAGGCAGAGAGAACCGGAAGCCTCATCCTGCAGTTCCTACAGCCTGGCTTGCAGCACTGCTCCTGACCCAGGTGTGCATTCTGAACAGGGAATGAAACAAATACTGAAAACAGATCAGCAGCTTAGGTGGAGCTTACAGGTGCAGAATAGAGCAAGACAAAAACTAATGCCTAAGTCTGTAAGTGATTTAAAGTGGAAGTCTTGCAGAAACTATCCACAGCGACTTTACTTTTTATATAAAAAGAGATGGGGACCTAATCCATCTAAGAGATGGTAGGTACTGTTAACTATTGTACATATTTCTCCAAAACTTTAATATGCATATGTGTGTGCTTTAGAGATAGTATTTTGCAACTCATTTCATTAACTTAAAATGTATCTCAGATATTTTTTGATGTCATTATCCATCTCTTAGATGGATTAGGTCCCCTAAAAAGAGTTTGAACACCATTATATTAGGCCAGTAGCTTTACTTTTTTTTCTTTATAACAGGAATTTAACTCAACATTCAACACGTCACTCACTTCAATCTGCCATTAAAGATAATAATGGCTCAAGCTATCAACTACGTTTTAGGGAGCAAACTGCAAATGGAATCTCCCCCCGCCCCACACCTTTAGCGTGCATTTGTAATTTGCTTTATTACAGTTTTACGTTGAACATTGTACCCACATTTACTGAACACAAAGACATTTTCAGACACCAGAAGTAAAGGACGAAAGCATTCGGACCCTGAGTATGTAAGCTGTATTAGTGTGACCTTTTTACAAACATTGTTTTAAAATGCAGCTTCATTATCACCTTCAGTTAGTGGATTATTGCTCATCCTTTTCTGAACTTGGCTTGGAAAGCTAGGCATTTAAAGAAGGGATAACAGAACTGCTCAAGAAATACAAATGCCACTGAGTGAAAATGATAGCTTAAGACTGTATGAATTAACAGGTATTTTAAAGTTCATCAGGCATATTAAATAAAAGTGAGACATCAACTCAAAATTTAAATATTTGTTCATATCTTTTTAACTTTGTATAATACTTGTGACCCATTAAAAAAAACTCCTCCAGAGTTACTCGTCTCCTCCTAGTAAGAAAGAGACGATGGTGCAAACATTCTGAGTTCTGTTACATTTCACAGGAACTCCTACAGCTTTAAGTTTGCACTAATGTTACTAATTTTACCCATCGATTTCCTTTCTCAGACAACTTAAATATCTGCCCTGGGATTATCTGACCCGTATAGGATAATGTCCATGAAATTAGCACTAGCTCCCTGAAGTAAGAAGTTCCTAGGTTGTTATGCATGGTGACGAAAGTTAACTAGACTTACTATGGTCATCATTTCATAGGGTATACAAATATCGAATCACTATGTTGTGTACCTGAAACTAATGCGATGTTTTGTGTCAACTTCACCACCAAATGTTTAAAAGAACTCACTAAATTGTAATAATTCCTTGACTTCAAGCACATTAATTACCATGTTGCTACCCATTACAAGTAATTACATGAGTGCCGTATACTTGTGAAAAAGAGAATTTCAGAGGACAAGCCTGGGGCCCAGGTGACCCTGATTCTGTTTCACGTGCTAATTACACCGCTAGAGCCACTGCCACGTCCAGAAAGGAAATGCCTAAGTAGCATTGATTACAGTGATATCAATTTTTACTTTTTAAAATGTATCTTTATCAAAATTATTTAAAATAATTCATACTTATTATTAAATTCAAAGTTATAGTAATATGTGAAGTTGCTCAGGTTTTGCATTTTGCTCACTGGTAGGTACTGTTAACTATTGTACATATTTCTCCAAAAACTTTAAAAATTTTTAATGCATATGTGTGTATGTGTGTGTGTGTGAATGTACACACACACATCCCATTTTCTTTACAAAAATAAGATATTACAGATAGTATTTTGCAACTCATTTCATTAACTTAAAATGTATCTCAGATATTTTTTGATGTCATTATCCATAAAGTTATCCTTCCTTTTTAAGGCTTGTATACTATTCCCTTATTTAGATGTAACACAATTTATTCGACCAGTTCCATACAGGATATTAACATTTTTCTTCCAATTTTTTTCACTATTATAAACAGTACTCAGTTAAATCCTTCCCTACTTTCATAATTGCTATAGGCTTAATTCATAGCAGGGAACTCTGGGGGTCAAAGAATGTAAATATTTAAAATTTAGACAGATATTGCTCAACTACCCATCACGGTTGCCTAATGCTACTACCACCAGCCAATAAGAACATCTATTTCCTCCTTCACATTCTGCAACACAAAATATACCAGTCTTTTTACTCTTTGCTCATTAGTTATTATTTTAATTTCCATTTCATTGAGTATATTTCAGATTAAATCTGCCATAATCACTTGCAGGGTGTCCCCCCCCATGGCCTGCATGCTGCATGCGGCCCAGGACGGCTCTGAATGAGGCCCAACACAAAATCATGCATTTACTTAAAAAATGATGAGATTTCCTTGTGATTACGTGTCACAGTGTATTGAACGTGTGGCCCAAGACAACTCTTCTTCCAGTGTGGCCCAGAGACACCAAAAGGTTGGACTCCCCCGCAAAGCTACAACGGATATTCCGATTAGCACTCACCTGATTGTAGGTTATGTGCACTACTAGACAAAAGCAATGAGCTGATGAAAGATGCCTGCCTCCAAGGATGATTTATTAAATAAATCATCATTGTAAACGTTTTGAAAACATATCCAAATATGAAGAACAAAATGAACATATGTACACCATCATTCAAGGGATAACTGTTAAAAACAACCTTTTTTCTATGCATTCATTTAACGTCCCTATATCGTTTTTCTCAAGACATAATCACATCATGTAATATTTTATATCCTTCCTTATTAAGTAAAGACAGCACGAAAAATTCCCCCACATAATCTTAAATATTCTGGTAAAAATCATTTTTAAAAACCACGGACATAATATCCTTTCATTTGTTTATTGTTATTACTGAATATTTACTTCTGGTTTTTCACTATTACAAATTATGCAGAAAAGCACCTCTGAGGGCACCTCCGAGGATTCAGTTAGGTTGGAGTCCCAAGAGCGGCTAAAACGCATTCTTTATTTTAAAATAATGAATGATACCATTGCAATATCAAGTCCTTAGGTTTCTCTCATCTGTTAGTACAGCCGCACCTGCGTAGGTAACTTTTCACTTCCTTAGGATTTGACGAGCACCGTGGTTGAACTGAACTTTATACTTATAAAACCAGACCTGTGTCCCTTCTTAGCTTTGGTTTAATTGTTCATGACTTTGAATAGCAGCATATTTGATTGACAAAGCCATAATCATGAAGAGACTTTTATATTTTTTCAGCAGAAATCATCAAGTCAAGGACAGAAAACTAGTGATGGGATGGGTGCATCGGAATATAAATTTAGTAAGTCTTGGTCTTCAGTGTACCTACAAAAAGTGACCTTGAATTAGGCCCCAGAGGAGGACACAGAAACACTCCTTAAACAGAATTATACAGGCAAATAACCTGACAGATCTGCATAACCAAAAACATCCTACACATGGAGAAATTTAAGAACACACTTCCAAAAATCTTTTAGAATGAGAAAAAAAATCAAAATGGAAATCCCCAATTGTTTGAAAATGAATCATGAGACCACTGTGCTGCTGGAAAAAGTAGCACTTCGGAAAATTCATGTGGTCCCAGAGGCCTGTTGAGAAAATATAAACAATAAAAAAGAATCAGTGGCCTAAGTTTAAAATTCAAGAAGATAGAAAACGAGAAACAAAATAAACACATAGAAAAGACCAATTAATAAAGATAAAACAAGAGACAGATGAATAAGAAATCAAAAGCTACAGAAAACAAATAAAAATAACACAGTTGATCAATAAATCCCAAACCTGGTAATTTTTAAACACAAATAAAACACACAAATCTTTGACAAAATACATTTGGAAAAGAACAAGGATTGAACTATTATTTTTTAATTCAGGTCATATATAGTCAATATAAATAGATTAGAAAAATAAACAAAACAGCCGATTTCCCAGGAAAACTCAAGAAAAAATTTTATGAAGACATTTACTATATTAACAGAGTAAAAGAGAAAAAAATTATATGACTGTGTTAATTACTGCCTAGAAAAGGACTGATCAAATGAAAAACACATTAAACACAAGACTCAATAAACTAGAAGTAGAAACATTCCTTAACCTGAAAAGGGAACTCCATGAGAGGCCGATGTTCAACGTTTCATGTAATAATGACAGTCTAGAAGCATCCCAATTGAAGAGTAACACTTGTACTAGTCAAAGCAGTATCCCAAACAAAAAAGTAACATATACACATCTTTAAAAAGACACAAAAATGTCATTATTTGAAGATTTTTTATAGTCTACACAAAGAATTAAGAGAACCAAACTATTAGATCTATAAGGATGATAGCTAAGAAGTCATGTACAAAATGAAAAGTAGAAAATACTCTCTTGTATACATGAGCAACAATCAATTAGAAAAACTTAGAAATAAATCTCATTCAAAATAACATTTTCAAAATACCTGACATGCAAGACCGTTCAGAAAAAATATGTCAAACTTTAGCAAAGGACACAAAGTAATTAAAGAAGAGATAATATCGTATCCCTGGATGGGAGGACTTAATATTATAAACACTTTACTTTTTCCCAAACTCATTTAAAATTTAATATAATCCCTAACAAAAGAAACAAATGGAATTTGCAAGGAATTGGATGGGCTGATACCAAAAAAATTTAAAGCAAATGAAAAAGCACACAAGATAGTTGAGTCAACCTTAACGAGAAAGAACAAAAGTCTTGCCCTCCCAGATATCAATGAAAACATTGTGAAGCTACACTAATTAAAAGAGGATGGTATGGGTACAGAAATACATCATCATATTCATAGAACAGAACACACAGTCCAGAGACACTCCAATGAATACGACAGAATCCAAAATATAATAAAAGTGGCATTCCATTCACTCGTCAACAAATGGTACTGAGACAACTAGCTGTCCATTTGCACAAAACATAAAATAAAAAATAAAACCTCCTTGCCCTGGCTGGCATAGCTCAGTGGATTGAGTGCGGGCCTGCGAACCAGAGTATCGAGGTTCAATTCCCAGTCAGGGCACATGCCTGGGTTGCAGGGGACTGGGTTGCCAGTTCCCAGCAGGGGACGCATGAGAGGCAACCATACATTGATATTTCTCTCCCACTCTTTCTCCTTCCCTTCCCCTCTCTCGAAAAATAAATAAATAAAATATTTTTTTTAAAAATTAAAATAAATAAAAATAAAATAAAAAAATAAAACCTCCTTGTCACACAAGTTGCTCACACACACACAAGTCCAGAGTAATTAAAGACCTTAAGCTTCAAATAACACATAAGCAGGGCTGCCTATATAATTTGTGGGGCCCAGTGCAAAATGAAAATAAGACTTTCAATATGGCTATAGTAGAGAATTAAACAACGTGAGGAGGGAGATGGAAGGGTTTCTGAGCACAAAAAATAAAATAAAAAAATAAATTTGACTACATCTAAATTTAAAATTTCTGCCTAACAAAAGATGCCATAAACAAAGTTTTAAGACAAGCCACAGAGAAAAAAAAAACTACAACACATATGAGGCAGACAATTAATATCGAAAATATAGTTTTAAAAATCTACCAATCAATCAAAAAAACATAAATTACCCAATATTTAAAAGCTGGATAAAGGATATACAGGAATAATTTGCAGAAGAGGAAATTAAAGAGCCATTAAACATGAAAATCTGTTCAACCCATGAATACTCATGCAAATGCAAATTAAAACAAGGAGATACTTTTTTAACCACAAATAAAGTTCAGTGGTGTCCAGTGCTGGCAAGTGCACAGAGGAACTGCTGGTGGGAGGGCGCCCGGGCACATGGAAGGGGCAAGATGGCAGCACCAAAATAGAAAATTGGGGGCCCTCCCACCCAGCAATCACTCCTCCTGTTTACTACCCTAGAGAAGGGCTTCCCCTGTGCACGTCCACAAAAAGTCATATGCTGGGATTTATTCGCTGAGGAGCAATAAAATTCATACAGCAAAAATTAGGAAAAAAACTTATATGACCATCAATGGGGAAATGGTTAAATAGTGTTTACATGCTTTTTATCGCACATGCATATAACAAATGCTCCACAGCACTTAGAACCTGATGCCTACAAACATCAAAAGCCTCCCCAGACATATTTTTAAAGGGAAAAATTGCTACTGTTATGTTGTTGATTTTTTTAAAGAACCACACATCCGAATTATGTATGTCTATAGGAATGTATGTGTACATATGAAATACACAGAAAAAGGCCTCAAAGCCCAAGGACCATATCTACCAAAACAATGACAGTCGTTTCCTCCCTGGAGAGAAATGGGATTGATTGGGTGGCAAACAGAATTTTAGCAGAATCTGTGATATGTGAATATTTTTAAAAATATTTTTAAAAAATATTCACAAATTGTTTAATAATTCAAAATAACGTAAAATGTTCCAGGATAAATATCAAGGGCTCTGAAGATGGGTGTTACCCCAAACACCCCACCTGGACAACACTAAATGATTTCAAATCACCTGCGCCAAGAATGTTTCTTTCATCTCCAAGAGGAAGAGAGGAAACCCAAATATTTTCTTGAGACCTCTTGCAGCATACTCATTTCTCATTTCCCCTTCATACACCATGATCAATTATTAAAGTGACTTCAACTTCCCAAATCCACATGACAAATGCGCTGCTTGAACTGCCTTTTATGCTTTGTAATGGTTGGCAAACTACCGTATCACAACTGGCCTGGACACACGGCAAAGCAAGGTCATCTCTAAAGCAAACAGTAGAAATATTTTAAGTACCTTCTTGAAACTAAGCAGATTGTTTCAAATAGTCATTCGGACTTTAAAAAAATTTTTCAGTGGATGTAGACTCTAAGATCTGTTCCCCGGGATGTAAGGACAATGATATTTTCGAAGTCATGAAACAGGGTATTTGTTCTTTATTCAGTCTCACCTGAACACAGTTTCAAAGAGTTTTCCTCAGTAGGTATTGCATGCATTTATTCACTATGCATTATATTTATCTAACTGAACATGCTAGCTCTCTCTAGAGTCTCTTCCATTATATTATACAAAATTAGTGAATGAATTCTAACAAAAAATTTTAATAGCAGCTTTATTGAGATATAATTCACACACCATACAATTCATCTATGTAAAGTATACAATTCAATGACTTTTAGGATATGTGCAAAGTTGTGCAACAGTCACCATAACTGATTTTAGAACATTTTCATCAAACCCTAAAAAATCCCACACTCAATAGCAGCCATCAAACTCCTCACCCGCTGAACCCCCACCATGCCCCAGGCATCCACACTCTACTTTCGGTTACCACAGAGTTGCCCCTCTGGACATTTCATAGAAGTGGACTCATAAACACGTGGCCTTTTGCGACTAGTTTCTTGCGCTTGCATAGGTTTTCAAGGTTATTCTATGTCGTAGCCATGTATCATTACTTCATTTCTTTTTATCGTCAAGCAGCATTCCACGGTATGCATGTGCCACGTTCTATTTATACATTAATCAGTTAATGGCTATTTGGGTGGTTTCCACTTTGGGGGATTATGAATAATGATGATACAAACTTTTGTGTATAAGTTATAATGCTTTCTTTAAAATGCTAAACAATTCTATGTAAATGTGTGTGGAATGATTTAGAAAGTAGGACAATTAAAATATACGTCTTCTTTATTTGTCCTAACAAGTAATTGTTAATGAATCAAATGAGCCATTTTATTAAAATAATGAACAGGAAACAATTATTGATATCATACTAACTATAATTAACTTCCACATTAACCTTCCCTTAGATGCTAAATTTTAAGAAATGGGTTTTTGTAACTGGAGAAATGCCCTTGACCGGCAATTAATTTATGACTAGAATTTTCCGAAGAGGAAGACCTGAAAGGGTTTTCTGGGATGTGGAGGGGGTAGGGTTTTTTTAATCTTGTCAGTCACCGGAGTAAAAACATTTCGGTGGCAAAAATAGTTTGCACTCTGACTTAGAATAACAAAATAACTGGAGATAAAACCATTCGGGGGAGAAAAAGAAGATATTTTGTTTTTAAAACTCTTTTTCCCCATGGGCGTAATTAACTGCCCTTCAAAAGCGCAGAAGTACTAGACAGGAGAGAGGTATCCATCCATCCAAAGGCTTTGCAGGTGGCCCTTGCTTTCTGACATCTCAGTACAATTGTCATTCCTTCAGCACCATTTACTGAGGGGGGTTCTAGGGACCATCCCTACTACTAAGGAACTCACACCTTAAGTGGTCCAATATCACAAATGTGAGAATTTAAGAAAATCTTTACTTACTGCTCTTTAAGCAATTTTGTTTGAGCTCGCTCCTATGCCAAAAAAAAAAGATGATTCATCAAGAATAAATGTTTAATCTTATACTTACTTACTTACTTGTTTTGTGTGGTAAAATAAATATAAAAGAAAACCTCTGCCACCTTGACCATATTAAAGTACATCCAAATGAGGAGGCTCATTTAATTGGAGCACTGCCCGAGGTACCAAGGTTGCAGGTTTGATCCGTGTTCAAGGCAAATACAAGAATCAACCAATGAACGCATAAGTAAGTGGAACAACAAATGGATTTCTCTTTCTCTCTGTCTCCTCCCCACCACCCCCAAAATCAATTTTTAAAAAGTAAAAACAAATCTCTACTCGATTATTACATGATTAAAAAGAAGAGAAGGAAGAACTGTTAATTATTTTAAAATATTATGATACAATAAGAGTTAAAATGAAATTATTTATGACAGGATTTATAACTTTTAACTTTTTAATCAGCTGCATAAAATAACTATGGAATTAAAATAAAAGCCACAGTGGATTCTACTTATGGACTAGACAAACAAAATGTGAAACCACAACTAAAATTTAAATCAGTAATAAGAAATCAGTCCACCATTCAGTTGTATTCCAAAAGTTTCTATGTGAATCAGTTGTCTGCAACTCCACGTCCATTGTCCCATAGACCTACACTGTAAACGGTGCTTATAACCTCCAACCCACCCAGAAAAACCTACTTAGTCCATAATGTAGCTGGAATAATGTACAGACAACATTTTAAAAATGGGGAAATCATTGTTGAAATGCTAGTAATTAAACCAAACAGAAAATAATTTCAATTTAGTAAAACTAATTTTATGAACTTCTATTTTTATCCTCCCACTCAATCTAGTATATGAAGGAAAGCCGTTCACTGAAGGGGCGTGAGGGAGAGACACCCTCTTCTGCTGGAATTCCAGGGCCCTCTGGGCGCACCACGGAGCTGGGGAAGCCAGGGCACAGGCATGGCCGCTCTGCCTCCGTTCGCTTTTCATTTCCTACTACTTGAACCACCTTTCCCTTCTCTTCTGTCCCAGTCCTGCCAACTTTAAATCTTTCATTTAAACACTTCTATTTCCACAAAGGCCATCTAAGTCTGAGAGGATGTTGTCCTGAACAAGAAGCCCACTGCTCCCATAAATTCACACTTCCTTTCACAACAAACATTTATGGACCTGCACGGCTCTCGCTTTAGTTGGCCAGTGAGAGTCATCTGTTGGCCAACAAGGGATGCAATGTGAGGGTGGAAGGAAGCAAAGAAATGAAGCTCTTCTGAGAAAGCCAGAGAAGAGCTCTAAGAAATAGAGAAAGGAGGGAAAGGTGGAAAGGATAAAGGAGGTCATGGGTAAACAGTGATGGGTCAGAAAGGTCCTTCCTACATTGATCAAGTGGAACCATGAGCTCAGGGTCTGTAAATTTGCTTTAGACAGGAAAAGAAAAGTGAAAGTGATGGCTGTATCAATTCTCCTGATGTTGGTATCTATAAACATCTATTAACTGTTTATTGAGCACCTCGTACATAGAGGGTACCATTGGGTACACTAATCCTAGGGGCTTAATTAAGACTTCATCATATGAATTTTAGGAGAACACAATTAATTCCATGATAAGCATCAAGGATGACGCCGAGGTTTTTGGCCTGATCCAGGGAAAAGACAGAGGACCATCTGAGTTCACCACTGACTGATGGATGGGCTCTGGCACAATGGAGAAAGGCACTGGGAGGAGGAGTCATTAGAGTGAAAAGATCAGCTGCCACGATCTGGGTGCTTATTCCATGTAAGGCACCATGCTGAGCACTCACATGCATTATTTCATGTAATCACATGAAATACCACAACACCACAATGTCAGGAGTATCATTTCCACTTACAAATCAGGAAGCAGACACCTAACAAGGTTACCCAATATGCCTAAAGTCACAGAGCTATTGAGTGGAATAGAGGAATTTTTGGATCCAAGCACTCTGATTATGGTAGTCATGCCCTTAACCACTGCCTATACCTCCCCTGCTACAGGAAGCCGCCTGTTGAAGGCATAAAGCCATGAATGAACCATGATTATATTTTGAAATATAATCGAAACCTTAGGTACGAGTTTAACACTATCCTCCAACAGAAGTAGCCATGAATTCAAAAGGTGATTAAATGATTTGTTCAGTACAAGCTACTAGAAGAGACCTTAATTAGAAAGTGTTTTATAATACTGAAAAGAAAAAAAGAAAACAACCTAAGTGTCGTTGGTTGTGGAAAATTATGGAATAACCTTACAATAGGGCACCACACAACCACTATAAAACAATATACAACCACTATATAAAACAATAATGAAAAGCTACATTGATTATGTGGATAGGTAGCTGGTGTTATAATGTGTTTTTTAAAGGCAGGTAGTAAAATAACATTTTAGAATAATCTTTAAAAATATTGTATATTCTATGTATATGCAAAAGTGTAAATGACAATACACTGAAAAGGAGAGACAGTGAGAAAGTAGTTAATTTTCACTTTCTTTTTCATACTTTTCTATGTCTGATTCTAGTAAATATACATTGTACAGATCAGAACAATAACGTTACTGCCAATCTGGAAAGATTTTTTAAAACGACTACCTTTACACCGGGCTGCCCACACCCCTCCAAAGCTTGTACGCTCTCCGGATCGGACACAGCATTCAAGCCTTCTGGGAGTAACTTCCCTTAAGTGCCTCTTCTCACACCCAAAGCAACCCCCTGGGAGGAAATTTATCAACAGAAGTGCTTCAGAGCTTACAGGTTGGTACAGAGGACAACTGTACTCACAGTTCGTAACTCAGACTCAGAGCATCAACATTTCACAAGCGAAGTGTCTGACTTCAGGAAGTACAAGCATATTATTCAGCTGGTATTTTATTATTCAGCTGGTATTTTTAATAATGTCAAATCTGCCAAGACTGTCATTGATGTCAAAGTCATTTATGTCAGAATTATAAAATAAAGCACTGGTAGCAATGTTTGAAAGAAGGAGGCAGCTAAGGGCATGAGAGAGAGAGTGTCATGCTTAATATTTATTAATTCAAGTAGCTGGACAGCAAACTATTACTGAACTCCTTATTCTCTGCAGGGCACCACGCTACGCCCTGAGAAGATATAGAAAAGTAAGATGCAGCCCCTTTGGGACCTCCGTCATTTTTATATGCGGCCTATGGCCTAAAGCACAACTCCTTCCCATGTGTTGAGGACAGGAGCCCAAATGAAGTGGAAGTCACCTGATGGCCCTTTTCCTTTCCAAGTTTTGTTTACATTGCATCTTTTCTCCATTGCTTGTGAGGGGGTCCAAGAGAGGGATGGGATGAAATGAGGAGGACAAACGCATCTGAGTAGACCGCTGATGAAAACATGAGAGGAAGCAGTCAAAGTACTGAAATAAACATGGAATTTGGGAGAAAAGGTGCCTAGAAAAGAGGACAGAACGCACCGGAAGGATGGGAAGGCAGCACGTGAGACGGCCACCTCTGACTCCATGTTTGGACAACTAGGAAAGACAAGGAAGGCAGCGTGCAGACCCCGTGAGCGAGCACCCCGAGGCTCCAGCTCTGCACTGGGGTTCTGAGAGTGACACCAGTGGGCCCCTGGGAGGGGAGGCTGCACTCTTCCTCCAGGGCATGTTTTCTGGTCCCTCTGAGGGAAAATATACAGAAAGACTGCATGGAACCCTTCACCAGACGGCCCTGGCCTTTGTCTCCTACCCCTGCTGCAGGAAAGCCAGTTCACGCATGAGCTGATGTGGTACGAGTTCAACTTCTGCAAAGAAATGAAAGAGAGCTGCTTTACCCCCTAAATAACCACAGAATATTGTCACATGCGCTTAGACGAAAGAGAACAAGACACTCTCCGTGGCTGTCAGCGGGTCCACAGGACAAGGAGGCTTCTGTCCGGGGGGTCCAGAGGTAGGAACGAATTTAGATTCAAAGAAGCAGCTTCTTGCACGATTACATGTTGCATCCTAGTAATCCATGTGATTTACTATTTCCCCTCTGCTTCTTTGATCATTAGCAGATTCCATTCAACAAGCTTTTTACTTGAGTACATACTCTGCTCAACATGAGGGCAAAAGGCTAAGAACAGTGCTTGCTCTCGAGGCATTTACAATCCATGGGGAAGCACGGATTCCAGCAGAGTGTGGCAGCCCCATGTTACAACCCTGGACACAGCTCTGGTTTACACGGGAATGCTGTGCACACTTACACAGCAACATGTGAGGTAGCATTTTCTCTTTTAGTCTGTTCTGTTCAGGTTTATTTAATTTTTTAAAAAAATGGGTCATAATTGTAGCCTGGGAAGTAGATGGGGGCCTGTGGGAGGCCGGTGGAGGGGCCGTGAGCCCAGCCAGGAGTCCGCCACCGCCTCACGGAGATGATGCCTGTGCAGAGGACAACCAGAGTGAGGGAAGGAGGGACGCGATTCCGGGCAGAGCAAACATCGAGACACTAGGAGGCAAAAAACGTGTGGTCTGTTCAGTGCACCTACTGGCATCAGGTATCACCAGAGCGTGTACCGTGAGGCGGGGAGGGACGATGAGCAGGGTGGTGACTGGACAGGAGGCAGGAGGAGGGGGGCCTTGGTGTCGTGGTAAGGGGCTATAGCTTGTGCTGCAGGCCCAGGGGCTTGGCTGAAAGCGAATTCTCTGATTTGCCTTTTCCAGAAACCATTCTGCCTAGGTGACAACAAAATTTAAGAAAGGCAAAAACAAACGAAAAAACATGTAAGCAGCAACAGTGGCATTGAGAGGGGTTTTTAACATGCCACGAGTGAAGGGGACCCAGGAAACCCTAGTGACAATGTTAGTAGGCAATGGAGCACAGGGCATGCAGTCACAGCCGTGAGTACGAACAGCCCAGCGGTGGGAAGAACAGGAGGCCACGGAGGGAACGGTGGGCAGCCCCCTCCTCTCAGCCTTGGGAACAGGACAAGGGGGCCAGGAAGGAGGCAGGACACTGCAGGCCGGGTCAGAAACACACCCACAGCGCACAAAGGTGGAGGTCCGGGGTCAGAGCTCGGGGCAGACTGCGGCCTGCAAAATCAAAAGCAGCCGCAGCTCTAGTGGCAGTCACTGCGCCAGATGCTGTCCAGAAGTGGGAGCGGCAGCTATCCCCCTGGCAGCGTCTCCTGGGGGCTGGCACCATGCGTTGCACACTTTACTACAGATACAGATGATGCACTTTATTATATGTCTCTCAGTAATTCAGAGAGATGGGAGCACGCTCAGAAGCAGCAAGGAAAGCCCGTCTAGAGAAAGCATCTGAAGATGAGGCACGGAGCCAGACAGATAATACAGATGGGTGGGTGGTCCTGTCTCACCAGAGGCACAACTCACCCCAGAGGTTGGGGGCAGGGCGGAGCAGGAGGGTGTTGCCTGGGTGCTTTGCACAAGAAAGCAACCCAGCCATCCCCTGCCTTCCCATCATTTAATGAGGGCTTTTCTTATCCTCCGTGGTTTCCCTCAAATCCCACTCATCTGGGCTTTCGAATGCCTCTGTCTCAATTAGGAATACTGTGTTTTTACAGTGTGAATCTTCCTGCTCAGACCTGAAGGCCTCAGGTACCACCCACCTCCCACATGCTTGGTATTCCTTTCGCTTCCCCACTGCCCCGCCGAACGGAAATAGTCTGGAAACAGTCGCTCAGTTTCTTCTCCTTCTATAGTGTCTGGAAACAAACATCTTTCTGAGGTTTTCTAAAATATGTTACTTTGCAGGGAAACAGATGGAGTGGAAATAACAAAAGTATCACCCCAAGGAAAGCTGTCCCCAATATCCTGTGCGGTGTAAACGGAACGAGGCCCTAGACTTTTGCACTCAGAGGCTCCACAATTCTGTCATCGTTTTTCTCCCACTGAGGCCTAATCCATCTTTACTGATTTTATTCTAGAGTAACTACCTTTTGAGTGCTTTGTCTGATGTCAACAATATGCACGCACTTAGACCTGATACTTTTCTCATTTACTTTATGACATTATGTGCCCTGTGAAATCACAGAATTTGGCAAAGTGAAGAGCTAGATGCAGAGCTCAAACCCATGACTTGGGCCTCATGAGTCACACACCCCAATAAACACAACCAACAGACTTCCCTAAAATAAGCATTGAAAATTAAAAATCCACAGCCTGAACATTTGTGTTTATTTCTAAGTCAACAGACCTAGAAATTAGTTTGAATCTATCCAAACTTCAACAGCTCTTAGACTATTGGCCTACAAAAAAAAAATGACAAGAAAAACCACGTGATCTCCCATTTACCCCTAGTGCTATCTATAGTGCGAATTATATTTTCTGCATGTGCACAAGCATGTATGGGCCTTAGTTGATTTTCAGGAAGATAAAACATAAAATAATGGATTCACAGCATCCCTAAAAATGATTATAGTTAGACAACGACAAGGCCAGATGTCTCAAACACACTGCATAGCTAGCTGTTAATAAGTTTTAAAAACAGACTAAAAGTCAGAGACAGGACTAATATCCTCCCTCAAACACTTGTATAAATTTTCCTCATATCACTGAATTCTTTTGCTCCAGTTGCTGGAGTCACAGCGTTGGCTGTCTTCGTTTCAGGCACAAACATGAAAGCCCTCAAGTGGACATAAACACTTGACACCCAGAACTCCAGCCCGGGTGAGGCGTTCACAACAGGAGAAGAGGTACAGGGCAGAGGGGCCCCCAAAGACCTCGCCTCTTCCTGGCGTTTCCAAGGAGCAGCCAGCCTCCTGGCACCGGTCTCATCAAACTGCTTCTGAGGGTTGCCTTTGCACGACATAAGCAATAAGAAACGGGTTACTGTTTCCTGGTTTCACACAGAAATATATTCAGAAAAGGGCCAATCAAAATCTGCCAGGGAAAAAAGAAGTCAACACGCCGTCTTCCACAAGTAGACCGCTTTCTCTGAGGCTGTGGCTTCCTCCCCCTATGTGGCGGTCAGCTCCTGCAGCAGGTGAAGGCTGGGCAGGGGGAAAAGTGAGGGTGGTAAGCCCCTTGTACTCCTTTCCAAATGCCTCTTTTGGGTTTCTGTAACACCTCTCCTGCCCTCTATTTGCAACGATCATTGAAGTTACCACTGAAAGTTGACTATAATTCTAAGTTCTAATTATTATTTTATAGCCCTTTAAAAATGCACTAAAGGGCATTTTATATAGTGTAGAAACAGTTAATCTAATCATCCAAAAGCTTTATAAAATCACCAAAACTTTTTTTAAAAAAGCAGATCCAAACATGATTAAATTGCTTGTCTAATATAAGCAAAGCAATGTTCTGACAGGTGATTTATAATGCACTTCACTTAAGAAATTAACAAAAAATGCATTTAACAATGAATTAACACAATTGCATTGTATAGGCAGTTATGCTTGAAAGAAGTACTAAAAATGATGTAAGACAAGTAGGTACAACTTAAGATGGAGTGTTAAATCACATATCTATTGCCACTTTTCAGGCCAATTTGTCATCATTTCTGTTACATCATTTAAAATCCAATAGAAAAGCTGTAACCTGTTGTCCAAAATTAATGCCAGTAGAACACTCTCTGCTGAGGCTGGCGTCTGCGACACGGCTCTCTGTCTGCAGTGGCATTCATGAAAAGGAAGATGCACCTTTAGAAATCAGCAACAGTGAGAGGAAAACTGAACCAGGTGTGAGAAAAACACAGGTCACTCATGTCCACCCAAGTGTGTAACTTGTCGTCATTAAAACTTGTCATCAAGGAAGGGCTTTGTTACAAGCTTTGGTTGACTTTCCTGATTTTCCACAGCAGGTGGGTGTTTCATCTGAGTAACAGAAGGACACAACCTGCAAATCTTGCACAGCTTGGGGCCTAGAAGGGCAGGTGGGTATTTTTGGAAAGAAGCATCCTGTCCTTTGATTTGTATCATTAACACAGCAACTAACTAAATGTAACGACCGTAACTGATTCCAAAGAAGTGCCTCGTGATTCCTGCCTTTTGCCTGGAAACAGCTGAGACCTACAGTGGATCATTCTCTCCAGAAAATAACCTCCCAGATTCTCAATGCTATCCTCGGGTCTCAGTTCATGGATTTCATTTTCAATATAACAACTTCACAGTTAGTGACTCCCAATGTTATGAAATGTAATTGCATTTCCACTGAAGTTTAGTAAAAGGGTTCCTTCCAATAGCCTATTTTTGTCCTAAAGACAACAAACTACCAGACTTGAAAGTAGGCCACAGATAAATCAAATATAAATCCTGATTCAACCCATCCTACCTTCTCTGCAGCGATGGCTCTCAACCAGGGATCGTGGGCTCCTGAGCCAACACTTGACCATGCCGGGGGGTACATTTCAACTACCATGGCTGTGGGGCCGTGGGGAGAGGGGCTACTCACATCTAGTGGACAGAGACCAGGGAGGCTGCTAAACACCCTACAATACAGAACAAGCCCCTACAACAAAGGATTATCCAGGCCAAAATGTCAATAGTGCTAAGGCTGGAAACCCAAAACTATAAAAATAAGATAAGATTTAAGGGTGCTGCCTAGGCCTGGACAACATCAGAAAACCTGTGCCAAAGCCAAAAAAAGAAAAAAAGATGACTTTCAACAGTCACTCTTTCCTGATCTCTGACATACAACAAGCAGTTAAGTACAGGCTTCCTTTCTGAAAAGATACTGCTTAGACAGGTGGAAAAAAGTATGTATAATGTCATACTCATTGTCATAGTTAATATTCCTAGCCTTTAAAAAAGAAAGACCCAATCACTTAAAAAAATAAATCTCTCCAGGAAAACAACCAGTTTCTCATGTAAAATGATAAACATTGAACATACCATTCTTGTTTGCCTGTCGGCTTTTTTTCTTTTTAAAAACAAGTTGGCAAAACCAGAGAGAACAAACCAACCACAGAGTTATCGAACAGATGCACATGGCATTCTCGGCGGCCCGAAAGCCACCGAACCCCCCCTCAGACGCTTGCAAACAGCACCGACTGGGCAGCCCAGCTTCCCCGCCAGCCAGTGGCACAGGCTGATGCACACAACACTGGCCCTCTGAGCCACGCATGCGCAGACCGTCGGGTCACCAGCCTCGTCTCCAGAAGTCGCCTCACTAGGCAGAGCCCGGCGGTGCTTTCTCTCGGTCAAAACGAGTGACGCTTCAAAATGAAAATCTTAGAAAAGTCAGACTTCCATTAGGCCCCTAAATTAATTCTAAAAGCTCGGAAAATGTTTAGGAAATCTTCGCTGCAAAACGATCAAGGTCACAGCCTGTGGTATTTTATTTCCTAAGACTCCTTGAGTCACTTGGAGGCTTTGCTTCATTTAGCACTGAGGGTCAGGGCTGGACAATCTTCGGTCTTGTTCTGATTCCAAGAGAATGTGTTCTCTTGGACGTGCTGTATAAGAAGCAACCAATGAACGCAAAAATTAGCGCCACCACCCACCTGAAACATCCTTTTGGTGTTAACTAATGCTTCAAAGAGGGAAGATGGCTTGAGCTGCAAGTGAAACGCAGGTTGCAAGCCCATAAACCGTGAGCAGTATTTGATGAGCTGAGCTTTCTCACACACTCCGGATTTCAAAGGGTCTGTTCTTCTGACCACATGAAATGCCTCAGAAGTTCTAATATTCCTCCAACGAACTCCGAGACTGCCTCCCCACACAAACTGCACAAAAGTTCTTTGTTAGACTACATGTCCTGATTGGGGGTTTTAGAATTTTATTTTTAGCTCTTTTTTTTTACTTTGGGAACTAAAAAGGTAGACTCCTACAACACATTTTACACCATGAAAGTCCCGACTGTAAAGATTTAAATATAGAAAATGACAGTAAGAGTGAATATTTATATAAATGCCAATATTTATATAACTCAAGATTGAAGGATTCTCAACACCAAAGGCAGAAATCATGAAAAAAATAGTATTACATTAAATAAAACTTTCTGATCAACAAAACAACACAGACAGAAGTAAGCACAGTAACAAAGTCGAGGAATGCTACAACAAATTAGGGAAATTTTGCAACAAATATAAAAGAGAAAGGGTTAAGCAACTAAAATACTTATAGAGCTCTTAGAAATAAGACAAATGGTTGAAGAGAAAAGCAAAAAACCATGAATATGCAATTAGTACAAATATAATTAGTACATAAATATAAAAAACTGTAACCTCACCAGTACTCACAGAAACACAACTTAAAACAAAGAAAAGATACGTGTTTCTGACAATGAGGTTGGTGCAGATTCACGGCAGTAACAGCGCCCAGGGATGCTGAAGCTACCGGGAAACGGCAGCATCCTAATTGCTAGGGAACCTAGAAATGCGGAAAGCCTTCATGGAGGCAATTTGACTACATTGTTAAAAGATTTTAAAATCTTGTTTCCTTCGAACCAACAATTCCACTTCCAGGGTTTATTCAACAGAAACAGTGCGGAAAGTTCATAAAGACGCACATATTAAATGCACTGTTTATTTATTTTCAAGTGAACAACAGCCAGAGGGCTGAGTGTGTCTGCCTCCACGTGCAGGTTCAGCAGTTGCTACCTGCTGTTGATTCTCGTTCCAAAGAGCTCTCCAGGGTCTGCTCTGGACCCTACTACCTGCACCGTGGTCACCTAGTTCAGGCCCTCGTGACTACTCACTGGGATTGCTGCAGCACTGTCCTAAAGCGCATCCTACCCCCTCCCAGTTCATTCTCCACCTGGCAGTTACAATGAGATTTTAAAAACACAAACCAGGTAACTTCACACCCCTGGTGAAAGCCTTCAGTGGCCTCCGGTAGCCTAAATCTAAGTCTTTAACAGCCTGTAGACAGCTGTGGCTCTCCTGTCCCTGATTACCTTGCCAGCCTCCTCTCCCAACCCCGCCTGCCCAGCCACACACTGAAGTTCCTCCAAAGGCCTATGCCGGTCCATGCGTGCTGCTCTCCCTGTCCTAGAGCATGGGGTACCCACACTATTCCACCCCCAGTTAACCTATACTCTTCCAACATATTCTTCAGGGCTCAGTTTGGCAGGTGCTTCCTCTGGGTGAAACTCTCCTGCCTCTGCCCTGTTGAGTTAGATGGAGCGCCGAAGCACATACTATCCACAGAGCCATTCACTTATTTGGTCACGGCACTGACCACACTGTCCTGGAATTATGGTTTAACTGGGGGTCACTTAGTGTGCAGGCATCTCAGGGCACCTCTATCAGTGCATGGCCTTTTCGGCAAAGAAAGTCTTTGCGTGCTCAAAAGCTCTCTCACTGATTCATGTACCATGTTCTTCTAGGTCCATGATGCCAACACCATTTCTCTTACACATGCTCAACTATCCCACGATGCATACACCTAGGGGCCGTTGCCGAAGACGGCAAGACACTGGGCAGATGTGCTGAAGCTGCTGCAAAAATTATCGTAGATAATTTTGGGGGTTCTTGGGTCCTTACTGGTTGTTCTCCTTTATGCCTTATCAGATGTGATTTTTGTTGTTTTGGAAACAGATCCTACATAGTTCCTTGTATTTTTTTCTAAAACAAATTTTTAATCACACCAGCAGAGTACATTATATTAGGACAGTTTTCACAAATTAAGAGAATTTTTTAAAATATTTTTTAATTTATTTTTAGACAGAGGGAATGGGAAGGAGAAAGAGTAGGAGAGAAACATCAATGTGTGGTTGCCTCTCATGTGTCCCCCCTACTGGGGACCTGGCCTGCAACCCAGGCATGTGCCCTGACTGGGTGGGAATCAAACCGGCAACTCGGTTGCTTCACAGGCCCGTGCTCAATCCACTGAGCTACACCAGCCAGGGCTTTTTTTTTAAGAGGATTTTTAAAAGTTACTTCCTCCCAGCACCTAAATGCCCCTCAAGAGGAAACTAATTAAATAAATTACACATCAATCCAATGTAGCAGTATGCAGGCATAAGAATGAGAAACTCTTCATCTACTGACTTGGAAAAGGTCAGAAAATAGTGTAAGGTAAAGGAAGAA
Organism: Artibeus jamaicensis; assembly: GCF_021234435.1. Lineage (NCBI taxonomy): Eukaryota > Metazoa > Chordata > Mammalia > Chiroptera > Phyllostomidae > Artibeus > Artibeus jamaicensis. Next base: position 32,795,660 of record NW_026521871.1, on the reverse strand, counting down.
AGTGACAAACAACCTGTTATATGCTGCTATGTGTAAAAAGCGCAGACAGGTGCATATGTGTGTTGATGTATGCATAAAGTATCTCTGGAAAGTCACACCTGTGGGGAGGGAAAATGAGTGGCAGAGGCCAGGATGGGGAGACTTTCCCTGTGTAATCTTTTACTTTTCAGCTGGATTCGTATACACTATATATTTCAATGACCGCTTACTTTGCATTTTTATTTAACTAAATCAGTGTGAATGTTTGCCAAAACTCTTTATATAGGAAGTACAGAGGCTTAACATCTTCTGCCTCCCCCCAAAAAAACACACACAAAAAGTTAGTTTCCAGTGCTCCTTAACAAGGCTGTCAGGAGACAGTAGTAGCTCCGTCTTCCCTGCCATTTAAATATCTCAGTGGAGGGCGGCTGCCTTCTCTTGAGTCTTTCCCCTCCTTCCTCAGTCCTTCACCCTAAAACGTCCTGAGTGGCAGCCACGTCAGACACCCCCACTGTCTAACGGCACTTGGCTGCATCTTGGAGGCCGTGGGAAAGTGGGATGGTTTCTTCCCAGAAAGTGGTGCTGAACTCAGCTTTAAAGGAAAAGCAAACTTACACAACTGTACAGCGAAACAGCACTCACTACAAATTCTGCTTTTGTAACCTATATAAAAAAGGAATGGATAAAGAAAACAAGAGAGGAAGGAAAAGGAGAGAAGGAGGGGAAAAAAACCCGTCATAGTCTCTTCCTTTTCCTTTGACTTGGCAGACCATCGTGGCAGGACAAGGAGCGGGGCTGATTTTCCCCGATTAGTGTCAGGGTGTGGGCTGTGTCTACCGTGGGTAAGTTGTAATTCAGACCTTAGATTCGTTTTCCCTGCACCCTAAAGATAAGCACAGGGGATTGATTAATAAGCTCCGGATCTCCTACATTGCCTAGTGCCGGGGAGGTGTCAGGCCCTCCCAGTCTGAACCAAAGAGGGAGGGCCTTTCCCCAAGTACAACTGCAACGAAGAGAAAATTCAGCAGAAATTCCAAACAAAATAATGATAACCATGAAACATCTTACTTCCTGTCTTCATACCAAAACAAAAATAAACTCCAAAACGAAACTGCTAAATTTAATTATCAAGTTATTTAAAAAATGAACTCAATTATATCCAAAACATAGGAGAGAAATAATGAGCATTCTAAAGATTCTTAAACAAGAAGAAAAAACTCGACCCCGTTGTCTTATGAAACCAATCATCAGCTGAAATAAAACGCATACACTACTACCAAAAAAGATGTTGCTAACCAGAAATGAAGATAGATTTTGAAAACAATCCTTCAGGGGTCACATACACTGAGAGCTGGTACTAAGTAAACCGACTAGTAGAATGATTATGAAATCCAGGCCTAATAAATAGATATAAATCCAGAAGCAACTAAAAATTAAGTGGGAACTTATTCTATGTCAGGATTTAATGTCTTAACCAGAGGTCCCCGACCTCTGGCTGCCTCGGACCAGTACAGGTCCCAGCCTGTTGGAAACCACATAGCAGGAGGTGAGCTTGAAGGTAATGCACTTGAATCATCCCCAAACCATCCCCCAACCCAGTCCATGGAAAAACTGCCTTCCATGAAACTGGTCCCAGGTGCCAAAAAAATTGGGGACCGCTCTCTTAAGATGCTTTCATATCCAATATCTCATGGAATCCCTACCACGTAACTCTGTCAGATAGGTACTATTATTATTACCACTATTATTATTATTGCTATTATTATTATTTCACAAAGGAGAAAACTTAACCTCCAAAACAGTGAAGATTTGCCTGGGGTGGTTTTGTTTTCTGTTCCTTGATGTCAACAGATGTTAATTAAACCACATTTAGCAAGAACACTGATAATGCAGCCAGGGTATTCCATTTGCTGATAAAGTCTGTACTGAAGTTATTTTAAAGGAACAGAACCTTTACGAGTTTTTTCCTAAGCATGAGAAGCAAGTGAGGAGGGAAGAGGAAAAAAAACTCGAAAGGGATCAAACAAGAAATAATAAGCACGATTTAAAGGCCCTCCATCTAGTCCAGGTATCTTTTTCTAAGTTCACATCAAAACATGGCCTGAGTGTTCATGCTGACAGAGGCGCAGACACGGACCTGAGTACAAGCTGGGCCCCTCCCTTTGAGATCTCCTGACCCCGCAGAAGCGTCAAACCTGCGAATTAAAAATACCAAATAAGTTCACAAGTGTGAGAGTAAAAAAAGAAACGGTAATCCAGAGAAGGAAGGAATGTTCGCCCTGGGAAGGGTGGTTGGGGAGGGACATCTCTACTGAGGATGTGAACTCTGGGCAGAGGAAAGGGGCCTGGCCAGAGAATGAAAATGTTGAGGAGAAGCATCAATGTAAATACAGGGCCACATGCTACCACCTGCATTCACAGAAGGAAAAGTAGAGAGGGACCTGATGAGAGTATGTATCTCAGAAAAACGTGTACCCGAAGATGAGCCAAAAAGGAGATAAGGAGATAAAAATGGCTCCAAGGTTCCTGTGTAGGTCATAAAACAAAATGCCATTGATGACTTGGGAACCACTCAAGAATCGGACTTAAGGAGACAATGGTAACATTTGGGCCATTCCAAACTCCAGGTGCCTGTAAGAGAGTTCCACAAAGCATAAGAAAATAAGAGACTCATATTTAGGAGAGATGATGAGGTTCACAAATCCGAGAAGTGGTCCCTCAGGGATTTAAAAAATACATCACTTGTTTATTATTCTAGGTTCAATTTCTTAGAAATGAAAAGAAGCTAAAGAAGGCTGGGTTTTTTCCCCCCCGAAAGAAAAAAAAACAACTGAACTGTGGTAAAAGCCCTAGGAGTTTAAGAAAACAGTACACTACAGCTCTTATTCATAGCAGTCCTGATCAAAACAAAGAGATATGATCAGCAGAAGTCCTATTCATACATTTGTTGAGCTACAGATCTACAGATAGAATAAATAACAATTAGGAGACTTTCAAACACAGCTGTTCCCAATACCGGCTCTTCCCTGCAGTAGTCTAGTCGAGGGAGGGCTTTTGTTTTCTCTCCGCCACAAGTATTTGTGCGCCCGGAGCACTCCCTCAAATTTGGGTGATCTTCATCTACTCATGAAATTGTGCCTGCCTTCAAAATGAGGGGAACAAAAATAGGATCTCATGAGGTTACGTCCTCCAGTTCAATGGAGAAATAATTAAAAGCATACTCTTCACCCACATTAAATATCTTTTAGACTAAAAAAGAGGGGAGATAAACTACGAGCATCTGCTATAGGACAGCACTGTTCTGGGTTCTGAGAGAAAAGACAGACCAGGCCAATGCTGGCCAGAAGAATATAACTCTTGAATTAAGAGTCTTGCGACTCTTCCTTTGCTTAGGCAAGTCACCTCCCATATTTCTCCATCTGTAAAGAGAGGCCTCCGCCATCCTGGGAGTCTCTGTCAGCCTTAGTGAGGTGACATGCAGGCCCTACTTGAACAGTCTGGGGATGAGTGTGGAGTCAAAGCCAGGACCTTGGGATGACTAGTTGGGCCCCACAGGGTAATCAAAATAGGCAGCAGTGGTCCACTTGCTTCTGTTAGACTCAATCATGGAGAATCCTTCGTATACTCAAGTAGTTCCCATGACAAGAAGTAGAGAGCATTCTCCTCTCTTTAAGTTTTGGGATCACCAGGCTTTTGCAAAGCCTCCAAGACTGGGGGATGATGGGAATTCCTCCTGCCTAGTACAGGAAACTGGGAAGGCAGAGGGTTTGCTATTCCTGGTCAGAAACACAACACATCCGTGGCTCCAAAGGAGGCCGGCAGATGTGTCCGTGCACAGAGAAATCAGAAGGACAAGAACCAAGGGCTGCAGTTCAAAACAGTGAGATCTGAGAGGCTCTTTTTCAAAAGTGAAGAATGACTGCAGAGTGAGTCTGCATTCTAATGCGACTCCCACTCCCAGGGTGTTTGACAACTTTACCAAGATGCTCTGACTCTTCTTGCCCGTCTTTTCAAAAACCTTTTCAGGATTTGAAAACATGTTATCTTTATGAAGAAAACATTGAAATGGTTCTGGCCAGTGTGGTTCAGTCGGTTGGAGCATCATCCTATAAACCAAAAGGTCACAGGTTCCATTACAAGCCAGGGTACGTGCCTAGGTTGCAGATTTGTCCAGATAGGGGCGCATATGAGAAGCAAGCAGTTAATGTTTCTCTCACATCAATGTTCTCTCTTCCCCCCCCGACCCCGCTAAAAAAGGAAACGCTACAACTGTACACCAGGCCCTGATGTTCAGGAATATATAAATCTCAATGCCAGCAGTATCAAAATGCTCTGAGGCAAGTCCCAGCGAAAGTAAGTTTCACTAGACCAACGATTCTGAATGAGGGGTCGTTCTGCCCCTATAGGAGCTCTGGCAAAGTCTGGAGACATTTTTAGTTGTCACAAAGGAGTACAGGGAGAGTGGGGAGGTGCTACTGGCATGCACTGGGTAGAGAATAGGATGCTTGCTGTTCAGCATCCTGCAATGTTGAGGGCAGTCCCCACAACAAAGAACTCTCAGCCCAAAATATCAATAGTGCACAGGCTGAGAAATGCTGAGCTACTCTGATCTTTATTACCAAGGTCCCTTCCGGCTCTCAAACTGCTGATGCTACCAAGCCAAAAGAACTGACCACGATGCTCCAGTTGCAGATTATGGGGCATCCTACTTAGAACACAGACTGAGCAAAAATGCATTTCTTTCAAATAAACAAAGAGGGTTTCAGCAGAATGTTCATTAACCATTGTTGGCCATTTGCCGTTTTGTCCTCAAATCATTTATTTCATACGTTTATTTTTAATTTTTGTGTTTTGTCAATATTTTATTTGTACTACATTTGTAGCATTACATTATATGGCTTTAACTGGAAAAAATCCCTTTGTTTGGTCACTTACTATAAGGAAGCAAAATTAAACAGAAATGTGACAGTTAATACACTATTGTGCAACCACATTATGAACGTTCTATGGAGGGTTTAATTTGCTCTGTCTTAAAGAATAACGTTAAAGTAGTGCTAAACGGGGTGCCTCTAGCATTTTGTTTTTGCTATAAAAAAATTTCTGTGTCCAAATTCCATTTGCTTTAGGGAAGAAGGAAATGAAAAACAAATTGCTTTAATTTTATATACTTCAAAAATAAGATGATAATAGCTACTAAGGAGCAATTTCAAATTGATTTTTAAGCTTCCCTCCACCCATTACTCCCTCACCTTAAGAAGTTTTTGGTTAATAAAATTATATAGGTTCCAGGTATACAGTATCACCCCAATAAACTCAATATAATATAATATAATATAATATAATATAATATAATATAATATAATATAATAGCTTTTATTATAAATTATTTTGTTTGCTAGACTGAACATCTGATCACCATGGTAAAACAAGAATCACCTCCAAGTAGTTTCAGGGAATACTTTTAAACCTTCTTTAATGTATTCTTCCAAAGAAAACATTTGCAGTTAAATAACGATGTAACGATATCACAGTTAAACACAGTGAACACTGATGGAGCACCTGAGAAGTGCCAGGCAAGTGCTCTTCACACAGGCCTCATTCCAACCCTGTCAGGAACACCTAGAAGTCGATACTAGTAGTAACCCCATTACACAGAGAAGAAAACTGAGGTTCAAGAAAGGAAATTCTTCCCCAAAGCAGCAATGCTAGGAACCGAGTAGCAGAGCTAGCCCTCCTATCTGTCTGACTCTAGAATATTTGATGTTATGAATAAGGGACAATTTTTTGTTTGATTGTAATTTAACGCTACTCAAGCAGAAATGCCAGCTCTCATGAAGAATCAGCCAGAGACTTCATTCTGATGAGCATGGCAGTAATATTTGGAAGTCCTGAGGGGGAATAATCAGAAGAAAAATAATTAATTGTTTTCATGCAGACAGTTTTCCTACAAATTGTTAGTGCTCAAAACATTTAGTTTATAGAAATGTGAGCCAATGCGGCCCACTCCTTTGTTTTAGGAACTTGAAAGAGTCACCTGGAAAGCAGACTGGGCCACTTTAGAGACATATGGTAGTTCCTCAGAAAATTAACCAATTCACCATATGACCGATCAATTCCATGTCTAGGGATAAATGAAAACATACGTCCACTCAAAAATGTACACACATGTTCATAGTGGCGTTATTCATGACAGCCAAAAGGTTCAAATAACCCATACATCCATCGACTGATGAGTAGACCAACAAAATGTGGTACATCCATACAACAGAATATTCTTCAGCCATAAAAAAGAATGAAGTACTGATACCACATCCTATCACGTGGAGGAAACTTGCAAACATCCTGCTAAGGAAGAAAAAACAGTTTCAGAAGACCATGTACTATATGATTCCATTTATATGAACAGTCTAGAACACGCAAATTCAGACAGAGACACAGGAAGCAGACTGGTGGCTATCAGGGGCTGAGTGGCTGCTGACTGGGGAGATGAGAATGTTCTGGAATTAGATGGTGGTGGTGGTGGCAGAGTATCCTGAAGAAAAACAATGAATCATAGACTGTAGAAGGTGAATTTTATAGTATGTGAATTACATCCCAATAGGAAAAGCACAATGGATAAGTGCAAAAAACCAAAACAAAACGCAAAACCAAATAATAAAGCTTATAGATTCAATATAACATGAACTGACTAAGATAAATATGCGTACAATAGGATTTTGGAATTTTTTTAACTCAATCCCAGTAATGTTTATTTTTTTTTTATTTTTTGTATTTATTTTTTAAATATATTTTATTGATTATGTCATTACCGTTCTATTTCCCCCCTTCATTCCCCTCCACCCTGCCCACCCACTCCCCCACCATTCCCCCCCTTTAGTTTATGACCACGTGTCTCAGGTTCTTTAGATTCTATATTTCCCATACTATTCTTGCCCTCCCCCCTATCTATTTTCTACCTGCCGGATTTTGGAATTTTAAGTGGACATGCTAATTAACCATAATGACTTAGGTCATCCACACTAAAAAAACAAAAAGCAGAAACCTGTATTCTGTAGATTTAAAGTCCATATGCATGAAGTAAAGCTGAATGAAATCTGAAATGATGACCTAGAAGTATCTTCTAATACCCAGTCCCTCCTAATCACAGCTACTCCCAGTCACCGACTGCCTTCTTACACGGAAGAATGCTGGTAGGCCCGCCCACCCCGCCACTGTTTCCTTTCAGAGCTGAGGGGGGAATCTGTCACCCTCCTGCCAGCGTCCCTTAACTGGCTCAGACAATGACGGGTTGACCGTAGGTTGTGGAAAAGTTAACTTGCCTGGAGTGCTAAGATCCTAGACCTCTAATTTAAATTTCACTCTTTTTGTAAAAGATATTATACAACTTAAGAGTATCTTATTCATTTAAATACAAGGGGAAAATTGTCCTGATGGGTCCAACTGGAAGCAATTGAAAGGATGGGTCCTTTCTAAGTAAGCCCCTGAAATTAAGGGTAAAACCAAGAAAGCTCTCCTGTGACTCAAGTGTTCTACCTGACAAATTCTAAAGGTCTGGATAATTCAGGTCTTGGACATCTTTATTCCGGTCTTCATCTAGCAGCCCCTGGATTCATTCTACAAAATATTTATTTATTTATTTATTTATTTATTTATTTATTTATTTATTTACAGAGAGAGGAGAAGGGAGGGAGAATGAGAGAAACATCAATGTGTGGTTGCCTTTCACATGGCCCCCACTGGGGACCTGGCCTGCAACCCAAGCATATGCCCTGACTGGAAATGGAACCTGCAACCCTTTGGTTCGCAGCCCGCACTCAACCCACTGAGCTATGCCAGCCAGGGCTCATTCTACAAATGTTTCTTAAATACCTACTTACTATGTGCCAGGTACCATGCCTAGTGGTAAGGGTAGAAAAGTGAATAAAAACAGAGACTGTCTACATTAGAGGGTTGTAAAATCAGTGGGCAAGACAGTCATCAATTAAATAATAACACATATAAATACATGCGATCAACACTATTTATTTAAAAAGCTAGATGAATTCTGGGAACACTGAATCTCAGAGCAACTCTTGGGATTCTCCAAGCTCTATCTTATTTGTCATGAAAGGGAATCTTATTTTATTAAAATCATATGTTAGATTTAAAACTTTTATTATATTAACCTGGGGAAAATCCATACAATTGCTCTGGATCTGCCTAGAGACTCTAGAGAGTACTAAAGACTTGAAGTACTAAAAAGTAAAGTACTAAGAAAAACAAAGGTTGCAATATCAAATGCATAAGCAATATAGAGTATACTTATTTGCATATTTCAGTGAAAAAGATTCATCAAGAGAGGTTGAGAGCTAGATGGATATTAAATTAATCAGATGACAAAGGGACACTAATGAAAATGGCAGGGTAGGAAACTCCAAAAGTCTGTTCCTCCACAAAAGCACAAAATGAACTGGCAAAACTGCCACAATCAACATTTTTGGAATGATGGAAACAACCAAGAGATTGCAACAACCAGGGGAACACAATCAATAAAAGCAGCTGAATCTCAGTAGGAACAGCCAGCTTTGTGTGTGCAGTACAACTTACCCCCGTCCCCCCACCCCAGCCTTAGCCCAGTGGGGGGCCTTGAAGACAAGCGCCCACGGTCCTAGTACAGATTCCATTACCTGCAGGAGCAGAACAGAACTTAGTCTGAAAGAATCATGATTGTTTGCTTTGATCTGCTGAGTGGCTCAGCTCAGAGGGCTTGGCTTGATCTCCCCTGACATGGAACTCTACCAAGTGTTGAATCGAGGTGGCGATCCAGGGGGCTTTTGTCAAAAACACTTAAAAGCAAATACAGCTGTCCCCGCTGTCTGGGTCAGTGGGTAAAAGTTGAGGCAAATAATAAACTAACCAAAAAGCTTGCGAGGAAAGGGTGAAAAATGAGCTGCTTTGGCAAATAAGGACTTTGAAAACATCAGACATATTGCTGGCAATCTAGACAATCACGTGCATACGCGCACAGGGTGACGTGCAAACATGCTCAGGAAAGCCCTGAGGTGGCCCTCAGGTCTCACCTCTGGCTGACCTGCAGGTTCTGAGAAGCAGGAAGTGAGGCTAAGGAGGAATTGTGCATTTCTGTCCCATCGCTAGCTGACCGCTAAGCTAATTGAAAGGAATACAGACTGCTTAAAAATAGTACAGAATGCCCTGGCTGGTGTAGCTCAGTAGATTGAGCATGGGCCTGTGAAGCAAAGGGTCGCCGGTTCGATTCCCACGGTTCGATTCCCACTCAGGGCCCATGCCTGGGCTGCAGGCCAGGTCCCCAGTAGGGGACCCATGAGAGGCAACCACACACTGATGTTTCTCTTCCACTCTTTCTCCTTCCCTTCCCCTGTCTCTAAAAATAAGTAAATAAATAAAATATTTAAAAAATAGTACAGAGGTAAAGGAACAGCAACAACAAAAGCAGAACACCTGCATGGGGAGTGGAGAGAATCGAATTTCCAGAGTTGCCACATGACCACATTAAAAATGTTTCAATGACACCAACTAAATGACACAGCATGTAAAGACACAAGAAAGTACAGCCCGGATACAAGTAAAAAGGCAATTAATAGAAACTGTCTCTGAGGAAGCCCTCGCGTGGGACTCAACTAGACAAAGACTAGAAATCAGCTATTTTCAAATATGCTCAAGAACTAAAGGGAACCATGTACAAAGCACTAAAGGACACCATAAGCGAGTAATGTCTCATCAAACAGAGGATCAATAAATAATTAGAAATAATTTTATAGGATTTTTCTGACAGAAATAGACCTGGAGGATATATTTCAATAGCACCTGAGGCCACAGTTTCTAAGCCCTCTATTAAACATGTATATATATACTATTAACGGAGAGCTTACTTCCGAAATGTGGCCCCCTCTGTAGCTATATTTGGTGGAATGATGAGATCATAGGAATGATTTGTTTTGACAAAGGAAGTAATCTTTTATGAGAGTTAGAAACACAATGCATTTTCAGAAAAGTTCTGGATGGAACCAGTTAGAAAAGTACAAAAAGATTTCAAATTTTTTACATGATCATTTTTAGATGATTTTAAATTTTCACAATTTTTTAAGGTTTTAAAGGGGCACGCTATGTGTTCAAAATAGGTTTTGACTGAGCATTTCTGTTATGAACACTATATCGCAATACTGAATTCTGAATACCAAAATTTTGCTTGAATAAGTTTTAACAAAACTGCAAAGCCAAATTCTCTTCTCAGTAAAGATTCTTTCTCACAGAAATTAATTTAAAAAGTTCATAACTATGAAAGAGCATGAATTTTCTCCACCCAAGCCACAGATTAAAAATAGCTTTTGTTGTATCACATTCTTTTTAAATAGTTCCATGAAACTCTTTCTCTCACTTTTTTTGTCCCACTAAAACCATGTATAACTCAAGCAACCTCTCTAAAATCAAAGCATCTTCAACTGTTTTCCCCACCGCTACCAGTGTCTTAGATGAGATTCTTCCAACACAGCTATCTTAATAACTCCTGTGTCCATACTGAAATAGACAACAGTTCTATGCAGATCCTACACAATCAGATGCTTTCCAGATGACTGTCTGATTAACAGACAGGGGCAGTGGTAGAGATCACAGTAAAATGATTTGCACCTGTCTTTAGAAAACATGTGTACCCTTGTATACGAAAATGGAGAGTGATATTCTGGGAATATCTGTTCTTTCAGTCTGCTATACTTCTAGTTCACATCTCCCTAAAATGCTGGCAGCTGTGCATCTCCTGTCCTTCTCATCCACATCCTCCCGCAGCCTTTGAAGAATTCTGAAAGCACGGTGAAACAGGATCTCCTCTTAGGGAAAGCTGGATGCTGTGTTCCTCAAAGACTGTTCTGAGCTCATGTGTTGAACGATCGTACCGTTTACTAGATATTTCATCAGCTTGCCAAGAATAGATATAGAGGCACCAATTCGCTGTCTCAATTAAGCAGGTAAATCATATTTCCAATACATCAGTCCCTTGGTCACTATATTTAAAGCTTTCTTACATGATAAAGACAGATGATTAAATTAAAAATAAAATAATACGCTTGGTGCTGATTATTTAAGATTCTCTACAAAACTAACTTTAGTCTGAAATGGTCCATTTAAAAAATATGATTGAAATAGCTGGTTAGCATCTCTCTACCTATGAGGTAGAGCAGGTATTTGTGGCTATATATGCACACATACAAAGCAGAGGACCTGACCTCCGCCCTTGGGAAAACTTACTATCTGGGCTAGATCCACAAACACAACAAAACAGGTTAGGCTTAAAAATGCTTGCAGGTCAAGATGTGAGCACCTTTTTTATGGCTTTGAGCTATTCTGTCCTTCTGGATGAAATTCCTAATTCGAACTTTAGTTGAAAACGAGTTCATTTTAACACCAGTTAACATACTAACTTTCTTCCAAATGGCAAGGATAAAGGAAAGCTATAAATGTGGGATCATCAAAACACATTTACGTTATGATTTGGGGCTGGGAAATTAATATTTAAAATGTCTCCTTGTATTCTCACTTAGTAATGGCTTGCAACACAGCAAGCTCCTATTTATTCATAGTATTTGAGGAACTGGGTGGCCTCCAGTGAAACGAAAACTCGATCTTTTTAAAATAAATAAAAACGCTGCACAAGCACTTCCACTCTGGAGCACGTCCCACCCAGAAGGAGCGAGGCCCTCTCTACTCGAACCAATGGCCAAGCCAGCAGGCAGGAGCCACATATAAGCTCAAAGCGCCTGCTTCCTCTCTCTCTCTCTCTCTCTCTCTCTCTCACTCTAATTTACATACCTGCTTTTAATTTGTGGTCAATCTTTCCAGCTGTTCAGATCCTCAATAAATATGTCTATCATGTAATCAATTAAATAATAAAATTAACATATTTCTTTGGTAAACTCTAGGAGTTAATATAATGCTATGTCTTACATCATCCATGAAAGAAGAAAAACACATGAGGATTAACATTATATCTAACAAATGCAGTGGAAAAAAGTTAAATGATACTGTAAAGCCAAGAAGTGGTACCTTCCTTGGCCTTTTAACAGCCAACCTTTTTGGAATCCGGAATCCATAAAAAAGTGACTGGAGAATCTGTTGCCACATTTACACACTACAGAATGAAAGATGGTTTATGGATACTGAAGTAACAAAACCGCAAACAGTACCGTAAACAAAGCATTATGGACAAATGATTTCAATTTGTTTAAAAACACACAGTCTCTTCGCCTCACTGATTTGTCATCCTTAGAGGCAGGGAGGGAAACAAACTGGGTTGGTAAGAGCATATTCTGGTGATTAAGTTTTCAGCAGATGCTGTATATGTGGTACTCTATGAGTATCAGTTATTTTATATTTTGCCTAAATGAATTTTCAATTGCTTTGCTCATTCTCACACCAATAAAATACCATTTTAAAGTCCATATTCACAGAATCTTTGAGATGAGGGTTCCCAGGAGAAAACACATATTCACATGCTGCTACCTGAGGTAACCCTTCCTCACACTGAGGGAAGCACCAGGAAAATACCAGGTAAACAGGTGTTTACTAAACCAAACCCCAAAAAAGATCAGTCATAATATATATACATATATACCCTTACTTATATATATGTATATATATACATGTATGTGTATACATGGTTGGCTTACTATGTGTGTGTGTGTTGTATATGTGTATATATAAATATACACATTCCCTGTGTATATATGTGTATTTATATATACATATGTATATATGTGTATGTGGTACTTTGTATATGTATATGTATAAATACATATACAACATGTATATGTAAACACAAACATAATATACAAACAAAAACGCATATACATTGTATATGTATAAACACATATACATATACAATGTATATATACAGTAAGCCAACTATACAAACCACAGAATTAATACTCTAAAGGAAGGCTAAATATTAAAGAGCTAAGCGTACAACCTAAATAGTCACAAAAATAGCAAACAGAATAAACCCAAAGGAAAAAAAAGAGAAGAAATAATAAGGATCAATGAAATAAGAAAGACAAAAGCAGAAACTAATGAAACAGAAAAGGGATGCAAGAGAACAATAGAGAAAATCCACAAAGCCACAAGTTGGCTTAAAAAAAAAACAATAACTAAACTGTGAAACTGATAAACCATGGGGAAGCATAATCACAAAAAAAGAAAGAAATATACATTACTAGTGATGAAAAGGGCACAATTATATATGCAGTGGAATTTCAAAAGGTGGGAGAATATGATGAACATCATTTCAATAAAATTGAAAACTTAGGCAAAACAAGCTCCAGAACCTCAACTGCATTATTTCCTAAACTGTTATTTAGTCATTTGTTTTTAATATTCTAATCTCTAAAGTTAACGGTAATGTTAGGGTTAAATTTTACTGTCCTGGTAGCTCAGGGGCATACCCTCCTATCAATACTCCCCCATCTTAAACTGCCGCGTGTGATTTATGTTATTTAGTCATTTAAATTCTGGCTCCAAATATGTAAGTTCAGGGTTTTGGTTCAAAGGAATAAAACTAAAACTTCAATTGTACTAACTCCTACTAAATTGTTAACAGCTCCAAGTGAGTGAGTTTAGGTGTTTTTGATTCAAAGGAATAAAACTAAATCTTCTAAATATTATGATTTGTAAGTACTCTAAATTTTTAAAGAGTGCCCAAATCATCTTTTTTTTTCAGATTTTACTTATTTATTTTTAGAGAGAGGGGAGGGGAGTGAGAAAGAGAAATACAGAAACATCGATCGGTTGCCTCTTGCAAGCCCTAACCGGGGACCTTGCTCACAACACAGGTATGTGCTCCGACCAGGAATCGAACCAACCTGAGACCTTTTGGTCCACGGGGCAATACCCAACCCACTGAGCTCCACACCAGTCAGGGCTCCATACTGTTTTAAATAATTTACTTACTCCACAATTCTCCTATAGCATGTCTGTTTAATTGTGAGGATTAGTTAAAACAAGTCTATTTGCTAAGTATAAAGTGACTAGAATTTAGTAACTCTGAAACTTAATTGAGTGACCCTTGTACTTCTGTATTTAATATTAACTTGGAGCTGCCATATAACTGTCTTGTTCCGGGGCTAGGAAAGTGTAAGAACAATAAAGTCAACGTGCTAAACAGTTAGAAAAAATTTCAACGCCTTGCTTTACAGAAAAGGAAACAGATCCGAAGAGGTAAGGTAACTTGTCCAGGTTTTCATGTTACCTTAGTCTTTTTCCTTCAATACAGAAAGTCATGACCAGTCTGTACTCTGGGGAGCCTAACTCTGCTGTATCGCTTCATTCTTAAGGGAGGTATTAGGAAGCTATCGCTAAAACCTCACTGTGCACCTTGCTATGGCATGCTATTGAGAGTCATCGGCAGAGCCATTGGTATTAAATTGTCGTACCTTATCTAAAAAGACTATTTTCTACACAAAAATTTCCATTGTTTTTAACATTTCTTTCCTTTCATCTTTCTGGCTTAAATGCCTTGCTGATTGTAAAGTTCATGGTAACAATGTGCTCTTTCTTATAATAATCTGGCATAATCTTACAGTCCTGTTTTAGCTTGTCAGATGAAGGGTACGAATCGAAGACTGCTGAACGGTCCTCCTCTGAATCTGGTTCCACAGAAGTTATGTAAGAAGTCAGCCAGCAACACAAGTAAATAAGGAGAATATTCAGGCAATCATCCAAATTTTTGGTACAAAACACTAAACTTTCAAATTATGAGACATCTGAATGATTCGCATAAGGAAATGGAAATTAGCATTATGGACTCAAAATACCAAGATGCAGCCTCTCATTTGCGTTAAGTTCCCAGATCACAAAGTCCCTCGAGATTCATGCTCTTCTTCAGTGTGACATTGTTACCTCTCATCAAAAAGCGGGGTTTCTTGCCCTGGCCGGTGGCTTAGCTGGTTGGAGTGTCATCCCACATACCACAAGGTTGTGGCTTCCCTCCCCACTCAGGACACATAGCTAGGCTGCAGGTTCAACCCCTGCTCAGGTCACATATGGGAGGTAACCCATCAATATTTCTCTCTCATGTCACTGTCTGTCTGTCTCTCTTTCTCTCTGTCTCACCTTTCCTTTCTCTCTATATCAATCAATAAAAAAAAGTAGGGGCACATGCCCCTCTCCCTGAATGTGGGCTGGCCTCTGATTCCCTTGTAACTTGTGAAAGAATGCAGCAGAAGTGACTCACTGCGACTGGAGGGCGAGGTTCGAAGAGGCCATGCAGCTTCCACATGGTCCCCTTAGGAAGGTTGGTCTGGGGGACATTCACCTACCTGAGACCATCATGTTGGACAGACCACACATAGACATGAAGTTGAACCCAACCATAGCCCCACAAAAGTGTTCACCATGTGAGTGAGGATCTCATCTTGGAAGTGGACGCTCCAGCCTCAGCCAGTGTCTGAGTCACCCAGCATTCAAGTCTTCCCAGTCGAGCCCAGACTAAGGAGCAAAGACTAACCACCCATGGTGTGTCCTGTCCCAATTGCTGACCCATGGTAATAATAAAATGATCATTGTTCCATGCCAGTAAATCTAAGGTAGTTTGTTATACAGTTGTAGATAACCAGAAGGGAATGTTTGGGCCAAAAACAAGAAACCTAAAACTCTACAATCCTGCTGAGTCTAGTCATAGGATTAATTCTGATACTCATTGGTGAAGTAGCCAGATACACCAGAAGGCTCAAGAGCCGGTCCTTGAGCCCTGACCCTAACCGAAAGGGAGATCAATCTGCTGAGGATGCATGTCCTTGACAAAAATGGGGCCATAGTCCATGCACATCCGGATTGGGAAAGACAGGGAAGGGCTAAGTACCAGGAAAAGGCTGGGCCAGGGAAGGAAGAGCCTTTTATAGCATAGCTATCTCATGCTCCAGTCACTGCCAGGCAACCTACTGAGGAAACCAGGAGTCTCCAAGGGGTTCGTAAGACAAAGAATGCAGGCAAGGGCAGAGGGGGGAGAAAAGAACACACAACTTGTTCCTTTATCGCTGGAGGTACAGGATGACACGTGGCTAATGTATGACCACAAAAGGGAGAGGAGTCTAAAACATAATGTACCACACAGACCTGAACACCGAAGAGGGAAAAAGAAACTGGTATTTTAACTATCTTTACCTTCTATCCTTCGAAATTCTATAGATAATATATATTTTTTGTTTTAAGTCTCTAAGTAATTGGTGTCAAAATAATTCCAAACATTCACCACTAACTCTTTGGATTTTTCCTCTAAGTAAAAAGGTGACAGAGTTATGTGAAGTACATTTGTTGGGTGCCACAGTATAACCGACTCTTTCATAGGGATGATATTAATTTTTCTCTTTTACAAATAACATATTGAATGCCATTGGTGGTAAATTATTCCTGGAGTTTTGGCAGTAACAAATTTGAATGCCAAGCTGCAGAATATTTTTTCTTCATCAGAAATACTTCTGGGAGAAACTACTTCCCTCCTGACCATTCCTCCACTCTATGCACCATTTTCTTATTTCCTGTCTTCAAAGTTTCTGGAAAGATACCCTCAGTAGCTGCACAAATTAGTTCACTGCAGAAACCCATCACCTCCAGCAAACCCATAACCCAGCAAAGTATACATTTTCTTGACCAAAACAATTGAGAAACAACTAGTTGAAAAACAAAATATTTAGTTACTCATTGTTTTAAAAAGCTGAGTCATCTTTTATCCCATACTCCTCACACTTCCTCTGATTTGTTCCCTAGCGCAGCAGGTTATACCGAGTCAATGTCACCTCTGTTCATTCTGGTGCTGCAGCATAGAAGTAGGCTATAGACAGATTATAATCTGCGAAAAAGAAAACACAAAAACCTTTCACAATCAGATGAAAAACACGAATGGTTTTCAAGATCATATGCCTGCTTTGATTTAATTAATTAGAAATAGTGGAAACCAGAAACAAGGAATACACACTGACAGTGACCAGAGGGGTGGGGGGAGGGAGATGGTGGGGAAAGGAGCGGAGGGGTCTAATGAACGGAGAGGTATGAATGACCCACGGACTTCGGGCAACAGGGTGGGGGCTGACTGTGGGAGCAGGGGGGTGGGCAGGGCGGGGGACAGCAGCAGAGGGGGAATGAGGGCAACTATAATGGAACAACTTTTTAAAAATAAATAAATACATAAAAATAATGGAAACCTTAGCTGACTATTTTAGATGCTCAAGACTGCGGTTTGAGCAAGTCGGGCAGGGAGTTTCTGTGATGTTCATTCCCTTCCGCGGTTCTAAATGTAGACCGAACGGGTGTCCCCTTTCCCTCACCAGCCTTTCCTCGCGCCTCCTCCCTCTCGCTTCCGCAAGGCTGTGAGAGGCCTGCTGGCGGGAGAGGCAGGCATTATCCTTTCTCCCACATCAAACGTGCCTTGACCCAAATAATGTCCAAAAAAACTTCCTAAAAATCATCAGTTTCCATAGTTCAAATGATGAATTTGAAAGAAAAATGAAACAGCATAAGTAAGATAAATCAATGAGAAGTAATTTCTTTTTTAAAAAAATATTTTATTTATTTATTTTTAGAGAGAGGGGAAGGGAAGGAGAAAGAGTGGGAGAGAAACATCAGTGTGTGGTTGCCTCTCATGGGTTCCCCACTGGGGACATGGCCTGCAACCCAGGCATGCTCCCCAACCGGGAACTGAACTAGCGACCCCTTGCTTCACAGGCCCGTGCTCAATCCACTGAGCCATACCAGCCAGGGCCGAGACGTAATTTCTTAAAGACAGAGATACAACACTATCTGAACAAAAAAGAAGAAAAATACTAGAGCAGCAAAGAAATGTACCTATACAACCAGACAATATATACATAATTCAATTAAAATATATCTTTTATAACGTGAAAGAAAAATGAACATAAACCAAACAATGCATAGCACTTAGTAAACATTCTTCTCTCTATGAGGTTAATACTTTTGACTCAAGGCCTAGAAGTTGCTTAAGACTTCGTTGAAATCTTCACATTTATTCTCACCTCGCCTTTTTTATTTATAAGGTGAAAGTTCTGAGTCATAACATCCATACAACTCTGTATTAATGTCTTTAGCCACATCTTGACATAGAGAAACTTGGCAGGTATTTGCTCTTAGAGTCTCTGAAATTGTTCAGTATGCATTTCACGGTAGAATTATCCATGCATCATAATTCACACGTTTTCGTGGCTCTGGAAACATTTACTTCCCTGGTTTAGACGTACTCATGTACGTCTTCATATACAAAATGTACTTTGTTATCCTCATGAAAACTTTACAGATTATATAAAAATCTATGTTAGAGTTACCTTAATTGTCCAACCAGTTTCTTCACAACACACCACTAAAAACAATTTCTCCCAAGTAATGGCATACACCAAAAATTCCACATCAAATCAGAAGAAAAAGATTAACACTAATGAAATACAATTCAAGCTCATTTTGTAGTTACCAAACTTAAAACCCCATGACAACAGATGCCAAGGTTGCTAATGATTCCCAGTATCAGAGAAAATGTGGCCGGTCATATATGCGAGGGTAGTGAAAACAGCGTTTTAAAAAGAAAAACATGATGGTGGCTGTTACATTAACCTATAGTCTCTATGTTTCAATAATCTGAAATTTAAAAAACCTTTTACATTTTTACAACAGGAACAAAATTTACAGGCTTTTTAACTTTCACAACATCGTGACTCTAAATCGGCACCTCAAGTGTTCTATTCAAAAATGATTAAGAACCTGGTATTGTTTTTTTATGAACATGCTGTTATAAAAATGACTCTGTGAAAGGTAAATTACATACATATAAAAGTATATTTATGTATTCATATTTTATTAAGTGACTGAATTTAATTTCCCATTCTCAAAAAAAGTCACTTTACATTTCACATTTCTGACCAAATTTAAATGTTTGTTTACCTTACAGTCAAACTTAAGATATGATTTCAAGTAAATATATCACAAAGCAGTAAACCATTAAAACACTGGTTTATTTTTTTATGATTTATAACAGAATTCTACCAGTATCTGGCAAAATGATTAAGACGCATTTTACACCACATCCCGTACTAGGTAGGGATCCTACTTTCTCAGTGAAGACATTACTAAGCCCTGAGAAGAATCTTAGAAGCTAAAGAACATATCATAGCATCCCTAACAATAAAAATGTCAATTAATGAGTGAGAAGTGCCCAGCAGAAGGGCTGGGCTTGCTAACCAGAAGGTTCAGAAGAAGGACAATTCTGGAATAGGGCTCAGAAGACAAGACTCGAATGGGGGTTGGCAAGAAGCAGGAAAGAGTCCTGGAAAAACACCAAGAGCAGATGGGGAGTGTCCTGAAAACCAGGAGGAAGCCAGGACTGCAGACTAAAACAAAGGGCATCACAGAACTGCTGAGTGAAGGATTTTACAAAGTAGTGTTAAAGGACTATTAATTTACAAACTTTCTGAAAAAGGATTTGGGGGGAAAGGACAGGAACAGTAGGAAGGGAGATGAAGTATTGTAATCTCCCAAGCGTATGGTAAGAAAACCTGGGTACCAGCATCAGAACGATAGGACAGATACAGGGCACAGCGAGAACAGGGTCAGCTAACGCCTGCATCTCAAGATGTTTGTTTTGTTTGTTGGGATGGTCGATTTGGTTTTGTTACAAAGTACGTTTTCATGGATCTAACTTCAATTCACCTCACAGTCATTAGTTATTCAGTATTTTTTAGAGATTTTATTTATTTATCTTTAGAGGGGAAGGAAAGGAGAGAAGGAGAGAAATATCAATGTACGGTTGCCTCTCCTGCGTCCCCTGCTGGGAACTGGCCTGCAACCCAGGCATGTGCCCTGACTGGGAATCGAACCGCGATACTCTGGTTCGCAGGCCCACGCTCAATCCACTGAGCTACACCAGCTAGGGCTAGTTATTCAGTATTTTGTATTAATTTTTTTAAGCAAAGAAAGCAGAATAGCTCGGTAGAGAGCACCTGGTCTCACAGTAAAAAAAAAAACAACCCACAAATCTATTTTTGGGTTTTTGGGCAATGTTGCTCATCACCTGGTACAACCAAACAGGTCTCTCAGTTCCCTTCAAAGAAAAATGATAGAGCAAACTGATACAACTCAGTGTTACTGGGCCAGGGCGGAGGATGGGGGAAGACAAACAAACTCAAACCTGTGAAATCAAGTGTTTGGGACTAACTCTTAAATACTTAAAACAAAAATAATTTAACAGCTGCACGAAACCAATAGGAAGGTTGTCTATGAGTACATCCATATAATAGTACTGAAAGGTCTACTTATTTCCCATGAAGCTGTGCCATTTAAAAAATTGTGAAAAATATAAACTTAAAAATAAGAGTGAAGACTTTGGAGTACAATGGACATGAGTTTGAATCAGAGCTGTGCCGATTACTAACTCTATAATGCAGATACCGCCTCATCACACTCTGACATTATAGCTGTATTTTGAAGGCAGAGCCAACGGATTTGTTGCTAGATTAGATGTGGTGTATGAGAGAAAGAGCAGAGTCCAAGAGACTCTGAGGCCTGAACTGCCATCAAACTGAGCCGCAGATGGAAAGGAGGAAGGACAGCTGCGTTTGAGACCTGACAAGTGGGGAGAGAGAGTAGGAAGCTGGATATGGCAGCCTGGAGTGTTGGAAGAGATATCAGGCCAGAGATACGCATTTGGGAGGGGCTGACACTTGGGACCGGGAGACGGGATGAGATCACCAAAGGAGGGTAAGCAGACAGAGAAGAACAGATAGAAGAAGACCGAGATTGCTACAACATTTTGAGATCAAAGACAAGAGGAGGAATCTGCAAAGGGAACCGGAAAGACTGGCTGGTGAGACAGGAAGAAAACTAGAAGAGCAGGGAGCCAGGGAAACCAAGTGGAGTACGGGTCTCAAGACAAGAATGACCAACCACGTCCTGTGCTACTGATGGGGAAAGTCAACGGAGAACTGAGAACTGACTGGCGATTTATGAACCTGGTGACCTTGACAAGTGCGGCTTTGGTGAATAATGAGGGTAAGAACCAAAATCAAGTGGGTTTAAGAAAAACTGGGAGCAAGGAGTTGGAGACACAAAACATATACAATTCTTCAAGTTGCTCTGCTGCCAAAAGAGACAAAGAAATTGGGCAGCAGCCAGCAGAGAAGTGGCATAAAGAGAAGATGGAAGGAATGTCAGAACGCTTGATGCTGAAGGGAATATCTAGTAGAGGGTGAAAACTTGACACTGAAGAAGAGGGAAGAGCTTCTGGATGAATGAGCTGAGTACTCCAAGTGGGTGGAGATCTTCCACCTGGATGCAGAGACCCATGGGAGGTCCTCTTGGTAACACCGGGGAAAGCAGAGATGGGGGTACAATGCTGATAAGTGGGTAGAGATCATAGTGGGCCATGACCGAGTCACAATAAAGGTAATCAGTCAGAACAATCCTATTGTTTCCTAGGACTAGGAAGGGAAGACCCCTTAAAGAGGAAAGAAATTACCCTAAAGAGACAGCATTTAACCCAATATAGACTATTTTAAGCCCAGAAAGACACAGTTATTTTTTTAATCAATGTGTGGTTGCCTCTTGCACACCCCCTACTGGGGACCTGGCCTGCAACCCCGGTATGTGCCCTGACTGGGAATCAAACCAGCTATCCTTTGGTTAGCAGCCCTCGCTCAACCCACCGAGCTACACCAGCCAGGGCCAGATAAGAGTTATTTTTGACATCCTGCCTTTTGCTGACAGGAACAGGGACTCCGAACCAATATTAAATCAGTTAAAGACTATAAAGAAAGATAGAAAACATAAAGGAAACATATCTAAGTTGTACAGGGCAAATTTCAACCCCAGGAGACATAAAAGTTAATGCCCTTGTTCCTAATCCCCTTCATTCATCACTGTCTGCTTAGTGCACCTTACCTCAATGATCCCAAAAGATATTTGATAAGAAAACAGTAAGAATAAGAATAATGAAATAATAAACAAAGCATTGTGAGCTTGGGTGTACCTAATCCTTGCTAAATGCTCTAATATACCCATTCTCATTAAGTAATAATAATAAGCATTATTGTTGTTGTTGTTGTTGGCTTTTCAAAAACGAAGCTACTCGGAGAGAAGTTACGTGACTTGCCCAACAGTAAGTGGCAGAGTTAAAACTGTCAAGTTCTAACCCAGGTCCTCACCGTCAAGAAACAGCAAAACCTGTATGTTAAGACTGTACATTTTATCACATTAAGAACTCACACTAAGGACATCAACGTGGATGAGAACTGTTGAAAGGTGTTAGACAAAACCAAAAAATGCTGAACTCTTCAACTACTTTTACCCAAATCCAGCAGGTGGATAGCACAAGCCCCTCTGGACACTCCCGGGACTCGAGAGATAACCACGGTCTGCCCTGCAGCCTGTCATCACTAACACTCTTTGTACAATAAAAGGAAAAACAGAAAGAAGGTTAAGACACTCTCTGTTCCAAATATCTACATAACACAGATTCCACAACATTACCACACATTACCATAATTTTCCAATTTAGATGTTATCACAAAATAAATGTTAAGTTGATATACTATATCAGGGGTGTCCAACTCATTTTCACCAGGGCCATGTCAGCCTCGTGGTTGCCTTCAAAGGGCCAAAATAATTTTAGGACTGTATAAATGTACCTACTCCTTAACTGTTAAGGAGTTGAAATTACATTCGGCCCTTTGAAGTCAAGCGCAAGGTTGATGTGACCCCCAGTGAAAAAGTTTGACACCCCTGCACTATGTGTTTCTAATAGTTTAGCTACAATCCCATTTTTATTAATTTCATTCTCATCTGAAAAAAAACAAGTTATTTTTAAGGCCAGCATTAAAAATATAAAATAGACCGCAGCCTGGGACACACCACAATCCCCAACATCTCTTCCCCAAGTCCGCTTGCCTCCGAGAAAGCTGGCGTTTCTCGTTCCACCAGACACGCGGTGCTGCAGTTCACAGACTGTCGCTCAGGCTGCTCCCTTGGCCTGGAAGTTAGTTCTGCGCAAGTCGTGGATGCCACTGGTGGCCTGCCCAGATCCCCCGGCTGCCCTGAGCGTGGGGTGCTGACAGTTCTCAGCTAACCCTATACTGTTCTCCTGCCCACAGGCCTTGATTGACTGACATGGGGGAAGATTAAAGGAGACTTAAGAGATACATCAACCAATTGCGATATATGGGCCCTGATCTGGGCCCTGAACTAAACTATTTTTGAAGAAAACCAGATATCTGAGCATCAACTAGATACTTGATGTTAAGGAATTACTGGGGGGTTTTAGGTAAAATAAAGAGATATGGTTTGTATAAATAGATTTATGAATAATAGGGTGTCAGGGATTTGCATTAGAATAATACGGGATGAGAATAAGTGGGTAGGTGTACAGAGGAAAGAAGACTGGCCAGGAGCTGGTAACTGCTGAAGCTGGATGATGGGTACAGAAGGGTTCACTATACCATTCTCTGCAATAGAGGGAACCCACAACAGAGAATGGAATTAAAATAGGAGGCACGACCTGACAGTGCCAAATCAGTCCACAAAGTTTTTACTTACAGCTGCTTAAGTGTTATTTGGAATTAATAGACATAGAATAAAAAATGTAGTGACAACCCACTAAATGTGTTTTGAAATAAATTCAATTGAAATAGATTAAGTGAGCTGACACTCATTTCTTTCACGCAGTCATTATGAAAGGAGGTAAAGAAACCCAAGGGCAAGACACCTCAAAGGAGAAGTTCAAACTCCTGCTACTGTGTATGTCCGTACAAACGCAGTTACTAATTCTCATTAACAGCTGTGTGTCCCATGTATGGCATCAGTTAATTCTGACAAGAGTCCAGCCAAGTCCGTGACATTATTATACCTATATTAGAGATGAGGAAACTAAGGCGAATCCATGCCCAGCCTGGATTCACACCCAAGCCAGCTCACTCCAGAGCCAAAGCAATAAGCTCCTCCTACCAAAGCAGGGCCCTGTGGAGCGGGCACCATCAATGCCCTAATGCCTTTGCTGTCAAGTGCACCCAGCAACAACATTTGGGCCAAAGGTCCCAGAAGGGGTATGTGCCTCAAGCACCAGGCTGGTATCACAAGGCTGCATGTCTGGTGGTCACAGCAGTGACAGCATTGAGTTAAGCTGTACACTTATCTTTAAAAAAAAAGCCATATACTTCATCACAATACACAATACATGACACAAATGACAAGCCTGTGTTGTTCATAGTCATTCAGTCTTAAGAAGTTGCATCTTTTCCAGGCGAAAAGCTAATGCCCAAACTAAACTCATGATCTAGGCCCTTTTAACCAAATAACTAGCCATCTTTTTACACTATTTGAGAAAAACCAGAAAACTTAAAAATTACAAGCTAATAAATTTTTTAAGTATTATCATTAACCAAAATTTCTACACTTCCACTCATGACACGGAGCTTAATGAAAATATATAAATACAGAGGAGAATGAACCAAAAACTAAATGAACTGGTCAAACCCATTTTCAGACACCAGCATGGGGAAATAATTCATCTGAGTTGCCAAAGAGCGGAAACAGGACTGAGGAGTTAAAAGGACAACCTCTTCCTTCAACTCTGCAACAGGGGGAAAAAAACACCCTCCAGACACCAGCAGCCTTCCCAAAGCCTGCAACCACTCTGCCAGTGCGGGTGGAGCAAGAGTAAATAAACACAGTTTCTATTTTTAGCATGCTTTCCCTGGCCACTCTGAAATTTCCAAGTCACAAAATTATTGCCTGTTATCTTTAAAAGGGGGTTTATACTCAAAGAATTCATAGAAAACACAGAATCTGGAGGAAATATAAAGACGTGCCTATATAAAGTTAATTTAGTTTCGAAAATCAGGTATTATGTAAAAAGCATTGTATATTCACAAAATAAACTAGAAACATTGAATATATTTTTCATTGCGTATACTCAAGAGTAAATCTTCTCAAACTCCACAGAATATGAGTTGCTGATATTAACACAGTAAAAATTTTAATTTTAAAAATTCAAACCTTATTAAAATTTTGAAAATCAGGGTCATGGAAAAAATCAACACTAAGCTGAAGGTACAAGTTACATATTAACTGATAAAATATTCTCTCTAAAATTTAAATTCACAGTGCGTTCAATGACTTCTCTCAACTGTACGTGAGAATAATAGATCAGAAGTAAATAGTACGTTTTTGTCTGTATATTCCACTTCCTGATACATTAAGAAAGAAAATCGGGGGCGGTCTGCCCACCTCATGGCCCACTTACCCACTGGACAGCAGGCACGCAGTGCTAGCCCCACAATAGATGTAGGGGCCCACAAAATATTTTAATTTCTTGTAAATTCAGAAGGAACAAAAAGAATAAAATGGTTGAATAAAATGTTTCAATCTATAATATTAGATAGGTTAGCCTTTATACCAACACAGTTGTGAAATACAATTTTTAATGTTTGACTTAAACAGAGGAGGAAACCCACGAAGAACAAAGGGCCTAGGCCCATAAAAGTCAAAATGCAGCCCCCGTGACGACTGCTCACTTCCTGCCTGGGAGCTTCCCTGGGTAGATCTGGGGTGTGCTCCTCGAAGTGGAAGATGGTTGGTGGTACCTTGGCTGGACAGTGATGGGCACCTGTCAGCAACCGCCCCTCCGCTTCAGGGACCCCTCCCATCTCAGCTTCCTCCCTCCAGTCTCCTGCAAAGACGGGGCACAGCACTAATAGGATCTGGCCTGCTGTCAATATTCTGAGGGGTGGGCTTAAACAGTCAGCTCGTGCAACAGCACAGTCTTGCTCTGAATCGGTGACTGGCTGTTTTTAAAAACGCAGATGCCACTGGCGATCTGAAGAAAACGCCTCGGAAGCCTATGCGCACGCCCACAAAACTGCGTACAGTTACTGCCTTCACTGGAACTTCACTTCCTTCACATAGATGAGTTTTTATTTTGTAAATAATATTTCTCAAATTTATTTCGAATGAGAAAATTAACCAGCTCCTTCCCAAAGAGAGTGAAATAAATGTAAATAGTGCAGCTAAGTCATAAGTATACTACATACTAAAAGAAAATTCCCGTTAGAAGGCGGCTGCTTTACTTTGATCCAGAAGTAGAAACTGGGTCCTGGCGTTTGACAGTCAATCAGCTTCGACTTCCAGTTTTTGTTTTAGCTACAAAAGGCAAGTGGTGCCAAGTGGCAACACAGCCCTCTCTGCCCGGCAGGCTCGGATAGGCTGGGTGCGGATGTGTGACGTCCCCCGAAAACCTCTTCCAGTTCCACTCACTGTACATCACTCCCTGTGTCCACACACCCCGGGGCCTCCTGTAGCAAGAATGGCCCCACTGGTGCTGTCTGTGTCATGGGGAAGATTCAATCTGTATTCCACATAAGGCTGTCAGAGTGAAAATAACCTTCAAAAGCGCCCTGTAGTTTTTCCTGGAGTTTACAAGCTTTTACCTGCACAGGGACTGCCACAGGTGTGTCGCTGACTCTGGCCGGCAGATGTACTTGGTTACCTGCCTCCAGGCCGTGCTTCCTGGATGGCACCTGGGCAAAAGCAGTCCCGGTTCTCCAGCAGCGGTGCCATGGTAATGGCCAAGCCTTGACCTGTAGGATGGACCTCACTCAAAGGGCCACTTACAAGCCAACCCAGCAGGAAACAGGGTTTTTCCCTTTCTTAAAACACACACGCCTCTCACATTTGGTCTCAGTGTTAACCACGTGGAATCTATGGTCTGCTCCCATTTTTTGGTCACAATCTCTTTTGATGGTAAAGGAGTGAAAGTCATGGCCATGGTTCTCGCCAAACTGGCAACTGTGCAGGCATCAAATGTTTTTCAGGATTACTGGCCGGCAGACTCGACAACACGGAGCAAGGACCGTAGAACGTGACAGGTTCTCACAACGCGTGAGACTGCCGTAGCCCAGGCAGCGAGGCCCGGCCAGCTGCCCCGCATCCAGATGCTCCCTCTTCATGGGGTCAAGGCTTTCTTACCATCCCAGTGACACATTTCAAAGACAGCCGTGGCCACTGCGCCTTCCAAAAAGAAATCACAAAGGACGAATTCTCTGAAATTCCACACACACACAACAGATGAAAACCGTCAGGTGGTTGTCATGAAGAATGCCAACGGCACACCCAGGTGCAGGCTGAAGGGACCGGTCCTGCCAAAATCTGCTTTAATGTATGAGAAAAAATGTCAGCAACCTTGAGCGTGCCTTGCTATGTTAAATAGACTCCTTCAATTCTTTCCTTCTAGACTCACAGAACCAACCTGACCATGAGCCAGAAATAAAGTTTCCCAGGTCTCTCCCACCAGGTGGCAACTCCTACCTGGTCACAGGACACACAACCTAAACATCCACAGCTCCGTCCTCTCCCACGGCTGGGCGCCCCCCATCCCACCACGGCTGGGCACACAGAATGCCTATGGATTCTACAGTTTCACTGGCAAGCACCTTGCTATACAACCAGGACACGGTTTTTGTGTCTCACCATATTCAGCGACAAAAGTGAAATTCAAGGGCTGGAGCTCAGGTGCACTTTTCTGTCTGCAGTATTTTCCAACATGGGAAGAGCTGGATGCCCACGGTCGAGTGACAGAACGGGCCTGCTTTAGCGCCATCAAAGAGGAACTGAACTGATCCCTTAACGTGAAGGTCGCTCCAATGGCGACTTCCAGACCATGCCTACTCTCATTCCATCCACCTGATACTCGCCAGTAGCAAAAGCACTCAGTAATATCTTTGACACACACAAATTTTTTCCTCAGAAACATTCCAAAGTAAGAGGAAAGAAATCGATGAGAAAAATGTTATAAATCACAGACACCAGAGTAAGAACTACTATCCTAGTCTTAAGATAATTCGATGCCACACTGAAACCTTAAAAGAAAAGGAATTCTTCACATAGATACCTCTTTTTGAAATGCTTAAAAATTGTCCCCCTTTGGCTCACAAATATGCCCATTCCTAATTTATAACACTTTCTCTGCAAGAAACAAATGTTTCTAAGCCAGACACCAATTAAATTTTGCTCTGCAATGTTAACTGAACCAACACATGGCAAATAATGATAAGAGACTCTCAGAGATTAATGGAAGTTGAAGGTAGAGGCATATGAACACCTAGTTACCTGTATGATTCCCTCTAAACCATTTTAGACTGAAAATTACAGAGAAAGTTATGCTTAAGAGTTAAAACATTTTGATTCAATTCAGCCCATGTTCTTGCTATAGAAATCATGCGCTTACCTAATCTTAATAGCAACATGTATCAGAACGAACCAATTCTTTTTTAAAAAAAGATAAGCGCAAGCATTTTGCTTGTGAAAGAAGAGCTTGCAATAATTTCCTAAGCTTCTCAAATCCTTTAAAAAATACTCTTCCATTGAGGCTGATTCTCTGACCCTAAAGAAAGCAGAATGGATGGTGATGCTGTGTGCCAACTAAACAGCACCAGAAAAGGACCAGATGGAGGGTGGGAGCAGGATAAGAAGGGGAAGGTTGGATTTGAACACACTGCCGTGGGATGTGCAGTGACATGCTGGAGGAATGCTGAGCGGACAGCAGTGTCTCAGGCTAGGAGGGCAGATCTGAGCCAGAGACATCCATTAGAGACCCCTCAGTGAACAGCTAGTTTAACTGCAGCTACGGCTGTGAAAAAGCTGCCCAGGATGAGGCCTGGCAGATGGGAAGGAGGCCTATTCACCGGATGACACAGTGAGCCCTGATGACCTTCACTGCTGGGAGAAGGTGGAGTGAGAAAGGCAAGGAAAGGAAATGGAGCGGGAGATCACAGCCACTCTCGAGAGAGAGCTGAACAGGGAGGGGGGAGGTTACTGCTGTCTTTCTCATTTGTTAAGAACCTGAGCATGTTTGTTTGATGACTGGGAGATATATGCACAGAAGGAGAAACTAAAGACACAGGAGGGAGAGGACGGGGTCTGGGGCACAGTGGCTGTGCGAGGAGAGGGAGGACTGACTGGTGGACAGCCCTCAAGGCAAAGGTGGAGAGGTTTCCCTGCAAAGCAAGAGAGAAATCTGAGGACGATAGGGAGGAGGTGGCAGGACAGACAGCCATGGATTTCCTGTCCGAGAGTGACCCATCTGTGTGGGCACTGCCCATCCTGAGTCCAGGATGCAGACAGGACCAGAGAGCGGAGTCTTTTTCTCTGCAAAGCTCGCAAGCTCAGAGGAGGACCAGCTGTGACCCTGTCCTCGTCAGCACCAGCTTCACCTGGGTCCCGAGCCCATGGGAAAAGGACTGCCCCAGCACAGCTGGCTGGACACGCCCCCACACTCTGAAGGTCCTGATCGTGCAGGAGCAGCACCTTGAAAGCAACAGGTGGCAGCGGCAGGGAGCAATATTGCTGCTTTCTCGGAATGACAAATATGTCTGACTTGCTAGGTAATTTCAGTGCAAAACTACAACTTTTTTTTTAGCTTCAAGGATGTACAGATGGTCTGCCTATCAGAATAAGCAGCAAAGCAGTTAATTTTTCTGAGTAATAGTGGGCCAGAGACAAATGCTCAAGGCATTACACCTCAGTTCCCTTCACAGCAGGAAAACAAGGCCGGTTTCTCAGCCAGCCACACAATTCCAGATTATCTTTTGATGATGCTGGGTTTCTATTTTCGTGTCTCGTTAATTAAGTGGGTGAAGGATGAAGTGCCACCTTTCCAATTTACAGGTATAAAATGTGTGAAGATACCCGAGTCGCAGGGACACAGACGGGAGGACTGAACTACACACAGGTCAGGAGACCTGGGCCCGGCGTCACCAACATTTTGTGTGGCCGTGTGTGATTTGGTATGAGTGGACCTCCACTTTTTCACCCATAATGTGGGGGCCACCAATGGCATCCTTGGCACAACACAGTTGTGAGAGTAAGCTGAGTCGTTAAAAGTCCCTCGTAGGGATCAAAGAACTATGTAAAGATGATGTGTGGTCAGTATACAAAGGAATTCTTCAGTCTGGGGGGGCCTTTGGTTCTGAGTACTGTTACTACCATTTTATGTTTTTATAACATCTTGCTTTCATAGCTTCAAACTCCCTTCAAAACATGAGGATGCTTATCCTAGTAAAATGAGTAGGTAGGGCAACATATAACTTTATTTCAATTTGTAGAGAATACAGTAAGATATAAAGATTTCAACTGATATTTTTACAAGTCAAAATACATGCTAGACCTAAAGCTCAGACTTTCTGCCTTCAATTGGATATTCTATGAGAAAAAAGTATAATTTCATCAACGACAAATGTTATTACCTTTTCAAATCCACTGAAAAACATTAAAAATACAAAAAAAGCTACATGCAAATTACTATTGCTTTCAGAGACTTCCTGAATTCTTCTTTGAATTTTCACCTTGGCCCTGGGGAAAAAATGAAGGTTATCTGCTTCAGAATCACAACCAATGCTACCTCATAACAGAACCTTTCAAGAGGCTGAGATTAACACTTCATCGGCTCTGTCCTGGTAGTGATGAAAATAATCATGCCACCAGCTCACAATGCTGATAAATAAAAACAGAGGCACAGACCCTAAATCAGAGCCCAGAACTCCTGACTTCCAGCTCCCGGTCCCCACCAGCCAGTTCCCTGATTGCTGGAACTGGAGTCCACATCTCGTGTCTGAACCTCTGCAAAGCAGCTCAGGGAAGCCAGCCTTCCTGCCTATTTGAGGCCCTTTAGTTGTTGGTTTTAAACGCGACTGCACGGGTCTGCGCTGTTCAGATACATCAGAATAGCCAAAGGCTAGATCAACAGTCCTCTCTACAAAAGAAATCGGCCCCCAGCAAATGTAGTGCTGGAGCAGCTCACTCTGGAGGTGGTCCATTCTGCCCAGTTCTCACATCCATGAGCCAAGCTGACCTGAGTGCTGTCGTCTGCACAGTGGCAGCAGCTCCATGGCATGTACTGGAGCCAAGCTTCGATCTGCCACTTGTGTGAATTTGCCGTGGGAGTCGTATTATGGAGGGCATCACCTCAACAGCCAGAGATGCAGGGCACACCAAAGCCAACGGTACCTTTCCTCACACTTCCGCTCTCCTCTGCACCCCCTCGGAAGCACAGCCTCCTGGTCAGTGTGCCCGGTGCGCCCTGGAACACTACTGTGTGCAATCCCCCGCCTTCCATTCCTGCCCTCACCGTGGCTGGGTGAGGCCTCCAGCCACAAGCAATCTCCTCAAACCCAGCAGTACACTTATCTCATTTGCTATCCATAACCTGGTGCGGACAAAGTTGGAAGAGCTCTTTTGGAGCATAATTTATGGATCTAATGGCCCCTGGTGTTCCTAGGAATGGTAGGCCTGTGAGTTGCCAAATTCTATCCGGGAACAGGAGCTCTTGCCTGCCTTGTTACTTTGCGGACATTTCTAGCCCATCTTCTTCTTGTTCTACCTCACAGCCAGGAATGAGGACAGCAGGATAAGTGCTCTGAGGTCAGGGCCCTGCCGCAGAAAACATACCCCCAGCTACTTCTAAGTAAGGTGCCCACGGAGCTCTGTGTCCCATTTCTCCCATTTGGTTTCACTCTCTTGCTTCCAGGTCCCTCGGGGGCGCATTCATCAATGGCGGCTGTTTGTTGGGACAAAGGGCTATTTAACTATTTAAAAATATTCTCCCACAATACTCTCTTCCCTAACAAAGAAGACGGGTGAGAAGATTTGGCTACCTGTGCTGTAGAAAGCGGAGCCTCTCTGATTCTTTGCCTGGTCAACATCCCCGAGCACTCAATTTTCACAGAAAGAATGTAGAATTTCTCCCCCCAAGAATATTAATGTTTGTTTCCACCATGCCTCCCATGGGCAAGGAAATAAATTAAACTACCTGTTAAAGATACAAGTATTAATATATGGGTTCCCATCAAGATCAGCAAGGCCAGAGAACACTGCCGGTGCTCCTCCAGCCTCTACAGACCGGAGTCTCCAAGGACACAGCCTCCCCGCCAGACCCTGCCTCTTTCTCGGCGCCTACCTGAAAATCAGTGGACAAGAGCTTCTCTGCTGCAAGGTACCCCCACGTTAATTTGGAAGAGAAAAATAATTATTAAAAGAATAGATGTGAACACTGATGATCTGCTAACAGAGCGACTAAAAGAGTACACACCAAGCAACTGAGACTGGAAATAAGCAACACTGATATTTTCGTGTTACTGCCTTGCAGCCAATAAAATATTTTTATAGATGCTCTGGGAATTCAACGGTCATTCCTCCTGACCGCAAGTGCCTGTGTGGCAAGAGAAAAGTGCTAGACGGCATTCAGAAAGCAGGCATTTACCCAAAGGTCACGGCGTCCCAAGCCCGACTGCCAGCCCACCATGACACGGTGGTGCACCGACACATCACACACTGGCTCTCTTCCTCCTGTACAAATAGGTACGTGTCTGGCAAATGTCCATTTATAATCTTCTATGAGTGAATAGCCTTTTTGCTACACGTTGCTACCTGAGCGTAGATGCAGTAGCTACAGGAAATGTGAGGACTCGACTCAGCATAGTTTGAAACATGCAATCACCTCTTTCTAGAAAGAGTGCTCATGCCTCAGTAAAATTAGTTCTTTCTAAAATATTTCCCTCCCAGGAAAGCTCTTTCTCCATGATGCATGATGTCATGGACACACAGATGTCTTTTCTGTGTGGGGATGGAAAAGAGCCAAGAGAAACAGTGGCTGCACAGTGATGCTGAATCTGGGTATTACCGAGTCAGGCTCCAGTGACCAGCCCAGGGCTTTTGGGACAACCTGCATACCATATTCTTTTACTTGCATCAAAAATACTTCCTTACGAGATGATGAGTAATGCCCAGGGGTGACCATCATTTTCACACATAAAATCTGTTTCTCCAAATTTGACTTTAAAAATGTTCCTCTTCATTATTATTTTATGTCGCCTCAGAAGAAGGGCAACTCAGGTAACCCTGGAAGGAAAAGCTGCACTGAGGAGCTGAAGCCCAGCCCCCTGCACCCACCAGCCTCAGGGTCACCAACAACACCTGGTGGATCCTGGAGCCCCTCCTTGCCTGTTATCTCACAGAGCTGAACCAGCAAAGAGCCAACATGAAAAAGGTCTCTTGGCTGTTCTTAATCCTGACTATGCCTTAAAATTGCTGAGGGTTCGGAAACCCTCAGAAATTCTGATTTAATCGGGCTAGCTCTGCACATTCGGATGTTTTCAAATCCAGGCAATCCCAGTATGTACTCGAAACACCCGTTTGAAGATTTGGTGCTTTCCCCACCTGGAAGAATATTTACATAGGACAAGGTGAGTGCTCAGTGGGGCTTAAACGCTATGCTGACCTCCTGGGATCCCAGGTAGACAGCTATTCAGCAGTAATCAAATAACTCTTGCTTTTGTCTACACACGTGGACAACTGGTTTCTGTTTTCAACTGCTTTTGAGACCCAAAAGCGCTGTCTAGAAAACCGTCATGCAGAGAACAGGTGCTCCACAAATGAGTGGTTCTCAAAGTTTTCTATGAGCAGCACACTTTGCAATATTAAACCCTCTGAATGCACCTGAATGAATTAAAACTCTCAAAACTACACCAAAACAAATCATAAAAACTCCTAGCAATCACAGCAATGGTGTAAGACGACTCCCGATTCGCTGATGTGTCTCGTCCCACAGGCCGGGCGTCTACGTGTTCTCAGTGCGGTCCAGGAAAGACACTGTCCGCCTGCTCCTCCAGCCGCCCCCCTCGCCACCCTCTCCCCACGGCTTCACTCCGCTCAGGTCTCCGCACCACACCGGTGCTCCACTGCAGCAAAAAAGTGTTTCACATGTTTGCGAAAGTTTCCATTCATTTGCCTGTTATTGAACGGTACATACATGAAATCATATAGTAAGAATTTTTGTGTGTGGCTGGTTTATTTCTCTCAACATTATGCTTGCGAGACTGGAGTGGTACATGTAGCAGTCACAGGCATTTGGTTGCTTCCAGCTTGGGCTGTTACAGTTAATGCTGCTCTAGGCAGCATTCTTGTACCTACCTTTTAATATACAAATGGACTAATATCTGTTGGGTATTATACCTAGTAAGAAAGACAGTGTGGTACAAGGATAGGTAAATAGACTGATGTAACACAACAGACTCCAGAAACAGATCCACACATACACAGTCATCTGATTTATGACAAAGGACTGATGCAGCGCAGTGGGCTGGATGGGATTGGGGGGGGGGCGGATGATGTTTTCAAATAAACTGTGCTGAGTTCACTGGATGTAGATGGAAAGAAATTCTTGACCCCTACCTCACACCATATACAAAAATAATTTCCAGGTAGATTATAGGTCTGAGCGTGGGGAAAAAAAGGTCTACCAATGATTATTTTTCATGGCCTTAAGCTAAATAAAGATATCTTAAACAGGACACAAAAATAATAACCATAAAAAGCTAATAATTGGATTTCACTAAAATGAAGAACTGTTTCTCATTAAAAGATGCCATTTAATGTGTATATATCTCTCTTAAAGTATATATATATAAAACAAAACACATATCAGGAAATGTAAATGAGTCCTACAAATCTATTTAAAATATATAAAAACCCAACTTTTTAAATAGACAAAAGACTTGAACAGACATTTTACAAAGAGGAATATCCAAGTGACCAAGGAAACATATGAAAAAGTGCTCAACATCATTAGCCATCAG
The DNA here is from genome assembly GCF_021234435.1 of Artibeus jamaicensis. Lineage (NCBI taxonomy): Eukaryota > Metazoa > Chordata > Mammalia > Chiroptera > Phyllostomidae > Artibeus > Artibeus jamaicensis. The sequence goes on along the minus strand of NW_026521871.1, from coordinate 32,761,005 downwards.
GGCCATGCAAACTAAAAGCCACAGGAAGGCACCATGACATAACCATCACAAATGGTTACAGTTAAAAAATCAATACCAAGTATTAGTAAGCATTAGAGCAACTAGAATTCATGTAACCAAGTGGGGGTGTATAAATTGATTTAACCAGTTAGAAAAATCACATGATAATATCTACTAAAGCTCAATGTACGGCATCTTATAAAGATATAAGAAAATATATCGTGTGACATGGCAATTTTATTTTTAACATATATAAAAACATTTATGGGACTATACATAAACCAGAGAAAGCTTTGAAAAAGCATACAGATCTCTTTCAACAGGTCACCAAAAATTCCAAAGAAAAACACATCCTTAAAACTGATATTACATCAAGAATATTTAGTTCCAATATAAAAACATCTGAATAATTCCACTGGTATTTAATATCATCTGTTAGCATGGATTGATACAAATAAAAATCTAAGCAACTTGCTATATTTCCTTCAAGAATAAAGGTTAAACCATATTTAACTATCTGAAAAATTACATCTGCTTTGCCCACAGAACATCGGAGCTTAGAAGGAAGGTAGAAGATAAAAGGTATCAGAAAGCCACCCGGAGAGAGTCATGTGGCTTGTGATTCTAATGGTAGCTGCAAACCAGGTCACTTATCCCTCTGTGGCCACATTAATTGGTCAAGAGCAACAGAGGCTCCATCAGCAATGCTCCTAAAAACAAAGACAAAAACAAAAACAGAACCAGCCAACCCCTTCCTGAGCACTTTCCATTTGGAGAGTGGACACCTGCCACCCATCCATCAGTCTTTCACACGGCGGGACTCCGGTCACCCCACCGCTACATTATTTGATTTGCTCTTAATCTGTACTATTTATAAACAGAGACTTCAGAGTATATGAACGCACAAGTATAGCATATGTACATATGCAGCTATCTATAGCAAAAAAACAAATTCTCAAATATAGTTGTTTGGAAGACCACATCTTGTTCTATTAATAATACTCACAGACTGCAGTATTACATAACTATTTTTTCAATTTTGTTTCGCTAACATGCAAATAAATGAACTCAACCATAGCTGGGAGCGCAATGTACTAACCATTATGGCCTTGTGTACATTTAATCACAAAAGAATTTTACATGATCTCTTTCAGTTCTAAACATCCCAGAATCTACCTTATTAATCACTTCTAAATCCAGCTGCTTAGTTTCTGAGGTGTTGCTAATATCTGCTATGTCCATATCAGTATACTCAGCATACTCTAAGAAGATACATTACTATTAACTTTGCAATAATTTGTTGTAAGTATTAACATATTTTATAATGTTATAATTACTTGACAATTCCAAAACAACAATACATGTGGATATTATGGGGAAAAGCTCACCTAAAACATTGTTATTAATTATAATCTACTTTAGCTTCTAGGAACCTAAAAAGTAGGTAACCGTAAATTCAGTTTTTGTGTAAGAAAGAAATAAAAATGGAAAATGACCCTCCTCCTAAAAATTTTTCAAATCAATCAAATGAGAGTGGAGAAGAAAAAGACAAAAGTCTGGTTTGCAGACCAGACAGAAATGGTGGCAGGACCACGGTTATGGCTTTTTGTTGATTTAGATACATGCTGGCTCCATCCCAAGATTCAGTCCCCAAAGGCCAAACTTTCCTAATTAAAACCCAGTCATCTATTTTAGGACTGGGAGAAACTGCTAGGATCAAGAAGCCAGAATGGCTTGGGCAAGCAGGCCAAAAAAGTCAAAGGCACGTGTCAAATGATGGAATAGAAAGAGGTCAATGGGGCCTGTCAAAGTGTGGGCTTTCGCGTCCGTCAGACTTGGTCTGAGTGCTGGCTCTGCCCCGCCCACACTGAGACCTCGCTTGAAACCACCTGCACCTTGAAGAGTGGGTCTCTTTGTCTGTAAAAAGGGAATGATAATGTCTCCTTGCAGGCTGCGGTCAGACTTGTGTGAGATGATGCAGGCCCAGCATTTCTTACTAATACTTCCATACGCAATCCCTGAGTTGCAATAAAAGGTAGAATTTCTTCCAGTATATGTCAGAATGTGCTTGGGGATTAAAGGTCCTACTTCTACAACCCCACCTATATTCCTTGTTTATTCTTGTTTATTATTAATTCCAAAGTGCTCCCAATGAATATCTTATGACAACCCAATGTTAATGACCATAAAGGGTTAAGTAATTCAGTGCCTTAAAAATAAACAAATAAAAAAAACAAGCAAAACTATAATCCCTTAAGGAAACTGAATACTAGAAAAGAAATTAAATGCTTTAACAAATAGTAAAGCTCTCTCACCATGCTTTTTAAACTTTGACAGGACATAAAAAGACATTTTCAAAGGTCTACTCTTATTTCAGGGGCACCAAAGGGGACAGATCATTCATATCAACATCTTGCATAACACTTCTGAAACCAACCAAATTCCTGAATCCAATGTTAAATCAAGGTATTTCCTTCCGTTTGATTGTTTCCAAAATTATGTATGTGAAATAAATGTCTTCTCTGACGTACACAGCCCATTGAATTTTGTATTCCAATCAAAGCCAGTGGGAGTAAGTCTAAATAACATCTTCATCAAACTACTAAGACAAGTTGCGTCATTCATGTCCACTTACTCATCCATCACACATTTATTCAACAAGTGTATACTCAAACGCCTGCTTTCTACAAGGTATTAAACTAGGTGTCTGCACAAACTGAAGGCCAGTAAGTTACCTATGAGGCAGGAGGAAATGGGGCTGTACAAAGACACATAGGCAGAGTGGTGGTGGGAAGGCAGAGAAGGAGGTGATGCCTCCTGAGAGCGGGTGAACCGAGGAAGACCTTAAAGGTGACTGAGAGAGGAGGAAAGCATTCCAACCTGAGAAAAGGGAGGTATAGACGCCAGGGCCAAGTTTAGCACGGAGAGCAGGCTCATGGGGCTCCCCCGAGGCTGTCACAAAGAGTGTGTAAAAAGCAGTAAGTGGGGTGGCCATACTATGTATCATGCAAACCAGGCTGCCTCTGAGAGTGAAAGAAGGCACCATTAATAATTTTGTCAGGATGAAAGGTGTAAATCTGGACCGCCTGAGCAAATCAAGACGTATGGGAGCCTGACTCCATGAAACTGATGTTCCATACCCTCGGACCATGTAGCTGAGGCTACTCAGATATGCGCACGGTTGTCCGAGGCTTCAGATTTAGAAAGGTATCCTAACAAATAATTCTTAAACGCATCTTTAGCATATGCTTGAGAAGTTTTTCTGGGCACTTTCTGCATATTTCAAAAGACAAAACTTCCAAAGTGGGCACGGTAATGTTAGAGATCTCCAACTCAAATGGAGCTAAATGAGTTTGCTCATCTCAGGATAAACTCTCAATCAGAGAAACTAAAAAGAAAAACCCCACACTAGGTACAGCTTATTGAGAGTTTTACCGCGTGCTACTCACATTGTCTCATTTCATCCTCACAGTCTGCTCTGAGGGGGGATTTTATTCTCTCTGTAGAGGAGACGGGGTAATTAGGCACAGACTTAGAGATCTTGCTGAAGGCAACACAGAAAGGAAGGGAGCGAGCCAGAAACGAATGCAAGCACCTAACTCCACATCCTCTACTTTTCCCACCACTGTTCTGCCTCCTGAATAATCCAGATGGGCAACTCATGGCCTAAGTGCAGCATAAGACCCCAGAGTGCAGCCCAGCTGAGATTACCTACAATGCATTTTGCCTAATTATTCCTCCCATGTGACCAAGCACTAGTAGCCAGCAGGGTGCCTAGCCACCTGCCCTCCTCTGCCACTTGGAAATAGGCAGGTGCCAAGTGTCCTCCCAGCAGGCTGGACCACTTGCATAACCATCACTGAAGTTCAATGTAATTAATTTTGTATTTTGAGCACCCTAAAGCTATGGAATTTTTTTAAGCATGATTTTTTAAATCCTCACCTGAGGATATGTTTACTGATTTTAGAGAGGTGGGTGAGAGAGTAAGATAGAAACATCGATGTGAGAGAGAAGCATTGATCAGTTGTCTCCTACGCACACCCCAACCAGGGATCACGCTCGCAACCTTTGGTGCAGGCTCCAAACATCTGAGCAACCCAGCCGGATGGAATTATTCTGACACAAGAAAAGCAGGTACTGCTAAGACTTCCCTGGGGGCTCTGACTTGAGTTTGAGTCACTACTAATACTCTTATGCCAAGCGCAATCCTGTTGCTTCACAATGATTATCAGTAGGAACACACAGTTTCAGATATTATCGCCCACAGGTAAAAATAATTGAATATCTCCTGAACTACAGAACTTATTAAGGTAAAACAAAAAGGTAGCTAAACTAATCCAGGGGTCTGGCAGATGAGTAAGTAATGACAGCCAACAGTTATTATTATTAAGGAACAGAGCATCTATTTTTGGACATACATGTTTAAAATATAGACAGAAAAAATATGAATGTTCATGCTTCATGTATATCTGCATTTTGGCTGTAAATAACAATGCCCTATTTTGTTCAACAGTGAGGCATGGGTAACTTAGACATTAAAAAAAGAAGAAGAAAAGGAAAAGAAAAAAGGAACAGTCAAGTTCAGACCCCTTGTGGAGAGCACAGAACTATAAAAGGAACTGAACTGATTCTGGGAGAGAGCAATCTAAGAAAATAGCTTGAGTGGCCGAGGGCAGCAATTAAAAACAAAACAAAACAAAACAATTTCATGTCAGTTGCCTATCTGAATGAAAAACAACTGAGTCAAACATCACCGTTTGGAGGAGAGGCTGGAAAATTGAGCAGCTGAGAGAAGGAACCATGCCCTGGCCCTTCAACAGTTATCTTGTGTGACCTAAAATGCATTAGTTCAAAGTGAAGTGGGGAGCTGCTGGCTGGCCAATGGATTTTTCTGACCTAAAAGATCCAGGCTGCCTATCTATGCAGACAAATTCACTTTTCTATCCTGTTACTGTTTGTTCAATATTTATGCCCACAAGATTTTGGGGCATGCAATTTTCTTTTCCCAACCATTCAAGAAAAAAAATATCTACAGTAAAATGCAAATAGTATATGTAAAGTCCAATTCAAAATATAGTTACTGAGTGCTTATGATCTATGCAGAACTGATAAATATAGCCCAGCTTTTGCCTACAAGGAGTCTAGTTTATTTTAACCATGGGACAATATCATTTTCGGGGGACGTTTTTATTATTCTGTTTAAATATGTATGATAAATCCAAAAAGCCCGTTTATTCCCCACTTTGGGATGTTCAGCATCAAGACATAGGGATATATTTTGGCCAAAAGGTAATAAAGGCCTTCTTCCTACATAGCATGATACTATAATTATGATACTAGAAGTGATGATATTAAGAAAAATAAGGGTTGCCACCTTGACAAGGTCAAACCATCCGTCCCAGAGAAGCTGGTGGCTCTGGTCAAGCAGCTACAACAGGTGATTAACAGCTGCCTGATGACATTATCTGTCAACCTCTTCTGCCAGCAGAAACAGATTCTTTCCCCGCTCTCCCATGTCCCCTACATTTAAAGGGGAAAACCAAAGCCAGTGTTCCAAATTACCAAGGCTCCCATCATTAAATAGAGAATTTAAAACAGCCAGTACAATTTGGGGGGCAGCAGAGTGCAGCTGTACCCACGTGGAGTACATCCACCAGCTCTAACACCTCCGCCAAGTGGTTAACCTGCCTGAATTCTGGTTCTCTTCAGCCTACATGATTGGTACAGAACCAAGCCAAAGAACTGCATTAAAAACTTTTCCTGTGTTTTGCATGCAGTGAGTGTTTAGTAAATGGTGGCAGCAGTTATTACTTTTAAATACCAAAATAATGCAGTACCTGTATTTCTTACTTATTAAAAAAGTACCTAAGATCAAAGGTTGCCTTGGTCTGGGGCCGGGGGTGGGGAAGACTACAAAGGGACAGGGGAATTTTCTGAGGTGATGGAACTACTCTGTATTTTGACAGCGGAGATGATAACACACATTTGTGTTTGTCAGGTGGCATGGAACTCACCAACGGAAGTGAGTTTTACTTTATGCAAATTAGGCCACATTTTTAAAAGTACCAACTAAAAGATTCAATTAGCTTTCATTAAAGTAAACCATCCAAATACACAGACATTTTAACTTCATTTATTTCCAAAATTAAAAAGAAATCTAAGGCCTAAAATTGCTCCTTCATAGTTTCAGACCAAGCTCCTAAGTTAAAGGATTCAGCTCTTTGCAAAAAACATGGATGCTACGTGAATCACAAGCCAAATTAATTGTTTCAAAATAAAGTGTGCGTCGTATTGAATAGTGTGATGACATGAAATATGAAAAGAGAAAATGAAAGTGATGTTTTCGTTTACTAGATCACTTAAGAAGACAAACATAAAGGGCCCCGTTCCCTACAAATCTAGCCATAGGCTTTGTGAATAATCTCAAAAGTATAACGGTATTTTCAATAAGCTAAGGAAAAGTAGAAAAAGGTGGTGAGGGGCCCCATGACTTACTTTCCTCCTCGTAGTATTTGTAAAAGGCTCTGCAAGGCTGTATTTTCATCAACACTCTTACCATAACCAAGGAGCTCTTTCAGTACAGATCTGTACACCTACTTGGGCAGAAATGTAGTTTGACAACAATTTCTTACTTAACGCTGCATTTACAAAACAGATGGAATTCGAAAGCAATGACTTTAAAAGGAGAATATAATGCTGGTGAGACCACTGTGTGTTTCTGCCTGTGGTTCTGCATGTCAGCAACAGGCTCTCTCCTCCTGTACACACTGGGATGCCCACCTGAGAGGGCTGTCAGGGGCTGTAATGAAGACACAAGCTAGGAAACAGGCATAGCTCACAAGCCTGACATTTCAGCGAATGCAACCCTGTGAATTCTGGTCTCTGTTCCTTAGCTAGAATTTACTCCTGCCATTTTCTCATGCCCCCAATTATGCTCTTGCTTACTAATCGACTTCCGCCTCTACTATTCCATCACCTGCCTGCATTCATCCCCTGTATTCAAAACGAACACAAGAAGGCGGTGACTGTTGCTTTTTTACAGAGGCTTTTGCTAAGTTCTATATTATTTTTTGAGAAAAATGAAATATAATTTCTGCCATTCATGTGACAAAAAAGTCTCTGTGTTATTCATTGCTATATGAAATTTGATGTTAAAGTGAAAGATCTCTATTCTATTAGGATAGAGGCTGTTACGTCTTTAGGAAGTACCATACTACCTTGATGAAATCTTGATTCTTCAAGGCACCCATTCAAGGGGAAACATACCAACTAGTTACCTACTTAATTATAGCACAACCCTTTCCTGTAATCCAGGCTTGATCAGCTTGGCAAGAAAAAGCAGTTGATCAAGTCTCCTCAGGAGGTACAAGTCAATGAATAAGATATGAGAATGGTAAATCCAAAGTAGCCCTTTTCAGAAATTAGGAGAACTTAACAGAGAACACATGTACTTCCTTATCACTCCTGCATTCACTCAGGAAGCATATTGAGGCCTAACGATGGTGCTGGCAATGTGTACCTAGGAAAATAACTGTGAACAAGAAGCCAACTGCCTTCATTAGCAAGAACAAAAATGACAAAGAGATCTTTCAAAGTGTAACGATTCAGAAACCAGTAATTTCTTTATAATTAATCATTTTCCCATGTTCTTCTAGAATCTTCAATGAAGAAATGACATCTACCAACAAAATTCTCAATTCCACACATCAGAAATATGGGCAAGCCATCCTTCCTCATCTTCCAAGAATGTATTCAAGCAGATGCTGTTATAACTAAGCTACTCTGTGAATCCCACTACAGATACCAATAACGTTGGGATTTTTTTTAAATGTAAAAACAGGCCCCTCCAGAAAAATGGAGGTGAAGGGTTAGAGTAGGTTGGTATCCTCACTGGAATTTTCACTTCAAATTTCATTAATACCACAGTGCAAAATCACCACAAATCTCTAGTCATGGATAAAAACAGATGACACATAGCTCTGTAATAGGACTGATTATCCCACACAGTTGAAAGCAACTTTCACAGAAATATAAGCTGCAGTGTAAATATATATATATATGAAGCACTAAAAGCTAGGTATGCAGCAAAATTATACGTTACTTTTTTCTTAGTTTAACTCAGAACACCTGCTGTAGGTAGGTCACTACACTTGAGCTTGAAGCCCTTCAATTGTGCACTTGCCCAGACACAAACTGTGCAAACAGATGACAAAGCGAAAAGCAGTTTCACAACTGCCTGTTACACAGAGTAGCAAGGGGGTGTATTTCACTAGATTACTGTATACGTTGAGAACAGCATCGGACACTTAACACTGTACTTAGGAGACTACTGTAGGTCCAATTAAATTTCTAGTACCACCAGTGCCAACTCTTTTCACTGTGGCCCCTTCTGTCCTCCTTCCCACCAGTCATCAGCTATCCGTGCAGCCCTGTCCATGTGCGTGGCTGCTCACTGACCTGGTAAGCTCTTGCTTTTCAGAAAGCAACATTTTCATATGTGCTCCAAACGGGAGCAGAATGAGCCAGTCCTGCTAAGGCTCTGTGCTTCTTAGCTTATCAACTTTTTTTTTCACTTAATGTCGCGAGAAATATTTTTACACGGCAGACCAAAATGTAATATTAGAATGAAACCACAACAAACTCAGGAGTTCCTAATATTACTTCTTGAGTTTAAAGTACACAAACAATCGCTGGCTTTTTTTCTGCTAAATAACACAACGCAAGAGATATCAAGACCAAGCAAACTGCCCAAAAGAACTTGCACAGAACTGAAGACCAGCCTACTGCAGCAAGAAAAAGCCTAAATCGTCCAGTGCTTTTTCTCTCAGTCCACTATAATCTCTCAGTGCTTTTGAGCCTAAGAAAGCGGAAATTTGCATTTATGTTCAGAACCCTACTCCACGTCTCCATGTGACTGACCAGAGACATTGCAGCCACGAAGTAGAACCGTTTGCAAAAAGCAACTGTATACAGATCAGAAGAAACCTGTAAAATAATCTCTGTTCTCCCTCTGGGATTTTTAAGAAAATGTTTTCACATAATCACCAACTGCCTCAAACATACAATAGAGACCTTACTGGGAGTCTGTTACCAGCTGAAGCTACCACAGAAGAACATGCCCTGCCCAGCCAGGTACAGGCCATAATTCCAGGCCAATCCTGGGAGAGGTGACAGCCCCAAGTTCAACTGGGAATGTCTGAGCACAGTTTCCCCTGCACACTGAGAAACATCTCCAGAATCTTTCCAAATGCCATTGGCATCCAATCCCTGCTCAACCATCCCAAGCACCCGTGCACCAGTGGTTCCCGTTAGCAATGGGCTCCTCTTACAAACCCCTCCTTCCACCACCACTCTCCTCCGGGGGAAACAGACCCCAAGGGCGGCTGGGGGTGGGCGATCAGCGCCCTTCTCCCACTTACCTTGATGATGCTGCTCCGGCGGGGCAGGCCGCCCGGTTTGTTTTCCCGGAGGAGGGGGCAGGCAGCCGGGCTGGGGCTCGGAGCGAGCACCCCACCGTGAGGTCCCGCGGCGGAGCTGACCCGGGCTTCTTCCCCGGACACGCCGAGGCTGCAGTCTCCGTTAGAAACCCCGCCGCTGTCACAGCGCGTCCGCCCGTGGCCGAGGCGACCTCCCCCGCTGCCGTCACCTTCCCCGGGTTTCAGGGCACCTTTGGCACCGAGAGCTGGGCCCGGGGAGGTGGGCAGGGCCCCGCCAGCGGCGCCCCCCCGGCCGCACTCCGCCATGGGCGCCCCGCGACCCGCCAGCACAAAGCCGCGTCCCCGCGTCCCCGCGTCCCCGCCGCCGCCTCCGGCCGGGCCCGCCGTGCGCGGCCCCTCCTCCTCGCCTCCTCCCTGTCGCCGCCTCGCAGCTTCTTCCGCTTTTTCTTTTCTTTCTTTCTTTCTTTTTTTTAAATTTAGATGTGATGTTTGTTTCCAGCTCTCCCCGCGCGCGGTGAAAGTCGTAACGGCAGAAGGGAAAGATTCCTGCAGGGGAGAGAAGAGAGAGACACAAGTCAGCTCTGGTGGCGGCGGAGCCGGGGCTCCGGGCACCTGGGGAAGGAAAACACGCCCAGACACACATGCCGCCGCGGGCGCCAAAAATAACCCGCGCGCGCCGGGTGCCCACCCCGGGGTTCCAGGCACCCACCCCAAGGTAACGGGGCGCCCAGCTCTGGGGCTCGGGGCACCCGCCCTCCTCGGGGGCTGGAGCAGTCATCGCGCGGGACCCGGGCGCCCTGCCCCGGGCTCGGGGTGCCCACCTCGGGCTTAAAGCGAGGGGAAGCCGCAGGCGACCCGACGAACTCTTGCCACGCGGAGGCGCCTCTGGAGGGTCTCGCCACCCCTCGAGGAGGGGAAGCAACGCGGGTCTCCCCTGGTCCTAACCCTACGGGCCGTCGCAAGGTGGCCCTGCCACGTCCCTCCGGGGTCCCGCTGAGGCCTGAAGCTTGGAGAGGAAGCGCACGGCGGGCAGGGGCAGCCGGGCCCTGCAGTCGCTGCGAAGCCCGGGGTAGCCCAGACCCACCCACCCCCGCCCGCTGCAGAGTCTCCTCTTAGGCTCCGCGCTGCCCCCTACAGGCCGCAGGGACCCTCCCTGACCGCCGCTGACCCACCACTGGTTGCCCGGGCTCCTGCTCGAGGTCGCGGCCGTTGCTGTGGGGCCAGATCACCGGGCGGCGGGAATTTAGTAGCCTAGCTGACAAGGACCGGAGGTGGCGACGCGTGTCGGATACCCAGTGCCCCACTAGAACTGTGGTAACTGCCAATCACCCGCCAGGCGCCCCGAGGGGCAACGACCACGCAGGCCCCTGTGCCAGGAGCTGATGTCCCGAGTCTCTGGGGACTCTGCCGCTGCCCCTCCCTCCTACCCCCAGCCCCGGAGCACTGGACTCTTTCCCCTCCCACCCAGCTTGGGAAAAAGCCATCCGGACGTTCCCCTCTGGGCTTCCCCAGTACAGTGGTCAGACCCAAGTCACATACAGTCAGGGAGCCTGTTCCCTCGGGCTCCTAAAACTGTAAATTGATTCAGCCGGTTTCCAGGATGCCAGGGTGGCGTGGATGGGTGGATGGATAAGTTGGGGGGGGGGGCAGATGGAGCGAGGTAGGGAGCAGAGGACCTCAGCAGAGCAAGCTCTGTGCCCTCTGAGTCGCCCTACAGAGATTTATCACCAATGTTCCTTCCTCTTAGTGACCTTCCTGAGATGCTGGCTGGTCCAGCCCTCTGAGAGCCAGTATATCCTAATTGGGTCTCAACAGCTGGTCCCTCCTCGCTCTGGTCCTCCCCAGTTACCCCCAGCCCCAACGCTTTGGGTACAGTGACCTTGGGTACACCTAAAAAATCAACCTTGATTGTGTCCCCCCACCTCACCCCACCGGAATCTTCATCCCTCCAGCCAGACAGGGCCCAAATTCATAGCCTGGTACCCGAGGCCCCACCCACCTCTCCATCCCTGGCTCCCTGACTCCAACCTCCAGTCCTCCCTTAGCACCCCAGCTCTTCTCCAACGATTGAGTTTCCTTTTCTAGGAGTGAGCTTCTCCCAGGGTGCAGGAAGAGAAACTGATAGTCCCCTGGGAGGGAGGGGGCAGTGAACTCAAACCCTTGCTCTCATTAGCATGATGTTGTAGCAAACTGCCCAGTAGCCTCTGAGGAACTGGGCTTTATGTACATATATATACGTACCCACCCCTGTAGCTGAAGCAACTTCAAATGCCTCGATGTTATTCTTGGGAGGCCTTTTAATTCTTCTGATATTGTGGATTTATGTTTTTGTAAACCATCCACTTTATCCGCTCCTGCCAACTAGGGCCTACACACTCACAGAAATATATGTACATCGAAGGACAACGTTTTTAATATTTGATTCAGTCCCATCCCTTTTCTTTTCCCCTAGTTTTGGCTCAAAAATTTTTTTGGTTTTGTGATAGTTTTTGCAGAAAAAAAATATGTTCAAAGAATTCAAATCAAGTTCTTGATTTACCTTATTGAAGCTATGGTCAGAGAATCCTCTGAGTACCCTGTGGGAGAGGAGAGGAAGAATGTGAGGCCTTTATTCCTAAGGTTCTTTATCTAACCTTGGTATTTTGAATAAACGCCTGGAGGTGTCTCTGCCCTTTACTAGTTACCAGTCACTAGTAAAGTGCTGTGAGAGCCATATATCCTGCAACTTGTACCGTGAGTTTCCCCGGATGAGTGAGGATATACAGAGATTTAAACCTCCAGAATGCTTTTTATAAAAGTGCCATCTAATTTGCTTAATCTGCAAAATGAACACCTATCCATCTCACTCTGGACTCCCAACAGGTCAAACCAGGGAGGCTCCGCTGAAATAGACTTGGTATTTAAATTAAAACGTTTCCCAAAGTATCTTGGCAGACCTGTAACTAATGATGCCAGAAGCACAAGGCCTGTGCCAGGTTCCTTTTTATCCCCATAAGTGCTTGTCTCCCACAAGCCGCTTGCTGGTCACACGCCTGCGAATGTTATAGCTGTCCTTCCCCAACCCGCGAACAGCCAGACCGTAGGTACCGTTTCTCCTCTATGGGAAGCAGCATGTTCCTCTGGCAAGTGAAATTCTCAGCTCCCAGCAGGCTTTTTAATAGCCAAACTCAGATTCTGTTCATCACAAACAGCATAGGGAGCGACCGTTTCTTGTCCTTCCTGCTTGTCTCTGCAGTCACTAAGGGATTGCTCTCCATTTCTCCTGTTCCATGAACAATGTTATTGAAGAAATTGTAAATATTTTGCCAAAGTGTTTTCATGGCACTGTAAAATTCATAGTAAGTTAGAGTGAGAAGAAGAGCCAAATATCATAGTCATTCCTCAGCAAATACTTATCTAATCATTCCTTCCGACTAATGTTCAGAGCAGGGTGGTAAGAAACAGGCAAGACATTAATAAAATGCTCAATCTGGATAACTCCATAGTGCTTATGCCAATTTATTATATCTATATACTAATGGTTAGGTCCTGCTGAATAATTTGTTCATCGTGTTTAAAGCTAATAGACACCTTTAAAATCTCATCATCTCCTTGTGCCGGCCATAGGTAGCCTTATCTCTTCAATTTTTCTCTATTTCGGTCCATCTCAGCTTTTTACTCATGGTCGTCGCCCTTCACCAAACGGTCCTCTCTTTGTTTGTATCTTCACTGGGATGCCTAGAACATGAGCTACTGGGGCTCTGTCATCCTTAATAGCCCTACTTCGGCCTCCCCCGGAAAACACTGACGCTGTTTACTGACTTCATGCCGTCATTTATACCCTCGCAGGTTATATGTTCGTATCCAGTCTGTAGGCTGTCACATCGTGACTCTAAATTTTTCTGACTCACTGAATTCTTGACCTTCAGATCATTTTCCCCTCCATGTATTATGACAATTTTCTCTCCCAAACCTCAGTCTCCTTTTATTTCCTGTATTTCTCTAAAGGTGTAATTGAACCGCTGAACTTTCACATTGGACTTCTCCTCTTATGCTGAATATGAGCGCTTACTGGAGCAGAAAGTAGACGACCACGGTGCTTTAAGGAAATAGCAGATCATATCGATGCACTGGTCCACAGTGGCTACCCATTTGCCTCCTAAACTAATCCAAGGTGTTGATTTTAATCTAGTTCGGTCCTAAAGCCTGGATTGTGTTCCTTTTCTCATGATTCTCAACAGGAAATACGTAGTGATTCCCTTTCTTCCTAGGCAACAATGAAATAAGTTAGACCTGCCAAAAGCTTTTATTTGCATATTCTTCCCCTCCTGACACTAAGGACTTCTCACCCATTTACTTTGAAGACACCTTCTTTAGGTGTATATGGCTGACAGTAAATGAGGCATTCTGGGAGTTACAGTGACGCTTTCCAGCCACTGAGAAACCACTGCGTGAATTTGTTAAATTTTCATCAGTGGCTATTGAGTTAGGTAGCGCTTTGAGAGACTCTATTAATTACTGGACATTTGATAGGATTATTCTATCAGGACAGTCGTATGATCGATCTGCTCTAAAAATGACTGTCGTTTATCACACTGCTTTTGTAAACTCTCATGCATTTGATTGTAGTTCTACTCTTATTTATTACAGGAGTCATGGCGTACTCTGATGCCATACTGTACAGGAGCCAGGTACATAACACAGTGAGCAAGGCTGGGAGGATTTGTTTCATAAGAGCTGCATAATTTATAGTTTTTTAACAGTGATGTATTTCCATATCAAATGCAGAGGGACACTCTTCCTGAGTCATCTTTGGCTTTCCAGTTTTGAAAAGAGCCTTTGATGATACAAGAAATATTTCACTTTCCTCTTAACTCGAAGAAAGACAGTGTGAACATAATGATAAAGAGCAGCCGACACTCAGCCAGGTGTGGCCCAGCAACATGGAGTGGGAAGGGTTCAGATAACCTGGTAAGGAATCTCACTGCTGCAAGGATCATCTAATTTTTCTAGAGAAGTAAAAAATCTGGAATTTAAAACTTGCTAATATGTTCACTCATTCTCTTAATAGAAGGACACCTACTAAGTGAGGTCTCCATGTATTGTTTTTTCTTTTTTAATGATTGTATTTATTTATTTTTAGAGACGGGGGAAGGGAGGGAGAAAAACATCAATATGTGGTTGCCTCTCACACGCTCCACACTGGGGACCTGGCCTGCAACCCAGGCATGTGTCCTGACTTGGAATCGAACCTGTGACCCTCTGGTTCACAGGCTGGAGCTCAGTCCACGGAGCCTCACCGGGCAGGGCTGTATTATTCTTTATAAGTTCTGTAGAGAGGCCTATCTTTTCCTATCCTACCTCCTAATTGTTAAGATATGCAAAGCAAAGCAGTTGTTTTCCAAATTTTGCATTTATTTGGGTGTCATCAACCTGGTTTTCAAGGACAGATTTACTTTATTTATTTTAACGAGTTTACGAAGTCCAGGTTTGATGACCACATCATTTTACTCACCCCAATGTGCGTGCGGTGTATGGCTCCCGATCGACTTTCCTGCATCGACCCACTCCCCTTCCCAGGCCCAGAATTATTTTATCTCTGACATCCGAAACTCAGCAACCTGCTGTCTAGCCAAAAACTCTGCCCTCTCATCAGTCCATTCCCTTATTTCCCCAAACCCACCTCCTTCCGTAAGGCCTGTGGTTCCTCCCCCCACCCCACCCCACACTCAATCCACCCGTCCTCCCGTCTGTACTGTCTTTTCCCTTCCCAGCCTGGGCCTCATGACCAAGACTTCCAACCACATTCTCACCAGCATCCTCCCCTTCACGTCAGTGTCCTTAGGTTGCGCCTACCTTGCCAATCCACAGCTTTGCATAATCTCCAACCGCAACTTTCCTCATATGTGCCTCAGGCTGCTACTCTGCTGGAGAAATAACTCACATAGCCACGCTGACTACACAAGTGAAGGAGGTCTGTGTTCAGCGGGGTCTTTGGTGCTTCTAGGCAATATTTCCCCCTTTTCTAATTGTCTCCAATCTCCACTTTCCAAGCTGTTCCTCTCCAAATCCCAACTGACCCACTACCCCTCCTCTCATCAGTAGTCTTAGGGCGCTGCCTCACACAGACGATAAGATACATCAAGAAATAAACTGCTTTCACTTTTCCTGCATCCCACTGATCCTTACCTCACCCACCACCCCTGCTGTCTTAAGGTAATCCAAAATCAGAAACTCTCTATGAATGCTGTGTACGATTATTGAACTCTCCCATTCTGACTCAGTTGTTCTTTCTTTTGAAACCATAGGGCTTTGTCACTCTCTTTGGGTAGAAGGTAGAGTGGAGTCTTCCCTGAAGGAGTGGCCAGTCTCAATGGGAGTCATACAAGGCAAGAAGCAAGGGTTCGGAAGGCAGCTTTAGATCAAAGAGAAAGGGAACACTTTCCTCTTCCTGGCCCATCTCCTCTCGGGCCCAGTATCTCAGGTCTTCATGGGGGCTCCCGAGCAGTAAGGAGGAGAGTAGGGCCTCCCGGAGCCAGGACTGGCAGGAGCTGCTTCCTTAGAAACCCTGTAAGACTGTACCTGTGAGCTCAAAGGATAGGGACATTTGTGTGGCCAGTTTAAAGTTGCTCTTTAACCAAGGTGTTAGGAGAATTAAGGAGGGGTTGGGGATCACAGCACCTCCCAGCTGTACCACTGTGGAAAAGGGGGTGGGTGGTCTGTGAAAGAAAAAGGAGCCCCTTTCTCCACCCCCACAGTGAGTGTGATGGTTGTAGCAGCCATTAGTGAGATTCTAGGGGCAAGTACATCCCTGGTGGTGCCAAGAGAGGTGTCTCTCTCCTTGGCAAACCTGGCAAACCTGGCAAACCAGGGCAGTTCTCCCACCTGTCCTGCCTCACTAGTCACACATCTGCATCCATTTCTCTATAAGCTGTCTTCCTTCCACATATAAATACGGCTTGCTATAGGTTTTTTCAGTTACCAGCCTGTTGTAACTGGTTTCCTTCCTCTTCTTCTGAAACTGCCCTCCCAAATGTCATGGATGGCATCCTAATTAACAAACCTAATGGCTACTTTTTAATTTTTATCTTCCTTGACCTTTATAGAATACTGGATATTGCTAATTCCACTTGTATCATTGAAACTCTTTCCCTGCAGAAGTTCTTGGCTTGGTTGCGCCCCAGAAATCTCAAACTAACAAGCCTCAGATTGAATTCACCAGATTTGTGTTGCTACAGCTATTCTCCTTTGCTCTGTGTTTTTTTTTTTAGCAGTACTAGACCCACAAAGAATTCGGCACTGGCCTTTCCTCCCTGCACCCCTTCCTTGTACCAGGTAACTATCAAGATGTAGTTAACCATGTAAATCAACCTAGAAATTTCTCTCAAACCCATTCCCACCAGAATGGCCTGGATGACTGTGTCCTCACTCTTGGCTTGGATTACTGGATTATCCTGCTGGACTCTAGTCCCTCCCTGTTTCAATCTGTTTCTCACACCGCCATCCAAACTGTCCTGGGGGAGTGTGGGGGGTGGTCACTTCTCAACCTAAAAGTCTCCAACAGTTGCACATCGGGACAAAAGTCCTTCTCCAGAGAAGTCACACACAGCCCAAGGTAACCTGGTCCCCGACTTCCCTTTCAGCGTCACCTCCCACCGAGATCTGCTGCCTGTATGCCAATCACAACGACCGTTTCCCTGAAAAGGTTGTGCGTTGTCCCCCTCTGCATGCTGCTGTTTGCTAGGGTTGGAATCCCTGTTTCCCTCTCTCCTTCGGAAGGACTTAGAAGCATCCTTCAAGAAAGCACACGTCTCCCCCTCTGATAAGATGCTCCTGACTCCTGAAAACATAATGAGTTGCTCCCAGGCTCCTCAGGCACTTAGTACAATTTACAAGGCTTCTCTCCATTAATAATTGAGCTTCTATCAGAGTTTGACACCTTCAAACGTCACCAGAGCAGGACCTGCCATATAATAGATCCTTAATGAATGTTTTATTTTAATTAATCAGCCTTCTCAAAAATCAATCATTGACCTTCATCTGTTCATAAAAACCTTTCTTATTTCATAAGGCCTCTTTCTCTGCAGTGCTGAGAATGTCTTATTCCATGCCTTCCCATTTTTCCCCCCAATTTTCTAAAATTACCTGCTACAAATGAATCCATTCATATACTAGCATCTGTTCATCACACGAGTACTATGTGGAAAGGACTATATTTGATGTCATGGGGGAAGGCAACGGGGAGTGTGGGGTTGGAGGAGGTTTATTTTCCATTGCGTATACACGACATTTCCAATTTTAAAAGTAATTAAAAATAACAAATTAAAGAAGCAATTCCAGCCCTGCCATGGGTCAATAAAAATCCTGACCTCGCCGTGAGAGGTAGGGTGTAGCAAAGCCTGACCAGGCCCAAAACATCACCTCTGCAGCCTGGCCCACTGCCCACTCCTTTCTTAATTAGTTAGACATTCCCACAGTAGCAATACACAGCACAGGACCACAACAGCTCCAGAAGGCCGCTGTTAAGATGTACAAATTACCTGGAAAAAGGAAGCTTCCCTAGACAGTTCCCAATTATGCTCATTAGCACAAAAAAAAAATTAGCCAAATGTCACCTTGTCCCTTTTGGCAGAGACATATGAGGGCCACATGAGAGAGAAGGCAGGTTAATCTCATTACCCAGAAGGTAGAAGATGAGGCTCAGGACACTAGCCACCCCTCCCCAGCCACCATATCCGGCCAGGGTGGGAAGGGCGGGCTTCCAGCCAATGAAGCGAGATTGTGAACCATGTGTTGTGGTTTTATTATCTGGGTCTGTGTCTGCCCCTCAATGGAGTAACACCTAAGAGGGGGCTTAGGAAGGGAGCGAAACTAGGCTTTGAAGGAAGTGATGGAGCTGGCTTGCTGAACAGGGGTCAGAAGGTCATTCTAGGGAAACCAGAGAGCAAAAGCCAAGATCCATCCAAGTTCCTCTCCTTGTCACCAGTTCCTACGCAAACATTTCTTGCGTTATTAAACTTTAGTTAAGATGTGATGTGAAGGGAGCCTTAAATGATCTTTTAAAATCATGTGACCTTGTAAATAGAGGATCTTGAACTGAACTGGGACTAGCAGAACTAGAGGAAGTAGATAAAACTGCGGCCACGGGATTTCAGGCTCCACAGAGAGGAAATCTTCCTTGAGGGACCATTCAGGCACTGGTATGCATTCATTACCAAAGGGGCCTTGGAATTTCCTTCCCACAAGAACCTTAAGCACAGGACAGGCAATTATCTACCAGGATGGTATCAGCAGCTCCAGCCTGAAGGCAGAGTTCATCATGAATCACTCCTTTGACCCGCTGGCTCTGGGGATTTAAACACAGATTTTTAAAAACTCTTTTTAAAGTCAAATTAGATGCTTTGTTTTCCAGTTCTTGGTAGTCTTTATTTTAGTGGAATTACTCTTTGGTGTGATATAATGAAACAAAATGTTTTAGCCCTCTTCAAATCACACGTACTTCTCACTGGAGTGTCCAGTTCCCTACCATTTGCTGTCTTGACACGGAATTACCTTGGTAATCACATGTCCCATCGTCTGAGTTCAAGCGTATCTTCTAGTTGGTCCATTTTCCCTACCTTCTATATTAGCTCCCCCTTTTCACTGAGCCGAAGATCCCAGGACATTCTCTCCACCGAGTAGAGCGTCCCCACTTGGTGAATTATGAAATAGCTCTTTTCCTAACATGGCGACTCCTTTGAGGCTAAGGACTTGCCGTGTTTGTAACACAGTTAGGGACAATGAAAGAGTCTGGTAGAGAAAAATGTTCATGCAATTAGAGCATGTGGAGGAATTTTCAGTCTCCCTCTGTCTCCAATTCTGGTCATGGGCGTCCTGGGTCTTTAAGTTATATCCAAAATAAAAATGTTATCACCATGTTCGCCAGCGTCAAACTCGGCCTTGTTGCCCCCATAAACATCTTGCACACTGAGCCATCTCTGTGTTCTTTTATTCATCTGTCTCCCTATGAAGTCCGTATTAGTCTACACTGATGTTTCAGTCATAAAAATGATCCCCACCACCTCCACTCTGCCTCTCTTTTCCTTTTATACACACAGCTTAAATCTTAAGTCTTTCATAAGCCTGTTCTCTGAAGTGGTGTGTAAACACTTCATTCCAACAGTCTGCTGTTCTCACTCTTCCTTGAAGGGAAATTCAAACCTTCTGTCTCACGGGATGTCAGGAAGCGGCGAGGCTATATGTGACTCAGCCCCCAGACCTGAGATGCTCCGACCTGGAATTCAGATCAGAACCCTTTCCATTTGCACTGCTTGACAGAGACAAATCCTTTAAACCTTGGGGATTTTGTTTTCTTCTGCAGTTGCATAGGGATATACACAGGCCTGTCTCCCAGGATGGGTGCAGACCAACACTGCAAACGTTAGAGAATGCTATAAATGCTGATTGAAAAGGGAGCAACTTGAGCTCACAAATAATTTTCCCCGGAAAGTCAATTAGACCCACAGGGTTTTTCTTGCACACACAGGAAGTCTCAGCCTCATCTCTGTTTAATGTACTTCCCTTCTCACTGATCACCATAAAGGTGATTGTACAGTATAATAAATATTTCATAGTAAAAGTTTCTGTGCCCCCAAATTCCAGAGCCCCAATAAGTGGCCCCCCGTATTTCCATTTTGAATAAAACAAAATGGCTGTTCAATCACAGAAAATGAGCACTTGTTGGAACACACTGGCTACCTTGCCTTTGTAATGCTATTGCCAACTGATTCCTGGACATTACGCCGACTTGGAAGTTGCCTGGCTGCCCCAAAACTTACACAGTGTGTAATAAACTTCCTGGTCCATCTCATGAGCTAAAAATTCTGAAGAGAAAGAAACACATCTTGTAGAACAACGGAAAGGACAGAAAGTGTGTCCTCCTAAACCGTAATCTCATTGGAAGAAGAGAGGCTAGCCCAGCAACCAGAGACTAATGGGGAAAGTATTTATCCGTCCAGAAAGAGGGACAAGTAACAGGGCTCACACAACTAGTTGGGAACATGACTATTCATAAGTATTAAAATGAAAGAAAGCATTAGTAGTACTAGAATGTTCTTTCTCCGGCTCACTCAAAAGCCCTACTTGTTTCTGGCAGGAGAGAAGTAGGGGGCAGGAACCAAGTACTTATCAGCTTCTCTGGGCAAGCCCGGATCATACCAGGCCACAGGGCAGGGCCTGTGGGCATCTTTGGAATGAGCATCTGAGAAGTGGCCTCACATCCCAATTCAGGCCTAACCACAGACCCTTCAGGGGTAAATTACACATGGGTCCCAGGATGGGGCTGCTTTAAGAGTCGAACTTTATGGATTTATTTCATAAAGACTTTGTCTCTAGAATCTGGAAGTGGGAGTTCAGTGAGTGGATTTCAGCCTGGGACTGTAGCTACAGCAAAACAACAACCAAAAAAAGGTGTTAGTTTCAGGAAAGAGTGGAGTGAGGTAGAGGGAATCAGGGTCTATAAGCAATACAGCCCATGCCTTTCTCCTGAGCCAACAGCCGCCCCCAGTGAGTGAGAGGGAAGGGGGGATGCGTGGTGAGACCTGGAAGAGGAGCCCGTTGGACACATTTATTCCCACTTTAAGGAGGCTACAGAGGCACTTCCTAAATTGGTAACTTGCCCAGGGCAAAGGATGGCTTCAAAGCATCTATCAAATTAATCACTATGCAATTATGAGAGAGACAAAAAATAAAAGCCAGATTTCCTCCTAGACAGTCCAGCCCAAGAGGAATGGGTAGCTATGGGGACACACTATTTTTCTGTATTATTTTTCAGCAGACTGGGACCCAGTGCAATAATCCTGGTGGGCTGTTGCTTTGCTAGGGTCACACAGACCTGGAGAACTCTCCCCCCATCCCTTCCTGAGGTCGCTGTACAAAGAGACAACATCTCAAAATGTTCAACGAGAATCATGATCTCCGTTTAGCCTTGAGGGTCAACCATGCAGCTCAGTGGAGAACTGGTGAGGACTTATTACGTACCAGGCAGCATTTCAAGGGCTTCTCCTCGAGCCCCCCAGAAACTCTGATAAATAGCTACTGTCACTTTCTCCATTTCACAAATGGGAGAACTTAGCAGGCCCAGAAAAGTGAAGCGACTTGCCTAAGGTCAAGCCACAGATGAAAGACAAGCCATCTCAAATTCATATCTTCAGGGATGTTCTGATGGGCTTTAACCCTGTCCTGTGCTGTGGCTGCTCTGTTTCCCAGGACCCAAGTAGAGAGTTAAGCTTCCTCCCTCACTTTTCCAGGGAAGAGCCGTATTGGAAAGCACATGAGCTTTGCACCTCCAGGAAGATGTCTGCTAAGGCAGCGCGTGTGGCAAGAATCACAAGCCTGAAATCCAAAGTTTATGGGGGCAAGGCTAGTTCTCTTTGGGTTCAGAGGTTGCAGAAGATAAGAATTCTTGGGCTGTGGGGAAGGAAGGGGGTTAGAGGCAAAGCTTGCTTTTACTCCTGTGGCTGCTCCAGGCCAAAGCCCTGGTGGGCCGGAGCTGAATCCCAGCGGTTGGACATCTGACCACGAGCTTCTCTGGAAGTAATAAAAGAGCACTTGACGTTAAGTGAGGGAGACAGAAGGAGAGAACTTTTAGCAATGATTTCACCCTCGGGGTGGGGAAGCACTAACCAGAGGACTTTCCCAAACGTGTCTGGCTGGAAGAGGATCTCATTTAGATGATGGAACAGCTTATCCAGAAAATCCAACAAATCATCCTCAATCAGCTTGTGATAAAAAATGAGTTCAACAAAGTCCCAGAATATAAGGAACAAGCAGGACCAGCTACATCAAGGCGGCCCACTGCAGAATAAAAATGCAGATCCTTTTTTGTTCAGAAATTAAGAATTCTGAGACAGTGACAGCAGCATTAAACAAAATGCAGGGCCCCCAGGAGCAGGACCTGAGTGACCTCACATGGACTGAAATACCATGGAAGCCAGTCCCTGGGCAGGGCTTGGAGAGAAGTTGGCCAAGTGCAAAAAAAATTCATAGAAATATAATTATAATAAAAGATCTCAGAGCTAAGAAAATGCGGCAGAATCTGTAGACAAACAGAAGAGAAACAATATAGCCGGAAAATATAAGAAAAAAGTAGAGTTTAACGGCCATATGGAAAGTATTGAATCATCAACAAGGGATTATAAAGATTCTAATTATGTAAATTAATCATATACTGGGACAGAAAATGCACGTATCTACGGCAAAAAAGAATAGCATGAAGTCTGTGAAACCACATTTTCACATCACAACAATGCAATTATAAATAGATGGGGAGAATAGAATTCAACAGAAACAAACCACATGAAAATTAAAATTCAAAATACCACAGAAAAGCTATAGTAAAACCCTTCTTAAAAATAGAAGGCATATAAGTACAGCACATAATAATTTTTTTAATTATTGGTTTTTACTTTATTTTTTTAAGATTTTATTTATTTATTTTTAGAGAGAGGGGAAGGGAAGGAGAAGGAGAGGGAGAGAAACATCAATGTGTGGTTGCCTCTTGCACACCCCTTGCTGGGGACCTGGCCTGCAACCTAGGCATGTGCTCTGACTAGCAGTCAAACTGGTGACCCTTTGGTTCACAGGCCCCTGCTCAATCCACTGAGCTACACCCGCCAGGTCATCTCATTAGTAACTAATGAGATGTTGGAAGAAGTGTGCTGAGAAGAAAATCTATCTCTCTGCATATATATTAACAATAAAACAAGAAGGGAAACATCATGAATTAATTCTATACCTAAAGAACTTTAAAATGGAATAATGCAATGAACCAAAACAGAGTAGGAGAATAAATATACAACAAAAATTTAAAAATAAAGGAATGATACTAGACATAAGCAAATAGAAGAGTTTTGTTATTTTCATTTTGACAAAATGGGCAAAAGTGATGAACCATTGTCCCACTGAAAGGAGAAATTGCAAATAAATGTAAATAGGGAAAGACAAAGAGATCCAGTCAAAATGGTGGCATAGGTAGACATGGCTCACATTTTCTCACAACCACATCAAATCACAACTAAAATATAGAAAAGCCATCACTCAGAACCATCAGAAATCCAGTTAAATGGAAGTCTGACAAGTATGGAATTCAGTGACATCCACTGACATGGGTCGGAGGGGTGCAGGTGCAAACCAGGCTGCTCTCTCACTCGCGTGTGGTGGATAAAAATTTGGGAGGAATATCTCAGGAGTGAGGAACCCCAAACCCACACCAGGTCCCCCCATCTCAGGGTTCCAGTGCCAGGAAGGCAAGTCCCCACAACTTCTGGCTGCAAAAAACCAGCAGGGATTAAGTCAGTGGAAGAAACTGCTGAAGTTCCAAGCAGTTCCTCTTAATACACACACACACTCACCTACTCAGACTCAGTCCCTCTGAGCTCCAGCACCCAGTGTAGCAGCTTGAAAGGCACCAGTGGCATGCAGGGAGAAACTGAAGTGTCTGGCACCAAGGTGAGCAGAGCCATTGTCCCTTTTCTAAACCTTCCCCCCACAGAGCCATATCTGAGACTCCATCTACCCAGCTAACACTGTTTGACCTTCCTTGGAGATCCCCAGAGACTCTGCCCCACCCAACTTACCAGAGTACCCATGCTGCTTTTCTTTATGAATGGCTTCTCTTAGCTTATGCTTCACAACTTCCCAAATCCTAAACAAGGAACAGCTGGCCTCAGTGTGCTCCAGGTCTGGCATTAGCAGCAGCCAGCTTAGATTCACAGCTTGGCTTCATCTGGGAATCTCCAAGCCCAGCACAAGTAGCAGCTATCTCAGATTGCTTTATAGCTCAGGCAGGGTACCCTGGGCAAAATACAGGAGGGGGCTGACTTTGGCTTGCACCACACGGGAAACCCCAGGGCCTGTGCTCCTAGTGGACAGCTATGGACCACGTCACCACATCGAAGTACCACCACCCTACCCCTGCACAGCTGATCCTCTACAGAGGACAGAGGTTGGTGGTCATTGGTCACAGCCAGTCCTTGCAGCTGACTGGCCTGGGTAAATCCCTCCCATTGATCTTCCAACAGCAACCAAGGCTCGACTACAAGAGGATGGTATACTCAGCCCACACAAAGGGTGCACTTTGAGTACCCAGCTTGGGTGAGAGGGGAGGCTATGCCACTGGACCCCATAGGACACCTACTACATTAGGCCATACTACCAAGACACAGAGTCAAAGCAGCTCTACCTAGTACATAGAAACAAACACAGAGAGGCTGCCAAATCGAGGAAACAAAGAAATATAACCCAAATGAAAGAACAGAACAGAAACCCAGAAAAAGAACTAAATGAAACAGAGATAGTCAACCTATCAGATGCAGAGTTCAAAACACTGGTGATCAGGATGCTCAGAGAAATGTTTGAGTATGGCCAAAAAATTAAGAAAGAAGTGAAGGCTACACAAAGCAATATAAAGAAAAATATACAGGGAACCAATAGTGAAGGAGGAAGCCAGGATTCAAATCAACGATTTGGAACAAAAGGAAGAAATTTCTGGAACAGAAATTTCTGGAACAGAAAGAGGAAACAAGAATTTTAAAAAATGAGGAGAGGCTTAGGAACATCTGTGTCAATTTAAACATACTGACATCCAAATCATAGGGGTGCCAGAAAAGAGAAAGAGCAAGAAATTGAAAACTCATTTGAAAAAATAATGAAAGAAAATTTCCCTAATTTGATGAAGGAAATAGACATACAAGTCCAGGAAGCACAGAGGGCCCCAAACAAGTTGGACCCAGAGAGGACCACACCAAGACACATCATAATCAAAATGCCAAAGGTTAAAAATAAAGAATCTTAAAAGCAGCAATGGAAAAGTAAAGAGTTACCTACAAAGGAGTTGCTATAAAACTGACAGCTGATTTCTCGAAAGAAACTTTGCAGTCAAGAAGGGACTGGTGGGCCCTGGCTGGTGTAGCTCAGTGGATTGAGCACGGGCCTGCAAACCAGACAATCGTGGCTCAATTCCTGGTCAGGGCACATTTCTGGGTTGCAGGCCAGTTCCCTGCAGTCCAATTCCCAGCAGGGGACACATGAAGGCAACCATACATTGATGTTTCTCTCCCTCTCCTTTCCTTTCCCTCTAAAGATAAATAAATAAAATCTTTTTTTAAAAAAAAGGGACTGGCAAAAAGTAATCAAAGTGATGAAAAGCAAGGAACTACAACCTGGATTATTCTATCCAGCAAAGCTATCATTTACAATTGAAGGGCAGATTAAGTGCTTCCCAGACAGGTAAAGCTAAAGGAATTCATCATCAGCAAACCCTTATTATACAAAAGGTTAAAGGGACTTATTTAAGAAAAATAAAAAAATGAAAACTATGAACATTAAAATGGCAATAAATTCATAATTACCAATGAATAAAAAAAAACAAAAACAAACTAAGCAAACAACCAGAATAGGAACAGAATCACAGGATCAGTTGGAGGGTTATCCTCTGGGTGAGGGAAGAGGGGGGAAAGGGGGAAATGGTGCAGGGATCAAGAAATATAACAGGTAGAAACAAAGTAGACAGGAGGAGGCTAAGAACAGTATAGGAAAGGGAGAAACCAAGTAACTTACATGCATGACCATGGACATGAACTAAGGGGGGATAACTGTAGATAAGAGGGTAGTTGGTGGAGGAGGGCAAAGAGAAAAAAATTGGGACAACTGTAACAGCATAATCAATAAAATATACTTAAAATATAATCAGGGAAAGATAAAAGAGCATAGATTTTGTTAAATGTTAAAGAGCATTTTCTTAACTATAAGTGTATGGCTAATTCATTTAATAATCACACTTATTGCTCACAAATATGTAATAACATGCAACAAGAAAGAGAAAACATTATTAATTCATGATAAATAAATAGGAAAAATTAAATATTATGATCCTGATGACTTACCTGGAAAATTTCCCAAGCTTTTAAAGAATAAATAACACCTTATGCTACTTGAATTGCTCCCAAAATATATTTTTTAAAGTGAAATATTTCCTAAGTAAATGCATTGAGCCTGTGTTGTTGGGATAGAAAAATCTCATTAATGGAACAAAGGTGCAAAACCTTAAGCAAATCTTAGGAAACAAAATGTAATAGTTTAAAATTTTGTTTAATATGGAAAAAGTGGGATTAACTCCAAGAATACAAAGTTGGCATATTATTGCAAAATGTTTAATAAAATTAATAGTAAAAATAAACAAAATAAGTACAGTGGATCACTGCCTTATTTAATAAAGCATAGAAACTTTAATAATAAAAGCCAAATACAAATGCTGCACAATGTATTTAAGAAGTAAGAAAATACAAATATATGTAGGGAAGAATGAATTTTAAAAGTCTGGCTTTGCAAATTAATACAGCTATATCTAGAAACTAGAAATAAACCAGCCCCCAAAGTACTAAAGATGATTAAGAAAAGATCAAAGAAATCAAGAGTCACAAAGTTCAATGGCATTCCCTAACACGGAGGAAACATCACTAGAAAACACAAAGAGTTCTTATAAAAAACAATTTTTAAAAAGGTTAATGAAGTCACTTTAGAGTAAACTGGTTTTAGAAAATTGTAAAACCCGTGCCTGACTGTTGCGGCTCAGTTGGTTGGACATCCCAGGGCCAAGTGAAAGGGTTCAATTCCTAGTTAAGGGCACATGCCTGGGTTTCAGGTTTGGTTGCTGGTCAGGGCATGTATGAGAGGCAACAGATGTTTCTTTGTCATTTTGATGTTTCTCTCCTTCTCTTTCTCCCTCTCTTCCCTTCTCCCCCCCAAATAACTTAAGTTATATTTAAAAAATTGTAAAACCCAGATGAAAAAAATAAAGGAATGTATAATACATAAAGCAGAAGTCAGGCATTTGGGAGGCCAAAATTTTTTTAATTGCAAATTTTTTAAATTAATAAAAAGATTTAATGCACTACAAAGTCAATGGTGACATAAAATAATATACAGATCTTAGTAAATTGATGGTGCCCAACACCTGGATGCACAAGGAATCCCTAATATCAAATACTATTTTAAAGATGTGATTGTAGTCATCATTCATGTAATTCTATTTCAAGCATATTTTGAACAATTGAAATAATTATTCAAAACTCAGGAATTAGGTGTAAATAATTAGAAAAATTAATTATATGGAAAATCCAGGCATAAATTCAAGGCATTAGCTCAGCACTATTCAAAAGAAATATAATGTAAACCATATATATAATTAAAAATTTTCTAACAGCCACATTTTTAGAAGTACAAAGAAACAGGTGAAATTAATTTTAATAGTGTTTTATTTCATCTAATATATTTAAAATATTTCAAGGTGTAATCAATATGAAAATTATTAATGGTATATTTTACATTTTGTTCATAGTCTTTGAGATGCAGTGTATGTTTTATACCTACAGAGCATATCAGTTCAGACTATCCACATTTTATGTGGCTAGTGGTAACCCCATGGGACAAAACAACATAGATAATAATATTTGACAAATTGTTTATGTGTAAAAATTTATCATACATTTATCATATAGGTATTAATGACTCTAAAGAAAAAAATGAATGCAAGTTTCTTAGTCTGTTCAGGCTACTATAACAAAATGCCACATGCTGGGTAGCTTATAAACAACAGAAATTTATTTTCCACACTTTTGGAGGCTTGGAAGTCCTGGTGAGAACCGTCTTCCTCGTTCATAACTAGCACCCTGGAGATCTGTGGGGGTCTCTTTTATAAGAGTACTAATCCTATTCATGAGGGGATCACCCTCATGACTTCATTACTTCCCTAAGGTCCTGCTTTCTAACACGTCTACTCTGAGCATTAGAATTTCTACATGTCAATTCTGGGGAGATACAAATGCTCAGACTTAAGCAACTGTTATCACTGTAGCATTATTTGTGGTATCAGTACGTTGAAAACATCCAAATTGTACCAAATTGGGGCCCAGGCTAAGAAAATAGTGTGGAATCAACAAAATTAAATATTCTGTAACAAGCCTAAGACACTGTTAATGCACAAAAAAAATGGCATTGTAATATTGCATGAGGTGAGCAAAGGCCAAACAAAGTAACTATATATTAAAAACATTTCTGTGCAATGACAAAGAAAATACCTGAATTGTGAGGAATACAGTATTAATATGGCCATAATATAGTGTTACATATTAAAGCAGTTTTACGTTAATCATACTTCAATTCATGTAAGGCCTCTATTCTAATAGAGACTTCTGTTTACGAAGAAAGGAAAGGAAATGATGTGCTCTATTGCAACCTGACCACAGTGGTTGCCAAATTTTGGTTATACAGTGCAATCTCACCACATGTTTGACTTAGGGATATTCAAAATACCTCTCTCTTCCATGCAATTTTAAATGCTGCCAAATTATGTTTTCTCTTTTTCACCTGGGGTTCCAGGAGAGAATTAAGTCCCAATATCCTAAGACATCCATTCATAGTAAGCAATGGATTCACTTACATCTGGAATTCTGCTCGCTCAGCACCCTTGATCCTCTCACCAACAAACCAGTGGCAGCCCCCACTGGTAAAGCTCCAACAATTTTGTCTTTGCCCTCTGATACTTTTCTTCTCCCTCTAAATACTGCACATTTGGGGGCTTTAACAGGATGGAGATTGTCAGAGGCAGAGATGATACACGAACATATGAATAGTTCTGCTTATATCAGTGAACAGGCAAGAGCATCAGCAGCCCCTGGAGGCTTTCCCAGGAAGATTAATGATCGTCCAAAATCGAATGGAAACAAACCAAGGCCAAAGAGCAGTAAATCAACACCCAAATGAATATATTGAAGGTTGAGCCTTGGACCTTACATCAAACAATATTCAGTGTTTTGAAAAACAAAAAAACTGGGAGGGCAGGGGTTTTGACAGCAGTACTTCATGAACACGGTTCCATTCGCATCAAGCTCAGACGAAAAGGAAATGCCCGCTGCAAAGAAGTTGAGTGAAGTATGTGTCAAAGTTGTTGATAGCTGAGGACCCCTCAATCTATGTTCTACAAAACTGTACCAAAAATTGAATGAATTCTCCTTCCTATGGTCATTCCCTGGGATTGATTCCTTGGGAAACTGACTCTGAAAAGGCGATTAATGTGTATAAGGATTGTCAGGAGTATTGTCAGAATCAGCCCATAAAAAGGAAGGGAAATAAAGCAGAATCGGGCAGAGGGAGGGGCTGAGTTATACTTGTAGTCACAACACAGCCCTCAGCCAGCACCACAGGAAGTTCTGAGCTGGGATGGCCCTTCAGAGTTGCCCTGTGTTGGTCAAGTAGGAGGCTGGGCTTTGTATCCTTCCACTAACCAGTTATCAGATGTAGGCCGCCCTGGAAAGAGGGCATGACCTTGGGTGAGAAAGCTATTTCCAGCCAAGGGCAATTCTGAAAACCAGCTGAGGGCCACCGGCTGATAGCACCCCCAACAACTGAGGAAACAGGTCCTTTGGCTCTGAAGGTAGATCTGGGTGGTGCACGACAGCACCTACTACGTTTCTTTAACGAGAATTTGTTGAGCATCAGCTATGTCCCAGGCACTTGGCTCGGGTCTGTAGGGACACGACTAGGAGCAAGATATGTACAATTCTTTTGCTTGAGAATTTTCCCATGTCCAAAATAAGAACTCACTCCACAATGAGAGTAAATTGAAAACCTTTGACTTAAAAGGCAGCAAGAGCCAGTGTGCTTTTGTTTGGCATCAAAACCAGTTTATTCTTCCTTTCTTCATTTTGGAGTGGAATTTCAAGAATACCTTTAAAAAGTTTACTAGCCTGGCTCTCTTAAAGCTCATTTGGATGGCTTGATGTTTTAACAATATCAAAGAAGCACAGAATTTTAGACCTAGAAAAGACATTAGTAATCTCATGCTATAACCTGTCTCCCAAAGCCGGAGATATCCTTTCTACAGCATCTGAGACACATGGTGATTCAGCTTCCCTTACATACTTCCAAAGACAGAGAACTCCCTACCAAGAGAGGAAGCCTGTTCCATTGTTGGATAACTTCAGTGGTTACTAATGACTTCCACCCAATGAGTCTAGTCCTGCTGTCCCGAGCAATATCAAATATCAATACTCCTTCAGGTATCAGGAGACACCCCTCATCTGTGTCTTCTCTATTCCAGGTTAAATATAACCAGTTCCTTTGACTGTGTCTCATTAAATTATATCTTTTAGGTATCTTCCCAGTCTTCTCCCCTGTGCCCACTTCCCTAAGACTGCTTGCCTTATTTCAGGCCTTAGCTTTACATAGTTGATTCTAATCAGCTCTAAACTGCCCTTCCAGGAATGCATTATATTACAGACCAGAATCATATTTTTAAAATACAAATCTGCTTGCTGCTCCCCACCCCCATGCTACAATTTGTTTGAATCCAAGATCCCAATCTCTACCACAGCACAGAGGGTCCTTCAAGATGGGCTCCTACCTGTGGTTTGGACCTCAACCCCCACTACCTCCAATGTGCACCCTATGACTAAAACACCCTCTC
Organism: Artibeus jamaicensis; assembly: GCF_021234435.1. Classification (NCBI taxonomy): domain Eukaryota; kingdom Metazoa; phylum Chordata; class Mammalia; order Chiroptera; family Phyllostomidae; genus Artibeus; species Artibeus jamaicensis. Next base: position 32,730,087 of record NW_026521871.1, on the reverse strand, counting down.
CTATGTGTACATGATCTCCCCCGTCCTTGCTGTAGGTGTCCTCTTCTGTCTTTCTGGTGAACTTCTATTCAATCCTCAAAATCAAGTTCAAAAAGTCAGCCCCTCTGTGAAGGCAATCCCAAAGAAGTTGTTTCCATCTCTGTATTTCTGCAGAACTGTCCAACCCTTCCTGTTACCATTTATCATATTGTTCAGTAATTATCAGTTGTGAGTGTACTTTCCTAATTAGAATGTGATCCTTTGAGAGCAAAGAATTCTGGTCTATTCTTGGCATATCATAATCAAGTACATGAGTAAATGAATGAATAAGTGAGTACATATCAAATACTTTTTAAAACCTTCATCAGCATAATGACCCCTCACTAAATTGTTAATATTTATCTTAACCAACCGAGGGCAGCTTCTTCCTTTGAGTGTGCAATTAAGTTTTTGAACCCAAAGACAGAGATATGCATTTATCACTGTAAAGTTCTATCTGTAGATTTCTTATCTGTCACACATAAAAAAATCTAATCTTAATTTTACTTACATTAGCTAGTCCTATCTCAGTTTTGTACCATTTGTACATTTTTTATATCAAAAAAGGGAAAATTTTATGTCTTCAAATAAATGACTGACAAAATTAATAACAAGAATTGGCACCCTTCCAGATGCCAAGATGACAAAGCTATGTACATCCCTGTGGTGCCATCATAGAAAGTCCAATCATCTCATCTTGGCATCATTGAAAAACTAGGCAATCCATGCATTCTTTCTTCAAGATAGAACAGTGAGGGGGTCTATCATTAAAGTTCTGTGTTTGTTTAAAAGGAGAGATTCTAAGGTGGTTGGAAATGTAAATTAGTGACAATTTTCTTGTATTTTCAAAAAAGTACATTTCAAAATCTTATCTTTATTCTTGGTCCCATGTTCAGTCCACATTGGTGACATAAGTCATATCTTGAAGGGGAAAAGACAAATATAATTTATTAATGTGTCATTGGTGCTTTTTTAAAGGCAAAATGCAGCCCTTGTCCCATTTTAACTTTAATAATCTATGTATTTGGAGAGAATACATTTTGTTCTTTATTAAAATATATTTTTTGATTATGCTATGACAGTTGTCCCAAGTTTCTTCCCTTTACCCTTTGCACCAAGCCCCCACTATTCCCTCCAGCAATCCCCCCCTTCTTAGTTCATATGCATGGGTCATTCGTATATGTCCTTTGGCTACTCCATTTTCTATATTGTTCTTAACATCTACCTGTCTACTCTGTACCTAACAATTTGTACTTATTAACTTTTGTACCTTTCCCCTCAATGCCTCTATTCCTCCCACCAACTTATACCTTCCAAATGATCTCTATCTATGATTCTGTTTCTGTTCTGCTTGTTTAGTTTATGTTTTAGATTTAATTGTTGATAGCTGTGAATTTATCAGCATTTTCATGTTCATAGTTTTCATCTTATTTTTCTTAAATAACTCCCTTTAACATTTCATATAATAAGGGTTTGGTAATGATGAGCTTTTACCTTAACTTGTCTGGGAGGCATGTTATCTGCCCTTCCTTTCTAAATGATAGCTTTGCTAGATAGAGTAATCTTGGTTGTAGGTCCTTGCTTTTCACCACTTTGAACAATTCTTGCCAGTCCCTTCTAGCCTCCAAAGTTTATTTTGAGAAATAAGCTGACAATCTATGGGAATTCCTCTGTGGATAACTCTGTGCTTTTCTCTTGTGGCTTTTAAGGTTCTCTCTTTATCTATAACCTGTGGCATTTTAATTATGATGTGTCTTGGTGTGGTCCTCTCTGGGTCCAACTTGTTTGGGACCCTCTGTGCTTCCTGAACTTGCATGTCTATTTCCTTCACCAAATTAAGAAAATTTTCTTTTATTATTTTTTCAAGTGAGTTTTCAATTTCTTTCTCTTTATCTTCTCTTTCCGGCACCCCTATGATTTCCATGTTGGTAGGTTGGAAGTTGTGCTAAAGGTCCTTAGCCTATCCTTGTGGGGTTTTTTTGGATTCTTTTTTGTTCTTGCTATTTTGATTGATTGTTTTTGCTTTTTTATGTTCCAAATCATTGATTTGATTCTCAGCTTCATCCACTCCAGTTTATTCCCTGTAAATTTTTCTTTATTTCACTTAGTGTAACCTTCATTTCTACCTGGTTCTTTTTTATGTTGTTGAAGTACCCAATGAGTTCCTTGAGGATCCTACTAACCAGTGTTTTGAACTGTGTCTGACAGATTGTTTATCTCCATTTTGTTTAGTTCTTTTTCTGGAGGTTTTTTTTTGTTCTTTCATTTGAGCCATATTTCTTTGTCTCCTCATTTTGGTAGCCTCTCTGTGTTTGTTTTTATGTATTAGGTAAAGCTGCTGGGACTCGCTGTTTTAGTAGCATGGCCTGTAGTAGAAAAGTACACCCATGAATTGGATGGGGCAGAGCCTTAGGTAATAGCCAGGGAGGGGCAACTCATGTAAACCAGATTGATACAGTCTCAAATAAGGTGTCTACTCTGTGGCACTATGTGGAGGAGTGCTCAGAAAAGGGACAATGGGTACTGCCTGGCCACTGGGGTTTTGTCCTAGAGGAAGCTGCCCCCCTGTACTTGCCCTGATGCCAGACACTTTAGTTTCATCCCATGTGCCACTGGTGCCCTTCCAAATGCTGCCCCAGTGGCAAAGCCCAGAGGGAGTGAGTCTGCGTAAGTCCTAAGTCTGTTGCAGCCTCTTTAAGAGGAGACTCCTGAGAATCCTATAGTTTCTTCTGCCACCTCAACCTCTGTTTTTTACAGCGAGAAATTATGGGTACTTATCTCCCTGGCAGTGGAACCCTGAGCTGGGTGGTCTGGTATGGGGCTAGGATTCCTCACTTCTGAGATATTTCTCCCAATTTTTATCCAACACACATGAGTGTGGGACTGCATTCCACGTTGCTGGGTCTCTGTGCCTCTCTGCACATATACACACATCTCTGAGTCTCTACTCTACCCCTCCTATCCATCTGAATTAATGTGATTTTTTAAATTATTTGTTTGTCAGACTTCCATACAGCCTGATTTGCTGATGATTCTGGGAGATATTTGTTTTGCAGTCTAGTTGTAGTTTTTGCTGTAGTTGTGCAAGGAGGTGAGCTATGTTTACCTATCCCTCCATCTTGACTGGAAGTCCACATTTTGTTCTTAATGTTACTCTGAATAGATTCCTTTGTCAGTCTCTCCCTATAACAGAATGATATAGTTAGGTTATAGATTAAATAACCTATAGATCTAACTGTAGATCTAACTATAGATTAAATCTTGCCTCGTTATGCAACTTAAGCTATGTCTCTTATTCTAAAAGTAGCATCCCTTGGAAAAGATTCAAATCATTCATTCCATTGTTAAGTCAATACCAGGGTCCCTGTCCTAAAACCTGGGAGTGTAAAATGGGAAGACAAGGTTTATTTGTAAGATCTAAGAGTTAAAAGAAGCAAAAAGATGATTTTGCTCACTTTTCCAACTCCAGTGCTAGAAACACAGTTGATGTTCCTTTAAAAGTGTCTAATTGAGGAATTAAGATAGCATGGCCCTAAAGGTTTAAAATATGGAACCCCCATGCAAACCTGGGCCTTTTAAAAAGTCCCTTGACTCATTCATTCATTATAAGAGTCTAAAATGTTATACACAATAGGGGAAATCTGGGAAGAAAGAAGAATACACAGAGGAATGAAATGTCAAGATTTCTAAATTCCATTGTAATGTTTCAACTAAAACACATAAAATTCATCACCATCATGATTATTTTTCATTAACCTTTTCATCATAATAGAGTTTTAAAATCCACAAATAAAGTTAACATGTCAACACACAATCTAATATATTTTCCTGCATATCCTGCCTTTCAATGCATCAGTTTAAGCTTGTCTCTATTTGCTAAAGAATCTTGATGACCTATCCTAAGGTTATTGTAACCCTCAACCCCCAACAGTCATTTCTACCCAGTTAAAATGAGATTAAAGTGTTATGCACTAAATTAGAACATTTTAAGAAAACTCAGTGCTAAATTTAGAAGGTGCCAGTTGTTCAAATTAAAGTTTTTCCTATTTGGATTCTGAGAATGAGGCAGCAACCCATTGCCTTACTGAAAAAAACTAGATGATGTTCCTTTGGCAGTGAAACATTCATAGAAGTCCATAGCACAGTATTACTCATTCCCCACTTCTGACTCATACACATTTTTGAAAATAATCTTCCTTTGAATGTTGCTGCAGTGGGAAATATAAGGAGCAAAGTTGTTTTGGCACAACTTCACTCTTGTTTTGTTGAGTTATGAACTGTGTTTAGTTTCACGCTTTTGATTTTGTGCATTCTGGATGATATATTTGCACACATAACATCTCTATGCACATTAGAAATAGACATGTTATGACACCTCCTATGATTTGAAAATTCTCTATACAGCTACTCACAGAAGTTTCTTTTATAGTAATCTATTACTTTCTACCATGAAAATACTTAATGCCATTAGTAAGATAAGTTTTATATAATATGTATTATATACTTTTTATTTGAGAATAAACATTGACAATGTACTTATGCATAAGAAAAAGTTAATGAGCATTAAATGTTTATATATAGTTCATTTTACTTTTAAATAAAAAGGGAAAATGAATTTATAAATTTCAATGATTTTAGAACATATCTTCCCAATGATCGTAAAAAAGTGAAAATTGTTTCTTTCAGTCCAGCTCAAGAATATTCATTTCTGAGAAATGTTTGTAAACAACTCTGGTCTGCTGTGATTGCTGCCTGCTCTAAAGTTCAATGGAAACTTAATGTTGTTTCACTCATTTTGGCCCCTAATCTTGACCTTTCAAGATTTTATTGTTTACTATCTTGTGTTTTGGAGCCAGAGATAGGCTTGAATCTCACATTGGTCTTCATCAATACAATGAAACGGTCGTACCTTCCACAGAGGATCATGGTAGGCATTAATGAGCTAATATATACAAATCGTTAAGCACAGGGCTGGGCACAAGGTATAAATGAACTATAAAACCAACAGCTATTACTATGATTTGACAGTTATATGTGTGTTATATGCCTGCTGAAATATTTAAAGGTAAAGTGACATGATGTTTGTAATTTACTTGAAAATGGTTCAAAGAAAGATATAAACATGGCCAAGATGGAGGCATAGGTAGACATGCTTTGCCTCCTCACACAACCATAGGAAGGATCACAACAAACCTCAAAACCAAAACCAAAACCAACCAGAATTGCCAGAAAATCGACCTGTATGGCAGTGTAACAACTGCCACAAGGATTTAAAGAAGAAATATTCATCCAGACAGGTAGGAAGGGCAGAGACAGGGAGCTGCAGCGGAGAGGACACACCATGTCAGCGGCAATGCGGTGGTGGCCATTGGAACCCACAGTCCCACATTCATGTGTGGCAGATAAAAACCAGGAGTAACACCTGGGGAGCCAGCAGACCCAGCCCCAGGCCAGACCGTGCAGCCCAGGATTCCAGCACCAGCAAAATAAAGCTTCATAACTCCTGGCTGTAAAAAATGAGTGGAGAATTGGATGGCAGGAGAAACTGCCAGCCTCTCAGAAGAGTCCATTTAAAGGGCCCCCACATTCCAAGAATGTACAAAACCCACCCACTTGGGAACCGCCACAAGGGCAATATCTAGAGGGCTGCCAGTCACGTATGGGAAGTGGGTAAAGTGATGGGAAATGAGGCAAATGCTGAGCAAGTGGCATTATTCCCTCTCCAACCCTTCCCCTACATACAGCACTACAGAGTGGTGAGGCAGGTTGCCCAGCCCTGGCAAATACCTAAGTCTCCACCCCTTACAGTGTAACAAGTGCTCTAAGACAGGAGTCAAAGCAGCTCTACTTAATACACAGAAATAAACACAGAAAGACTGCCAAATTGAGGAGACAAAGAAACATGGCCCAAATGAAAGAACAAACCAAAACTCCAGAAAAAGGAACTAAGCAAATGGAGATAGCTAACCTGTCAGATGCCGAGTTCAAAACACTGGTGATTAAGATGCTCAGAGAACACCCCAAGTACAGCAAATGTGTAAGGGAAGAAATGAAGGCTACACTAAGTGAAATAAATAAAAATCCATAGGAAACCAATAATGAAGGGAAGGAAGCTGGGGTTCAAATATGTGATTTGGAACATAAGGAAGAAATAAAGTCAACCAGAACATAATAAAGAAACAAGAATTTTTAAAAAATAAGCAGAGAATAAGAAGACTCTGGGACATCTCCAGAAGTGTCAACATCCAAATAATAGGAATGCCAGAAGGAGAAGAGAAAGAACAAGAAACTGCAAACTTATTTGAAATAAAATAATTTAAAAAACTTCCCTAATTTGGTGAGGAAATAGACATACAAGTTCAGGAACCACAGAGGGTCCCAAACAAGTTGGACCCAGAGAGGACCACATCAAGACACCTCATAGTTAAAATGCCAAAGGTTAAAAATAAAGAGAGAACCTTAAAAAGCTGCAAGAGAAAAGCACAGAGTTATCCACAGAGGAATTCCCATAAGATTGTCAGCTGATTTCTCAAAATAAACTTTGGAGGCTAGAAGGGACTGGCAAGAATTGTTCAAAGTGATGAAAAGCAAGAACCTACAACCTAGATTACTCTATCTAGCAAAGCTATCATTTAGAATGGAAGGGCAGATCAAGTGCTTCCCAGACAAGGTAAAACTAAAAGAGTTCATCATCACCAAGCCCTTATTATATGAAATGTTAAAGGGATTTATATAAGAAAAAGAAAATAAAAAATATGTACAATAAAATGACAGCAAACTCAGAATTATTAACAACCACAACTCAAACAAAAACAAAAACAAACTAAGCAAACAACTAGAACAGGAACAGATAACTATTGGTTCCCTGTGAGGAAAACATACAGGGAACCAATAGTGATGGGAAGAAAACTGGGACTCAAGTCAATGGTGTGGACCAGAAGGAAGAAAGAAACATCCAATCAGAAAAGAATGAAGAAACAAGAATTCAAAAAAGTAAGGACAGGCTTATGAACTTCCAGGACATCTTTAAATGTTGCAACATCGAATTATAGGGGTACCAGAAGGAGAAGAAGAAGAGCAACAGGTGGAAAAGTTATTTAAACAAATAATAAAGGAGAACTTCCCCAATCTGGCAAAGGAAATAGACTTTCAGGAAGTCCAGGGAGCTCAGAGAGTTCCAAAGAAGTTGGACCCAATGAGGAACACACCAAGGCACATCATAACTACATTACCCAAGATTAAAATGAAGGAGGGATGAAGGAGGGAATCCTAGAAGCAGCAAGAGAAAAGGAGGCAGTTACCTACAAAGGAGTGCCCATCAGACTGTCAGCTGATTTCTCAAAAGAGACCTTACAGTCAAGAAGGGGCTGGAAATAAGTATTCCAAGTCATGAGAGGCAAGGACCTACATCCAAGATTACCCTATCCATCAAAGCTATCATTTAGAATGGAAGGATAGATCAAGTGCTTCCCAGACAAGGTAAGGCTAAAAGAGTTCATCATCACCAGGCCCTTATTATATGAAATGTTAAAGGGATTTATATAAGAAAAGTAAATAAAAAATATGTACAATAAAATGACAGCAAACTCAGAATTATTAACAACCACACCTAAAACAAAAAGAAAAAACAAACTAAGCAAACAACTAGAACAGGAACAGACCCACAGAACTGGAGATCACATGGAGGGTTATTAACAGAGGAGTGGGAGGGGGAGAGAGGTGGGAAAGGTACAGAGAATAAATAGCATAGATGTTAGGTAGAAAATAGACAGGGGGAGAGTAAGAATAGTATGGGAAATGTAGAAGCCAAAGAACTTATATGTATGACGTATGGACATGAACTAAAGGGGGGAATGTGGGTGGGAGGGGGTGTGCAGAGTGGAGGAAAGTGAAGAAGGGAAAAGTGGGACAACTGTAATAGCATAATTAATAAAATATATTGTTTAAAAATAAGATAAAAACTATAAACATTAAAATGGTAATAAATTCACAACTATCAACAACTGAATCTGAAAAACAAAAACAATCTAACCAAACAACTGGAACAGGAACAGAATCATACATTTGGAAATCATATGGAGGGTTATCAGTGGGGAGGGTGAGGGGGAAGAATGAGGAAAAACGTACAGGGATAAGAAGCATAATGATAGCTTCAAAACAGACAGGTGGATGTTAAGAATAGTATAGGAAATGGAGAAGCCAAAGAACTTATATGCATGACCCATGGACATGAACTAAGGTGAGGGAGGATTGCTGCAGGGAAGAATGATACCAAGTGGAGGGGGCCAAAAGGGAAAAAACACTGGGGCAACTGTAATAGCATAGTCAATAAAATATACTTTAGAAAAAGAGAGGAGAGTGGTCCCTACCCACTGATCACACAATCAAGAGGATTGAAGGCCAGCAAGAACATTTGACTCAGCTGGAAATACCAGAGATTGTGAGGTTAAGCTCCCATCCCCAACCTGGCCTGTTCCTTTTTGGCTCAGCCAAATCAAGCCAGATCCGTGTTAGGCCAGGAAGCCCAGTGACTCATAATAGGTCACTCCTTTTGGCCTCTGTTGCTTGTCCTGTAAAATGGGTGCAGAAGTTCTTGGTTAAGTAATCTGCCAATGTAAGGCCCTTGATGGCTGTATAACTCTGTTATTACCCTCTCCAGTTCCCCTTCCTCTTACTCATTTGACTAGAAAGGTGAGGAAAGGGGGAGATTCTGGGAAAAAATAAAGTAAAAAATAAAGGAAAGAAGCTTCACTCAGTCCAGCACCCAGAACAGGCTGAGTCTCATACTGGCTGTTCATTAGAGCTGGTGGTTCTTTCCCTGTCACTTAAAAAGAATCATACATATACATATACATGTACATACACATACACACATATACTTATACATATGCATATACATATACATATCCTATGTGTAAATACAAAAATATATATGAGAATAAAGTGTTAACAACTGGTGATATTAGATAAAGAATATACAGATGTTCATTGTACCATTTTTTCAAATTTTCCATAGATTTGAATTTTTAAATAAAAAACATGAGAGAAAAGTGTAAGTTAGATTGTATAATTTCCTTATTTAGACATCAAAAAGAAGTTACTTGTACACATTCATGTTTCAGTCTTATAATGACCATTTAATCACACAAACACATTGCAGTTCATGGTTCACTTAAAAGTCCATTGTCAGAGATGGTTCTCCATCCAGTCTTTCCCTGTGTCTATTTTATTCATCATTTCATGATCTCATCTCACCAGCTATCAATTCTTATGATTTCATCCCCTGTCTCTTAAAAATCTGTTTCTGACATGACTTCTATTTAAAACTCATTTAGTTTCTTTTTCTGGCTTCCTGAGATCCTGTTTCATGGTTTTGTTGATTCCTTAATTATTTTTTGCATTGCTTCTCAGCCTTTTGGCTAAGATCAAGTGTAAACTTAAAAATGCAACAAATTAATGACTATTTGTGGTAATATATAAAATTCAGGCTGCACTGAAATCTAGAGAGGGAAACAAGTAAAAACTAACCTCCTGTTCACTTCAGAGCCCCACTTCTCAAAACAACCACTTTTAATAGTTTACCCTATCAGATAGTTTTCTGTCCACATTTAAGAATATAGGTACTTTTCTATTTTTATTTTTAATTGTGTTATAGTACATATTTTCTTATTGTATTGCATTGGCTTGAACCTCTAGAACAATGATAACAAATATCCTTAAATTATTCCTCTTTTTCCTTCTTTAGAATCATATTCTCAGATTTAAATTATACTTATTTTGACAGCTTTTCCCAAAATAAGCTCTCATTAATGAGGCTAGCCTAATTTCTCTATAGGTAAGAGAAATCAATTAATTAGACTTCTAACTCCTTCAAGGCAAAAACTATTTTTCATTTATATTTCCTTTTGGCTTAACCATGCATTTTGCTATTCCTACTTGTTGAGTGAAAGGGCCAATAAAAATTGGGTTTTTCTAGAGATGGAGTCAATTTTACTGCAGATTAGTTTTGATGTACTAGATACACATTATGATTATTCTGCAAACATTACTGTTAGAGGCTGACAACCAAAATTGAACAAACAAACATACATAAACATATGTATCCTAAACAAACATACCAGAAACAGGTTTTGTCACTTTAGGCCTGCTGTGGCAAACAGTTAGGTGACTGCATGCAGTAATTTGCCTAAATAAAGGTCCCAAATGAAAAGCTGACAACACTTGCTCTCTAAGTCTTTAGAATCTTTTGTAAAATCCAATAAAACCTACTGTGGACTACATATTTCTAGAGCTAGAATCGAGGACAGAGGTATTATTTGCAGAAAGAATGATTGATGAAAGTAGGAGATCTTTATGGTCAACCAGAATGCATTTGTAACAATATCTACTCCCTATAGAGTTAGAAAAAGAGCTCATGGACCACATGAGCATAACACTCATTCTTTTGAACAATAGAAATATAATCTTCCCCAAGAGAAAACTGAACAGACAGTTATTAAATATCCCTGAATTTTACTGTAAGAAGGATAAGTGAATGAAACAATTGAACTTTCTTTCCTCTATTCACTTAGCTCCCAAATACCTCCACAAATGAGTTCTTACCATCTCAAAACAGGTCTCTAGTTTTCCATCATACTTAATTTCAATCTGGTCTCTGAGTCAAGAGTGTGTTCAGTTATATACTTGAAAGTGATTTCATATCAACCAATCATCTTATTAGTAACTACTTGTTAAGCCAATGCCATACAAATATGACTCAATTATTCCTATTATTTGAATGGTTATTTTATTATTCAAATATTTTTAATGCTGACTATGTAGTTACCAATAGCAATAAAAAGATAAGTAGGCCAGAGTCCCTGCCATCAAAATCTTCATCATCTCCACATTTTCTGTTGAGAAATTTAAAAAAATATTTTACTATAATGGTGTGGCTTAGTTCATATTACTTATTTCCATAGTAATTGTCACAATTAAAAGATATCAAGCAGCAACAAGATTTAAGTCTGCTAAAATCCTTTTGATCTAATTGTGTCAATGGAAGTCAACCCTTCTAAAATGCTTCTTTCATATGTGGTCTCTGTTTTCCCTAGTCTCCCAAGACTAAAGTAAGTACAGTGCACATAGGCTATAACCTAAGTAATCAATTACAATAGTCTTTTCTGACAAATGTTTTCATGCTGACAACTGATACAAGAATATTCAAAAAGCTGGAAGTCACTGGGCTCCCCAAAACACAGATGGGATGCCTCTATATAATCTTTGTGGAGCTCTTCTGTAAAAAAAACCATATTACAATACTCAGAAGGCAGTTTCATGGTTTATCAATTACATATTTTAGCAGCCCACTGATCCTTACACTCATCAACAAAATTGAATTCTTTCCAAAGCCAACATGGCCTTAGGATGTGATCAGTAGGGATGTAATAGGAGCTAGGAGGTATTTAATCAAAGAGTGTCAACATACACTGTCTTGTTTGTAGAATACTATGTTCAGCTCTGCACCAGAGTAAACCAAATCCTTTATTTTTTCTTCAAAGCATGAATTTTAGAATGTGAATTTACTCTTATAAATGTATAGTTAAAATAGTTAAAAGACTAGAAGTTAAAATATTTATATTTTTGTTGACTTAGATCAAAAATTAAAATCTCTATCTCTCTGGCATTATCACTTAAGAGCAATCTTTTTCCCCTTATATTTTATAAAGAATATATTTTCTTTCCCTTTCTCCCAATGAGCTTCATAATTACATTACCTGTTCCTCAGGTAATTTCTGCATATATGTATATGTATACACATGTGTGTGTATTTCTTCTATGATTGATTCCATGGCTATTAAGTCATGACTTTTTAGTTTTTGTCTTTATGGCTTTACCCTATGATGACTCTTTTCTGACTTTCCTCTGATGTCTGTTAACATCAGAGGGAAAAGGGGCAATTTATAAGGAAACTGTTATGGAGGCTGATTGATTATTTTTTGCCACTAAACCTACAATCTCAGTTACTGACACTCAGTGGGAGAAATAGCCTTTTAATGGGAGTCCAGGCCCTAAAATTATGCCATCAGATCACACAGTTAAACTATTTAGATGTATATATTAATAAAATAAGGGAGAAAATAAAATATTAGATTTATTTATGGCAAAATAAACATTATTAAATTTACACAAAGGGTTACACTATGGAGTATCTAAATATAATACTTCGTTTGTTAGATTCAATGAGTTGGGAACTCTTCTCTCTCCCAACTACATACGAGTCTCAACTCTGTCAGCAAAAGACTTTATCTTCTGCTCTCTAGTCTCCCCCCTATTTTCTTTGCAAACTTTTCAAGGGAGTTATCTGTATACACAGCCTTGTTTTCCTCACTCAGTTCCTCAATTGGCTCCCTCACTGTATCAGTTAGAGTTTTGGCAGAAAACCAGAACCAGTAGGACACAGAGAAACATAGATAGATACAGATACAGATACAGATACAGATACAGATACAGATATATAGATATAGATATAGATATAGATATAGATATAGATATAGATATTGATATTGATATAAATGTAGATATAGAGTATATATGATATAACATATATTAGGAGATATATTAATGTACCATATAATATATTCTGCATATTGTTATATAGTAGGATATATAAGATGTATACTAGATATACACATATAAAGGAAGCAAATGATATATATAAAATTTGCATATATGTGATTTTATACATATATAAACAGAGAGAGAGAGATTTCAAGAAATTGGCTTAACAACTGTGCAGGCAGGCGAGTCCGAAATCCACAGGGCAAAATGGGAGGTCGAATTTCTTATTCGGGGAAACCTCGGTTTTGTTCTTAAGGTTTTCAACTGGTTGGGTAAAGACCACCAGATTAACAAAGATATTCTCCTTTACTTAAAGTCAACTGATTTTACATACACAAAATACCTTAAGAGCAACAACTGGAGTGTTTAATTGAATAACTGGGTACAGTAGCCTAGCCAAGTTGATACATAGAACTAACCATCACACCAGCCAATTACTGAGATTTTCCTCAAAATTTGCCAATGATGTCCTGGCTGCTAAATCCAGAGCCTTTTATGGGATGGAGTTCATTCACTGCTGCATTTGACAGGATTTACTCTTTTTCTTTTTTAAAACTCTTCCTTGGGTAAGATCAAGGATGGGAGGTGGAGATGGGTGGAGCAGGGAAAAGTGGTGGTGGGGTGGGGAGACATGGAGACAACTGTACTTGAACAACAATTTAAAAGTGCCATTAAAAATAGAAAAAAAAATTTAAATCAATTAACGAAAGAAGTAAAAATAAAAATAAAACCATCCCTCACCAGAACACAGGCCATCCTAGTCCAAGTCAGGTGTTCCTAAGTTACACCGTCCCCCCAGTTGTGTTTAAAGAAACATATTTCTTGAGAGTAATTTTAATGCTATTGGAATCTGATGACAAGCTAATTATTTGAAAAGTGACAATATGTGGATAAGTTTTAATTAAACATTATTAACCAGGGCTCCAGGGACCTCAGGGAAACGTAGGTCCAAACACTGCGTTTTATCGATGGGGAAACACAGGCAGAACACTCCACCTTTCCTATCACTGATAACAGTAGAGTCTTCAGTAAAGGATATGACTCTCAAATATCATTATGATGATACACGATATTTTACAATTAAGGAAAAGAAGAAAAAAGGGTGGTAAAAAAGAAAAAAAAGAAAGGATATTCCAGACAAAGATCTGGACCTGTTGATCAATCACTATTGTATCTTGAATTAAAACCCAAGTCATTCAGCAAATGGCCCTGTGAGATCCACATGCAAGAAAATGAAGAAAATTCACTCAAAATAGATCAAAGACCTAAATATAACCGTGAACCATTAGAAGAAATCTATTAGAACAAAACACAGAAGTAAATTTTGTGACCTTGGATTTGGTAATATTTTCTTAGACATGACACTAAAAGCACAAACAACACAAGAAAAGATAAGTAGAATTTTATCAAAATTTAAAACTTTGTATGTTTCAAATGACACTATCAAAAAAATGAAAAGACAATCCTAGGAATATGAGATAAGATTTGCAAATTATACGTCAAATAAGAGGCTTGAATCCAGAATACATAAATTACTCTCATGACTCAACAATAAAAAAACAAATAACTCAACTTAAAAATGGGAAAAGGATTCTCTGGGTGGGTAGTTCAGTTGGTCAGAGCATCATCCCAATATGCCCAGGGTTCAGCTCCTGGTCAGGGCACATACAAGAATCAACCAATGAGGGCATAAATAAGTGGAACAACAAACTAATGTCTCTCTCACTCTCTAATCAATAAATTTAAAAAATGTTACCTTCGGATGCAAAGACTATAGGTGATTTTCATTCTCAACTTTATCTATGTCTATAGTCTCCAAATGTTCTGAGTTTGCATTACTATAATAATTGGAAACACAACTCATCTGCAGAAGTTATCAGGGAAAGATACAATAATGTCTATTTTATAATACTTGAAGTAAAGTATTAATATAGCTTTTTGGGAAAAGTTTTATTTTCATTTACATACCTTAAACAAAGGTACACTATTTCCAACTCTTGGTCTTGCTAGTATTCTCGATGCTTCTGTGGCAAAAGTATTAATCCATAGCAAATGAGAAGTTGACTATGACAGAAGCTCCTAACCAATATCCTCCTGTAGAACCAATTCTAATGTATTTCAAAGCTACAGGGGAATCATTTAGCAAACAAATGTTTGCTGATGAGGGTTTAAAGAGAGCATATTCAGCAAACAACTAAAAGTCATTATGCACTTGATTTCAACAGAGCCTATTTAAATAATGACTCAGAGTTGAATGTAGGCATCTTTGGGGGCTACTGAAGGAAAGATATTTTGAATATCATTTGAATAACTGCTTGCAGCATGCTCCTATTTGGTGCTAACAACAACCCTGTGTGTCATTTAATATCCTTCTTTTTATTTATGGGTACACACGAGGCAAGTGAAATAACTGGTACTCCAACCAAAGTTTTTTGACTCGCAGTTTGAGTCCATTTTTTTCTTCAGATTATCATCCAATAGTAAATGAATTAAGTGTGTATGTTAAACATGAGTAAAGTAAGTGAAGCAATTAACCATGACTTACAACCTTACTACTGCTTGCTATATAGAGGAGAGTTCAAAGGTACCCCACTCTTTCTACACTCATGTGGCAAGTTGCATCCAGACTATTTTCACCAGTGTGGTAGGTTCTGCCTCAAAGTATGATGGATCCTCTCCTCTAGTACTTTTAAAATTTGGAGAAGGGAAAAGATGGAGTGAAGAGCAAGAGGATGAAACCACAGGGTTTCAGTAGGCCACTCTCAGCCTGGGCTCAGGGAGTGGGTTCTGTTGTGGGATTTCCATGTGGAAGGATTAAGGAACAGCATGGAATAAGGGCTTTACAGAAAATGTGATGCAATGCACACTAATTGGCTACTATCTTCTAGCCAGTTCCAGCCATCACCCAAGCCTGAATACTTCCAAGATATAATCCAACACACACACACACACGCACACAATCCTAGTCTACATTTTTTTCTGATGGCTTGGCTAAGTTTTTATTTTAAGGAAAAGATAGCTTAAATTTAAAAACTCGCATTCTGTTTCAGTTTTAAAAAGATGTATTATTCTTTTTAAAAAACCCTAGAATTTCTATATAAGCATATACCTTAGTATAAAACAATTAAATCAAACAATGAAAATGTTGCTGATTATATCTATTGTCCTTTTAACAGAGCAATAGGTCTCACAAACATTCACGACCAGTCTGTTAACCTAGAGATGAGTCACCTCCAAGGTTTTCACTTCAATTTCCTTTGGCTAGTAAAATGACACATCATGCTTTAGTCTTGCGATGTTGCTACAAATTTAGGTTGAAATAAATATATCAGTGCTTTAATTTGCCAGTTTGTGTGTACACACACACATACATACAATCAATGGGTTTTTGACAAAAGTGCCAAGATAATTCAATGTTTCTCCTCGGACAGTCTCTTAAAGGAACAATGCTGGAACAACTGAACTTCCATACCAAAGAAACTGAATCTAAACCCTTATCTCACATCATACACAAAAATCATCTCAAATTTCATTATAGTCCTAAATATAAAAGCTGAAACAATAAAACTTCTAGAAGGTCGAGAAGAATATCTTTACAACTTAGAGTAGGCAAAAATTTCTTAAGAAATAGGTAGTTTTAACCATAAATTAAACAACTGAGAAATGATATTCCATCTATCCCCCACCAGCCCCCTAAACCAGCCCCTACCCCAACAGCTATCAGCCTGCTCTCTACGAGGCTGCCTTTATTTTGCTTGCTCATCAGGCACTGAGGAAAAAAGAGAAAAATCTCATGGACATGGACAACAATGTAGTGATTGCAATGGGGAAGGAGGGTAGGGAAGGTGAGGGAAGGTAAAGGGAGAATAAATGGTGACGAAAGGAGACTGGACTTGGAGTAGTGAACACACAACACAGTGTGCAGATGATGTGTTGTAGAAATGTACAACTGAAACTTGTATAATTTTGTTATACAAGTTTGTGAAAATATTCAACATCATGATTGTGTGGTGATATGCAGGGGTATACATTTGTCAACATTCATCAAATGCTACTTAAATCTATACATTTTATTACTGTTAATTATGCCTCAAAATTTAATTAACAACAATTTTTTTAAATACTATGTACTTTCTAAAAATAAACATATCAACTTATCACTCAAAAACAACAGGAATATTTCTTTTACAAAAGCAGATGATTAAAGTCTATGAATCTTTCTAAGCCCATACGAGGATGTAGAAGTTCACCCAGTTAAGATTTTAAAACCACCCTCTTCAGACTGTGGGATCTCATTCATTCTCTCTCTCTCTTTCTCTTGGACAAATGTGCCTCTCAACAGTGGACAAATGAGGTATTCAACAGAGAGGACAAACAGTAGGAGAAGATGCTGCAAATGAAAGCTTATGGAAGGAAGAGGATACGGGAATACGGTGGATAGACTGAGTAATTGGAAACCTGCCAGCAGGAAGCCCAGTTGGCAGGCTATATTGGTGCTAAGCCCTAGGACAGTAAGGATCTAAATTACCTATAGCAACAGAAGGAAGACAAAAGATAAGAGGGGTTTCCAAAGAAGAACCTCAAGTTAGCAACTTGGCATCCTTAGCTCGCACCACGTTTTAAAAATCTGCAAAGTCAGGAGAATCCTGTTAAAGTTATTCTGAAGGTAACCCTAAACTCACTCTCAATAGCTCTTGCAAACTTAGAGGAGGCAGATGAAAATTAAATTACTCAAGAGGGAAAAGGCAAGGGAGAGTTTTTGATAATGCTGAGCTTTAGCCTAGTTCACATTCATCCAGGAACAGCTTGCCGGTCCTGGCGGCTAGTCCATTTTCCTTATCCCTAAGACAGGAAATTATGTGAGGCCCAAAATACTCTCCCCTACAACCCCATGACTGAGTGCAGCTGTTCTGACAGAATTTTCCAAAACCAAGCTCCATACATGAAGACTTGTGCATTGCCAACACGTTTGTTGAGCACATACTCTGTGCTCAGTCTTACGTGAAAGTAGACAGCCAGTAGAGGGTATACTGGCTCTGAGTCACAGTGCAAATGTAGTAGTCCCATTTGACCCCCAGCCAAATTTCCAGAGCATTGTGTATTGCCTAGGTCAGTTCTCACATCTCCTCCTCGGGCCCTGGGAGGGTTCTTTCCACCCACAGCCCTACCCTACACCCAGAACTACCATCTTTTACTTGGGGCACTTAAAATTGGCAGCAATTCTGATTCATCAGTGTGTATGTATTTCAGAAGCTAAAGCATAGTAGGTCACAAATGAAGACTATTAAACATGGCTTCCTAGAAAATGTGTGAGCATGTGTTATGCTTCGTGAAGTGATTTCCTGAACACTCTCTTTTTCTTGACCCTTTCTATCTCTTGCCTTAACAGCTGGTAAATAATGTGTTTTCTTAACAAAAAAAATGAAGGGAGAAAGGATGGGAGGGAGGGAGGGGAAAGAAGAAGAGTGGGGGAGAGAGAGAGAGAAAAGGAAGATTTAAAAGATGAAGAAATAGAACTTCCTGATTTCCCAAAGAAGGAAACACGTATTTTTTCCTTTTTCTTTTCTTTTTTTTTTTTTTTTTTGAAAAATGCCTGGCAGAGGAAGTGTGGTTGCAAACGTTACCCGACAATAAACCAGATTAATTTTCCATTCAAAAAAAAAAGTAAGCAACTTGGACTAAAAGAGGCAAATTGCATGGCCCTATTATTTAGCACGTTTGAAATGAAAGCCAATGCTGCTTTTGAAGCACTAACTGGCTGATGGAGGTTTCTCTTCCTCTCTTGAGGGCCCGCCCATAGGTTGCCTGGCAACCAAATTGCATTGCTAAGAACACTCCCCAGCAATAACTGACTCTGAATTTTAATTTTTGTGCTGATGCCTAAGTGGGATAAATAAATAAATAAATGCAATCACCCGGAAACAGTGTTCATTCTGAGAAATAAGCAGCATGTGTAGGAGATTATAGGATGGCAAATAGAACTATACAAACAACTGGTAAATTATTTCTCAGAAAGAGTTTGTTTAAAATTTTTTTTGAAAAATCTGGATAGGCCATAGGAAAAACAATTAGTAAAATGATTGTATGAAGGTAAAAATGGGAGATGAACTTAACCAAAAAAAATTCTAATGTCTATAATAATATAAAGAATAAAATGTTAAATTTTATCATGCCTTACATGGGATCACTTTTCAGAAATCAGAAATAACACAAAATGTGGCATGCATTAAAGGATCCGGGATGGCCGCTCACAACCCTAGCATTTTCATACATGATGGAAATAATAATTTGCATGCGTGGTGGTAAAAAAGGCCAGTTTGAGTTGAAGGTTTCACATTGATTTGTAGTTGCTGCTTTGTTTTATTAGAGTTCTGTTCAATCTTTAATAAAGTAGGGACATAGCACCACTTTTTAAAAAATCTGCCATTTGAAGGGCAAAGGGATCAGATAAAAAAGAGAAAATTTTATATTCGCCCCTCCCCAAAATAGCTTGAATTGAATGTTATAAGTAATTCCTCACAGTCTCTACTGCCCTTTATTCACAACCTTTTTAAATGTGGCCTAAATAAATGTATTTTATTTAGGTATTTCTAATTTGGAGCTAGCAATGATCATTTTTACCATTTCTTCTAGTTTATCCTGAAACAGAAAGGGGAGTACAGTAAACCTCTTATTGTTTCAATATGTGGTTATATTTTGCCTGGAAATTTAAGTTCCTTTTCTAATGCAATATCTGTAATTTATCCCCCCCAGTTTTAATGAGTTATAATTAATATATATTATATGATTATATAATTTTAAGGTGTACAGCATAATGGTTTGATTTACATTGTGAAATGATTACCATAATAAGTTTAGTTCACAGGAAACTTAAATTCTTCCTTGGAAACATTCTTTTAAGCTCTTACCAAAACAAATAAAGCCAAAACTTAGAGTTCAAATGCTGGATCTCCAACTTATCAGCTGTGGGACCAATTAGTGACTGTTTTATTTCTTCATTGGTAAGTGAAAACACCATTAATAAGCATCTCTTTAGGCAGCTGCGGGCTAAGTAAGATCACCAAGCCTAGTACTGTGATGTGGTAAGTACTCAATTTCAGCCATTATTATTATTATTATTATTATTATTATTGACTATATGGGGTGGTATTATACCTGTAGTGGAGGCTGTGACATGCTGCACTGGTCCCCCTTTGGGAATGAGGAGTTATATTCTCTTGGCTTCTGGAAATGCTGCCCCAAGACAGCCTTCAGCTGTAAGTGCTTTTGGAGGACTGCCTTGGCTAAAGAACACCACCAGGCCTAAGACCATGCATCCTTCCAGGGACAGCCTAAATCAAATCCCTGGTCTACCTGGGGATATAAAGGCCCAGCCCGTTCACTTCAACATATGAGATGATCTCAACTATGACACATTAAATTTATATGCATGTGTATAATTGGAAAACTGAAAAGTACACCAAGATTAACAATGTTTATTTTGGGGGTCGGGAAGGTGGGTAGGATTATTTTCTTTATACTTGTCTATGCTTTCCAAATTTTCTACAAGGAACAAATGATTTTTTCTGCAGGAAGAGGGGGATGGATCTCCTATGGTCTGAGTCCCACCCTCTACATTAGTTCCCATAAGTAGTTGAGCTTTGAGATAGTCATGAGAAGAGGTCAACCGAGAATACCCCACCACTATAACTAGTCAGCTCACCCTCATGTCTCCAATGACTGGACCTGGTAGTTTTCAAGCTTTAGCTAAGAATTCTTTTTTTCAAATGCAAGTTTGCTCAGGTACTTAATTAATATAGAAAGTATCTAAAATTAGGACGTCTATGATAGATGCCAAGATTGGGAATAGGTACTGGGGAGAGAGGAGGGAAAAGATGAAAGTCCCTCCTCCTTGGTCGAGTCTTTAAGATATTACTTTGAAAACCCTGAACCAGAGTCAGGATTTTTGCGCATCACAGAGCCCATATCTTCAATCTCTCCTTTTGTAGGTTCCCCAAAGAAAAGGTTTATCAGTCACCTTTTGTCATCAAATGCTAGAAACCATGTTGATGACTTACACATAAATAAATCACGAACAGAGACATTATTAACACAAAGTTTCAAAGAGACAAATATTTGGCCATATATTCTTTCACATTTTCTAAATATTGTTCAATTCTATAACTGACATGTTGAAAAGTAGATTTTTTACTACTTTATTGAGCTATGGTTCACATACCATACAGCTCATCCCTTTAAGTATATATGTCAGTGATTTTTTTATACATACACAAACATATGTGAAGACCACCTCAGTCAGTTTTACATCATTTTACATTTTCATCATACCAAAAAGAAACTACCTATAATTTAACTATCACTTCCCTAAGCCCTTAGACCTCCCAGCCCTAAGCAACTACCAATCTACTTTCTGTCTCTAGAGATTTAGTAAATGTCCAGATCTGTCCCTGGACATTTCATTTAAATGGACTCATGTCATATGTAGCCTTTTGTGACTGGCTTCTTTCATTTAGCATGATATTTTCAGGGCTCATCAATGTTGTAGCATATATTAGTATTTCACATATTTTTATGACCAAATAATATCCCATTGTATAGCTATGCTACATTGCACTTATCCATTCATCAAATGGAAATTTTGGCTCTTTCCACTTTTTTAGCTATTATAAGTAATGCTGCTATAAACATTCATGTACAAGTCTTTGTTTCTCTTGGGAATATAGGTAGGAATTGGATTGCTGAGTCATATAATGATTCATGTTTAAGCATTTAAAAAAATGCCAGAATAGTGTTTTCCAAAGTGGCCTCACCATTTTATACTCCTATCAGCAGTACACGGGGGTCCCAATTTTTACATATTTGGAATTGCCAACACTTGTTATCCTACGACTTTTTTATTTTAGCATTCTAGCGGGTATGAAGAAATGTCTCAGTGTGGTTTTGAGTTGCATTTCCCTGAGGGCCAATGATTTCAGGGATCTTGTGCTTCCTGGTCATTTGCAGTATATCATCTTTGGAGAACTTCGTTTCAGATCCCTTGACCATTTTTTAAAACGGGGTTATTTTTCATTCTGTTATTGAGTTGTGTGAGTTTTTGTATGTTGTGAACAAGAGACCCTTATCACTTATATTATTTGCAGTTACTTTTGCTCATTCTGTGAGCTATCTTTTTCTTGATAGTGTCCTTAAAGCACAAAAGTTTTAAATTTTGATGCAGTCCAATTCATCTATTTGTTCTTTTGTTGCTCATGCTTTTAGTATCATTCTGAGAATCTGTTGCCAAATCCCCTATAATCAAGGTTTATCCCTATGTTTCTTTCTAAAGATTTTATAGTTTTAGCTCTTAGATTTAGGTCTTTGACCCCTTTTGAGTTAATTTCTACATGTTATAAGGAAAGGGCTCAACTCCATTTGTCTTACATGTGGCTATCAAACTGTCCCAATACCATCTGTCCAAATAACTATTATTTCTCCATTGAGTGGTCTTGGAAAGCTTGCTGAAAATCAATTGACCCTGGACACACGGATTTATTTCTGGACTCTCAATTTTATTCATTTGATCTATAACATTTATCATTATGCCAGCACAACTCTGCCTTGATTAATGTTACCTTATAGTAAGTTTTGAAACTGAGAAATGTGAATCCTCCCACTTAAATCTTTGTTTTCAAGATTGTTTTGTGTATTCTGAATTGCTTGAATTCCCATATAAATTTTAGAATCAGCTTGTCAATTCTATGCTTGATACTGTAATTAACTCTATTCTGAATATTTTATACATAAAGTCTTATTCATAATTCCTCAAGAAAAACTCTAGTGAATATCGTTATTGGTCCAAAAGAGATGAATAAGCATCATTGACATGCCCTTCAATGCTCTTTAGCAATCAGGATAGCTTTGCTAGTCTGAAACATGAGAGTTTACAAGAAGAAAAAAAATTATAAAAGAATACTATGAACAATACATTAGATAACATAGATGAAATAGACAAATACTATGCAGATACATGATAACATAGGTGAAATGAACAATTTCTTGGAAAAACACAAACTATCAAAATTGACTCAAGAATACATGACCTGAATAAATCTATAACAAGTAAAGAGATTGAATTGGTAATTAAAAACTTATCCACAGTGAAAAGTGGCTTCAATGCTAATTCCACCAAACATCTAAAGAAGAATTAATAGCCATTTTTCTCAAACTCTTTAAGAAAAAGGGAAGAGGAAAAAACATTTCCCAACTCAGTATGAGACCAGTATTAACCTGATATAAAAACCAAACAATTACTATTGACCAATATTTTTTATGGATATGAATACAAAAGTCCTTAACAAAATACTAGCCCTCTGGCAGCATATAAAAAGAATTATACACCATGACAAAGTGGGATTTTTCCCATAAATGCACGATTGGTTTAGTATCTGAAAATGAATTAATATGATACACCATATTGACAGAATAAAAAAAACACATTATCATCTAAATGGACTCATCTGAAAAATCCAACACCCTTTCATGATAAAAAATAGTCAATAAACTAGGAATGAAAGAGAATCTTCTTAACCTGATAAAGGGCATCTATGAAAAATTCACAACTAAAATAATGTTTAATGGTGGAAGAAAGAATGCTTTCCTCCCTAAGATCAGGAATAAGACAAGGATGCCCACTCTTACCACTTTTACTCAAAATTATACTAGAAAAAAAGGTGAAGGGATTAAGAAAAAAAACTCACAGATAAATAACAGTATGGTGATTACCAGAGGGAAAGGGGAGTCTGGGGAAGGAGAAGAATGTATAGGGGGGATAAATGGTAATGGAAGGAGATTTGACTTGGGGTGGTGAATACACAATACAATATGCAAATAATGTATTATAGAATTATATGCCTAAAATCTACATAATTTTATTAACCATACCTTCCATCTTGATAATAGGGTTTGAAGAGCAAGACAAACCCTGACTTCAATGTTGTTGGAAAGACAGAAGTAAGAAACAAGAGACAATCAGACAGTGGTAAATTTTTTGTCACTGTAAATAAGTGCAGGTGGAGTCCAGAAAAAGGTGACATGCATACAGGTTGCAATAATCTAGTCAGAAAGGGCTTCATAGAGAAAGTAGATTTTGGATGTGTCTTGAAGAATGGTTAGCAAAGCAGAGGGCAACAGTGAGGCCATACTGGAAAGGAGCAGTGGCCAAAGCAGAGAAGGGAAGTGAGTATTGGATCTATCAGTCTAGTAAAGAGTGCATTTCTTTCTTATTGGAGGTAAGGATGCACTTGGAAAATGAGAAATATGGTTGAATCAACATGGTGAATTAGATTTTGGGAAGAAAACCAAGCAGTGGAATTTAGACTTCCTGTTCAGATAAAAGGGGTTCCTGAGAATTTCTAACAAGTTGAAGGTGGTCTATTAAGTAGCGTTGTCTGATTGGATATACAGGGTGAGGCCAGAAGGGAGAACTAGGCAGAAGTCACCCAGGGAAGATGCTCTAGCCTTCATGTCAAGGTGCTATGGCCCAACATGAGGTGGGTTCTAGCAGTAATTGGCATATTTGAGTACAATGACACTGATTTTCTCATGATTATGAAAATCAATCACTAGAGGGAGCATACCTCATCATAATAAAGGCTATATACAAGAAACCTGCAACCAGTATCATATTCAATTGTCAAAAACAAAAAGCTTTCCCCTTAAGGAACAAGACAAGGATGTCTGCTTTTACCACTCTTATTCAACATAGTACTGGAAGTCCTAGCCACAATAATCAGACAAGAAGAAGAAATAAAAGGCATTCAAATTGGAAAAAAGGAAGTAAAACTGCCATTATTCACAGACAACTTGATACTGTACATGGAAAACCCTACAGTCTCCACCAAAAAAAAAACCTATTCTACCTAATAAGTTGGTAAAATAGCAGGATACAAAGTCAATATTCAGAAGTCAAGGGCATTTTTGTACACCAACAATGAAATACCAGAAAGAGAAACTACAAAAAAAATCCCATTTACTACAGTACAGCAATAAGATGAATAAAGTACGTAGGAATAAATTTAACCAAGGAGGTAAAAGATCTGTACTCAGGAAACTAGAGAAAACTGGAGAAATTAAGGAAGATACAAATAATTGGAAGTGTATACCATGTTTATGGATTGAAAGAATGATCATGAAAATGTCCATACTACCCAAAACGATCTATAGCTTCAACACAATTCCTATTAAAATACCAATGACCTATTTCACAGATGTAGAACAAATATTTCAAAACTTTATATGGAACCCAAAAAAACCTCAAATAGCCTCAGCAATCTTGAGAAAGAAGAACAAAGTAGGAGGGATCACAATACTACAAGGCTGCTGTAATCAAAACAGTCTGGTACTGACATAAGAACAGACACATAGATCGATTGAACAGAATGGATAACCCAGAAAAAACCCAGGTCTCTATATGGTTAATTAATATTTGACAAACAGTGCAGGAAAATACAGTGGAGTAAAGATGATCTCTTTGAAAAATGGTTTTGGGAGAACTGGACTGGTACATGCAGAAAAATGAAACTAGACCACCAACTTACACCATACACTGGAATAAACTCAAAATAGATAAAAGGTAAATATAAGTCATGAAACCATAAAAGTTTTAGAGGAAAACATAAGCAAGAAATTTTAAAATATCCCACATAGCAATATTTTTACCAATACATCTCCTAGGGTAAGGAAAATAAAGGAAAGAATAAACAAATGGGACTACATCAAATTAAGAAGCTTCTGCACAGCTAAAGAAACCATCAGCAAAATAAGGGAACCCTTATGGGCAAAAATATTAGCCAATGATACATCAAACAAGGGTTTGATCTCCAAAAGATATAAAGAACTCAAATGACTCAACACCAGGAAGACAGACAATACAATTAAAAAATGGGCCAAGGGCCTGAACAGGTACTTCTCCAAGGAGGACATACAGGTGGCCCACAGACATATGAAAAGATGTTCAACATCAATAGCCATCAGAGAGATGCAAATTGAAACCACAATGAGATATCACCTCACACCTGTCAGAATGTCTTTCATCAATAAATCAACAAGCAACAAGTACTGGTGAGCATGTGGAGAAAAGGGAACCCTCCTGCACTGTTGGTGGGAATGCAGACTGGTACAGCCACTGTGGAAAACAGTATGGCATTTTCTCAAAAAAACTGAAAATGGAACTGCCTTTTGATCCAGCAGTTCCACTGCTAGGAATCTACCCTAAGAATCTCATATCACCAATTCAAAAGAACTTATGTACCCATGTGTTCATAGCAGCATTGTTGACACTAGCCAAGTGCTGCAAACAGCCTAAGTGCCCATCAGCAAATGAGTGCATCAAAACACTGTGGTACATTTACCCAGTGGAATACAATGCAGCAGGAGAAAAAAGGATCTCCTACCCTTCACTACAGCATGGATGAAACTAGAGAGCATTACGCTAAATGAAAGAAGCCAGGCAGTGAAAGGCAAATAGCATATGATCTTACCTATAAGAGGAATCTAATGAACAAAATAAACTAACAAGCAAAATAGAACCAGGCATGGACACATGGAACAGACTGACAGAGGGGAAGAGTGAGGGGAATAATGGTGGAAAGAAGGGGAAGGGACTAGTCAAACAACATGTATGACTGACCCATGGACAAGGACAACAGTGTGGAGACTGACTATGGGAATCGGGGTGGGCTGGGCAGAGGAGGGCAAAGAGGGGAAGATCGAGACAACTGTACTAGAATAGCAATAAAAAATTGAAACAAAAGAAAATCACACGTGTGGGGAGAAATGTAGACAATTATAACTGAACAACAATAAAGTTTAAAAAAAAGAAAACCAATCACATCACATAGAAATGTCTGTTACTCTCCTATGGTAAATTTTCTCTGATATTGTTATGCATCTTACTGTCCAGTGCTCCACTGACAGCTGTCCTATTGCTAAAGAGTAAAAGAGGCAAGAACAAGTGAAAGGTGATCCAGAAACCCAAGTGTGTGATTATCTCTGGGGCTGGGTTCGGTCTCCTTGGCTTTTGCCTCATTGAGTAAACAAGACCTTTAACAATTCTGCCCGGAGCAGTCTGGAATAAAACTGCACTTCCCTCATTTTATGGCACCTAATGAATGAGTAAGTGGAAAGATAATGGGTGTTATGAAATTATCCATGGGATTTTCCAATCCCATGAAGCCCTGCTCAGTTCATTAGATTAGATCAAATGGCATTTATTGATGAGTAATTGCTAGGTAGTTTGCATACATCTCATTTAATCCTCAGCGCTCTGTGAGGTAGGTATTTGCACTACCGTTTTGGCATTTTGTGGGCATTCATTTCTATTCACCAACATAATCAAAGATTTTATCAGAATTTTTATTTTAAAACAAACAAGGAATTTCTTCTCTTTTCATCAGTAAATTTAAGGGGTATATTCAGACAATAGGGCTTGACTGTACACTTAATTGTGGAATATCTGTTTACTAACTGGGTACTTTTTTCCGTGTATGGTACTAAACTAGGGGCTGTAGGGAAAGACTCGAAGCCTAACGATGCAATCACTGACCAAATTGCTTGTTCTGGTTTTAGGTAAGCATTCAATGCATAGAAGAATATGAGCTGTCAGTTCAAGAAGGCGTGTGTAATAGGATAAAAGAGGTTAACACCTAGGAGCCCCCTTCTGAAATCTAAATCAACAGGTATTTCCTAAATCTTAAACACCCAAAGCAAGTCAGCCATCTTTGTCTACATTTTTTGTCATTTCTCTTTCTTGCTCAGTCAAAATCAATTTAGTTTTTCCTTTCTATCCCCTTTCCTTCTATTTCCCCTTTAATGACTTATTTCAGGTCCTTCTCATCCCTTGCCTGGATCTTCCCCACAACCTCTGGGCTGGTATCGTAGCTAAAATGGTTGGTTCCTTCAGTCTAGCTGTTTAAGCCAGACTCACCTTGACAAAATACTACCTGCATGATTGTGCTCTTCTGCTCACAGCCCTTCTGTGGTGCCCATTGTCTGCAGAATAAAATTTAATTCTTTTAGATTGGCATTTTCATCCTTCCAAAATCTGACCCCAGCCCAGTTCCCATCTGACTGCCTACAAATATTTTTATTTCATCTCAAGTACCTGTGGCCGGCTTTCCCAGCATGCTGTACCCATTTCTGTCTCCCTGACTCAGGTCCACCTGTGTCTCCTGTTATGTCAACTGCAAGCATCATGTCTTTTACCAAACCCACTCTGGTCTCACAGCATTTCATTGGATTTTTCTCACATACCTTCTTGCAATGCTACTTAATGTTCTTCTATATTTTCAGTACCTATCCAACTCAATGGCAAGCAATTTTGGATCAGTGATCATACCTGCTAGACTCTACTCACTTCCTCAGAGCCCCTAGTTTACTGTGATGCATAGAATAAGTGCCCAGTTATTGAGCAGCTGTTTGACTCTACTCAAAAGTAGAGTCAAACTTTACTGTCTAAGTGTAAAGGTAAACTCGCCCTTTACATTTCCTAATTTTTGTATTAAATTCTGCAACATCCTTATTGCATGAGTTCTGGATTTTGCCATCTCTGGTTATCTCAGTTACAACTGATAACTCTTAAAGTAAAACAAACAAAAACCCACTTACACTTTAAGCCAGTTCTATACAATGAAATGTTCTATATCTACATCTCTGCTGTCCTATTTGTTAACCCTGAGCCACATGTGCCTACTGAATACATGGAATGTGTCTAGCCAACTAAATTTTAATTTTATTTCATTTTCATTAATATAAATAACTATGTGTGGATAGCGTAAACTCTATAGGTCTACGTATTCACAGACAAAAGAGGAAAGAAGAAAGACGGTATCAGCTCCAGAGCTTTCCATCAACCACTCTGTACTGTAAGTGACCCACAGCACTATTGAGCAGTGATGGCATGCGCTCCCTGGCCCTTTTCACCAATGTAATACAGGCTTTCAGCGAGGCTTACACCTCCTGGCTGGCTGCTGACCTAGCATTTCTCTTTTAATGGTCCACTGGAATTCCCAGTAGCCCAGCTCAAGTGATCTCATAGGGGGACAGAATTTTCCCACATGACACCCCCAAATAACAAGAAATCAGCTCAAACCTAATGATCTCACTTAAAGTATTCTGCCAAGACCCCCATTTCTGTCATTCTGTGTGTTTTCCTATTTTAGGTTCAAGGAAAAAAATTATAAAAAGTACTATAGTTACCTGTCATTATATATGTTACTGGAGGGTAGACATGGCAAAAATAAATAACATTTACTCATATATCCTGCTATAAGCAAATATACCCATCTTCACTGAACTGTTTGAGTCTGTATGTGGTCAAGTTGGCTAACATGAACTTCAGCTCTTAACAAAAATAACAGAAAACATTTACTGAAGTTATAATTGCTGGAGGCGATTTATATGTACTACATAAGACTCACAACAACTCTTTGAGGCAATATTACTATCATCCCCATTTTACGGACATTGAGGCTTGGAGAGATCATAGGCTACACATGCCCAGATTTATGCAGCCAGTACATAACAGAGCCAGGATTTGCACCCAAGCATTGTAAGTCCAGTGCCTGTGCTCCTAACAACTCTGTCATTCTCCTGCGAAGCCCAGTAGGAAGTATTAATATTCATTCATTTCAGACTCAGTAAGTAATAAGCATTAGCTGCTCATGTGTATTAGACATGAGCTGTCTGTGGAGTGAAAAAGCTGAGCCCTCCCTCATAGAGCTCTATAGCCTAGGACTTCACAAACTCTATCATAGTGACTTGTCACTTACCATCAGGTTTGCTCTGAGAACCTTATGACCTAAATGACAAAAAAAAAATCACTAAGGAAGCAAGACCACTAAACAGAGGGACACATGTCAGGTGAGAGTTAGGACTATGTTTCCCAGAATATCGGGTTTGGGGGCTGAGTTAAAGAATGAATTAAGCCCCTACTAGAATTAAAAAGTAAGCCTAGCACTATTTCAAGGCTTATCCAACAAAACCTCAACTTCTCTCAAGATTTGACCCTCCCCATTCTTGAAGTGGCCCACCCAGGATGCTGCTTCTTGTGAGAATATCTTTCCCCACTTCTCTACCTGGCTCCTTCTTAGACACCACTTAGGAATTTAACACCCAAAGTGTGGACCATGGACCAGCATCACCTGGGACCTTGTTAAAAATTCAGAATCTCGGGCTTCACGCCAGACCTGCTAAATAATCACATGAATTTCAGCAAGCTCATCAGGTGAGTCGTATGCCCATGAAAGTCTGAGAAGTGCCAATGTCAGACATGGCTCAGCCATGTCACTTCCTTGAGCCCCTGACTTGAATAAGATTCCTCTCCAGGGAGTGCCCACCATCCCCTGGTGCTAGATCTACCGCTGAGACTTGTTGACCTTCTACCTCCTCCGTGGAGTCCTGGAGGGCAGCTATGATGTCTTATTTCTCTTGGCTTCTCCAGTTCCTATAACCATACCGAGAAAGTGTCGGTTGAATAAATAACCAAGTGGCTCTGAAAAAATGTGAGGCTCTGTTTGAAAAAAAGTTAGCATCATCTGTACTTGGCATTACTCCCTCCCAGCTGCTCAGGCTGTCCCCCAGGTAAGCGACTCATTTCTCTGAATGCACCTAACTTCAGTCTCCGAGCCTGGGCCAGGGCTAGGGGTTGTCTGAGCCTTCTGCTGTTAGCTGCCTCGTCACAGAAGCCAGCAGAAAACCCCCAGCAAACAAGGGCGGGCCTTCTGCTGCTGAGCACAGCCACCTCAACAAAGCAGGTTGCTTCCTGTGGGGCCCAGCCCAGTCTGGTATTCCACCCCACAGAGGGTTCCCTGGTACTAGGACGCCAAGGCCTTTTCCTTGATGCTTGAGATTTTTGCAGGCGCTGGGGGCACACCCTGGGGGGACAGCTTCAGCACCTCTCAGAGTCAGCTGATGCTGGGCCACCTCAAGGTTAACTCCAGGTTAGTCTTCAAAGATTCTGCAAAAGCAGAAAGGGGCTCTGAGCCTGCTTCTAGTTTCTTCTGAGAGAGTGACTGTTCCCTAGTTACCCTAGGGAACTGACTTGGGGGAGTGTCTATTCTTAGAGAACATGGAAAGAGGGCTTTACCCATAATAATGTCTTTCTTTGGTAAGTAGGTTTCTTTTCTCTCTCTTTCTCTCTCTCTTTTTTTAAAGCAAATTTTTTTGGCAGCTGCATAAGGTTGGGTAATGCCCAAGGCTTTGCCAACCTCATTGTGATATTTTTTTCACTTGTAACATATGTGACCACAGATGCTACCACAAAGTGTCACGTGACTCACACCCCAGAGCTGGGAGAGAAACATACCTCTCCTTTCCCTCTGACCACCAGGCTTGCCTCTTCCCCTTCCTGCTAAAATTACTGAGCTGTCAAGCAAGCATAAGAAAGAAGAAACAACTGCCCGCAGATAAAGCATTCGTAAAACCATTGCTTTCTCAGTGTTTAAAGTGTTAGAAGCATTTTATTTTTACGCGATACTCCTACATGCTTATTGTAGAAAAAGTGAAAGATACGTTGAAGCATGAATTACCCATAATGCCACAATACGGAAAAGAATCATTCTTAGTGTTTTGGTAAATTTCTCACTAAACACCCATGGCCCCAGAATAGTGGGAGTTCAGACGGGAGGTGACTAAGGATTAGCTGCCGCCATCCCACTTTCACTTCAGGAATTTCGCAACAATACAAACCATCATTTCACGTAGTTTACAATTTTGGTCCCACTCTGGGTGGGCTTACTGGATTTAGATAGTTGAACTAAAACTATATGCAGTTTTGTATGCTAGTAATGATTTCATTTGCTTAAAAGAATACCGAGAATGTTCTCCCATGTTAATATTTTTTCAATTTTCTCATTTGTCTAATAGGTTTACATGAGATCATAAATTCTTGGGAGTTAGGAGGTTATTAATCTGTCATCATAAGGTTTAAATGAAATTGTCTACATTCAAAGTGCTCACTTAGCCTAGGGGTGGGCATAGAGTAAACTTTCCACAATAGGCAGGTGTGATTACCGATGATCACCAAGATCTCATTCACCATTTCATTCTAAGTAGCATATTTAACTATCCTTTTATTGTACCGATCTTATTTCTACTTCTTCCTATTTAAAATTGTAGCACTGCAACAGATATCTTCAAATATAATTTTTAAAAATATTATTTATTTAAAATGACCATATTGGATGAAATAAACACTTTAAGGCCTTTTATTATATATTGGCAGATGGCAAATAACTTTCCAATGATTGTATCAAATTGCCCACCAGCCGTGAGTGGGATGACCTGTCTTTCTGCATCCTCAATAGGAGTAAATCTTTTGTTTTTAAATCTGCCAATCAGATGGATGAAAATTAGGTGTCACTGTTCCTTAATTTTGCATGTTTTAAAATTACCAATTAAATTGAAATATTGTTCCATATATATTAACCACCTGTATTGCCTCTTCTATGAATTATCTCTTCAATATCCTTATAATGACATATCAAAGGCTTTGGATTTTCTTTTGCGTATGTGGTGTTTTTCATATCAAAACCCATCAGAAACAAGATCATTTTCTACATAACAGAAAAATCTAACAATGAGACCATTTGGTAGTTTATTAGAAATGTATTTAAATTTAATCACACAACTTATACATATTTGGCAAAGGGCCGCTACATTTACCCAAGCAGTAGTCTTGAAGACAGATTCTGCCCAAGATTACTCAGTGGGAGAGAAAGGGGCAGACGGCAGCCAGAGCCTAGGCAGCTAGATGCTTCTGGCAGCCCATCTCCTCCATGCTCAGCCCCAGGTGAGCATCTGAGCCTGTGCCAGGCAAAGAGACACTCGGGTGACACTCCCAGCTGCCCCAGCTGGCACCTCGAGATTTGGCTAATCCCTGAGAGTGAGACATGATACGAGGAGCACGTTATATAGGCACAGGCTGCCACTTCATACCCTCATCTCTCATAGTCCCCATTTTACCAATAAGAAACCTGAGGCTTACAGCAGTTTAGCTGCTGAAGACCGCAGAGTTAGTGGCCGAGCTAGGATTCAACCTTGGGCCTAGTGGGCCCCAGTGTTGGTACTCTCAGCCACCAAACCACACTGCTTCCCTTAAAAACAGCATCTCTGAACACGACAATGTCAAATGCTTATCTTCTGAGAGCCTCAAATAAAACTTTTCAGTTCTAGGCCACTTACTACTTTTTCTCCTCAAAGTAAAAATAGCTGTCTCCAGCAAAGGACTTCATTCATTTTCCTGGGAACTCCCTGGGTCCATCACCCACCTGGGTCCCTCACTTCCAAGAGAGAAACTAAGGTCAATCCTGGCTCCCAAGAAGGAGGTTATTCTTATTGTGACTCGGGTTTCCTCTCCTAAAAAAGGAGAATGGCTCCTTGCATGGGGAAAATGGCTACAGAATATCAGATACTCAGGACCATCGCATAGGTGTTGTATAGCATCTGCTATTCATATAATGCCTGCTGATGAACGATGATTGAAATCATTGTGAAAGTCATTTGCCAGCACAAAGCATGATATGCATAAGACCTGGCAACAGTTCTGAATATCCATCTGAGCAAAGCTTTCACCTCTGGAGCCAGGTTCCCCACCAGCCCTCAGTCCCTATGGAGCAGGGACATGCAATAGAATTACCTATAATTCTCCAGTGAAACACAATGACAAGCTCTATTTCCCCCCAAAACATATGTTTAACTTATTCATAACCTAATTTATTTTAGGGTTTCCTAATTTCTGAGGCATGCTTATCCATGATGCCATGTTAATTCATATGATTGGTGTAATATCTCTCTCTTTTCCAGTACATGGAAAGCTGTGAAAATAGGCATCCTTCTGAGCTATAGAAATCAGTTTTCTCATTTATGTTCTGTGGAAGTAGTCAATGCTACCTATCAGAAAGGGCTTGAGATACACATGCTTCCATGTCTGAATGCTAAACAGGAGGGAAAGGCAAAAAAGTGTGTTACGGTAGACCTCATGAGTTCAGATAATGCTGTTTTTAGCTTTCAATGTGGATCTACACTCAGGGACCAACTTGACTACTCGGAGTGTCCAGAAGAGTTAACCACATTTGCTTCTGCAAAGCAAGCTGAAATTAACTGCTTCTGCCTGAATCAAACAAATGCTGGCAGTGCTATCAGGACCTGGCATGGCCAGATGGCAGTCGCCACACCTTGCCAGTTACCAATCAGCATGCAACAGCTGGGCTTGACCAAACAACAACTGCCCTTGGCCCTGGCTTCTGCTGAGCTGTTGGCTATAGATAGAAGCAGGGTAACAAGAAAAGAGAGCAAAGTACTTGACACCAGCAATTCATGAAATTCATCTGAAAGCAACATAACCAATTTAATGTATTGAACTAGTTTCTAAAGTACTGAAACTGGGAAGACATAATGTCAAATGATTGATCATCCCTGCAGCAAGAAGAGGTGGATGTGTTTATGAAATGAAGACTAGAATATTTCCAGATATGTATGTAGTCATATTAGAAACATGATGTCTATCAGTGCTTAATGTCCCCTGGGTTTGACAGCTACCAATGGATGGAGTTCGTTTAATAAATAGGAAAGCATATCCAAAATCAAAAGTCACGCTTTCCCCATACCAAATGATACACAGGCAAAAAAATTGCAAGTTCACCACCATTCTGCTGCATGAAATATATCTTAACCCATTTATCAAATTTCAATTACAGCTAAAGAGTAAGAGATGGGTGTTTTGTGGACTCAGCTCTGGACTGGGTAATTCTCAAACTATTGAGAAGAGAACCTCCACATGTTATGTGACTAAATATTTATGTTTTCCAAAGACAAAAGACAGGGAGTGCGGGGGAAGCAGCAAATGATAGTTTTAGAGACAGAACTGAGATTACCTTAGATCTTCTGGCTGAGATGGGGACCACACGTTCTAGAGGAAATGGAAACACAGCCAAACAGGAAAGGAAACAGCAACAAGGTGGAGTGAAAAATAAGAAGAAAGAAACTAGCTGAGTTTGAGCTCCAGAGAGACTTTCATTGAACCACAGTGCCATTCCACACGGCTGTGCTTTAAATGTTAAGGCAGGCAGGCAGGCAGGCAGGCCTGGTGCCTCTCTGCGTGTCCCCTCTCCCCAAAGCAGCTGGGGATGTTTTTCACTGCTGACAACCGGGGCGGGGGAGTGTGCAGACAGAACCGGCAACTGTGGGCTTGGCAGGACTCCGTAAAGCTGAGGGCAGCCGGCTGGGCAAAGCCTGGCTTTGAGGAGCCTCTTCTCCCTCCTTCTGCCAAGACATTACCTGATCACAGGCCTGTGGAGACCCGAGCAGTGGATCTGCACTTTGTGCTCAGAGGACTCTCTTTCAAAGTCAAAAGCAGTGCTAAGGAGTCTGTGTGCAAGCAGTTCTACTTTGAGTAGTCAAAAGGCTTTAAAAAATCATTTGTATTTTGTTTTTCACCATACCATCTATATAGATCTGGAAACAAGTCATATAAAAATCTGTGAAAGAAGTTATTTTTCCGTCTACGGATGGATTAGAAGTCCCCTGGCCATTCCAAAGCTTAGACAGAACATTTGATCATCGGGGCTGACTACTTACTTGATTAAAAATTGCATTATTTATGCCTCACTGGGATTGTAGCATTGGAGGCCTCAACCACTTTCTGTGGTGGCTTTTTCTCTGATTTTAGGTTCATTGATCTCCTTTTTCAATATATTGGTTGATTTTTGATCGGTGGTTGGATTTTTTTTAATTAGTTTATCCATTTATTTTTGTTGTTTTTGTTTAGCCTTTCGTTAATCAGACTAATCTCAATCCAAACCTTGGAGGACGGAGGATTTCTTTCACCTTGACTTCACATCAGTCTTCCTTTTCTAGAAGCTTCTGTACGTATTGGCCCCAAGTCTCAGGTCACTGTTCACTCACTAAGAATCCAAGAAAACCAGCGTTATCTCAGCAACGTAGGTATTTTCCATCACAATCTGGTGCTTGAAAAGCAAGTCAAGAAACTGTGATAAACAGTAATTGGCAGAGCTTTCAGTTTCAGAAAAATCCCCGTAATTGTGCAAATGTCTCTCAGAAGGTAGACTTGTAAAGTGTTACAGGTCTGCAGCCCCACCACACACACACACACACACACACACACACACACACACACACACACACACACCAGTTTTCCACAATTCAGATCTTCTGAGGCGAGCCCACCGAAACCCATGACCAAGCATTTTTTACTTGGAGAGCATTCTAATTCATAACACAGGCTGTTAGGCTTAGCAAAGAAAATCATTCAATTAAACTATAAAACACCTTGAAAAAGTCCACTCCTCAAATTTCATTAACCGGGAAATGGAAACCTGAGTTTTTAGAGCCCAGATCGCATACTGACAATACCACTTCCCGGCTCCTTTCCATGAAGGCTTCAACGGGACACGAGCCTGGCACCACCTTTAATGTCTAAAATGCAGAAACACGGGTTACCTAAAGGCAGTTAAGATGGGCCTCCTCAGGTATAATCTGCTCTTTGTACCACATACTGTGCTTGTTGATGGGGAGTAATGACTACACTGGTACTACTCTTCAAGGCCCCGTGCCCCTTGGTTTATCAAACCATGACCAATGGTATGGCATCTGATTTTCACATGTTGAGTTTCCATCCTATTTCTACACATTTCCAGAAACTTCGAAGCCACCCAAAATGGCAACTTCAGCTCAAATTTTATCGTGGCTGGGATCACCCCTGAGGCCCACCAAATTGCTTTGCTAATCTTGGCACTAATCTTGCCTGCCTCTTCAATGGGGAAGCTGACTAAAACAAGCATGATTAGAGCAGACTGCTTCATAGGCATCTAGGAATCTGTATCAGTCAGGGTTAACCAGAGACTCAGAACCATCAGAAGACAGATATTAAAAGATTTATTGCATGGTATCGGTTTCGGCAATTGGGAGGGCTGGCTGGGCATGTCTGAGATCTGCAGGATAGGCTACCAGGAGGGGCTTGCGTGAGCTGGCACTGCGCATCACGTGTGGAATTTCTTCTTCAGGGAAACCCCAGTTCTGCTTTTAAGCCCACCCAGATTATTGAGAATATTCTCTTTACTTAAAACAACTGGTTATGAACTTTAATCTACCAAATGTCTTCATAGCAATACCTAGATTTGTGTTTGATAGAACACTGTGGCTTAACTAAGGTCAAGCTGACATAACTCTGGTCATCAGCACAGAGGGGCGTTATTCTGTATTCCCTGTGAATTATTTCTATAACAAAGGAGATTCAAAGTGTCCCCAGTTGTTCTTAGCATTGTGTCAGGCATGAAATTCACAACAAATATTTGTTGAATGAATGAATGAGTGAATGAATGAATGAATGAATGAATGAACGAGACAGATCGTGACAAGATGTAGAGATGTGGAGAACTAAGCCTTCCCTGGGGGGATGGCAGTGAGGGGGTGATAGGTCCAAGACCCAGACGGAGCCCCAGAGGTGTGGGTGAATATAGGGTTTGTGCTTGGGGCCCATCACCCCAACAATTTTATGTGAGCAAAAGAAGTAAACTTTGCTCTCAAAAGGGGAAAATCATAAAAGGCAAACAAATATGCCTATGGAGAAGGGTAGACACTCTTCTACTGATGGGAAATCGGGGCAGGGGGAAGGATGTAAGGAGGAACTACCACGGTTCTTTATTGTCTCCTTTGCCTCAGCTTTTCTCTGCTGCTCATGTCCTCTCCAAGCCAGGAAAACCAAAGTGATAGAATAGGAGCTGTGAACCCTAACACAAGAGGCAGAGAGGGCAGGCATAGCGGCTCTCCCAATCACTGCCTGTTTGTAGGACTTGGACAAAGTCTTCCGTGATCTTTAGTTTTCTGATCTGAAAAATGCTCTTCACCTTACAATGCTTAACTCTATGGACCGTAAGAGGATAATAATATATGTTGAGAACAGTGGTGGATTTACCTTTAAGCTAAAGCTAAAAGCATGGAGGTAAAGCATAAGCTTCGTGGCTTCTCACTTGCATGGGCCCCTCCAAGGCTCAGAGTATCTCTCCCCCGGGATATAGAAATGAAAATAGCAGCCCACCGCAGAGTATAGAGTGCTTCTGCAGCTTGGGGTTCCCCTCTGTGCCCCGGGTGACAGTCGGGGGACTGCCAGCACTATCTCCACATCCACCTGACCTCAGCAACCACTCGCCCCTTAGGAACTAATTGGGTGACTTACTTTGTGGGGAGGGAAACACATGCAAGTCTCTAAAAATGTTAAGTACTGTTATCGTTAAAAAGCCTTACACAGTGTTTGAGTCAGTACAGTAATAGGTACTAAGATTAGCACTGAGTTCTATAGACACTCTTAAGAGCTGAATTCTGTCCTGCCCAGGTGTTCATTTTCCTACTAAAGTGAGCTATTATTATTAATCTTTGAAGTGTATTCTTTTAATCAGGATATAACAGGTAAAACCAGTGGGTTTTCTGGCTTAGTATTAAAAATAAAACTTGGCCTTGGTTATCTTAACCACCTTTCTCCTCGTTTTATTTCTGGAACCCACAGACTAGTCTCTAGCTAGCAAGAAACTGAGAATGGAGTTGAGTGGGCAGAATGTAGAGATGAAATGAACAAATCAAGCCAAAAACATTTAAAACAAAGCTTAGTCAATGCTCATCTCTTGCAAACAGCTGCCAATCCCTTTTACCAAGTGAATGAGGATTTCACATTTTGCCTTCCAATTACTGGGAAAAAATATGGGAGAAGGTCCAGCCCCATTTATTAGAACTTGACTAGATTGCCTCCATTATTATCAGGAGGGTCTTTGGTCCAACTACACTGAGCGCCTTCCAGAAATTATGAAATGTTCTACTCTTCTCCTATCACGGTTCC
Source organism: Artibeus jamaicensis (assembly GCF_021234435.1). Taxonomy (NCBI): domain Eukaryota; kingdom Metazoa; phylum Chordata; class Mammalia; order Chiroptera; family Phyllostomidae; genus Artibeus; species Artibeus jamaicensis. Next base: position 32,691,587 of record NW_026521871.1, on the reverse strand, counting down.
AGCAACAATAGGAATATTTGAAAAAGCATAAACCGTCCCGCTCCATAAGGGGACAACAGCAAGGGAAAATAAACTTGAGGGGCAATAATCAATTCCCAACTATCATTACCCAAAATGGTCTCACCCCGTGGTGTGTTTTGTGAAACTCTGTACATACTTGTGGAAAATGGGAGGTGGGGAACATAATAGGTTAGCGTAATAATACTTGCTGCTGCAAAAGATAAATCTTGCTGGCTTAACTCAGCGAAGGTTTGTTTCTTACTTTTAGCTTAGATAGGTCAAGTGATCCTATTTCATCTGGAACCTGTAGTTCTTCTAGAGTATTTTGGCCAGAGAATAAGAGAATAGAAGAATGGAAGATGCATTCCAGCTGCGAACTGCCTTGACACGTTACTTCTGCTCCCTGTTCACTGGGCAACAACAGCTACTCGGCCACAACTAATTGTAAAAGAGGCTGGGAAATGTGGGGGAAGTCACAGATGTTAGATGGTCACCTAATACCTTTACTACTCATAAAATCCACAAATGATGAGATGATTGAAGACAACTGCTCATCCACCAATTCATTCCGAGGACCTACTTTGTGTCGGACCCTCTTCTAGACACCGGGGACATAGCAGAGAACACAATGAACAGGACTCTGACCACTGTGAAGTTTCCAGTCTAATGGGAGAGACAGACATCAAACACGTACCTGCGCAATTAATTAATATCATGTGGATGTGGAAAGTGAAATTCAAAGCAAGCAGCTGTAGCACCATGAGTGGTTGCCCACACTTTTTCCTGGCAATTCTGCTTAAAATGCTCTGTGCAGTCTTCACACTCTGGGTCCAGTCCATTTAGCTATGAGAGAGACTATGCAGAATTAGCATAAGATTAGCGTTGAGTTCTATAGATGCTCTTAAGAGCTGAATTCTGTCCTGCCCAGGAATTCATTTTCCTACTAAAGTGAGCTATTTTTTATTAATCTTCGAAGTGTATTCTTTTAATCAGGATATAACAGGTAAAACCCTGTTCACTGAGAGACTATGCGCGCTATGCAGAAGCAAAGGCATCTACCTCACTGGGACCATTCAGTGGCATCTTCCCTGGCCTTACCACTTCCTTTGCACTCAGTTCCTTACAGTCTATTCATCACACAGCAGCCAGAATTATCTTTCTAAAATGGAATTCAGATCATGTCATCTGTTCAAAACAACTCAGTACACAACTCAGTGACAACTCCATGTCACTCAGTACAAATCCAAAGTCCTCACCATGGTGGTTGGGACCTCATCTCTTTGCTCCCCTCCCCCTCATTTACTCTGCTTCCCCCACACGGGCCTCCCCGCTGCTCTTCAGATGTACGGAGCCGACATCTGTCTTGTGGACTCTGTATTTACTATTTCCTCTGCCTTGACTTTCTTCAGACACCTGTATGGTTCAGTTCTCTTCCTGAAAATCTCAGCTGAAATGAGTGTCAGTCTATTAGAGAGGCCTTCCGGGTACACCCCTCCTATAAAACAGCCCCCTCTTCTTCACCCTTGTCACTCTTCATTTTTCTCCAAGCTGCCAGCCCTTCCTACAAATTGTGAGACTGACATTCTCCTCCCTCCCTCTTTCCCTGTTTTCCTTCCCTTTCTTCCTTCCTTCCTCCCTCCTTCCCTCCCTCCCTCCCTCCCTTCCTTCCTCCCTTCCTTCCTTCCTTCCTTCCTTCCTTCCTTCCTTCCTTCCTTCCTTCCTTCCTTCCTTCCTTCCTTCCCTCTCCCTTTCTCTTGGCCTTTCTTTCTTTTCTTTCTCCTTTTAACAGTTTTATTGATATATAATCTACGGACTATGAAATACACCCATTTCAAATGCATAATTCTGTGGGTGTTTGGTATATTCAGAGTTGTGCAACCATCACTACAATCAATTATAAAACATTTTCATCACCTTAAAAGGAGGCCCTGATCCCTTTAGCTGTCACTCTCAAACCCTTCCAACCACTTCAGCCCTAAGCTCAGTCCTAAGCAACTTCGAATATACTTTACGTCTCTTTATATTTCCTTATTCTGGACATTCATATAAGTGATATCATATGTGGTCTTTCGTTACTGGCGTCATTCACTTAGCATAATGTTGCTAAATATCCTCCATCTTGTAGCATGTGTCAGTATTTCTTTCCTTTTTGGGCCTAAATAAATATTCCCTTGTATGGATATTTTACATTTTGTTTATCTAATCATCAACTGATGGACATTGGGTTGTTTCTGTGATTTGGCTCCTATGAATAATACTGCTATGAACATCCATGTTTAAGTCTTTTGTGTGCATGTTTTCATTTATCTTGGTTATATGCCTTGGAGTGAAATTGATGGATTAAATGGTAACTCTACCTTGAAGCAGTTGAAGAACTGCCAAACTTTTTCCAAAGGGGCTGCCCCATTTTACATTTCCACTAGTAATACGTGAAGCTGCCAATTTTTCACACCTTTACCAACATTTGCTATTACCTGACATTTTTATCATAACTATACTGATGGATGTGAAGTGGTCTATTTTTATAGTTTTGATTTATATTTCTTTGATAGTTAATGATACTTTTTCATGTGCTTATTGTCCATTTGCATGTATTTTTTCGAGAAATGTAAATCAGAATTTAATTGGGTTATTTGCCTTCTGAGTATTCAGTTTTAAGAGTTCTTTCTATATTCTAGATATAAGTCCCTTACTGAATAAATAATTTTTAAATATTTTCTCCCATTTCATTGGTGTCTTTCACTTTCTTAATGGTGTCCTTTGAACACCCCTAATTTTTTATTTTAATGAAGTACAGTTGGTTTCATTTTTATTTTGTTGCTTATGCTTTGGTGTCATATCTAAGAAGCCCAGGTCAAAGATTTACCCCTATATTTTCTTTAGTTTTGGATTTACATTTAAGTCTTTGATCTATTTGGAATTAGTTTTTTTATATGGTGAGAGGTAAAAGTTCAAACTCATTGTCTTGCATATAGCTAGCCAGCCGAGCTGTAAACTTATCCTATGCCAGTACCATGTGGTTGCTTTATAGTAATTTTTGAAATTGGGAAGTGAATCCTCCAAGTTTGTTCTTGTTTTTCAAGATTATGTTCATGATAGGGATCCTGCAATTGCACAGGAATTTTAAGATCAGCTTGCAAATTTCTAAAAAGAAGCCAATTGGGATCCTGACAAGGGTTGAATTGAATCTATAGATCGATTTGGGGAGCATTGCCACCTCAACAATAATAAATCTTCCAATCCATGAACATGGGATGTCTTTCCATTTATCTAAATCTTCTTTAATTTCTTTCAATAATGTGTTGTGGTTTCCAGAGTATATGTTTCGCAGTTCTTTTTGTTAAAATTTATTCATAAGTATTTGATGCTATTATAAATGAAACTGTTTTCTTAATTTGTTTTTCAGACTGTTCTTGAATGTGTGTAGAAACACAACTAATTTTTTTATATCTTGTATTCTGCAAACTTGCTAAACTTCTTTATTAGTTCTTATCATATTTTAGTGGATTCTTTAGGGTTTTATATATACAGGATTATGTCATGCACAAATAGGTATAGTTTTATTTCTTTCTTTTCAATATGATGCCTTTATTTCACTTTGTTGCCCTCATTACTCTTGACCTTTCTCATTTCACTTTGTTTTCATAAACCTTACCATTACCATTATACTGGATGTTTATCTGTTTATAAATGCCCTCACTAATATTTAAGCTTCTGGAAGGCAGGTTCTTTCTTTATTCTATTCACTGCCTTCCCAGGTTTTCTGGAGCAGAGCCTGGCACATAGTAGATGCTCAATAAATGTTTAAGTTCTCTGTTAGCTTTCTAGGTAAATCTGCCAAAGGGACATCTTCCTAATCTTAGCATGCTCTCCAGACGCAGCATTGCTTGGAGCTGAGGACATAGCTGAGTGGGAGCAGTTCAGGGAATTCAGGACCACTGCACCAGGATGCACACACCTTTGCAGGAACCGGTAGAAGGCATTGCAAAAAACAAACAACAAAATCGCTTTCCCTCTGTAACTACTGGAAGTCAACTTCCATCCCAGCCTCCAAGATGAGGGTCTACAAGATCCCTTACTGCTTCCCTGACCTTAGTGACTACATCTTTTCCCACCACCTGACAACCTAGAGCAGAGGGACCTCTTGTGGCCACAAAGCAGTGGCAGGAGCTAAGAGGCCTTCTGACTATCACACTGGGGTAAGTCATTCAAGAGTTGCTACAGTCACTACATTGCACAGACTCCATCTGTGCCAGCCACCCCATTCTTTCTCTTGCCAACATCTCCCAACCACTGTTTGTGTTGCTTCACCTGAACCATCCTTTCTTGGTATCGAAAAAAGATCATTATTCAGAGCAACGGAGAGTGCTAGGAAGAGGTTTCTCCAAGGCTAAAGAGAGCAAGAGCTGGTCTGGAACAAAGAGTGGGTCGTTTGGGCTCCATGACACAAGTTACGATTTTTGGAATTCAGGCAGGCAGCCAGCAGCTCCACAGGGAGGCGGGCTGTAGCTGAAACTGCAACCCTCCCTTCCACCCACCCAAGGCAGGGCAACCGAGGAAGAAGGATGGAATAGAGATTCTTCTGACTCCGTTTATTAAAAGAAAATGAGTCATTTCTGGTAAACTGACAAAACAAAGTTAAGACTATTAGCAAAATTGCAGGAGAGATTTTTAGATGTGCAGAGTATGCAAAAAAAAATGTTCTCTCAAAAGGCTGTACCTGGGCTTTGACTTCTTTTGACTTGCTGTGTGTTCAGGAAAAGTAAGTGCAATTTCCATGCCAAGTGTAAGGGAAAAGAGAGGGAAATCCAAAGTATTCCTAAGGAGATGGAGGAAAACAAGCATTGACTGGATACATGTGAGGTCTTTCATAGTGTGGTTTTTCTCAGTTGATGAGTTTGTCTGCTTTACTGATATTTTGACAACTGAATTATAGAACAAAATGTTGAAATTTTAAAATATTAAAATCAAATATATCTTGAAGGCTGTTACACTTAAAGTGTCAGACACCAATTTCATGATTAAGAAAAGAGAGCTAAAATAATTAACTAATGTCTGTAGTGTTTAATGTGTGCCAGGTTCTATTAATTTAGTTCTCCCAGCAGCCCCCAGAGGAAAGTACTATCACTGATCCCATTTTCCAGATGAGGAAGTTGAGGCAAGTGATATTATGAGCAAGTTGCCCAAGTCCCCACGGTTAGTCTGGCAGGGCTTAGGTTGGATTTAGGTCATCCAATTCCATAGCCTGGGCTACTGCTGCAGTGTATTTTCTATGCCATTATAGTTATGGTAAGTATTCTGTCAATCTAAAAACTCTTAGTATGCAAACTATATTCATTTTCAGATAGAAAATGGTTAACCAAATTAATATCTCACTTTATGGGCTGCTGAGAATTTGCTTTTAAGATATTCTTGTGCAGACCTGGTGTAGCTCAGTGGCTTGAGCATGGGCCTGTGAACTAAGGGGTCATGGTTCAATTCCCAGTCAGGGCACATGCCTGGGTTGCAGGCCAGTTCCCAGTGGGGGACACACAAGAGACAACCATACATTGATATTTCTCTCCCTCTCTCCTTCCCTTCCCCTCTAAAGATAAATAAATAAAATCTTAAAAAATATATATATTCTTGTGCATAGGCCAATGACCAAGATGTTTGTACCCAATATGCTCCTTATAGAAATTTTTTTTGCCTTTTGGTAATAACTAATATTTCAAGAGAACCTAGGCACCCATTAATAAAAAAATTGTTTAAGTAAATTGTGGTCTATCCATAAAATAGTAATATTCTGCAGCCACTAAAAAACACGTAAGACTGGTCTATGGTGATGCAGAAGCTTTAGAAGATACAGAAAAACACATTCGTATAAGTAATAAAGAATATGCATATAATTTTCTGAAAGGACATAGAAAAGCATAACTGTGGTTAATACTCCAGTCTAATACTGGAATTAAAGCAAGGGAGAAAGCATAACCATGTGAATATACTGAACACTATTAGACTGAACACTTAAATAAAAGTGGTCAAGATGGTGAATTTCATATGCATTTTACTACAGTAAAGAATAAAAAATAAGTAGGGGAGAAGAGACATATACTTCTCATTTCATATCTTTCTACTCTGATATTTGCACACATTACTTTTATTTTCATAGATAGTCCACTGAAAAATAAAGAAAAGGCATAAAAGAAAGTTTGAGTGGTTGGTTAGAGGACTCAGGGTCCCTTATTATCTACATCCAGCTGTATTTTTATCATTGTCCCACATGAACATGAAACCTCTCAGCAATAGTTACACTTATGTGCAATTTCAAGTGACTCTCTGGCTACCTGAAAGGTCCTAAATTAATAGTTCCCTGAAATTCCTAGCCCATTAAGAGAAGAGAGTTTTGTTGGATGCGGTCTATGTAAAAACAACATCAGACTGTGAACCCACCTGACATATTTTCCTAGAATTTACTTCAGTTTATCTTGTTTTGAAGAACAGGTAGTTTCTCTGTAATTTCAGACTGTCTTTCTGAGAACACATTATCCTGGTGTCCTCTCTCTTCTTGACCGGGCAGTTTCTTCCATAACCTTTTATGGCTGTTGTTTTGTCCCTGTTGATGACCTCAAACAGTGAGCCAGAATATAAAAATGCACAGGGAGTAAGGCAAACAGTGTAAATTATACGTGTTGTGGTTAAAAACAAAACATAGGCAAGTATCTAACAGAGGATGTTAACCTTTATTAGTTTTACCTTGATTGTCCCTTCTTTACGTGAAAATGTTGGGTGAGCCTGAGTCTAAGGTTTCATCCCTGCCTCACAGGTTTTAGGATCCCATGAGTAAAGCAATCTTAGCTTCTGGAAGAGACTTTGGAGACCGTCTGGTTTCCAGTTCCCGAGGGGACCCGATGGTAATGAGGAGGGAATCTAGGGAGAGAGTGCCCGGTCCAAAAAGAGTCCTGCCCCTCCTAACTCCAGCCCCCAGTTATGCTACAGGACCCAGTGTGGCAAGGATTTCTCTAAGGATTTTTCAAAAGAAGCTGGAAATCTAGACTTGTACATAAATGATTCCAATTTTTAAATGTTGGCAATTAAGTTGAGAAATTTGAATGCACTGTGAGGGACTAGCAAAACATATCTCTTGGCTAAACTGAGATGGAACCTCAAATGGAATCCAAGTCTTCGTTTTACGGAAGAGGCTCGGAGGGAAGTGAAGCTCCTTGCCCGGCGTCCTGGGGATGGTTTGGGGAAGGAACTGGCGCCAGATCCATTGTACCTGCTAATCTCGTCCTCTTTCTTCAGCCTTCAGCCCATCTGATAAAGCTACAGAACTAATTTCATATGAGCACGTGACAAGTCTTCCACCCCAACGCATGTCAGTAAGTGTTCAACCTGATGGGCTAGACCTTAACCACACAGACCCAGCTGACAAGCTCCACCCACTGGCCACTTAATTCTGGCTAGAATCTAGCTCTCCATCTTTTGGGTTGGAAATGGGGAAGGAAAAGTTGACATTTTAACCCTAGACAGTCTGTGGGAGGAATGGGAAAGTCTGTATGTTCTGGTAGGAATTTTTAAAAATCACTAATTATAAATGTGGTATTGCTTGGGAAGATGTTTTACTCAGCTTCCCAGAAAGCAGACATTCCCTGCTCCGTGGTGACTTTAGAGTTATGGGACTTGGCCAAAAATTTGTGTTTCCCATGTCACAAGAGGGAATGAACCTGTTGTCTTAAGAACATGGACTCTGGAGCCAGATGGCCTGGATTCAAATCCACACCCTGGAAATCACCAGCGTATAACCTTGGACAAAGTGTGGGACCCTGCTGTGCCTCTATCTCTTGATCTGTAAAATGGGAACAATATCTGCACATCTTTTATAAGATAGTTGCAAGGATTAGGGGTGTTAATAGGCACAAGTCATATGGCGAACACCATGTATGTCGGTTGCACCATGGAAGCACCCGGGGAGCTTTCAAAGACATATTGATACTTGGGTTTTGCCCCAAAGATTTTGTTTTAACTGCTCTGAGGAGCGTGTAGACTGGACATCAGTGTTTTAAGTCTCCCCAGGTAATTCCAAAGTGCAGTCAAGCTCGAGAACCTCTAGTGTAAGTGCTTATTAAATACATGATGGTCATCTGAGTAACTGATTCGGAGAAATGAGGGTTGAAACAATAGACACTTACTGTCTCACAGTTGTGGAGGCTGAAAGTCCAAAATCGAGAGTCAGCAGAACTATGCCTCCTCTGCACCCTGTTGGGGAGAGCTGTTTTCCGTCTGACCTCGCTGACAATGGTGGCCATCATCTCTGAGTAAGTGACTTTTAGAGAAACTAAAATGCTCTCATCTTCATTTTAGCACATATTTTGCAGCCTCTTCGTGAAGTTCCCCCAGTGGTCGTCTTTCAGTAACTTTCAGCATGGGGAGGGCAAAGAAGGGGAAATGCTTCCGAGAACCTCCCCACAACCTCCGCACTATTCTCACACCCTGCTCCTGCGCCGGGTGCTCAGGCAGCCCACGGAGGTTCTGACTCTGCTGGGTGGCGGGAGAACTGGGGAGAATTCTCTGAACAGTGTGCATGTTTAGAAGAGGGATCGGTAAATCCAAATCATCTTTAATGAGTGGACTAGGACTGTGGAGGCTTGGATGTGGGGATGAGTACAGGAGAGTTGGGGGGCATGTCCTCCCCATCTCCCTGAACTTTCCCAATTCCAAAGACCCAGGCCAACAGGGCAACAGGGTCCTCCAGTGTGGCTCGCCAACATGGAAAGATGGTACCTCTGAGATGCTGACTGATGGAGTCAGAAATATTGCTGACATCGTGAATTACTATCAATCAAGTGTGTTACATCCTAAAAGTGCAACACAGTATGCTCTCAAAATACAATGATTTTGATTTCACACTATCACAGGAGGCTTGTTTGTAAATTACTATCCCAGCTCCTTCAGTTTTCATGCTGATCAGAAACTCTAATGGCCCTGGGGTGGGGGGAGGGGTAGAACAGGGAAGGGTAAGACTTCCTTGTGACATAGTGTCTGCCCTGAACTGGAAAATTTGGGGAGAATGCTTTTCAACCAAATGAAACCTTGATGAGGGGGTGGTACCACCTGTGGTTTGAAGCACAAAAAAAAATCAAGTTCCTTTGTTAGTGCCCCTGGTGTTTTTTATAAGCCTCCGGGTTTCCCCTGGTTTCGGTATCTTATTAGTAAGCACTCTATCGAACACATTTGTTCTCATGGTAGGAATCTGAAAGCAAAGCTTTCCATGGTGTTTCTGGATTTTACCACTAGAAAAACCAGGAAGTTAGTTGACCAAAGCTAGATTCATTCTTTACACATCTCTAACCTAAAGCATCATGATGTCCCTGTAGTCCAGTCAATGGGCTTCTCACCTTGTCCTGAGAAGCCCAGACCCCCTGCAGCTGCCATGCCATTTCTCTGTCCTGGGTGGTGAAGATTTCTGGGGTTGCAGGAAAAAATAATAATGACAATAGTTATAACAACTAGACTTGCATAGTGCTGACTACCCTAAGCCCTAAGAGCTCTCCATAAACCAACAAGGCCAATCCTTAAACAACCCTATGAGGTAGGTAAACCAATTTTTCAAATGAGGATACTGAGGCACAGAAAGGGCAAGCGACATGCCGGAAGTCACACAGCCAGGATGGGTAGAGTTTGGACGAGCATCCAGCCAGCCCAATTTCAACTATGTTGCCTTCCCAGAGAGTGCTTAGCCTGGCACAACAAAACTTTTGTTAGATTATGTGGTCAGGAAGGGACATGTTCAAAGACCCACTTCTCCTTTATCCGCCCCTAACAAGCACCACCCTTCTGCCGCCTTCCTCTCAACTCTTCCATGAGTGAGCACATCTACACTGTTTCTCAGGAGATTCCCTCAGCTGACCTCATCTCACCCTGATCCCCTCCTGCTCTTAGTTCCTCTTTCTCTCATGTTTCAGAGAACAAGCATTCACCCATCCCAAGATAAACACCCAGCTGTGCTCTAAATCACTCCTTGAACCATTGCTCCTTGGAACAGCAGCGTTTCTTCAGTTCTATACTTCCTGTTTCTCCCCGTCCTCTGATGCACACACTGAAGTGCAAAGCATCTCAGAAAGCCCATGCGCACAGCACTGGCTCAGAGGCAGTTGTTTGGGTTTGAATCCTGGACCTACGTATTCCGGAGCAAGCGACTTAACCTCTCTGTGTTGTCATATAACTTGTGGATAATAAGAGTACCATTCAAAGGGATTGCTATGAAGATCAAAATAACTTAGGACAGTCTCAGGCACATAGTAAGTGTTCTAAATTTCACTATATTATTTTTATCTCCTTTACTGGAGATACATTGTCCTTGGCCCCATTGCATCCACGCAGATGCCTTCCCACTGCCTTCTCTGAACTAGTGACCAGGTCACTCTCCAAATCAAAATGTCTCAAAGGCTCCCCATTGTCTACACAATAAGATAAGACAGCCTGGTGGTCAAGGCCTGCCCCTTCCTCTGTCTGGAGTGCTCCCTCCACCTTCCCTGCCTGATCAACCCCTACCCATTCCTCAAGGCTCGTGTCCCATGCTGCCTTCTACAGGAAATCTGAGATCACCACTTCCTTCTGGATCCCTCGGTTTCTACCACGCCCCAGCACTTCGCAAGTACAACCATCTAGGATGTGCTTTCTCTCATCCACTATCTACTAAGCTGCTTCTTCTCGCCCTACAATTACTCCTACAGCCAGACCATTGTGAGTGTTCACTAGATGCTAAACCCTGAAACACAGGCATTATTTCAGCCAGTCACTACGGAAAACAGTGGAAGTCATTATTCGCATTTTACAGATGAAGACTGGACAGCTTTGTAACTTGCCCAAAGTCTCCGAGCCAGCAAGTGACAGAGCCCAGACTTACAGCCAAGCCACAGAGCTTGTTATTTTAACTATCACATTCCACAGCTCCCTGACTTTGTGTCTCCCGCGGCCTTAAAACAAAACAAAACAACACAAACAAAACAAAACAAAGTGTGCTGTTGAGCACTTCATCAAGTGCTTAGTAATGATGACGACACTGATAATCAAACATGACAGCTAACTTGAGTGCTTACCCTGTGTCTGGCACCTTTCTAAACACTTTACATCTGTTAATCAGTGCAACCCTCACGACCACCATTTGACGTCGGTGCACTTACTTTCCCCATTTTACAGATAAGGAAGCTGAGGCACAAAGTGTTAAGTCATTTGCTCTGGATTACATGCCGTAAGGGGCAGAGCTAACACGCAAACCCAGAAAGGCTAGCTCCAGAGTCCATGCGCTTAACCAATATGGTACCTCCTAGCATGTCTATTTTGAACAAATGAATTTAAATGAGGAAAATATGGAGAAAAAGATGTATCGCTAAAAAATAAAACTTGGTAAACTTGCACTTTGTAGACATTCCCTAAAGCAGGTAACAGGAACTGAGCTGCCACGTTTAGCCACATGTCCTATTCTGGGGACAGGCGGGTCAGAAGTTAAGGGCACTGTGCCAATGGCCACAGAGAACCTGGAAGAGAGCAAGAAGCCCAGGCAGCAGCTCCTGCCACAGCTCCCTGCTTCTTCCAGCCTCACAGCCATGGAGACTCATTCCGGTGGCCCTGGGCTCTTGGCCAATCTCATCTGACTTCCTAAGGAGAAAATCGAGAAGGACCCACTGGCTCCTATGCCTGCTGCCCAGCTCAGGCTCTGTGCTGGGAGCACCAGCGCTGAGTGCCATGGTGGATTCCGTGAGCATGAGCCAGTGTGCCCACACAGGCACACTCCCATGCCAGGCACCTGTCCATGGTACATGGAGTCAAGGTCACCACTTGGCAGAGGTTAGCTAAACACCTCTCTTGGGCTTCATTCAAGAATGGGGCAAAGGTGCAGGTGGATGGGAAGGAAGTAATAAGCAGAGGTCCTTATTTTCCTATTCCAGTGCTTGTTCTGCCCTCATTAACTGGGACAAATACTCACAGTTCTAGTTATAGCATGGATATGCAAGAAAGCTGCTTGCTTTGCTGATACCGAAACATCTTGCTCTTTCCTTATCTGAATACTTATTCCCCTTCACTGTAATTGCTCTTTTAATGACCATTTACCAGCAAATGGTAAGTAAGCTCCATGAGGGCAGGAATCATGTCTGCTTGTTCGTCTCTATCCACAGGTTCACTATCTTGCCCAGCAAATATGCAAATGTCTACTGAATATTGAATGAGCAAGTAAATGAATATACAATCATGTCAACAGAGCTAGCCAACAGACCTGCTCACGAATATCCAGTTTTCCTCTCTGAAGTTCTTAGTTCCACAGTGGTTGGTTAGGCTTACCCAACTTGTTCTGGCCAAAGAGTTGTGAACGGAAATGGCGTGTCATTTCTGGCTGGGGCTTCAGTTGTTGGTACAAGACCCACAGAGCTCTCTTTCCCTCTAGGATGGCTATTGATAGTTTTCCAAACTGTGGGTTTTCTCTCAACCTGGATCCTAAGCTGGACATGCAGTATGAGTGAGAAATAAATCTTTTTTGTTTGAAGCCATCAAGACTTGGGGGTACTTTGCTACTACAGCAAAGCCTAGTCTATCCTGGCTGATACTAAGTCTGTGTGAGTTTGTCAAGGCCTACAGAACTGAAAAGACCCAGGAAGTTATCCTCTAGAACCACTCACTACAACTTTCTACAGTTATGGAAATGTTTTATAGGTACTCTGTCCGATACAATAGACATTAACCATACAATACAATAGACATTAAGCACTTGAGATGTGGCTAGTATGACTGAGACTCTGAATGTTTCATTTTAATTAATTTAAATGTGACTAGTGCTTATTGTGTTTGATTACATACTTCTGGAATGTACCATGGCAGAAAACACTGTAATGCACAGTGCCACAGCCCCACACTCCACCTGACGCCAGGGCAGCTGTGGTGGACAGTCCATGCCCCAAACCCAAGTCCCACATCGAGGACACTTTACAGTGTCTGTCTGGTCTGCCTTCTCAGAGACTGAGAAGGCCATAGAACCAAAGACAAAGTGCATAGATGTGATGGAGAGCTGATGCCCCCAGAGGTGATCTTCAACAACGGAGAACAGAAATCAGTGGCTAAATGCTCCAGCCTCCCTGTCGGAAGATTCTGAGAAAACATTTGGCATGGGTTTGACACCACTGCTTAGAGGGTCCCCAGGGAGAGACCTGCAGAAAGTTACCCATTCATTCAGTTACCTTTTACTATTAGTCTTTCTCACTTTCCCTCCTCCCTCAGCTCTGCTTGCTGGGATCACCTCCCAGATAAGCTACTAGTGCCCAAATGCCCCTGGTGGCAACAAGCTTTAGAAGGAATCCAATCTAAGAGAAAGTGGTTCTACTTTCCTACGCATCCCACAAGGAAGGCTGCTGATTCATTACTTTAAAAAAACCTTTTAAACTTTGACTAACTATCCAATAATGGGTTGTCTTTCCACATTTTTTAGCCTGCCTCTGTGATAGGTGAAGGGAGGGGGAAGGGGGGACAGCTATCAAAGGAAGAACAGGATCGCTCACAGACTGCAGGATCCGCTTTTTGCTTTCAAATGCAAATGAAAGACAGATAGTATCCTTACTAAATGCCATCTGAAATGCGAATCTGTTTTTATCAGTTGGGGCGGAGGAGGGGGGGAGACAATTTGATCTCAATATAATATGTAGAAACTGAGCTAAACATTTCAAGGTTCCCAATTCCATTCCCCCTGGGCTGCATTTTTTAAAAAATGTATTCTGATGATGATGCGTTCAGGCTGCAGTCTCCCAGGCTCCTGCAGGAGGCAGCTGTCTCTTGAATCCGTTGAGCTAATTGCCTCATAAAAATACAGTCTTTCCCCACCTGCTAGCCTGGAATCTGATGGAGAACAATTTGTGGTGAGGAAGAGGCCTGGAGCAATGGCTGGCTTTATGGAAAAGCCCTAGTCAGGAAAAGCTTCCATGAATATCATTTTTAACCACTTCTTAAGTGCTGTTTGAGGGCCTCTGGTATCCTGGCTGCTGCTGGTGGTATATACAGAGGCATATTCTTATGAGAGGAAACTCAATTATTGAGGGCTAACTGTGGCCAGACCCTGAACTAGGTTTTATGTACAGGATCTCTTTAATCCTGAGAGATGGGTATTATCAGAGCCATTTGCAGCTAAGGAAAAAAACTGAGGCTCAGAGACAATAAGGAATTGGGTTTCAGACCCAATTTGATCCAAGTTTCATGTGTTCTCTTGCTCTTTTATACAATGCTTAGGATATGTGGCACTTTCGGGAAATGAAAGGATGGCAATAACAGACAGATGTTTGTGTTAAGCAGAAAGGTTAAGGGAGAAGCAGAGGGAAGTGAATGAGCAATGAATGAGGAAAGATATGGGTTGCAGTTCAGTATTTGCAAGACCTGAGTTAAATCCCTTGTTCTCTCTGAACCTAAGTTTCTTCGTCTTTGAAATGGGATGGTTCAATGGAGTCATCTCTATGGTCTCTACCAGCTCTGTAAGTTTACTGGTCTGGCCATGCAACTGTGAAGGCTGCAAACTTCAACCTCCCTGGACAATCACCTCAAATTAGATTTTGTTTTCTTGTGGCTATTCTTAGACTAATAAAGTTCAAGGTCGGTACTGAGTGGTGCTATCTTCACAACCAGTCTAAATCAGATTAATTTTATGTCCTCCTTGGGTAAATGGTCCAGTACAAATATCTGGCACTCATTTTTTTTCTTAACACATTTTTTTTTATTTTTGAAGAGTTTGAGATTTGCAGAAAATTTGCGAGGATAGTACAGAGCATTCCCATATACCCCACACCAGAGTCCTTCCTTGTGAGTATCTTGTATTATTATGGTACATCTGTCACCACGAGTGAGCCAGTGATGATTCACTATTTATTATTAACCAAACTCCGTACTATATTCTTATTTCCCCCTTTTTCACCCACGCCCCTTTTCCATTCAGGACCGCACCAGGATACCACATTCCAGCAGTCCTATTTCTCAGATTCCTCTAAACTGTGACAGTAGCTCAGATTTTCTTGTCTTTGATGATCTTAGCAGTTTTGAGGAGCACCGATCAGATATTTTGTAGAATTTCTCTCGATTGGTGTTTGCCTGGTTTTTTTTTTCTCATGGTTAGACTGTAGTCATTAGTTTAGGGGAGGGAGGCCACAGAAATAAAGGGTCATTCTCATCGCATCGTATGGAGGGTGCGCACTATCAACATGTCATCACTACTGACATAAACCCTGGTGGCTGAGGCACTGTTTCCCAGGTCTCCCCGCAGAAAGAGCAGTCCCCTTCTCTCCATACTGTGCTCTTTGGAAGTAAGTCTTGATGTGTAGCTCACGTGTAAAAGGGGGGCAATATGCTCTCCCTCTTGATGGGGGAAGCATGCATTTTTGTAAAGTACAAACATGTAGGCGATTTCTCTAGAGAACAGATTCCAACTCAAAACTTTATTGCCCCAAAACAACTAAGCCAAAATGCTGGTGAAGTGTGATCATGGTATCCAGTCTTTGGAAGGGGCACTCCTTAACAATGAGGGCAAATTGCCCTATACAAGTCGCATACACAACGTGCCCTGCATGAAAGAGGCTGCTGACCAGAGGGTTTATTACTATTACCATTTACACAAGACTTATCTACTGCTCACAGCACTCAGTCTCATTCTCACCTACAAATCTATGGTTGTTAAGTATTACCTATAGAGAGCTCTTAGAAATCAATAAGGAAAAGTTTGTATTTGAATACAAGTTAAACAGAGATGACGGATTTTATGATTCCTCTGGATCACCATAATGGTCTTAGTTTAACAACTCCTTCCTGGAGAAAAATGCCTACATATATATTTTATTATGTTAAACAATAAATTTAATACACTATTTTTTATTGTATTAAACAGTACCTTCACCTAAGAAACACAAATGGACAGAAATATATATATATGCCAAGGAATCTCAAGTGGTTGTCTCTGAGCCACCTCTCTGAGGTGGGCCTGGTGATGGAGAAGCTGTACTCTCACTTTCTATATTATGATTTCTGGATATTAAACAACAAACTTTTTGCAACTTTTTTAAAAGCAGTAAGATCATTTTAATGTAAGAAAATGATATCCATTAAAATATATGCGGTATGGTTTCTCATCCAATACTGGCTGTAAAACCTGAAATTTACTCTAGGAAACTGTCTGTTGCAGCGCAGGCCCTGCAGGCTTGGGAAACAGGCGGCTGAGATTGTGAAACACGATGTGACCATTTGTCTGCATTTCTTAATTGGAAATGTAGCATGCAAGATCACTCCCCCTTATGTGTTCATAATAAGAAATTACAGATATTTTTCTGTGCTAGGTTTTCAAGATTTTGCAATTGAACCTGTGACAATGGAAAACCATTGTCCACTCGGCAACTTTAGCTGTACTTGCCATTAGCTGGGAAAACATGAGTCATGCACAGTTTCTGAAGAATAGTATTTTTCTGCACACTCTTGCTTCGGTTATATTAAATAAATATAGATGTAGACATCCTTCTCAATGAAGGAGTTGGTACACAAAGGCCATTAGGGTGATCCAAAGGAACCACAAAATCTGTCATCTCTGTTTAACTTGTAGTAAGAATGAGAAAAATTAAGAATAACTGAATCCAAAATTTAATTATAAACCTACATGCCTGAAAAGATGATCCTTAAATGGACACACTGATATTTGGGGGTGTTCAAATAAAAGAAATCTAATGTGTTATTAAAATTCAACCATCAATATTGAGTAATAAGTATGTCATACAGTGTGATTCTGGCATATGCTCCCAAAAGGTTTTAAGAGAAAGAAATGTGTTCGAGTTGCTGGCCAGGCAGAGGTAACACTAGTTCTGTATTATCCCTGGAGAAAGAACCTAAAATAAACACAGATAAGAGCAAGAGAAATCAATGCCCACTTATTTGAAGGTGTGATTGTGTGGAAAAGATGGTCACAGAGTGCTATGCATCTGTTTCTCTGACAAAGGCTAGAGCCATGATCACAAGCCTTGACCTGCGAGGAACTGAATTAGCTTTGACGTTATTGTTCTGGACTTCTGAACACCTGCTAGTCTTCTGTTTGCTGATTAGCTGAAGAAAATACGTTCACACACATAAAGAAACCTCTTCTACCATAAAGTTTTTATTTGACTGTCAGGGCTGAGCAACCAAAGTAACTTCAGAAGTTACTGGGAATATGAGGCAAGTACATTTATTGAGGCTTAAGAGAGGTGAGTAATTTAAGTCACCATGGATATAGCTACTCCTTTTAAAGAACTCAGGATATCCTATTGGAAAATGGTTTGGGGCGGGGTTTTGTTTTGTTTTGTTTTGTTTTGTTTCAGACTTGGTGCTGAGTCCATTTGGAACATTTAAAATTTTGGATGCTATTTTTGAACAAAAACTTTCTACAAATTTCACTCAGAAAGAGCCGAGATGAACGAAAGAAGCCCTAAAATTATTTTCCCAATTCCAAACCTTCAAACAACATTGGAATATTTATGCTGGAGATTTGCAGGGCAACATTACCCAATTTGGTCACAATCCTTCCACTACAGTGGACAGCCAGGCTGAAAAACAACCAGAGTGGTGATGGGAAAATTTTTTTAATCTGGCAGAGACTAAATACAAACAAAATTCTGCAAAGCATTTAAATCAAACCCTCAGCATCTCTGAAGTTCTGATTCATAGTCAGAATCCAGCCCAAGACAAAAATCTCTTTAATTGTTGGACAGTTTGTTTTGGAGAACAATTTCCTCCTATGTATACTCTGTATAGTCAAATGTTCCAATGATTCATTTTCCAATTTCTTGTGCCAACTCCTGTCAGAAAATGGTCTTAACATCCCACCAAGCTGATAGGGTTTCTGTCGATAAACTTTTCTGCGTTTTCTGTGATAATGCAGAAAATACTTTTCCTACTGGGTATCAAAAAGAAGATGTCCTTTCCTCAGAAAAATCAAAGGGCCTACCAGGTGTCTCAGGTGTCCAATTTGCAGCAAGCTTGGAAACTCTGGGATCCCTTGGGTTAAGGCATTTCGAGAACTAAGTATGTCCAATTGGCACCCAGCACACACTGTAGCTTACATCAGCTCTTTTCCAAACCATCACCACCACCAACAACAACTGTCCAAATAAGCATCATCCATGTTTTGGTCAAACGAAGACATGAAAGTCACCAGAAGATACAATCTTTCAATGAGAAGACGTTTTCCAAATTTTATTTGTATATCACTATGGAGAACGTTGCTGTAATCTAGGACCACTGTCCTATTAGGTGGAACCATTAAAGTCACCGATATTTAGGCACGCCCTACAATATGGTTCAGTCTGATTCTATTTAGTTAATGTTGTTGTCCAGATTGACTAACTTTACAATCGTACATTGCATCCAGCAGTTGTGCCCCTCTGTATTTATCCAATGGAGTTGAAAATGTATGTTTACACAAAAGCCTGCGCACAGATGTTGTAACTGCTTTATTCATAATTTCCCAAACTTGGAAGCATTCAAGATGTCCTTCCGGAAGTGAATGCATAAATAAACTGTGGTACATCCAGACAATTGGGATATTATTCACTGTTAAAAAGAAATGCACTCTCAAGCCATGAAAAGACATAGAACAAACTTAAATGGATATTACTAAGTGACAGAAGCCAAGTTGATATATTGTATAATTACAACTGTATGACATTCTGTAAAAGACAAAACTATAAAAACAGTAAAAAGATTAGTGGTTGCCAAGGGTTGAGGTAGAAAAGGATGAACAAGCAGAACACAGAGGAATTATATGGCAGCGGAAATATTCTGTGTGATACCGTAAGGATGGATACATGTTATTATTCATTTCTCCAACCTGTAGAACGTGAACCCTAAGGGAAACTATGATCTTTGAGTGATTATTATGTATCAGTGTAGGTTTATCAGTTGTAACATGCACCCCTCCGGGGGGTGATATTGGTAATGGGGGAGGCTCTGCATGTGTGGGTCAAGAGGTGTATAGAAAAATCTCTCTACCTCCCTCCCAATTTTGCTATGAACATGAAGCTGCTCTAAAAATAGTCTATTAAAAAAACTAACAATAGCACAAGTTTAAATTAGTGACAAGTATTTTAGTCCTTAAGCATACGGTGGTAGAAAGTCTCCAAATATGGCCACCAATTCCTTCCCTCTCTGCACATTCATGGAGGAAAGGAGTTGAAGGTGGCTGGGTCTGGGAACTACTCTTCCTCCTCTTGAATCTAGACTGGCCTTGTGACTTTCTTTGGCCAATATGGTCATATTTGACAATATGGTGTCACAGGGGTAAAGTGGCGACAGTTTGGAGGCGAGCCCTAAGAGTCCTAGCAGCTCCTACCTTTCTCCCTGAACAGAAGCCAGCAACTATGACTACCTAAGACCACCACGCTGTGAAGGAGCCTAGAAGTTGGTTCCAAGAGGAGGTCAGATGGGGGAAAACCGAGGAGCTTGGCAGACAGTGAGAACCGCAACACCAGATGCACCCTCTTAGCCAGGTCTCAGCGATGTGGGTTATCCCTGTGAGGCCCTACATATGGTGAAGTACAGATAAGCCACCTGTCCTGTGACCTATGTGAATCCATGGCTCACAAAAATCAATGAACATAATAAAATTCTTGTTGCTTTGACTCATTAGGTTTGGAAATGAAGAACTGAGACACTCTGTTTAAGGAGATCTATATGGAGGTTATGATGTAGGTTCTGGAGCCAGACTGCTCCAGATCTCAGCTTGACTACTTACTAGCTACGTTACTGATGACTGTGGAAGACTGCTGAACTGGTGGCCCCCAGTGAGCCCCACCTCCCAATATTCACTGCCCTTGTGCAGTCCCTTCCACACTGACTCTGAACCTGGCCATATGTCTTGCTTTGGACAATGGGACATTACCAAGTATAATGTAAGCAGAGACTTGATAAGCACTCGAATAATAGGACTTGTCCTCTTGGAAAGCTTACTCTTCGAGCCTTGGTCCGCCATATAAAGAAGTCCAGCTGCTTGGCTAAAGAGATTTCCTAGAAGGAAAGAGAGGTCCCCAGCTGGCTCTACCAGTTCCAGCCATCCTAGTTCAAGTGCCAGACAAGTGAGTGAAGGAAAGCAGAACTGACCTGCGGAGCCTGGCCCAGATCATAGATCAAAAAGAATAATAATAAATCATTGTTGTTTAAAGGCACTAAATTTAGGATGACTTGTTAGGCAGCAAAAATTACTAAAATAGAAGTTCTTTTCACAAAATTATAAATATGATTATTTTTTTCTAGTACACATTAAAATGTTTTATAAGTCAATGCATGATGTAAAATTCTATTATATACCACCAAACAATCCACTTATCAGACTTTGGGAAATGCCAGTTTAATGGGACAAAAACAATGACAATATGTGTAACAGCAATCATTAATTGAGTATCTACAGTTTTCTAGATTCTGGGTTAAATGGTTTATATGCATGATCTATTGCAACCCATTAGGTAGGTGGTACTATTTCTATTGTATAGACAAGGAAAGCAAAGTTCAGAAAGGTTATTTGCCAAAAGTCATCCGAGGGTCACCTTTGATGACCCTTACAACTTTTTTATTGTTGGGTAGAAACTTTCCTTGATCTGAAAGCAAAGGAATGTTACCTACTCTCTATGTAAATATGTTTTCACCTTTTAGTTAGGAATTGCTGATATATTTGCTTATATCACATTCAGGGTCTACTTCAGGGATAGAGTTTCTCTACTTGATCAGACAGCTGGGCTACAGACAGACTTTTCACCCACCCTCCACCTTACCCATCTCCCACTCCTACTGGGGAAGGGGTTATCAGGACCAATACATTGTTCTAATCAGAGCCATTCTGAATCTAACAACCAATTATATTTATTGGGCATTTAGTATGTGCTCAGTTTTGTGCTGAGTGATTGGGTGGGGATGAAAGGTTAAGAAGAGATTCGGTATGAGGGTAAAATAGAAATTGAACTCTTAAAGACGGCTAGTTTGCATACCCAAAATAATCACTAGACTAAGTAAGGTCATTTTACATTACACAGAACAAATATTTTACAGAAACTGGAAGGAAAAGGAAAAACCAGGGAGGCTGAATTGTAAAGGAAATTCTTGCATGCCTCAGAAGTTGAGCTAGATCTCACACTGTTGGAGCTGAGAAGAGGGGGCATGCTGGGTAAAGAAAACACCCCAGGAGAAGAAATGGTGATGAGAATAACCATGGAACGGAGAGATAGGTTGTGGGTAGGAAATAAGTTTGGATCCATAGACCAGAAGCACTGAACAGAGACCAAGTTGGATTCACCTCGTATTCCCAGCCCAGCACAGGGGCTGTCACAGAGTAAGTACAGTACCCACTGAGAAAGGGTGAGTCCCAGGGAGAGAGTGGCTCATGGCGCATTTGTGGATGGAGGGCTGGACTGTAGAGAGGAAGACTGGCACTGGAGAAGGTAGATTTCTGAGGATTATTCAAGGGATGAGATCAGAGGCCACACCCATAACCTTTCAGGAGGGGCCCTGGGGTGGGACACAGAGCCCAGATGGACTAACAACCAGAGGAGGGAGCATCCTTTCCTCTAATGGGGCTGTACTGGCCTGGGACACAGGCTTCCCAGCCCTGCCCCAGCAGGTGTCTGAAACAGGTTAACTCCATCTACATAGGAACAGGTTAACTCCATCTACATAGAGACATAGGAAGCTCCATGGCATCTTCATTCATTGGCCTTAGACAGGGCTCAGTAACTGCCCTCTCTTTTCAGAAAAAGACTTTGACTCCACAATGAGCCATTTCTCCCCTCCAGCAACAATCACCTCCCCATCCCCAGCTTCCTCCCTGGCCTGACCAGCAGCCCCTGTTCCTGCACCCAGCCTGAAGAGGAAAGAGGGTCCCCCAGCTCCCTTACAGGGAACTGAACACTCACTGTGCTTTGGAAGTCTCTAAGTCTCCAACAGACCGTGGGGTCTATGTGTCTTCTTCAAAGTCCTTTGACCTGGCAAAGCCACACACCTCGCCCAAAGCCCATGATGATGAGACCTTTCTGGTGCAAAGTCAGCAAAATCCAAACCAGCCTCCTGACTTCCTGATCATCGGAGCGGGCCCAAGCACAGGCACAATGTTCTCACTTTCTCTTTGTTCTTCAGGGAACAGTGAGCTTTGGTTTGACGTTACCTCAAAGGAAAGACAATCTGATGGGTGATAAGTAAGCCTCTTTTGGCTGCTGGCAGAACAAGAAGGGCCTATCAGACCTGGTTCCAAATAAACAAAACTATGCTTTCGTAAGGGGTTAGGCTAAACCATAGCCCTAGTTTTTGGTGAAAAGAAACCAGCTGAAACTCCAGCCCAAGGCTGACACCTGGGAAACCTTCTAGAATTATAAATAAGCAGAGGAAGTTGTGCTGGGGAATTTGCAGTACCAGAAAAGCAATTTCATAAGCCTATACATTTCAAACAGCACCTCTACAAAAACAGCTCAATTTGAAATATTCATTTGCATCAGAATAGTCATGAATATTCAAAAGTCAGCCAGTGTTTCAAAGCCATTGTCTATTCCTGGCGCTTTCATCTTCCCCTGGAAAAGCAGATCATGGGTTTTCAAGAAAGGTGGGCTTGGCTGGTCTTTGCATGCCATGCTTGGCAGGAAAGGGGATGGTTGTGGCTTTTTATTTGTTTGTTTGTTTCTCAGTATTTAAAAATAGAATCGACTGATGTTAAATCTTTGCTCTTTGCTCTGGTCAGGATACAAATCATACCACTGACCTCGAATCTAGCCTAGGAGTTTGTTTTTTAAACTGCTAGGCAAATCTTTCTGTCCAGAATCCTGGGCATGGTTTCCTCCTCCGTGCAGGTTTCCTAAAGAGAAAAATCCCCTCAGGGTCATAATCCAGCCCTAAAATTGGGGAGACTCCTGTCACAGTGCTCAGACTCCGGGTTACTGGGGCCAAGCCACCTCTCTTCTGGGCTTTAATATCCCTGTTGATCAAATACAGACTCCTATGTGCCCATCCTCCCTCTTTACTTTTTCCTTCAGTTTTAAAAAGCTAAATAAGATGATACTGCTCAAGGGAAAGTGCTTTGACCTCCTTGGAAGAAAATCAAGAACTATGGCCAAGTCAATGGTTGTATATCAAAGCTTTCATTGCCAGAAAGCAATACAATCTTATGATTCACAAGGGATTATCTTAAACAGTTTCAATGTTAAGAAAATAAATGGCATTAAGAAGAAAAAGGAGACTCACCAGTTTATCATTTGCTGGGATGATTGGCAGCTACCTTTTCTCATATACTAAAATTCAATTTTCCCACCATGTCGTCCTTATGCTCCAAACTGATAACCGGTTCAATAGTGGGTTTAAGGTGGATTATGAGAGAAGGAGACACAGGAAGGTTGAATTGGCACAAACTTAATTTTCTGAGGATTCATCCCTCTGCCCCCATCACATTCCAGTTGAAGTTCACTCTATTGTTGCCTGAGTGCTCTCTAAATTGTGCAGTGTCTGTGACGGAGTCGGGACGGTGTCTCTTTAAGGCTGTCGGAGGAGTCGATGCAATGTCAATTCAGAAGTGAAGTCATGGTTACAAAAGTGCCTTCGGTAAAACTGAAAATGTGGGAAGTCTTACTTGTTCTCCCGAAATTATTTCCGTATTCAATTTGCAAGACAAAGGATGAGTGCCTCTCCGCCCACCCCATACCTCTAGATCAGGCTGTGCTCTTTCTATTTATTCATCAGCTTCTTCGAGGTTAGCCTCAGATCACCAGGTAGAGTCCCTGCATGTTAGCACTGGGTAGAATTTTGGAGATTTCTAGTCCAGCTACAGTAAAGAATCTGAGCGTCCAAAATGATAGAAGAGTTCAAAACAAATATTTTTATTAATTAGGTACTTTAAAGAGCACATTGTCATCATAAGGCTAAAAAGGGTCTGAGTCAAAGGAAAATGTCTAGAGATGGGGTGAATCTGGACAGGAGGCAGACACATTGCCCCACGGCTTCATGGAGGATAAATACCTCAGCTCCCACACTCTTCACTGGGACAACGTTTAGGTGTGTTCCGCACAGTCC
The DNA here is from genome assembly GCF_021234435.1 of Artibeus jamaicensis. Lineage (NCBI taxonomy): Eukaryota > Metazoa > Chordata > Mammalia > Chiroptera > Phyllostomidae > Artibeus > Artibeus jamaicensis. The sequence continues at coordinate 32,667,530 of NW_026521871.1, read as the reverse complement.
CAGAGGCCCCGAGTGAGGCCGACCTCTTTCCACCCACAGCTGTAACCAACTCGTTAACACACCCGTTATTGGCTAGCTTCCCCTCCCTGACTTCCCAATCCTTCCTAAGATGACCTCCCAAATCAACTATTCACACTTAGTTCTTTGTCTCCAGGACTGCTTTAGACAATGTGAAAGTCCATACATCCAAAGGCACTTCCCTTAGAGGACTGGTTCTCCAATAGGGCTAATTTTGCTACCTGGGGCTAATTTTGCTCCCCAGAGGACACTTGGAAAAATCTGGAGACAATTTGGTTTTCAAGACTGGAGGAGCGGATTCTATTGGTATGTAATGAGCAGAGGCCAGGGATGCTGCTAAAGATCCTATGATGCATAAAGAAAGGCCACCGTAGTGTCAGTGTGGGAGATCCTGCCTTAGAGTACCTATCCCACATGTCTCATACCATCAGCTCAACTCGAAATTGTAGGAAGGTCCATACTTAGAGGATGAGCTCTCAGAGAGGAACCATCCATCCAGGCCACTTCTGCTGCTCCTCTGCTTGTAACAATAGCAGAGTTGTTTTCTGCTGATGGAGTGGCTCTTGCAGCTACATATATGAAAGCAAACAGGCAGCATGGAGAATGATGGACAACTTTAGGGACACCACTGAGGTCCTATAGGCAAGGCATTCATTGCAGTGGTTCCTGGGCAGGTAACTTCTCTTTTAACCACTGAAGTGCAATTACATATGCATATTACGTGCTAAAATTGTTTTGCGGCTAATTGTGCTATTTCAAACTGTGTTTATTTAAATTCTGAAAATAGTGGTAAGAGTACCTGAATAGGTCCCAGCCATTCTAGGTAAACATGATCTTCTAGTAGAGCTCATTTTATAGATGATGAAGCTGAGGTTCAGATCAAGGAAGCTGCTCCTCAACACACAGCTAGCTGGGTGCTGAATCAAGACTGATACACAGATATTTGAACTCCTAGCCTAAATAGGAGAGCGCAGTTTGGTGTTGGGTGTATTATATAATCTTAGCAGATGGCAACCCCTGAGGCCAGTAGTTTTTCAAAATTCCCAAATCCTAAGAAGCATCAGTCTCATTATGATGAACTGTGCCCTTCAACAAACGAATATAAAGCACATATATACACAACCTACATTTCTTATCCTAAAAAACATATAGGCAACTCAGCTTTAAAAAACTTGTTAAATTCCAGGTGAAGATCAACAGAGAAAGTGAAATCAAGTTTATGCTAAGAATCCTGAAGAATTCTGTCTCTGATTTCTTAACAAGATGTCCTAGGTAGCTAGAGAAAACAGCCAGAAACCAACAAGAACTCGTTAAAAGAACCATACAATTTTACATCTGGGAGAAGATTCCAGATACTGTTTCACCCAACAGCCTTACTTTACCAGTAAAGAAACTGAGGCACAGAGAAAGCAAGGAACATAAGCAAGTCCACTCAGCAGAGGCCAGAGAACATTCCCTGCCCGTTATTGTAGAACATCCTTCCGAAGCCAACTTTCTAATGTGGTTCTCATTTAAAAACTGATAGCCATCAAATATGAATACGGTTCTCAGCGAGTGTATTTTTGTGCAACCCAAGAGGAAAATAAAAGAGATTAGGAAAATTTATTGCCTTACAGGATTTTCTGAATTATTTTTTTCTAGAGTCATCTATAATTTGAATCTTCTTTATAGTTCCATGAAGAAATAAATCCCTACCAAGTTCTGGATTATACATTTGAGAGAGTAGTTATTATCTATTGGAAATGAAATAAATGTGTGGTCGTACAGGAGATTGATGAAAACAACTTCAGTTTTGTAACTCTGTTACTTTAATTAGAATATCACCTTGAAGCAACTTTTTTCTTTAGATCATTGATACTTTAATTTTGGAAAGGTGATTAGAAAATTCATGTGTTAGGATTTTGTTTAATTATCAATTATAACTAGACCACACAGCACTTGAAGTTAGAAATGGATCATATTTGTCTTCCTGACGTTTAGCACAACACCTGGCACTTGGTAATTATTCAACATATTCATGTGGAAAAACTGAATGTCAGTGATTGGTTTGGAAGGCATTCTGCCTTGATAGGAATCATGAGTAAGTACAAGTCTGCTTATTTTTCATAAGTGTGTTTGCATTCCCCTATCTTTATATGTCTTGTAACTCAAATCAGTCTCAGAGCATCCATCTTTTATTTAATAATAATTCAAGAAAAGAATTATTGAAACAGAAACCTGAATAGGAATGTGGATCATCATTCCAAAAATCATTCTTCCCTTCTTGTAGAAAGAAGTCTTTAGATGGGAAATAAATACAGAAAGCAAGGTTTTTAAAGCTTGAGTGTTATTTCCCTGTCTCTATTTATCCTTCATTATTTTAGGTTGGTTCATTATAAGTTCTCATGGCAGTGCAGGAGTGTGGTCATGAGCAAGGACTTTGGGATCAGGCAGACACAAAGTCAAGTTGCAGGCCTGCCACTTGCCTATCATGTGATCTTGGGCATGTTATATCACTTCTCCGTACCTTGGTTTCCCCAAATACCCACTATATAGTAGCACCTATCTCATAAGGCTGTTAGGAAGGTTAAATGAATTATGCATATAAGGTACCTGGTATATACTAGATACCTGCTATATATCAGAAAAATAAATAAACTCTCCATCTAGTTGTTATCTTGCTCTTCTACCATCAGAGTGCATTCAAGACCTTGACTGTATCTATTGCACTTACCTATTGAAGCATAAAAACCTACTCCAAAATTTAGTGGCTCAATACAATAAGAATGTGGTTTGTTTGTTTGTTTGTTTGTATGATTCTGGGCATTGGCTAGGTGGTTTTTCTGCTTGTCTTACCCCTGCTCACTCATGAAAGGTCAGCCGGGGACCAGACCCAGTGGGAACAGTTAGACAGCTGGCCTCCTTCTCCATGTGGTCTTTTATCTGGGCTTCTTCTGACACAGTAACCACAGGAAAGAGCTTCAAATGTGCAAAGGCCTCCTGCAAGGAGACCCCAGGACCTGCAAGGCCTCCTGGGGTCTAGGCTCTGGAGTTTGGACATCACTTCTACTACATTCCACTGGTACAACTAGTCACAGGGCCAGCCTGATTTTAAGACAGTGTAGACTCCTCCTCTGGATAGAGGAGAAGTGAAGTTACATTACAAAAGGCCATGCACACTAGAACAGATGACTTCGTGCTTGTAATACAATCTACCATGATATCCCTTCAACTTGCTTCATTTATCTCTTCTGGGTTTTTTCTTTATAAATCCTCCATTTTCACTTCACAGATCCTTCTGTCACTGCATGGAATAAAAATAACTTTGTCATGTAGCCAGGGCCTGCTAGAGAATCATGCCACAAGTCAGTGAGCAAAGAGCTTATGCCCCAAAGTAAGGTAGACACTCAAATCTGGGGATGAATTAAAAAAGAGCCACTATTCAAGAAAGAAGCAAACAAGAACCCATATACCATGACTGGAGCCATCTATTTTCCCTGGAATAATCCAAACTCAGGGTTTTGGAGTGGTTTTACTTGGAGTCGTGCCATTTTTCTAGTATGAAAAGTAACCAGCATAAAATGTAATTATTAAAAAATAATCTAGCCCTGTCAGGTGTGGCTCAGTTGGTTGGGAGCACTGCAAAGCAAAAGGTGGCCAGTTCGATTTCCAGTCAGGGCATTTGCCTAGGTTGTGGGTTCAGACCCCAGTTGGGGCATGTGCAAGAAGCAACTGATCAATGTTTCTCTCTCAGATTGATGTTTCCCTGTCTCTTGTTTCTCCCTCCCTTCCCATATCTCTAAAAAACAAATGAAGTATTTAAAAAATAACCTATAAATTTAAGAATTTAATTTAGTTTGAAAGTCTTTAGAAATAAAAAGGGAGTGGTGAGGACTCACAAATAAGGCAGGAGTTGCTTTCCCAAGCCTGCCTCAAGCAAGGCCAAGTCATATGACTCAAGATTCCCCAATCAGAGGCTCCCACCTCAGACTTCAAGTTGAAAGCTAGCGATTAAAAAAAAAAGGCAGAAACACGTAGAAGCAATTTTGGTGGAGGCAGAGATACCCAGCTGCCAGAGAGCCTGTGGCAATGCAAGTTCTAGAAATCTGCAGCGTGGTGTGTAGGGCCTGTGCCCAGGTAAATTTACACTGGAGCAACACTCAGGGGTCATTTAGAAAGTGTTCATGCTGCATTTCCCCTGCATTAGACCCTCTAGCCTTCTGGGAGCTACCTAAATCTTCTTGAATGAACTCCATTTCTAGTTAAAGAAGGTTCTGTAGCTTACAATGAAAACCCTCCCTGGTACATTCGTATAGCTAGGTTGTTTGGTCAGTAGAGCGGTATTCTCAGGACAGTTTATCAGACTTTATCAGAGTTCGGATGAAGCCAGATTCTCTCAATCCTGGCCTGTGGCAGCCATGGGAATGTGCCACTCAGATCACCCCACAGAGAGAACCACAGAGATGAGGGGAGTTAGCAAACAGCCTCCACCTGCTGCCGTTTGGTATGCACCACAGTGTTCTCAGTGAGGAGGCCATGCTGTCCTCGGGGGGCCTCCAGGCTATGACGGAGCACGGTGGGAGTACCACAACTGGGACATTTTGTTCTGGAGTTCCCCATTGACCTGGGTGAGCTTCTCTCAGAGCATGTCTTGTTTAAGAAATCCTTCCCTGGAGGTCAGAAAAATATTAACCTACATTTTCTATGAATGATTTTATAGTTTTGCTTTCATAATTAAAGTATTTAATTCATCTGGAGTCGTTTTGGCATACAGTGTGAGGTAGGGGTCAGTGTCATTTTTATCCATATGAATAAGCATATTTTTAGCTCCACTCATTCTAGAGCCCTTCCGTTCCCCACTGCCAAGCTGCTCCTATCATATATCAAAGTTCCATGTGTACACAGGTCTATTTTGGAGCTCTGTATCACACCCCCTCAGTCATTCTACCCACTGCAGCACCAGTGCCACATGGTCTTAATTATAGTAGCTTCAAAATAAATTCAGTTATCTGAAAGGTACGCCTCCCCTTCTAATCCTCCTTCTTCGGATATGCCTTCACTGTCTTTGGTCCAATAGTCTTCCAGATGAATTTTAGAATCAGCCTGCTAATTCTATGAAAAACTCTGTTGACATCTTTGCATTGAATTTAATTTGAGGAGGTATGACTTTTTTTTTGCGGGGTGCGGGTGGGGGGTCTTGGGATTAAATGCCTGGCTGCTTGCTAGTCTGCACCCAGATGTGGGGAAAGCAGTGTCTCCTTATACAGACTCTCATTTAACTTCTGCTTTCAGCCTCCTTTCTCACTCCCAGGTCATGTGATTCTGGGTTTAAAAACTGAGGATCAGTTTCAAAGATCTCTTCTCTTCTCTGCTGTACGTAGAGGTAATTTTTATTTTCTTATTTATATCTTTAGAATTTTTCTACAGTGACTAGGCATTATTGTTGTGATGAAACAAACAAAATAGTTTTTTTTTCATTTCTTGGCTGCCAAATCCCAAGTCTAGCAATCAACTTTGTCAGTTAGAGCACCACCAGCAGGATGCACGTGGCCAGTGCGCTCTCCCAGGTGGATGGCAGACACTGATAATAATCATACCCACTTGCCTGATGCACCTCTTCATCGGAGTGAATACTTCTCAGCACAGCCCCACAGGCAGCGACTGCTAGTTTGTCAGAGTTGCCATCCCAGATGTCAAGATGATTCACTCTTCCTTCTAGATCTGTACCGTATGAATAATTCTGAAGGAGGCAGTCCGGGTGGTGAAGAGAGCACTGTACATGCAGCCAGATTACGCAGTGTGGAGGTCTGGCTCGGCCACCATCTGATAAAGGATTCCTCCCTCCCTGCTTGAGACAGCCACTTGCCTCATGCCCGAACTTCCTCTTCTGTGAAATCAGGAGGATTACTTAAGCGCTAGCTGAGGCCCCTACCTAGCCCAATGTGATTCTACATTCTATTTTTCCTTTAGGCCCATGACACAGAAAAGGAAAACGACAATAATGGTAACAGTGCCACATATTAAGGGCCTCCGCTGTCCTAGGCATCGTGCTAAGCACTTCACATGTATTATTATCTCATTTACTACTCACAATATCTCATGATGGTTTTGTGCTCCATTTTATGGAAAGGAAACTGAGAATTAGAGAGGGGAAGTAACTTGCCTGAGTTCATCGAGCGAGTCAATGGATAAAGATTTGAACCCAAATCTGACCATAGCCAACGCTGCTACATTCTGTCTGTGTCCCTCAAAGCCCTCATTGCTCCGGTGCATTCTACTACAAGTCCCTCTGCACTTAAGGGCTTTCTCTTGCCCCAGTGGGGCAGGTCCAAAGTTTCAAAAGTATAGGGCACTCAATGACCCTGGGAGCAGCTCTCACGTAATGACAGATGGGAGTTGGTGGATACATACCCCAGCCCTCTCACCTCTTGGTCCAAATACTTGGAGGCAAGTTTTTTCCCATTTCTGTCTCACTTCCTCTCTCCTCCATTTTTGCTTCCTGGGATAACCTCCCAAGAAAACCTGCACTCAGATCCTTGCCTCAGAGTTTTTCTCTGGAACATAAACAAAGACAACCTTATATGATGCTATACTACCATGACAATTAGATAAGAGTATCATAGAAAAATAGATTTCAAAATTGTTTTTCTAACCAGACTGAGTTCCTTTTGAGTTAGAAGACTATAAACCAGATAGCTCAAGATCTGTATCCATTAAGAGAGTTGAGTTAGATGCTTTGGGGGTTCAAAGAGCTGCGAAGGCTCCGTGCCTTCAGTGAGCAGGCCTCTCTGGGTCCTTGTTTTGTCTTCAGCCACTTCTGTGACCTCAGACAAGGGTGGAACCTCCTGAGGTCTGCTTCTTCATTTGTAAACAGGAAGCTCTTTGACTCTGCCTCTGAGATTTCCGATCTTGAATTCAAGGTAATCCAGCACAGATTGGCCAATCCATAGTTAACGCTGCAGTGCCACTTCGTGCAGCTGACAACGTTGCATAAAAGAAATAAAGGCCTGGGACACCAGCAGGCAGGAAAATGTGAAAGCACTGTACCCAACAAGGAAATAAGATGGGCAGAGATAAGGGGCTGTGCAGTCAGTCCCAGGTGAAAATGTTGACTCTGATTCACCTCTTGGAGCAAGATGGAATATAAATTCCACACACTACAATGTGCCCAGGGCTAAGTACACGGCCAGTGTGATGATTTTTTCAAAGAACCATCATATTCAACTATAGCTCTGAGATGTTTCTTTTCATTGCTATAACACTGCTACATATTTAATAACCTCTTTTCAGAATCAATCTCACTTTTCAGGGCAGTGGCATTACTGAGTGCCATGTCTTCCAGCCCTGTCGTGGAGGAGGTTGTTTGTAGGATCAGCTGAAATAATTCTTGCTATTTCATTTGAGGAATTTAGGACGAGGCAAGGTTCCCATAAAACCTGAAAACAGAGGGAAAAAAGGCAGCCCGTGTGACTTTTCTCCCCTGAAGTTCTCTGTGAGTCCAGGCCTGCCATCTAGCTTGGGCTGTGATGTGAATTTCCATCTGCTTTGCTGCAGGTAATTTGGAGACACTGACGTCATCAGACCATCTGTTCAGTAAAAGCACAGCGACACTTTCCCCCTGAGTTGTTTATGCCTTAACAGCTACTTTGGGCTATTTTCAATATATGCTTGGGCAGAGAATATATTGTGTTCCAAATAGTCCCTTGACATTGCATCAAAGGGTAAGAACTAAAAATTAATTCTGTTTGTAATTATTTAAAGACTGCAGGTGTAAACAGAGTTACTAAAACTCATGGCTAATCCCAAAACGAGGGAAAGCAGAGAGCTGCATATGAGTGCCTATCCCACATGATTTGTTGTTTCTTCCCGATGATTTTCTGACTGACTCAGTTTATATGCTCCGATCCTTCCAGCTATCCCAGGGCCTTGCTGATTGCTGAAAAGCTGTTCTCAAAATGACATTGCTCGACGCCATGCATTTCCTTCCACTTTCCACGGTGATTTTGAATTTTCTGAAAAACCTGATTCAAGTGACATTTATTGAGTACCTACTACGTGTCAGTCAGTGTGTCGGATATGAGTACACAGACAACAATAACACAAAGGCCATCCCAGCAGAGACAGGCACACAAACAAAATTCGTTAATCACTCTGTGACTCAGTTTTCTCATTATTAAAAGGGAACGATCACAGCATCTGCCTCTTGAGCTGTTGTGAGGGTTGAATGTAAAGCAGAAACAAAGGGTGCTTAACACATGCTAGGGAAACCAACAGATATGGAAGACTGGAAAATTGGGGCTATTATGGAAGAATTAATAAAGTGTCATGTGAGCACTGGAAAAGGAGGAATTCACTAGGAGATGTCAGGTGAAGCATGCGCTGCATACCCTGTGAGTCTCATACCTCATTAGTCCACCTTGAGTCCATCTGAAGGTCCACCTGTGGACATTATCTATGCGTGCTGACAGCTTCCCTCTTCAAGCCCTGAGCCTCTCTGCTCCTATGCCCAAGAGAGTTTTCTAGGGCACCATTGTGGGTCTTACTCAACCTGTGTTTAGTACAGGTTTGAAGTGCTGGGGATTTACCACCCCGGAAGCAACCCTCAACCACTGAGAGCTGGAGCTGGCAGATAAATATCCAGTTTTCTATTCTATGATGCGCCATTTCCAAGGCACATTCTATATGGTCCCTCAGAAGGCCCCGGCAGCACAGAGCTCCAGCTGCCCACAGCAGTAACCCACGGACAGATGCACACTTCATTGGCCCTTCCCCATCTGTCGCCACTCTTTAACTTGTACAAATAAACTATCTGTGAGCAAGTCCTTGTCACAGGTTTTGCTTTTGAGGACACACAAACTTTAAGAAATTGGAGTCACGTGGGATGACCACTCACACGCAAACTGTGCTTTTCCTTGTCTTCCTGATGATTTTCTGACTGAGTTTGTACAATTTGATTATTCCAGCTATGCCCAGGGTTATCGCTATCTGTTCTCAAAATGGCATTGCTCAATGCATTTCTTTGCACTTTCCACAATGATTTTGAGTTTTCTGCATAATCTGATTCAAGTGACATTTATTGAGTACCTACTACATACAGCTTGAATATTGCCTCATATCAGTCCAGCACTTCCCTTTCCTTTTTTGAAATCCTCACCTGAAGACATGCTCCTAGAGACATGCCCCTCTCATTGATTCTAGAGAGATGGGACAGGAGAGAGAGAGGGAGACAAACATTGATGGGAGAGGGAAACATCAATTGGTTAACTGTATCATGCACCCCAACCAAAACCTACCCCACAACCTGAGTATGTGCCTTGATCGGTAATCAAGCCAGTTCCTTCCATTTTATGGAACAATGCTCCAATCAACTCAGCCACACCAGCCAGGACTCCCCGTTATTTTCCATTTTACAGTGGAATGACACTCCATTGTGGGGATATCTCTGGTCTGTTCAACCAGTCTCCTATAGAATTTTGTTAGGAACTGAATTGTGTCTCCCCCAAATTCCTATGCTGAAGCCTTAACCCCCAGTAACAACGTGACTGTATTGGGAGACTTAAAGAAATAATTAAAGGTTAGATGAGGTCATAATCCAAAAGGACTGACATCTTATAAGAAGATGAAGAAGTACCAGAGATGTGAGCACACAGAGGAAAGTCATGTGAGGACACAGCAAGCATGTGAGACTGGGAGCTGCCTACTATTAAGAATCCCCTCAGAAGGTCAGAATCCAGAGGGATTTGCTTTGGGACACCACCCTCCACTTCAGAAGCCCTCGCTCTCTCCCTAGGAGTTCTTACGACATCTGCAGCTGACGGTGCTCCAGGTTGGGCCTGGGAATGAACACGAGGCTGCTAGTGCTCCTGTAGCTCCACTCCTGCAGCTCCATGGGTGGGTGAGCAAAGCGTTTATGCATGTGAGTGGTGGGGGTTGGGGGAAACTGGCACAGCTTTGCCACAGGCAGTCTTCCAATTAACAGCTCCTACAGTTTGCTCTCCCACTTCCCACACCAACACTCCCTACCTGGGGACGCCAGGCTTTCCCCCCTTCCTGGGACTCCTGGGGAAGACAGTCTCCAGGAGGAGCTGGAGTCTTCTTTCTAGCAGTGGTGGATTCCTCCATGTGTTTACCTGTCAGTGTATTCCCATTCTGCCGTCTGCCGTCTGCCATCCAGACATTCATTAATAACTCTCATGTAATGATAAACCTGCTTCCACTCTCCACACTGTGGGGGGGTGTATTTCCTCTGGAAATAAACACATTGGGATGTGTCATCATCCCAGTGGGATTTAGAGAGAGAATGAAGAGATAACTGCATGTCGTCCCCTTATCTTGACCTAGAAATCTGCATTATTACAACATAGTGTAGTGTCAAGGGCACTTGACTAAGAGATTGGAAACTAGAGTCTTTGTCTTAGTTCTATCATCATTTACGTCACCATATCCTTACACTCCTCTTCCTCATCATTCCCTTACAGTTCCAACATTCTGAGACTCTTTAAGAAACATTTTTCCATATAGATGACACCCACCACCTGGCTCTGTGAGTCTTACCCCTGACATTTCCCCCCCGCTACCCCAATCCATCACAAATAGACATTCATGTTACCTTTCTTTTTCTCATTGTCAAAGAACCATTAAAGATTCAAAGATTTCAAGCAGGAAAATAACCAGAAGAAAACTATTCAGTAAGAACTGAGAGCTGAGGAGTCTCAAAATAATGCAGAATCTTTTTGCCCTCTTCCTTAAAATCCCCTGCTAACAACAGGGAGATTCTAGACTGCTCTTTCTTAAGACCTATCCTTTCTAGGAGTTAGAAGACACCTAAAGGGCTTAAGTGAAAAGATTAGGTGAGAGAAGCAGCAGAAGCAAAGCTAACTGGTAGTGCCAGAGTGGCAAGAATGCATTCATTCATCTAAAGAGAAGCTGTTGGGACCCATGGACACTTAAATTGCAGCTCTTGCCCTCCAGGAATCTACAGTGTCTTCAATCAAATTTTCAATCACGGAGCCAAATTGGAAAGGAGCAGTCAAGTGTTTTCCTCTCTAGATAAATGTGAGGCTGAGAGAGAATTCACTTGGTGGAGACAGTAGCCTACAGAGGCGCTGTCTGTTATTGCCAACAAAATGCCAAAGGCTAGAGTGAAAAATGTAAATCTCATCCATAATGATTCTTTGGAGCATAGGACACACAGATGAGCCAGCTCATAGAGTAGGAAAAGTTCCAATATGGCACACCAGGTGATGCAGGAAGAATGGATGCAGGGACTCAAAGCCAGCATCTCAGTTCACATGACCCCATTTGCCCATCCCAAAGAGGCTTGCTGAGGCAAAGTTGGTATAGCTCTTATGCAGAACATTCATTTGGAGATGGCCACTGTTTAAGACAATGAGTAAAAAGATTAGGTATAGATTATTTAGATCAGTTTGGGCGTTCAGCCTAAATATCTCTAGCTGCATGACAAACTACCCCAAGTTGTAACAGCTCAAGGAAATGGCCATTTTGTTACTACTATGTCATATAATTTTGTGGGCTAGGACTTTTAATAAGACTCAGCTGAGTAAGTCTTCTTTTCAATACGACGTCAACTAAAGTCACTTGGTGATTTTAGTGGTGGTATTCAGTTGGTGCATGGGCTGGTATAAAGGGTCCAAGACAGTTTCAATCATTAGTGCCATGGTGATGGATAGAAGGTTGTGTCCAGCTGAGATTGTTGACAGGAGGGTTCACATGTCACCACTTCACCATAAAAGTCTTAGAGTAATTGGACTTCTTACAAGGTGACAGCACTCCAAGAGAATGTGTAGGAGATGGGAAGTGGAAGCTGCCAGTCTTAAGGCCTGTGCTTGGAAACTGGTGCAGTATTCCTCTGTATTCTGTATAATCACAGATCTTCCCGGATTCAAGGCAAGGGAATATAGACCTCACTTCTCAGTAGAAAGAATGTCAAAGATTCTGTGATAGTATTAAAGAAGAGACTGGAGAACAGAAGGTTGCAGTATTCTACTTATAAGGTGACCAATCATGTGATTTTTTTTTCCAGGACTGGGGGATGTCCTGGGACTTTTAGTACTGAAACTGGGGCCATCGCAGGAAAACAGTCATTTTGGTCACCCTACCTATTCTGCCTCATTCTTCATGCACCTTGACCTTGACAGACTGTGCATTCTTCCCATTTTTGCATTCTAGTGTCTTCTTATAGGACATTTGTGTTCATAGAGGTTGTGGTTCAAGGAGACAACTCAGGAAACAGTTTTTCTGAAGTTGAGATTGGAAAATAAAGGTATTTGAAAGTGAAGAGGAAAAATGCATAATGGTAGAAAATGGAGATTAAGAAAGAAATGTCCCATGTTATCTTTTCTACAAGTCAATGTCAGAGTTCATCAGTATTATCATTCTAATTATATTTAGTCATGGCTTATATTTTATTTGCTTTTCTCCTAACCCCTCCTTAGTCAATATCCAGGGCTAAATACAGAAAGAGCAGAAAACATAGGTTCAAGTTCCTTCTTTGTCACACCTATTAGAAGTATGACCTTGAGCACATTCCTCTCTGAGTCCTGGTTCCCTTATCTCAAAAGCATTAATAATTTCCCTTGGTTATCTGATGGTTTATGTACACATCAAATGAAGACTTACATGCTTATTCAACATTTTAATCAATGACTTGGATGCAAGCTCTAATGGCATAACAGAATTTTTAGGCCATATGCAGTGTTGGAAGGGGAGATAATATATCAGGTAGTGCTCAGTTCAAAAAGACTTCATAGACTGGAATTATGGGATAAATTTAATGAAAGGGAGTTTAAGAGAGAAATTAAATTTTTTGAGCTTTGGCCTAAAAGAATCTAATTCAAGCATAGATCAAGGAACAGGGATTAGTAGCAAGAAATGTGACTTGATTTGGGAGTTTTAGTTGACTGTAGGCTGGGTACGAGTCAACAGTACTATGTGACTACCAAAAATAAAAGCCAAAGTAGCCTTAGGCGGATTGAAGGGAATCCAGAACTACATGAAGGGGAATGCTCATCCTTTCCAATCTGAAATGGAGGAATCACATTTAGAGTATGTATTCATTTGAAAATCCCAATGCTTTACATGAGTTAAAAACACAACCAAAGCTCATTTAGAGAAGAATGTACAAGATGCAATATGAACCCCAAACTTGAAATGGTTAACCTAAAGTACCAAAAACTCTTGGAGTACTAGACAGATCCCTCAAATGCACTGGAAGTAATAGGCTGGCTCTGTGAGGCTCCAAGTACAGAGAACATGGCCAAAGTGTAAGAATCCTAGGAAAATGGGTTTTATTTATGACAAGGAAATAGTGACTATACTATAGATCTATATTCATAATATTGTCCAGGTCATGGGACTTCCCACAGGTTACAGCATGGAAGGAGAGCCTTGGGTGCTAGGATTTATAATGGCAGGTTATAGTTTCCCAAAACAGCCATGCCATTATATATTCTATCCCTACCTCACACTCTGATGTTGCCACTCCTTCATCCAGGGGTAGGGAGTCTATATTCTCCACCTTGAATGTGAGCAGATTTTTGTAACTCTCTTGACCAGTGGAAAAAAAATGATCCTACATGACTTCTGAGAATAGGTCACCAAAAGTACACATCTTGTGTCTGGCTATCTCTCTTTTGGTGTTCTTGCCCTTGGAACCCAGTCACCATGCCGTGATGAAACCTAGCAGTCACATAGGAAAGCTACATGTAGATATTCTAGCTACTGTTCAAGTCTTCCTAGCTTTGAGTCTTCTCAGTCAATAGCCAGCATTAACCACTACACATGTGAATAGATGATGATTAAGATGATTTTATCTCTATGCTTCAAGATTTTTCAGTTAATGCACCAGACATTATGGAACAGAGGCCATCCAATTCTGCTATGCCTGGAGGCTCCCTGAGCATATACTATACCTGACTCAGAGAATCCATGAGCATATAATAGTCTTTTTGTGCTACTATACTTTGAGACAATTTGTTACAGCAACCAAAGTAACTGTAACAGATGAGTCCTACCAAAAGACTACTGTGGCCCTCCTATCAGGAGGAAGGGAGGAAATTTCTAAATGATGGGTTGTGACCCTAACCTCTCATATTCAGGAAGGATGGAGTTATGAGGTATCAAGAAATAGGCAAGGATGTTGGGAGAATAAAGAGCAAGTTATGAACCAGATGGGATCGAAGGATTCAGGAACAAAATCTGAGAATGAGGGAACTCTGGGCATTCAGGGAGTAGGCATTTACTTTACAAACAGCCTGACTGGCCTTGCAGTAAGGAGTGGCTGACTCCAGATCAGGGAGGTAGAGGAGGCTGTCTTGGGAGGCAGTGGGTGCCCTTCGGTCTGTGCCATAGGAGCAATTTAAAAATTATGGGTGGCTGGACTGCATGATGACCTCTAATGTTCTTTTCAATCTATGAAGTTCTTAGAAGAGTATAAAACACTATACAGATAGGATGTATTGCTATTAATGCATACTTTATTGGCCCAATAAAAGCAGCTTAACAGAAATTGGTGGGTAGCTGATCATCATGGCAAGTTAATTATTTTGATAGGGTTAATGAGGCACAGTTGGACCCTCCTCATGTTGGTGGCAAGATAAGCTCCCACCACTCTATCCATCCTGCTCTAACCTTTAATCACACATTACATTCTAGGCCACAAGGAATCAGCTGCTAATAAAGATGAGAGGAAGTGAGGAAGAAGAAAGGAATCTATACAGGAGCGTTCAGCCATTCTTGAAGAGGCAACCCCAAGTCCTGCAGCCACATTTGTGAACAAATCATATATTGTTAGAGAAGTAGCTGCCTATGCCCTGTGCTCCAAATAGTTCGTAATATCTCTATTGAGCCATTTATTGCAATAGCTTTTAATTATTTGTTCAGTGGGACTGACTTTTAACTTCTAAAGGGCAGGGATAAAACATCTTCATGTCTCCAGTGATTAACATAATACCTGACAGAGAACAGGAACTCAATAATCCTTTGATGAATGGGTAGATAGAGAAAATGCCTGGATGGCTGGCTGATGGGTTGGCTGATTGGGTGGCTAGCTGGCTGATTGGTTAGCTGGCTGGCTGGATAATAATTCCTCTTAGATATTTGAAAGCTGACAAGCCTACCAGCCAGAGCCTTTTAAGGGGTAGAAAAAAAAGTAAGAGAGGGGTAGAAAGAAATCCAAACCTTTTATCAGTGGTCACCTCTGTATTATTTAACCTCCCTAAAACTGCTCCATAAACTACTGTGGAGTCCTAGGATGATGGACCCTCCACCTATTAAGCATACTGTTCATTTAGTCAACAAACATTTATGGAGTAGCTCAGACTGTGCTAGGAACTAGAAATAAAGATAAAAGTTTTGACCCTGACCTCTCACAATCAAATAATCAATAGCACATGATTTGATATGTGCAACAAAGGTGGAAGAACAGAGTACCACAGGAACATGATAATAATTACCTTGGTCTAGGGACCATCCCAAAAGGTGTCCCTTAGAAAATGACATGGAACCTGAAATATTAAGTGTGAATGGGAGACAGACAAGATGAATGTGGATGAGTATTCCAGGTCGAAAGAGGTCCAGAAACAAGCTAAGAAGAGTTTCAGAAACTGAGAGACTATAGCTTGAGCCAGAAATAAGTGTGAATACTCTATGGGAGAGCCCTTTTTACTAGAATTGAAAGAAGTCTATTTGCTGAAAAACCTTTTTTGCTGTTCTGAAAGAACCAAATAAACCCTTGGTGAACTAGGACTGTGTTTTCCTCACCTTGGTGGCCACAGAGGGTCAGCTTTCCTGCACAGAGAAGGCGCCCAGCACAAACTGCACAACTAAAACTTCCCTTGGCACATGATCAGATTCCAATGTTCTTCTCAAAGTTCATGTGCTCAAAGGTGGTCAGACTGAAGGAAACTTTCCGGTGGTCCTGAGCACTGAAGCAACTCTGTAATTTTTAACCTTTGGCTATTTCTCAGTGACTGAGTATCTATGTGGTTTTGTCTTCTTTGACAGGCGGACCCCAAGACAAAGAGTTGGGTCCCAGTAGCTTATTACAGAGGTGGTCCCAGGAAGCACTGTGAGGGAGAGGGGAAGTGGGAAAGGCAAGGGAAGGAAGCCAAGAAGTAAAAGGTGTGTTAATGAGTTTACTGCTGTGAAAACCTGAGGCTCCATCCTGGGTGACTCTGGGAAATAGTGTAGAAAACCCTTCTAAGTTGGCTCACCACAGAAGGGGTGGGGGGCAGGGGCTGGCATATATCCACCAATACCCATCTCTCATTGGTTGAAGGCAGCTCCTGAGAAAACTAACTCCCAGCACTTCTGGACTATCCACACGCACACAAAGGAAGTAACTGCCTGTTACTGAAGATAGGAGATTCCTGGGTACTTGAGACATGAAACCATCCACTCATGGGTACAGAGAGGGCTGAGGGTTATGGAAAGGGCAGTGACCACATCTGCTACTGACTCCCTTCCACTTAGGCTCTCTTGTGGCTCAGGGACAGAGGAGGTCTGGCCCCTGAGTTCCAAACTACTATCTGGTCTTGGGCAGAGGTGGATTTCTTGATGGCAGGGAGGTCGAGGTCAATCCTATGCCGTTTTCACTGTTTGAGTACTAAAAAACCACACAGTTCTTTGTTGGCATTTTTTAAGCTTTATACTTTCCAGCCATATTCACATTGTATTCACTCCTTGCTCAATTTTTCATCTTGTATACTGCTGTATTTTTGCTTCTAATCAAAATGTTATTCATTAAAATCCTTTCACTCTTGCTTTCTGTCTCACTCTTCCACATGTCATAGAGTCAAAGAGACCTTGGAGGGTCCCATAGTGAAAGAGAAATTGAAGCTCGGGAACTAAAATAATTTGTACAAGGTGCCCTAGCTATACAAATCAGTGCTAGGAATAGAATTCAAGTCCCTAGGCTTCTAAGACAGAGGTTGACAAACTTTGATCCTTGAGCCAAATCCAGCCCACTGCCTAGTTTTATAAATAAACTTTCAACAGGACATTTATTTAAATATATATAGGTTATTTGACACCTCAGGCAGAGCTGAATAGTTTCAACAGAGGTAGTATGTGGTCCACAAAGCCAAAATGTCTATTAGCTGGTCTTTTATAGTAAATATTGGCCCTGTTCCAAGCCATTGATTATTTCCTCATCTCCTGATCCCTAAGTCTAGCATTATCCACAGTCACAGCATCATCTCACAGACAGTCTCCACTTTAGACTTCACTGGAGTCTAGCAAAGTAGGTGGGAAAATTAAGGCCTGGAGAGGTTAAGGGACTGGCCCAAGATTATGAAGTTGGTTAAGGGACAGAGGCAAGACCCGAATCTGTATCTTCTGACTTTACATCCAGGTATTTTTCTCCACTTAACCTCTGCTTTCTTGGGCTGCATCACACTAGTCTTGAGTTTAACTCCTAAATACCCACCATTCACACAAGAGCTTCCCTCAATAGATGTGTGGCTTTATGTATGGCATGAGAGATCTTAGGTATAAATCTTTAGGTTTTTCTTGTTGCCTTTAGCCCAACCAAACATATGGCACCAGTACAAGATAAATTCTAAGAATCCAGGAACAAAGCCATACATTTTGATAATGTAGGGGTTGTTTTGTTCTGTTTTTATAAACTGTAATTTATTGAGGTAGTAATGTAAGCCTTTCAAGTATAGAGGACTGGGAAGATTTACTTGTAGTATAACCCACTAGAGCTAGGTCTCACTGGTTAAAGAACTATTCCAGAAGACTTTAGCAAACCCAGTTGTAGCTGTTCAAGGCAATAGTGTTTTGCCTGAAATAGTGCAGTGGGGCTATGTGGTTCAGAGTTGTCTGACAACTATATCAAGGACAATAGAAAAAAATTACAAAAACTGTACACTTGCTTCATTGGAAGTATGTATGTAGGTGACTAACACCGAGAATCACAATTATTTTCAAAAAATTTATTGTCCCATCATAATTCATCTGTAGCAAGTTCTAATCATTTAAGTAATAAGTTTAAATTATGGTGAACAGCAGGATTCTAGATCTTTTAAACTTTGGATTTAAAATTGACAAACTTTAAACTATCACACCATGTGAATTTGACAATGCTCAAGTTGGGTTATACCGCATTCAGTGAGACACACACACTGTTCCTCCCACACTGCCTCTGCTGCTTTGGGCTTATGCCTCTCTTAGTTTAACTCCCAAATACCTACCTGTTAAGCCTCATAGCTTTTCTATATAGTTTGAGCAATCCTAGGTGTATGTGTCCCATCTTTTAATCAGCTGCTAGAATCAGCATGAAGGAAAGAGGCCAGGAAAAAGGACAACAATCTTTGGAATACCTTAAATCCTGGTGATAGTTCAGAGCTAGCTTGGATACAAGATAAATTACAAGAATCCAGGACTACACTTGGATACTACAGCAATATCAAATTCTTATCATCTTTTCTAAATGCTTTTGCTAAACCTCTGTACTTCCCAAATTGCAGAGCAGTAACCTGTAGTCTGCAGACCAGCACCAGTCCATACCTTGAATAGCACTCAGAGAGATCCTCCTTTGTTATTTTCCAAAGTGTGCTGGTTTTCTTTGGTGTACTCCATGCTATGTTCCTCTCCCACCCTCTCAGTATTGGCCCTGATTGCTTCCTTGTTTCTATATGTGAAGTGGAATTGAGCTTTAGTCATAGTATTGCCAAGGAGGCTTTTACTCCATGATAAGCTCTGCCTACCAAAAGTGCCAGTTCCCTGCTTTGCCTACTGTCCCAGAAATGGGCATGCCATGTAAGATTATCTCCCCACTTTTTCTTTTTTAAGATTCTCTCCCTTTTATTCTGAGCACCCCACCTACATTTGGGTGGCATTTGCCACTTAGCCAGGGCAAAGTGAGGAACTGTTTAACAACAATATGACACAAAACATCACTTTTTCATTGGCATCCAAGCTGAAAATCGATCTCCCCCCTGGGCAGAAACAACATAGCCATGATGCCACATGCATCCTGTCATTGCCTGGGTTCTTCATCTCACTCCTCTCCTCTGCCCCCAGCTGAAGCCCCATTTGATTGAGTACATTCCTACTTGATCAAATCATACTGACTACTAAGTAGCTAGACTATATTCATTGATTGACAGTTACCTTGCCTAAAAGCCTAATTGTCCCCATCAATTCACACCTTCCTCAAAGTTACTAACATGAGGTCCACGGGCATTTTCTTAACCAGAAGAGAGGGGTGCATATACCAATCCCATATGAAGTTTCAATTGCCAAATATATACTGTGAAGCACCATTTTTAAATGGATAAAATTTTAGCTGTTATCCGAGTTAGTGTTTAGACTTTGATGACTAAATTTCTTTAGGAGATAAAGTATTTCAGGAACGGTTTGGGAATAGAACTGGCTTCTGTACAAATTAATGTTCGTCACCATCATACATTTTGCTTCCATACCCTTTCATCTACTACTTTTAGCTCTACAATTTGTTAATTATCCCCTATTTCAAAGGTGAGAGATAACGATGTTGAGGAAGGCAGTGAAGTGCTGGAGAAAGGGAAGAAGCTTTGACCTCAAGGAAATACATAACAGGTAAATGTTATTCTAAATGTTGGAAAGACAATGTCCATTTTTAGTTACAGGAAATTTTTTTAAAAAATAAAATACTAAATTTTTTTAAAGATGCAAGACATGCCTTATTTAATTAAAAATTTAGACAAATGCCCCCCAATACTGTAGTTGTAGGAACCTGTCACAAATGTAAAGATTTGTTTTCCTCAATCCATCAAAACCCCATATTCCAGGAAAACTGAGACTAACAGCTTTCAAAACAACTTAAGCTCCTAAGCCACGAATTCTATAAGCTTCTGGGCCATCACCAGAATCTAGGGTGTCCCCAAAGATCATCTTCCTTTTCCCTGGCCTCCCTCCTTCATGTTGATTTTAGCAGCTGATATTTAAAGATCAGGACAAGAAATAATGCCATTTTCCTCTGCAGTTAAAAAAAAAATTGTTGACTTCTGATCAAGATGTCAAGATGGAGGTGTAGGCAGAATGCTTCACTTCCTTGCACAACCACAAGAGCATCACAACTAACTTCAAAACAAAACGAAACAAAAAACACCCAGAACTGTTAGAAAATCAAACTGTATGGAAGTCCAACAACCAAGTTTTAAAGAAGGTATATTCATTCATTCAGATGGGTGTGCTAGGACAAGGGTCAAAGCAGCTCTACCTAATACACAGAAACAAACACAGGGAGGCTGACAAATTGAGGAGACAAAGAAATATGGCCCAAATAAAAGAACAAAACCAAACCCCAGAAAAAGAACTAAATGAAAAGGAGATAGCCAATCTATCAGATGCAGAGTTCAAAACACTGGTAATCAAGATGCTCAGAGAACCCATTGAGTACACCATAAATATAAGGGAAGAAAGAAAGTCTATACTAGGTGAAATAAAGAAAAATCCACATGGAGCCAACAGTGAAGGGAAAGAAGCCGGGATTCAAATCAACAATTTGGAACATAAGGAAGAAATAAACTTTTAACTAGAACAGAATGGGGAAACAAGAATTCAAAGAACTGAGGAGAGTATAAGAAGGCTCTGGAACATCACCAGAAGTGCCAACATCCGAATCATAGGGATACCAAAAGGAGAAGAGAAAGAGCAAGAAAAGAAAAACTTTTTTGAAAAAATAATTAAAGAAAACTTCCCTAATTTGATGAAGGAAATAGACATACCAGTCCAGGAAGTACAGAAAATCCCAAACAAGTTGGACCCAAAGAGGCCCACACCAAGACACATCATAGTTAAAATGCCAAAGGTTAACAATAAAGAGAGAATCTTAAAAGCTGCAAGAAAAAAGCAAACAGTTGCCTACAAAGGAGTTCCCATAAGACTATCAGCTGATTTCTCAAGAAACTTTGCAGGCAAGAAGGGACTGGCAAGAAGTAGTCAAAGTGGTGAAAAGCAAGGAACTACAACCTGGATTATTTCATCCAGCAAAGCTATCATTTACAATTGAAGGGCAGATTTAAGTGCTTCCCAGACAAGGTAAAGCTAAAGGAATTCATCATCACCAAAACTTTATTATATGAAATGTTAAAGGGATTTATTTAAGAAAAAGAAAAAAAATGAAAACTATGAACATTAAAATGGTAATAAATTCATAATTATCAATGAATGAATCAAAAAATAAAACAAACTAAGCAAACAACCAGAATAGAACAGAATCATAGATATGGGCATCATCTGGAGGGCTGTCAGCTGGGAGGGGGAAGGGAGAGAATGGGGATAAAGGTACAGGGAGGAAGAAGCATAATTGGTAGGTACAAAATAGGCAGGAGGATGTTAAGGACAGTATAGGAAATGGAGAAGCCAAAGAACTTATATGCATGACCCATGGAATGAACTAAGGAGGAATTGCTAGAGGGAAGGTGGGTACTGGGCAGAGGGGAACAAAGGGGAAACATTGACACAACCTTACCAGCATAATCAATAAAATATACTTTAAGAAAAAAATTGCTGAATTCATACATGACTGATACTCACAGCCTCAACATGTGACAGACACTTTTTAAAAAGTTATTATTTCTTTCAACAGAGTTATTAATGCATGATAATTCTTGCATTAAATAAATCCTCCATCAACTGGGACACACAATCACTAGAATTTTTGGCACACTACTTTTGAGAGAAAGAGGCTATTGAGAAGAAAACAAGCTAATGTTAAGCACATTTGTTTAAAGCAACTTTCCAAGGTGCATCTCAGAGTCAAGCAGATTCTTATTCTACATCTATGGTTTTGGTCAGAGCTGATTGATTATCATAATGTTGACCCACAGGCACATTAAGACCCTGATGATTCATGGAAGAATATTGTTCCGTAGATTGTCCTTACTAAGCCTAGTCTAAGAAATTAGACTAGGACATTTCAGAAAGATTTTCAGTATTAGTTGAAACCTTCGTTTTAACCAATTAAAAAAACTAGAATCCAGATTCTTGGAATATTCTGGTTAAACAATTACCTTATCTGTTAAATAAGAAAGTTCCATTAGAAAGTTCATTCATTTATTTAGCAAAAACTTACTAAATGCCCAATTTGTCCCAAATTCTGTGTTAGGTACTGACATATGGACATGGACAAAACAAAGTCCCTTAACTCATGTGACTAATAATTTAGTGGGATAGATACAAGGTTGGGAACCTCCCTGCCTGGTTTCAGAAGCTATAACCTTCCATGGCTAAGGTTGAGTGTGCTATCTTCGAACCACAAGCCACTAAGGAGACAGAGCTTGTCTCCCTGGCAGGAGTGCTGCTTCTGCTCCTTTTTCTTCACCCTGCCTGGCCCACAATGCTTGATTGGTTAGCCAATGATGGGTACGATTCCCAAAGGGGGGGGGAGGACCTAAAACAGGCATGATCACGTGGAAGCCCCAGGGAAGGACTTATGGGGGCTATAGCAAAAAGGGGTGATGGACCCTCGCCCCTCGGTTTTGACATATTGAGAACTCAGGAGTCCTCATTCTGTCTGCAAGAAGTCTCCTAATGTCTTGGCTGCCTTACTTCCCCTGCCTGACTTAAGCCTGAAACAATGACAGAGGACAGTGCAGCCCTGTGCTAGAAAGAGCAGGTTCCCCAAATGATCAGGCCTAAGAAAGAATACATAAACTCCTGTGAAACCTGCTTTGTTTAGAATGCTCTTGATTAAATGATAAAGGTCCAAGCAGGAAATGAGTTTGTTTCCCAAAGTTTTGTAGCTCTTTAGCTAACAGACCCTGACTCAGAATAGGCCCTCACAGTTCTTTGTATGCTATCTATTGTTTAATTACTGCCTGACAATGATTAATGAACTTTATCAGTATTTCTGTGCTAATTGAACCCAATAAAAGCCTGTCAGGGCAAGGGTTGGCACTCTCCTCTTGAAAGAGTGGCCAGGCCACTCCGAGGTGCACTCCCCTTGAGGGGATAGCCATGCTGTCCCTTTTTCTCCACAGGACTTGGTAGCCTGTGTGAATTTGTCTCATATCTCATCCACAATGCCATGGACACTTCGGCCTAGTGTCTGTGTCAATATAAAGCAAATAATTACATAAATACTTAATACTTGCAATTATGATAAGTGCTATAAAGAGAATGTTCAAGGTGTTATGAGAAAGTGTCATGGGGACAGAGAAACCTAATCTAGGATTCCTAAATCAGCAACAAGAGCATGTGCAAAGGTACTAAGGTAGGGTAGACTCTGGTCCTTTAGGGAAAATGAAAGTAAAAAGACAAGAGTTAAAATAGTACAAATAAAAAACTAGGGATGAAGCCAGAGACATAGCAGTGACTAGACCAGTCAGGGCGTTGTTGATCATAACAATGAGTTCATTCAAAAAACAGTGGGAAACCCTGGCTGAGACACTTATTTCTTTCTTTTGTATCTCTTCAACCCTTCTTTCTTTATCAATACAATTCCAACATGTAACTAGGGATACAACTGCCAAAAATAATGACTACATTTCTTAAATTCCCATGTAACAGTTCTAGCCAATGAGATGAAAGCAGAAGAAGTGGCAGCAACTTTCAGGAAGTATCTTTAAAGAAAAAGGTATGTTCTTCCCTCTTCCCTCACATAGGAGTACTCATAGGATGGCAGGAGTCTGAGTAGCCACCAGGGACCATGAAGATGGAAGTCACATACTGAGAATAGTAATGTCATGTGGTGAAAGAAGCTTAAATGCCTGTTACCATGAGAAGCCACACTAGTCTTGAATAGAAGCCTCTTGAGCTTCTACTACGTGAAAGAAAATTACACTGGATAAACATCTATACAGGCCACTCTCATTTTAGACTTCCTGTCAATCTCTGCTGACGCTATTCTTTTAAATTTTATTTTAATTGTTGTTCAAGTGCAGTTCTCTGTCTTTTACTCCCATCCCAGCCCACCCCCCCCCCAGTGCTCCCCACCTCCCTTCCATTTCCGTCCCCCTTAGTTTTTGTCCATGTGTCCTCTATACTTGCTCCTATAAATCCTTCCCCTTTTCCCCTGAAATTCATCTCCCCCTCCCCTCTGGTCCCTGTCAGCTGGTTCTGTATTTCAGTGTCTTTGGTTGTATTTTGCTTGCTTCTTTGTTTTGTTGTTTAGGTTCCTGTTAAAGGTGAGATCATATGGTATTTGTCTTTCACTGCCTGGCTTATCTCACTCAGTATAATGCTTTCCAGTTCCATTTATGTCCTGACACTATTCTTAATTGATACATAACTCTTACCTTAAAAACAGAGTTTAAAGAAACATCTTTCATGATGGGATTATGATCTCTTAAGATCACAAATTTTTATGACTTTTATGACATACCTGAATATTTAATTTAATATAAGAATCAAAACTGGAGCAAAACTTTTTCCTCATTTATTCTTTTTTTTCATTCATTTACTTAATCATCCAGCATCTGCTATATGAAAAGTATTAGTTGTCTTTGGTATTGTAGAGGACAAAATCACAAACAATTTGCCCACCCTAAAAGGACTTAAGGAAATACAGGAAGTGGTTACATAAGTAAGTTGCAGATGACCAATGAAGACAGGAAAAACTGACATCAGGGAAATGGGCAATTCACAGGACAGTACAATGATCATGCATTGAGTCTAAGGGCACTTATAAAGCTACCATGTAGCCTAAACTTGTGTAATGCCTCCATTCCAATTCAGAAACAATCTAAACTAATACACTAAAACGCAAGGTTTCAGGACAACAGGAAACTTTAAAGGAAAACCACCATTTGTACAATTCAATAATTAATAGGATTCTGCTGACCTGAGCAGACTGCTCAGGAAAAGTAAATAGGCAAAGATCACTTCTTCCTTCAAAAGCAGGGATTAACAAAGAAAACTCAGCCAAACAATGGGCTTCAGATACCTGCTGATGAAATATGTTTTATTATAGTCATTGCAAGAGCTACTTCCAATCATGGGTTTATCATAGTTGCTGAGTTCTTACTTAAGAATTAATGCTGCAGATTTACAGGAGAGAAACCCAATTTCATGTTTAGAAGTAGGTAGAGTTGAAGAGCCAAATGCCTCTTTAACAATCCTTTAAGACCATCGACCATAACATACCTCCTGAAGGAGGAAGCATGTGCTCTAGAATCTTGGGTGAGCAGGAAGTAGCAGAAGTAGACTATTTTTTGAGCATCTTTGTGCCAGAGATTGTGTAAGGCACATTATTTGAAGAACTTCATCTGTAATCAGGGTGCAACTAGACCACATTCAAGACATGTTCTGTCCATTAATTCAGGCCACATGAAGCTCTGTGGGAGACAGTGTCTGCAACTATAAATTGGAAGTAAGAGGTGTTAGTAGACGGTCTCCAAGGGCACTTTCCCTTATGCAAGCCAAGCCATAGTTCTCCCCCGAACAGCCAACATGCCCATTTCTGAGACTTAGTCCCAGAAATAATAAAGTCTTTCCTTTGTACAAAATTGATATATTTAGCACAAGAATCAACTAGAGCTATTCTTCATTTTAATATGAAGATCTTCATCTTAAGATTTTAAAATATCTTACGATATATGAAAATTAGCACTTTTAAATACTATAGTACAAAGTTTTATGGGGAAAAACAAAATAAGAAAAAATTAACAATTTCAACAATTAAACATTTTGATTCCATAATTCTATTTGATGATCGGTTCTTTCTTTCTCGTAGAAGTCTGGAGGTTGGCATTTAAGCTAGTGTAGTAGCTCTGCTCCATGAAGTCCTAAGGGATACAGGATTCTCCCAGGTCAGTGTTTCATCATTTCTATGATGTAGCCCTTGTCTTTATGGTCCAAGATAAGGATGAGAGATCCAGACACAAATTTGCATACTAGGCATTTGGATAAAAGTAAAAGGGGAGAGTGCTTACCAGTTGTCTTTTAAGGGACAGTATCAGAATAATACATGTACTTATATCTCATTGGCCAGAATGTAGTCATTGGGCCAGGTGTTCCTGCAATGGAAATATAAGATGTAGTGTTTATTTTGGCAGCCAATACTCAGCTAAAAGTCTGAGGCTTTGTTGTGAAGGAAATATTGTGTCGGCCAAAATGGTCATTTGGTTTTTTCCATGGCTCTAGTAGGTCTTAGTTGCCTTTAACTTTATTCAAAACAATTTTGTTAGACTGCATTGTGCCAGCAGTTGTATCAGCATCCATTTAAAAAGCTTATCAAAATCTGTGAATTTTTGTGTAGCCATTTTAATACTGAAGATGAAAAAATACACATTTTCAGCATATTATGGTTTATTATTTAAAGAAGAGAAAAATGCAACTGAAATAAAAAAAAAGATTTGTGCAGTGTATGGTGAAGGTACAGTGACTGATCAAACGTGTCAAAAGTGGTTGTGAAATTTTGTGTGGAGAGTTCTCTCAGGATGATGCTCAATAGTTGGGTATACCCATTGAAGTGGGAATCAAATCAAATCAAAACATTAATTGATAAATATCTTAACAAACTAATAATACAAAGAAACTTCCTTAACCAATAAGCAGTATCTATCAAAAACCTACAGCAAACAGTATACTAAATGGTGAAACATTGAAAGCATTCCTTTAAGGAGGAAAACAAAAAACAGAGTATCTGCCATCAATTCTTGTATCCAGCCTTGTACTGAGTGTCCCAGTCAATACAAAAAATTAAAGATTTGATTTAAAACAAAACATTGTTATTTAAAGTTGCAAAAATATCTTCATGTCAACCCAAAAGAATCATAAAAATTATTAGAGTTAATTAAAGATATGAGTAATTCACTGGACTTAAAATCCACGTATAAAATTCAAATGCATCTTTACATATAATGAACAATTAGAAAGAATAATGTTGAAGGGATGCCATTTACAACAGCATTAAAAACCATGAAGTACCTAGAGATACATCTACGAGAGATATGCAAGGCTCAATGGAGAAAATGATACAACTTCTGTGAACTGTATCTGAAAAGACAAAAATAAGAGCGGACTTACACCATGTTATTGTATTGGAAAATTCAATGTTAAAAAGATTGTCAATTATTCCCTAATTAGTGTACGGAGTCAATGTAACTTTAACAAAAATTGCAACAGGTTTTTATTTTTAATTCAACAATGTGAATTCAAAATTTCTGTGAAAAATCAAAGGGTCAAAAAAATCCAAGACTTTGCCCCAAAAGGAAAATGATATAGGGGCTTGCTTTACCATGTATCAATATATACTATAAAGGTATAGTTGTTAAAACACTATAGCATCGACACAAGAATACACAGAAAATCCAGTGGAGCAGAATAGAGAGCCTAGAAAGAGATCAGCACATATACAGAAACTAAATACATGGCACAGTTGGCAAAACAGATTAGTAGGGCAAAGAATGAGCTCTTCTGGTGTGCTGGGGTGGTTGGTGTCTCTCTATTCTCCACCACACACTCTTCCTCATATCACACAGCAAATCAATGATTGGTCCAGCAAACACTGAAATACGAAAGGCAGAAATATACAAAGCATTTAGAAGACAATATAGGAATATAGATTTATGTCCTTGAAATAAGGAAAGGATTTCTTTAATAAGATACAAAAAGGCAAAAAATCATATAACATAATTATAGACTTAGTTACATTAACATTAAAATTGTTGTCCATCGAAAGACATTGAAAGAGAATAAAAAGAGAGGCCAGAATCTGGAATCTTTGCAAAATACACAACTGATGAAGTGTCAGTATCCACACTACAAAAAGACCTACAAATCCATAAGAAAAAGACAAACAACATAAATGAAAATAGATTATAGACAGGCACTTCAGAGAAGAGAAAATACGAATGGCCCATGAACGTAAAAATATGCTCAATCTCATTGTAATCAGGGACACCCAATTTCACTCCTACAAATTAGCAGAGATTAAGCAATCTGATAACATCTAATGTTAGAGAGATCATGGAGCATGAGACATTCGCAAACACTGTCGGGAGAGTGTGAGTTGGTACAACCATATTGGAAGACAACTTGGTATTATACAGCAGCAGTGAACTTTTGTATACCTTATGACCCAGCAATTCCACTTCTATTATGCCCTAAAGAAATGTCCACATCTGTGTACAAGAATATTTATAGCAGTTTTGTGTAAAATAGCAAAAACTTTGGCAATAATCCAGATGCCCATCAACAGAACAATGAATACATTTTGTGCGCTATATACAAAAGTGAAAATAAGCAAGAGTCACAAGTCAATAAGGATGAACCCCAAAAGTGTCAAACTTAGTAAATAAGTATCTCAGAAGGGTGTGTATGTACATATATCATACTTGCATAAAGAATTCTGTTAATATAAATTTCAAAACATGTAGTACTAATCAATATGTCATTTAAAAATACAAATATTTGAACTATCACAAAATTAAGGACCAATAAGAATGTGAAAAGATACTCAACATCATCAATCATCAGGGAAATGTAAATCAAAACCATAACGAGGTACCACTTCCTACTCTCTAGGATGGCTATAATCAAAAAGACAGATAGTACCAAGTGTTGGTAAGGATGTGGAGAAATTGAAACCCTCGTGTACCTCTGGTGGGGATATAATACAGTCAATCACTTTGAAAAACGGCCTGGCAATGCCTCAAAAGGTTAAATATGAAGTTACCGTAAGACCCAGAAATTCCACTTCTGAGTATTGAGATACTCCGAGAGAAATGAAAACAAAAGTCCACAGAAAGCTTATGCATAGATGTTCATAGCTGCTCATAACAGCCAAAGTGGAAAAAACCTAAATGTCCATCAACAGAGAAATGTGTAAATAAAATGTGGTATATCTACACAATATATTATTTCTCAGTGATAAAAAGGAATGAGATACAGACCACAAAGTAAATGAACTTTGAAAACATTAAGTGAAAGAAGCCAGTCACAAAGGCCACATATTGTATGATTCCATTTATATGAAATGCCCCAAATAAGCAAATTTAAATAGACATAAGGTTGATTAATTGTTGCCTAGGGTGGGGACAGGGCAAGGGGAGAAATGGAGGAGTACTGCTAAAGGACAAAGGGTTTACTGGGGAGGATGACAAAGATGCTCTGAAATGTGTTATGGTGATGGTTGCACAACTCCGTGGTTGTACTAAAATAAACCCCATTCAGTTGTACACCTTGAACGGGCTTGTTGTATGGTATATGAATTGTATCTCAAAAAAAAAGCTGTTACAAAAGAGAAACAAGGCCAAGGCTCTCTCTCACACACACACACAAAGGTAAATATATTTGATGTAATTAATGTGTTAATTAACTTGATGGAGAGAATCCTTTCACAGTATATCAAGTCATCATGTTACACACTTTAAATATACACAATTGTATTTATCAATTATATCTCAATAAAACTGAAAAAACAAGGGCAAGGGAATATAAACACAAACTT
Source organism: Artibeus jamaicensis (assembly GCF_021234435.1). NCBI lineage: Eukaryota > Metazoa > Chordata > Mammalia > Chiroptera > Phyllostomidae > Artibeus > Artibeus jamaicensis. The sequence continues at coordinate 32,638,129 of NW_026521871.1, read as the reverse complement.
CAAAAGGACTATTACCTTTAAGAGGGAGAGAAGTGAATGGAATCTGGGAGAAAGCCACAGGAAATTTCATAGTAAGATGTTTTTAACTATACTGTCTATGCATGCTGTATCACAATCCTTAATACCATATATACTGTATACAGTTAAAATATTTAAATTGTCAATAAGTGCATAAAGAAGTTTGCATCCTTAATAATAATGAAACAACAATCATTTTTAAACCTATGAAACTACCAAAGATTGTTATTGGGTGGTAAAATGCATGCTTTTACATACTGGTGATGTGGCTATACCTTGGTAGAAACTTTCTGGGTGACAATTTGATCATGTGTGTATCATGACTCTTGAAATATGCATATCCTTTCATCCAGTATTTCCATCTCTCCCCTTGAATCTGACCCTATGAATGGCTTTGACTAACAGAATGAAGCAGAAGAGACATACTGGGACATCTGAGCCTGTGTCTTATCTTGCAGTTTCCTTTTCTCCCTTTTGGGAGCCAGCCACTCACCATACTGTGGAACGATAAGGGGCCACGTGGAGAGAGATCACAGAGGAAGAGAGACCGTCACTGGTGATGCAACCCCAGCCAAGCTCTCAGCTCAATGCGCCCACGTGAGTGACTTCAGCTACACCACATGGGGCCAAACTTCCCAGCTGAGCCCAGTCAACCCACAGAACGGTGAGTAAGAAATGATTGTTGTTGTTTTAAGCCACGAAGTTGGGGTGGTTTATAATGCAGCAACACGAGTAGAACAACACTGTAAAAAAAAAAATAAAATATCGACAAATAATTATGTACATAATAGCAAAACATTAGAATTAGTCTCAATAGCTGTGGCGAACTTCTGTTATTTCTCTGGCTACTCAGCATCCATTCTTCCTTTTACTTCATAACGGAATCCAGAATTTCCATTGTGAAAACCTCCTTCCTCGTTTTCAGTCAGCGTGGTTCCAGTGAGGTTTCTACCTACACCCGGAGTAGGCATATGACTCAGACCCAGCACCAGATCCCCTCAGGGCTGGCTCAGGGATCCTCCGTGACTCACGCAATATGGTCACAGTGAGAAAGAGTCCCAGACTTGGGCAGGACCTACCGGAAGAAGTTCTTTCTTTCTTTTGAGGCTGTTAACAGACAAGAAAGATTAATAGGCTGGGAATTAAATGAACATCAGAGTATGTAGAGCTGAACAAGATAGAGATACCCAAGTCTGGATGACATTTTTGAGTCCAAGATCAAGATATACCCTGGACCTTCTGGGTATATGAGCCAACAAGAGACTTTTTGGCTCTTTTAACCCAGTTGAATTTTCTGTCTCTTACAGCCAAGATTTAGGCAAAATTTGTTTGCGAAGGAACAGACGTCCACTCAAACTAATTCCAGAAGAGAAAGGAAGTAAAGGAAGGGGAAAATCTTACGGGTTTCATGTGAGTTGGATTGTTACCAAACTGTCTGCTTCTGATAACCTCTATTTTGATAGTGTCTACATCTTTTCTTTCTGTTTTTTTGTAGTCAGTTTCTTCTGTCCCCTTCTTACAGAGGTCATCATAATCACCCCAATCCCCAGAGTTTATATTACTTTTAAACTCAGTTGCACACATCTAACTGGCACAGTCTCAGTAGCCCAATGTCAAATTCCCAAAGGAAAGATCTAATGAGCTCAGCTTTGGCTGCATGTCTACCTGCAGTCCAACCAGCCAGCCCAAAGGCAGTGATCATGAGACCTCTAGGGACTGCTTTTTCTGGGTCTGAGACCTGGAAAGTTTTCCTAAAGAAAGATGTGGACAAGGAGGAAATTATATGCATATCTGGAATAGCACAAGGGAGGGAGGAATGAGTAACCAAATGACAATACACTGTTGAATACGATGCAGCTACCAAAACCATGTTTTCAAAAAGTGCTTAATTTTCTTCAAGAAATGGTGCTGAGACAGTGGGATGTCCATAGACAAAAGAACAAAGTCAGATCCTTACCTCACACCATGTGTAAAAATGAACCCAAAATTGATAAAAGAACTATGACAAGTGCTAAAACTATTAAACTATTAGAATGCATAGATGTAAATCTCCATGATCTTGAATTTGGCAATGGTTTATTAGCTGTAACACCAAAAGCACAAGCAACAGCAAAAAAAAGATAAACTGAAGTTCATAAAAATTTACACTTTTTGTGCATCTAAGGACACTATCAAAGAGTAAAAAGACAACCCATAAAATGGGAGAAAACATCTGCAAATTACATCTCTGATAAGAATTTAATATCTAAAATATATAAAGTTCTTCTATAACTCAACAAAAAATAAAAAGAAAAACACCCCAATTTAAAAAATGGGCAAAGGACATTTCTTTAAAGAAGATATACAAATTAATAAATTTGTATAAATTCATGAAATTCATGCATTTCATGAAAGATACTCAATGTCATTAGTTATTAGGGAAACACAACTCAAAAAACCATAATGAGATATCACTTCATCTCCTTAAAACTCCTAGAATAAAACAGAATAAAAATTTTCATGATCCTGCATGAGGCAGAGGTTTATGGCATATGACACCAAAAGTGCAAGCAGTGAAAGGAAAAACGAAGTACCTCATCCAGAAAGTGAAAAGGAAACCCACAGGAAACGTGACAATACTGCACCTGTGTACAGAACACCCAAAGAACTCTTACAACGTAAAACTAGAGAGACAACCCAGTTTCCTAAATGGGCAAAGGATAGATGGGCATTTCTCCAAAGAAGACACACAAGGCAATAGGTATGAAAAGGTGTCAAACACCATCAATAATTGGGGAAATGTAAATAAAAAGCACAAGGACGTACCACTACAACCCCAAGAGAACGGCTACAGTTAAAAAAGACACATAAGTACTGGCCAAGATCTGGAGGAGTGAGGACCTTATGAATTGTTGACCGCGTAGCCTCTGTGGAAAACATTTTGGCTGTTTCTCAAAAAGTTAAACACTGATTTACCATATAACCCAGTGATTCCACTCCAAGGTATATACCCAAGAGAATTAAAAGCATGCCTACACAAAAACCTCAATGTAAATGTTCACAGCAGCATTATTCATAGTAGTTGAAATTAGAATAAATCCAAATATCCATCAATTGATGAATGGATAAAAAATGTGGTACATCCACTTGTGGCCACACAGGGCCAAGGAAAACTGCAAGGCTGCCTAAATCTTGTACTTCTATGCCCCATCTCAGGCTGCACTTTCCAATGCAGTAGCCAGTAACCACTTAAGGTTGTTTAAACTTAAAGCAATTATTATTTTTTAAATCCAGTTCCTCAGTCCCACTAACTACATTTCAAGGGCTCAGTAGCCACACCTGGCTAGTGGCTACCATCTTTGATAGCACAGGTACAGGTAGAGGACTGCACAGGTATTTATACTACATACAAAAAGGATTGTGTGTCACTCCTAGACCCTGCCATGCCTTTGTGAGGCCACCTCAGGCCCTAACTGCTTACACACACCACGCGGGAGCTTCTTCTCAGGGGCCATGCCACATCTCAGAATCTTGTTCCAGGCCAAGTTCCCATCTGTAATGAGATCTCATAAACCCCAACTGGAGATTCTGCTCCCTCCCTCTCTCCAGCCCACCATATTGGCTTAGGAGGAACAGGGCATGATCCAGGTCTCAGGGACCCATGGGGATCATTGCTCTCCTACCTTCTCTATTTCTCCTCACCCACTAGCTGCTAACCTGTGCAGTCCTTAGTTTATTCTGAAGGTTTGAGGCCTTGCTAGTCCTTGTCATGCATTCTTACAACCTACTGTCTTTGCCGGGCCCTTGTTAGCAGTGCTAAACTCTTTTTTTTTTAATTTTTTTATATATTTTTAAAATTGATTATGCTGTTACAGTTGTTCTATTCCCCCCTTCATTCCCCTCCCCCCTGCCCCCCCTCCCCACCATTACCCCCCTTTAGTTTATGTCCATGTGTCTCAAGTCCTTTAGGTTCTATATTTCCCATGCTATTCTTGCCCCCCCCCCCATCTATTTTCTATCTACTGTCTATGCTACTTATTTTCTGTACCTTCTCCCCCCATCTTCTCCTCCCACTCCCCTGTTGCTAACCCTCCTTGAGATCTTCATTTCTATGTTTCCACTCCTGATCTAGCTGTCCTTTTAGTTTGCTTTCGTTTTAGGTATGGTTGTTAATAACTGTGAGCTTGTTGTTCTTTCACTGTTCATGTTTCTTTAACTTCTTTTTCTTAGATAAGTCCCTTTAACATTTCATATAATAAGGGCTTGGTGATGATGAACTCCTTGAATTTGATCTTATCTGAGAAGCACCTTATCTGTCCTTCCATTCTAAATGAAAGTTTTGCTGGATAGAGCAATCTTGGTTGTAGGTCTTTAGATTTCATGACTTGGAATATTTCTTTCCAGCCCCTTCTTGCCTGTAAGGTCTCTTTTGAGAAATCTGCTGACAGTCTGCTGGGAACTCCTTTGTAGGTGACTGTCCCCTTAGCTCTTGCTGCTTCTAGGATTCTCTCCTTCATTTTAATCTTGGCTAATGTAATTATGATGTGCCTTGGTGTGTTTCTTCTTGAGTCCAACTTTTTTGGTACTCTCTGAGCTTCTTGGATTTCTTGGAAGTCTATTTCCTTTGACAGATTGGGGAAATTTTCTTTTATTATTTGTTCAAATAAGTTTTCCACTGGTGGCTGTGCCTTTCCCCCTTCTGGTACCCCTATAATTCGGATATTGGAGCGTTTAAAGATGTCCTGGAGGTTCCTAAGACTCTCCTCATTTCTTTGAATTCTTGCTCCTTGACTCTTTTCTGTTTGGCCATTATTTGCTTTCTTCTGGTCCACTCCATTGATTTGAGTCCCAGTTTCCTTTTCATCGCTATAGGTTTCCTGTGGAATTCCATTCATTTCCATTAGTTTAGCCTTCATATGTTTCTCTAATTTGTGGCTATAATCAACCAGATCTGTGAGGATCCTGATGACCAGTGTTTTAAACTGTGCGTCTGAGAGTTTTGCTATTTCTTCGTCGCTTAGATTTATCTCTGAGGCTTTGAGGTCTTCCTGCGACATTTTTGGTCTGTTCTGGCCCTTTAAGTGGGAGAAGCGGCGCCTTGGACTCCGAGGTCGCTGGGTTGTGACGCTGTATGTGGGGGCGTGGTCAGAGCGGGGAAATGGCAGCGCCCTCTACTGCCGCCAGCCGTGGGACGCCGGCCCCCGGTCCACTCCCTCGCCTGTCCGCTCGCGCGCAGATAGGCAACCGCAGTCAACACACAGCACTGGCTCCCCACTGTCTCCTCTGCAGTCGCTCACCTGGTGGGTTGCTCGGTCGTTCACTAGGTCCAATCCTGCGTTTGGAACCCGTGCGTGCGTCTGGATTCCGCGCCTGGGACCGTCCGACCTGAGTCCTCCTGTGCAACCCCTCACCAGACGCCGGTTTCGCTCCTTACCGGTTGGGCTGAAGAATTTGTTGTTAACGGACTTCCAAAAAGTTCAATTTTCTGTGTTCTGGTTGTGTTTTCTGATGCTAATATTTAGTTGTCCCTAAACTTGGTTGTGTGAGAAGGCACGGCATATCCACCTATACCTCCATCTTGGCGGAAGTCCCCGCAGTGCTAAACTCTTAAATCTCAAGAAAATAGAAGACTCCTTTTCCTAAGAGGTCCACTCTCTCCCTGAGACAGAAAGTATCCATTAATAATTCCAAATGTTACCCCATCACATAATCATACAAAGAATATATAATCGACTGGAATGAGTACCAAGTCACTGATTCAATGAGAAAATATGACACAGGAATCTGGCCTGATCTGGGGGAGGGGTTCCAAGAAGGCTGTTTGCCCGACCTTTGAGATACATCTACGTTGCGCTCACTTTTCTGCCCCCCCATCTCTGTCCCATTTACCATCATCCCTCACTTCTATGTATCATGTAGCCTCGTCACTGGCTCCCAGCTTCTACTGCTGTCTATTTTCCACATAGATGCCAGGGGATCCTTCAGAAACAAAAGTCGAATCATGTTAATGGTCTGTTCGGACACCTGCAGTAGCTCCCCTTATCAACTGTGGGAATCCAGAGTCCCTATCATGGTCCACAAGGTCCTCCATGATCTGTGGCCATTTCCTGTTACCATGAAGACCTCACTTCCGTCACTGTCCTTCTTACTGCTCAGCATGCTCCAGTCACATTGGCTTCCTTGCTGTTCCTTGAACAAGCCACAAGCACTCCTATTTCCAGGGCCTTCGTGCCTGTTATCCACTCCTTCGCTTCCTTCCAGTCCCTGCTCTAATATCCCCTTAGCAGAGACTCCCCATCTACCAGTCTGAAAGAACACCCCATCCCCACCTTGGCTTCTCCTTCCTTACTGTGTGCTTTATTTTTCTTCTCACCATATCTCTCTAGCCTTATGACATAGTGTATATTTTCACCCTTGCTTATTTTGTGTCTCCTCCTACTAGAGTATCATCTCATGAGGGAAGAAACGTTTTCTCTTCACCCAGAAGACTGTCTAGCACATAGGAGGTGACATATACATATAAATGAAGTGCCTTTGAGCTGAGAACTGAAGGATGAGCAGGAAGAGAGAGTTGGTGGGTGGGGTGGAAACCATTTCAGGAAGGCGGCAACACGTGTAAATGCGCTGAGGTGGAAGGAAGCATGGACAAATTAAGAGATTGCTGTGGTTGAGCCCAGAGTGATAAACTGGTACCCAGTGAAGGGTAGGAGGAGGCAGCAGCTAGATCAGGAGGGCCTCCAGGTAGTTGCTGGGGTCAATGAGAGGCCTGTAAAAGGTAGTAAGGTGTGTGGGAGATATAATCAAATCTACTTGTTAAAGCTCATTCTGAATCTGCTGGGGAAGGGGCGAGAGAGGGGCACTAAAAGAACCAGGGAGAGATTCTGTAATGTCCTGAGGAAAGGAGATGATGGCTGAGAAAATTTGATTCTCATCACTAACAGGTTTCTTAAGCACAACTTTCTAGGAAGACGTCTATTTCATAAACATTCCTACATTAAAAACCAGAAGATAAATGCCTGCATAGGTAACAGATATAATAGTCATTTTGATAGCAGTGCATTTACATTTTAAAAGCACATCTAAGGGATTCAAATAACCTACTATATAGGGCAAATAAAGTATGTTCCATGTGAGTATACACATATTCATAAAAATTGCTATACCTTTGGGCAATCTCTGCCTGGAGTTGAATTTTCCTGAGTTGGACCTTTGATCTTCCAGTTAAAATGTCTCTCTATTCTGACTTCTGAAAGCTACTTGAAGATAACACATTCATTACCCACAAACACAGACCTACATAATAGTTCATCACAGGACCAGACCATGTCTGAGACTTCTAGTTACATCCATCCATTAGGTGACCATCAAACTGCCTCCTTTGCTTTTTTAAATAAAAGATGATTAACTTAAAAGGGCACCTGTGTTTTAAGGGTAAATATGACATATTTGGGTTATAGAGAAAATTTCTGAAACAATGATTTAAAATTTTTTTCTCATGACCAATAAATATATGAATATAAAAATAAAATTATTTTTCAGGTTTATGAAATGTTGACTACTTTAAGCATTTTTTTATTTCAGTAAGAAGAGCTGTAATTACATACAAAGAACACCCCTCTGTTCTGTTTTACATTGGGGGCCTACATTCCTCTTATCTGGCAGTCGTTTGCACACTTAGTTAATTACCTGTGGCCGTATCTTTCAGCACACTGATCCTGGAGCCCAGCCCAACTCCTAGCACAGAGTAGGGCCACAGTACAAACTATGGACTGCCTGACTGGCCTCCCCATCAGTCCCTTCCCGTACCAACTCACTGGCAGCATGTCAGTAGTAGTTCACACTGACATTACCACACACCCCTCACAGTCTGTTTCCATTCTGCACGCTGTTGGTGAATGCATCTTGCTAAAATCCCATGTCCATTATTTTGCAGTTCTGCTCAGAAACCTTTAGTAGATCCTTACTGCTCAGTGACGGAACTTCAGGGCAGTGGTTGGATGGAGTTTGGGAATTAGAATGACTAAGGTCAAATTCTGACTTCTTAATAGTTGTGTGACATTGGGCAAGTTACTTGATATTCCTTTGTCTCACTGATAGAATGAGGGTAATATTACAATCTGTGTTATAGAGTTGCTGGGGAATTTATTTTTATATTTTAAATATCTAATTGGCTTTGTTGAACGAGTCATGAATTTGGCAGTATATAGTAAATAGAGAGGTGCTCCAGAGTTACTGTGAGACTTAAATGAAATAAAACATAAAGGACTTACAGAAGTTTTTGACAATAGTAAGTATTCAGTGTGTCAGACATTATCATCAGTGTTAGAATCAACTCCAAACTCCTCAGCCTTATGGGAGGCATTCTGCCATCTGACCTTAGTACTTTTCATTTTATCTTTTTGTATTCTACTCCTTCACCAACCCCATGAACCATCTGCTGAGGCTGATTGATTCTGTCTCTATATTTTCAGCTTTCCGACTTCTCGAACTTTGTTCATGACTCTCGGTCCCACTGGAATGTCCCCCTACTGCTCTCCTCTGTATCAATTCCAACCTTCAGGATGTGTACAAGTTTCATGCTCCCACAAGGTCTTCCCTGGCCCTATCAGGCTTTCTTGGTCTCACCAATAGCTCTTAGGAATTCTGTCCCTTATTTTCCAGTGAAGCAAATATTTCCCAGGGACAACTCATTTTTTTCCTCATACAACTGAACTGAACAAAATCCTCAGTCCGTAGCAAACTACCATCATTAGTCCATGGAGGGGCCATTATTTTTTCTATTGTATGTTATTATTTATTTGTTTTATTTAAAAAACTGCATCCTTATCTTCCATTCCAATTCTAAGTATTCAGCCAGTATTACATCCTGTATCTTATCCTGCTTGTTATTTTTCCACTTGATTTTATTCCCTCTTCAGATCTATCCATGTTGATGTATACATATATGTTTATATGAATCTATTTTTTCCTTGTAACAGCTAAATAATAGTTCATTCTTTTTGTTTAGACTGCATTTTATTTCTCCATTCTCACTGAAGGGCATTAAGATTGTTTCAAGGTATTTCCGCTATGAAAAATTCTGGGATGAAAATCTTTTTTGGGTTCTCATTTCTATGCCTTTATTCAACAAGTAGTTATCAGGTGTCTATTACTAGGTGCTAGGCATACAGCATAAATAAAAATAGACAAAGCCCCTTCCCTTACTGTAGGAAAGTGAGATAATAAATAGACAAATATATAATTCTAGGTTGTAAGTGCAAAGAAGAAAATAAATCAGGATGAGAGAACAGAGAGCAATGAAGGGTGCTGTTTCCGACAGAGGGGTTAGAGGAAAAGGCCTTGCCACGAACGTGGTGACATTTGAATAAATGTGGAGAGACTTGATTAAAGTGAGAGAGTGGGCCATGCCAATAGCTGGAGAAAGAGCAATCCAGGCTCAGGGAAGAGCAAGTGCAAGTCCTCAAGGTGAGAAGGTACAAGACATATTCCAGATTTAACCAAACCTGGGTGGAGCCGAAGCAGAGTCAGGGGAGCATTGACAGCTGAGACGATAACGGTAGACTGGAGCCAAGTCGGATGGAATCCTGTGTGCCAAAGGGAATGACTTCAGCTTCCATTTTGAGTGAAGTGGGAAGGATTTTTGAGGGGGAAATGGCAAGATCTGACTTACTTTTTGAAAAAAATAACCCTGGCAGTGCATGGAGGACAGACTGCAGCAGAGTAAGAGGGAGAGGGTGAGTCCAGATAGGAGGGCACTGTACTGGTCCTGGGCGGAGTGGAGGCAGGGAGAGGAGGCAGACACATCACAGCATATTTTGAAGGTAGAGCCAACAATATTTACAAATGGAATAAATGAGGTGTGTGGGAAAGAGAAGAATCGAGGGTGACCCCAAGAGTTCCAACTGAGGCAGCTTAGAAGGATGGAGCTACCATATACTAAGAGAAAGATGACAGGGATGGAACAGGTTTCAGGGTTAGATCAATAGCTTGATGTTAACATTATAAGTCTGAAATGCTCATGAGACATCCAAGGGGAGCTGTCAAGTAAGTAGTTGGCTTCTGGATTCTGGGATCAAGGTCTGTGCTAGAGATAACTTCGGGGAGTCATTCTGGTACGTTTGAATCATTAAAGCCACGATTACCTAGGAGTGAGTACATACTGAGAAGAGAACAGGTTGAAGGGCTAGAAAGACTATGAGGAACCCAGAAAAGAAAGTGAGAAGTAAAGAACATGAGACAGAAGAGTCAAGGCCAAGATAAATGTCACTAGAGCAGTGAAGAAAGGATTTCAAGGAGGAAGTCAGCAATTGTGCCAAATTCTATTGATGGGCCCAGTCAAGGAAAGACTGAGAATTACAGACAATTCTTTGGACAAACTATGCTATTAAGAGGGGAGCAAAAAAAAGGAGGGGCAGGTACAGGGTGGGGCAAGTAGGTTTACAGTTGTTCACATGGAAAAGATAGTCATTCAGAAATAATAATACAAGAATAAACTGTGTTTTGCAAACTCACAACTGTAAACCTACTTTTGCCCTGCCCTGTATAAAAGAGGGAGGTTTTCTTTCCTTCATGCTTCCTTTCTCCTCCTCCCTCCTCTCTTCTCCCCCATCCTCTTCCCCCATCCTCCTCCCCCATAGGAGGACTATTACAACATGCTGATGTGAAGGATCTAACTGGGAAGGAAAAAAAACATAATGCAGGAGAAAGGCCAATCCAGGGCAAAGTCCTTGAGGGGAGAGAGATGGGAGGAGTCCGTGTGGAGAAGGAAGGAGGACAGAGGGTACAGGCACTGACAGACTGGCAGACTTAGAGATAGCAGCACGTGGAAATACCTTTCTCTTTGCTTCCATGTTCTCAGTTCACTAATAGGTGAGGTCATCAGCTGAGTGTGAGGAAGGAAGAGAAGGTTTCAGAGGAGGGAGGGAAGTTTAAAAGGAAGTAGATGGACATGGGAAATATGGCAGGATTACCAGGAGCACTGAAGACCAGGCTTGACTCGTAGACCAGGTGGGACTGGATGTGTGTGAGTTCTCATGGGGCATGTACATAGGAGAGGATTTGTGAGACTGTGGGCTGTGCATATATGTAAATCCACCACACACTGGGAATTATTCTCCCGAATGGCTGCACTAGTGTTATATATGGTTTCTATTTTCTACATCCTCACAAGCATTTCATAAAATCTGTATTTTTAATTGCACCACACTTTTAGGGGTAAAGTTATAGTTCCCTACATAGTTTTCATTTCTCTGATTACTGAAGTTGAGCATCTCTTTCCACACTTGTTAGCCTTCCATATTTCCCATTCTCTGAAAGGTTTACTTAGGTCTGTGCTAATTTGTGTCCTCTGGAAAGCAGACTCTCAGGCAAAGGCTAGAGTGCAGGTCATTTATTCAGAAGCACAAGTGAAGGAGTAAAAATAGTAAGACGAGGAAGGAAGGAATCCAATCAAGGGTAGGTCATGAGCAGGTTGCTGCTGGGCATCTGAGGCTCAGTCCTTCGGGGCACGCTCTGGGGAATCATGTGAACACTCCTCGGAACTGACACACCAGGAAATGGGGAAGCTGGGCTATTTATACCCTACCCCTTGGTCTTCGTTGGTGGAGGCTGCCCCCGTGGAGACTCAACCACCAGCACTTCCAGTTTCCACTGCACCTAAATTGAGCATGGTCCCACAGGACCTAAGAGAACATTCAGGCCAAGAGAGAGGTTCCCGCACCGAGGTGGGCAGCTGTGCGATGCAAGGAACTGACAGTCCACCAAAGCTGCAGGTGAATCAGAGGTGGGCTGGGGGGTGTGGGCAGGGCATCATCAGGGCGTGCTACATTTTTTTTCTTTTTTCTCTATCTGGTTTACAGGAGATATCTGCGTATTCTAAATATGCCTTTGTCAGTTATCCAATTGGCCACCTCCAAGGTATGGCTTGTCAACTTTGTTTATGGTATTAGAAATCTTTAATTTGGGGATCATTAATTTCATCAGTTATCTCTTTTATGGTTTTCACTTTTTGTCATCTTAAGACAGCCTTGTCCATCCCAATGTTACAAAAAAGATTTTACTTCTTTTCTAATAGACATGTAGCTTTCTCTTCCATATTTGGCTTTTAACCTAATTTAAAAAGATTGAGATCTAATCTGTTTTCCCTGTATAGTGAACCAGTTTTCTAGAGACTACTGATGAGTGGTCCAGCTCCCTCCTGCTGGGTTATGATGCTGCATACATACATCAAGCCCCAGCACAAAGAAGGGTTGGTTTCTGGATTCTATACCTTCAGCAGTAAATCAGCTTTTCAACTCATTCTCTATTTGGGGAATTATATTTTTATATCCAGTATCTTTGGTTGACTCCTGAAAAACTCTCAATTCTTTTTTTTTTTTTAATCCTCACCTGAGGATACGTTTTTATTGCTTTTAGAGGGAGGGAAAGGATGAGAGAGAGAAAGAGACAGACATTGATGTGAAAGAGAAACATTCATTGTTTGCCTCCCATACACCTCCTAACCAGGGATCGAACTCACAACCTAGGTAAGTGCCCTGACTGGGAATCAAATCCATGAATCTTTTGTACACAGGATGATGCTCCAACCAACTGAGCCACCTGGCGAGGGCAAAACTATCAATTCTTGTTTCACATTTGCAATGTCTTACTTAGGATTAAGATTCCTATTCATATCTGTCAATAGGTCTCCTTCTACCACAGGTTGTTCTCTTTGCAGTTATTCTCTCATGGTACTTGTTTTCTTACATTGCCCCATGATTTCTATGTGTGGAACTATCTTTAGTCCTTTGAGGCCATTAATCACCTCAGTCTCTGAGGTCTAACTGGGAAAAATAGCAGAGTCCATGGTCAGGTAGATGTGGGGAATGGGTGAGTGCTCTTTCTACTGACGGCCAGTCTTAATAACATCCAGGTGTCCCCTGAGTGTCTCTCAGGAGACTGGCCCCACCCTCATCCCAAGTACCAGTATCTTCCTGAGATGGCACCTAATTTGGCCCATAGTGGTAGTCCCCATCCCAGCCAAACTCTCTTTTTTTTATTGATTATGCCATTACATTTGTTCTATTTCCCCCTTTCATCCCCTTCCACCCTGCACACCCCTCCCCTACCATTTCCCACCTTTAGTCTATGTCCATGTGTCATAAGTACTTTAGATTCTACATTTCCCCTACTATTCTTACCCTCCCCTACCTATTTTCTATCTACTGTCTATGCTACTTATTTTCTGTATCTTCTCCCCCCTTCTCCTTCTCCCACTCCCCTGTTGCTAACCCTCCATGTGATCTTCATTTCTATGGTTCTGCTCCTGATCTAGCTGTCCTCTTAATTTGCTTTTGTTTTAGGTGTGGTTGATAATAACTGTGAGTTTGATGTCCTTTCACTGTTCATCTTTTTTATCTTCTTTTTCTTAGGTAAGTCCCTTTAACATTTCATATAATAAGGGTTTGGTGATGAACTCCTTGAATTTGGTCTTATCTGAGAAGCACTTTAACTGTCCTTCAATTTTAAATGAAAGCTTTGCTGGATAGATCAATCTTGGTTGTAGGTCTTTGGATTTCATGACTTGGAATACTTCTTTCCAGCCCCTTCTTGCCTATCAGGTCTCTTTTGAGAAATCCACTGACAGTCTGATGGGAACTCCTTTGTAGGTGACTGTCCCCTTATCTCTTGCTGCTTCTAGGATTCTCTCCTTCATTTTAATCTTGGCTAATGTAATGATGATGTGCCTTAGTGTGTTCCTTCTTGGGTCCAACTTCTTTGGGACTCTCTGAGCTTCCTGGATTTCCTGGAAGTCTATTTCCTTTGCCAGATTGGGGAAATTCTCCTTTATTATTTGTTCAAATAAGTTTTCCACTTGTGGCTGTTCCTTTCCCCCTTCTAATACCCCTATAATTCAGATGTTGGAGCGTTTAAAGATGTCCTGGAGGTTCCTAAGTCTCTCCTCATTTTTTTTTTTTGAATTCTTGTTTCTTCATATTTTCCTGTTTGGCCATTTTTTTCTTCCTTCTGGTTTGTCCCTCGATTTGAGTCCCAGTTTCCTTTCCATTACTATTGGTTTCCCGTGCATTACCATTCATTTCAATTAGTTTAACCTTCATATGTTCCTCTAATTTGTGACTAAAATCAACCAGTTCTGTGAGCATCCTGATCACCAGTGTTTTGAACTGTGCATCTGAAAGTTTGTCTATTTCTTTGTTGCTTAGATTTTTCAGCTCTGGGGCTCTGAGTTGTTTTTGAGCCATGTTTTGATCTGTTCATGCCTGTTACGTATGAGGAGAGGCGTCTTAGGTGTTCACCAGGGCGGGGCCACCCAGGTGGCTGGTTTGTGATGCTGTGTGTGGGGGTGGGGTCAGAGAGGGAGCAATGGCGTTCCTCTCTGCTTGCTCGGTCTGCCTCATTGCTTGCCCCTGCCTGTTTATCTGAGCGCAAATGTGTGAGCCCGCCGCCTTGCTCCCGGGCCTGCATGGTCTGTCTCAGTGCACGTCTCTTCACTGGTTTATCTGTGTGCAAATGCGCAACCTCAGACAGCCAGCCTCACCACGCCTTCCCGTAGCTACCCCACACCTGGGATCTGCGCCCTCAGCTGCTCGCGGACCACCCGGGTTGGGGGATCATTTTTGCTTGACCCGCTCCACTGCTGGCTTCTCCCCTCTCACCAGTTTAGCTGAGCGGTTTGTTATTTTCAGACTCCATATTGTTTGATTTTCTGTGATTTGGTTGCATTTATTGTTGTTAAAAGTTTGTTGGTTTTAGATTTGGTTGTGCAAGGAAGCAAAGTGTTTCCACCTACGCCTCCATCTTGGCGGAAGTCCCAAACTCTCTCTTAATCTGCTCTCCCTGGCTACTCACATCCTACTCCCACACCAGACTTCTTTTTCCAAAAAGGAAAGAAAATCCTAAGATCTTTCAATCATTCCTCTTGATACGGCTTTCTAATTTCTGATCATTTGTAAATGGGCACATTTCAATTTGTCATGGTCCTTCTTAAGATGGGGTATCCAGACCAGAACACAATGCCTTCAGTTGTTCATGTGGTAGCATTGGACAAGGCTGTAAAAATTCTTTCTGTTTCCTTTATTTGAACCAAAAATTTTTCAGTGAAATACTTTGTTAAGTTCCTAAGAGAGGATCATAAGATATGAGGAAATTATCCCAGCCAGGGAGAATGATATTGGCATCTCTAGACGACACTGGAAGAAGAGTTGTTTGGGCCACACATTAAATACATTGCAACACGTAATCTCATAATGTTTTAGGTAAATTTAAAATTTTGTGTTGGGCTGCATTCATAGCCATCCTGCAGCACACTTGGCCCACCGGCCACAGGTTGGTCACCGCTGTATCATAGAATGGACAGTGAGGAAAGACCCAATAGATATGGGGTGATTAAAACAACAATATCAAGCAGTTTGATTAGGCACATATATCATTATTAGCCACACCCGGGACAGAGATAAAACAAAAAGACTAAGGAGAAGTCACTGTGAAATGCAAGAAAAAAATGAAGAGTGAGTCTATGAATGAGGGAAGAGAAGATTCCGGAGTTCAGCAAAATTAAGAATAAATGAAATCCAAAAATGTGAAGCCCTGAAAAAAAAATAGAAGCATTTATGAAATTTCCCCACTCATTTAAGAGGGCAGATTGAAAAATGAAAAAAGAATAGTTATCATTTTAAGTTAATGAATTCATTACATAAATTATTTGCCTATTGCTACCCAAACTTTGCTCTCCAAAAAATACTTCTAAAAACTATGTAACAGAAACATTTGCATGTAAAACTATGCAGAAGAATGTCTGCAACTTAATCAGAGTGTGTTTTTGGCAGATAAAACCAAATTTTTTAAAAAGATTTATTTATTTATTTATTTTTAGACAGAGGGCAAGGGAGGGAGAAAGAGAGGGAGAGAAACATCAGTGTGTGGTCGCCTCTCATGTGCTCCCCACTGAAGAATTGACCCACAACCCAGGAATGTTCCCTGACTGGGAATTGAACCAGCAACCCTTTGGTTTGCAGGCCAGCGCTCAATCCACTGAACCACGCAGCCAGGGCAAAATCAATTGGTTTTAAAATTTAAGAATATTTTCATTCTTAAGTATAGAAGATAAAATGAAAAATTTTATTAAGAAACAGAATTTTACTGTTTGCTAATTTATGCTAATCCCCCTCGCTGGATCCGAGCTTCAAAGTTTGTGGGAGCTAATATGTGTTTGCGGAATGAATGGAGACAAGAATAAATAAATAAGTGAAAAAATAAGATGGAAAAAGGAAAGAAAGGAGGGAAAAGGGAAGCGTATTGGCAGCACTATCAGAATTCAGGACATCTGTGCCATGTGAATTCCTTCAGGAGCATCTCTGTTGAATCATGGTGGTTAGGACCAAGGCACCTGCAGACCCTTACTTTATCCTTCTCTGATTCCTCTACCTTCTGGGACTCATGAAAGGCGTTAGTCAATATTTGCAAAGGTATCAAATCAATGATGATGCCAATGATGACAACATCAGATACCACTGCTTTCATTGTTCCTATTTTGATCAAAATTTCCTACAAAGTTATTTGATGTCTTCTCCCCTCCATTCACTACTGTATCCACTTCTCTACCTCTCTCCTCTTTTCTCATGAAGCTACTCCAATCAGGCCTTCCCCTCTACATGCCACCAGACTGGGATACCCAGCTGTCTCCACTTTGCTAAACGAACCACTGGCCAAGAGGAGACACCAGTGAGCTCACTGCCTCGGCCATGTGAGGACACTGCAAAAAGGCAGATATCTGCAAGCCAGAAAGTATGCTTACCAGGAACCAAACGGACCAGCACCTTGCTCTTGAACTTGCCAGCCTCTGGAACTGTGAAAAAATAAATTATGTTATTTAACCCACCCTGTCTATGGTATTTTGTTATGCAGACTAGTACAGCTACTTCATATGGCAAAAGATACTTTACAGATGTGATTAAGACTCTTGAGATGAGTAGTGTATCCTGGATTATCGAAATGGGCCCACTGTAATCACAAGGAACCTTATAAGAGAGAAGCAGGAGGGCCAGAGTCACAGAAGTTGTGATTATAGGGAGACTTACAGATAAGTCCTGAACTGACTGAATAAGTTCATTATGTGCATGGTTCATGTGTCAGGATAGACTAGATTATGCTGCTATAACAAACAACTCCAAAATCTCAGTGGCTTCAAACATAAAGGTTTATTTCATTTACATCGTGTGTCCAGTGCACACTGGCAGGGTGCTCTCCTCTTCAGCCTCACTTCTGCACCCTGCCTGAGAAGTCTGGCCCATTGAGAATGCTGCTGACGTTACAGAAGATGTTAACAGACCAGAGAATCTCACAGCAGCTCTTCAATACATCCATCTAGAAATGACACACACGTTTGGCTCATATTTCAATGGCCAAATCCAGTCACATTGCTATGACCTTCCACATACCCAGTGATGCTACCACAAGCAGGACAGGAGACCCAGGACCAGAGGGGAGCAAACCCAGTGTCTATCCTCACACCCTCAACTTGTAGCCCAGAATTCTCTACTAGATTCCAGACTTGTATTGTCAAATGTCTATTAGACATTTACACCTGGCTGATCCTCTAGTGTGTTATTTTTAAAGCTGAACTTATTACACCCCTATCCAGCTCCCTTTTCTTTGTATTACTGGATTTAGCCCAGGAAAACCTATGCGTTCCAAACCTTGGCATTGTCTTAGCCTCCTGCCCTCCCTTGCACAATCAGTTCTATATCCAGCCAATTGTATACCTCAGTACTTGAATTCTATTTTATGCCCTACCCTAAACTACCCCACTCCTATTTATTCATTCCACAGGCAGGTGGAACTCACACTGTGGGCCAGGAACATCCCTGGCCTCTGGCAATACAGCAGTATGGAGCAGAGTCCCAGCCCTGGCCTCATGGAGCTCACAGTCTTATAAAAGACAGAACGCTGACAAATGACCGCACGTGAAATCATTTGATTATGGTTATAATATATGTTGTAATAGAGCAAAGGAGGTCATGAAGATCTCTACAGGGACAGTTGAGGAGGACTTCCCCAGGGAAGTGACATTTAAGTGGATACCTAAGTGATACATGGTGTAAAACAAAGAAGGGGCATGTGTTCCAGGCAGAGGAAACCCCATAGGCCATGACTCCAGTCCCAAACCTTTCTGCCTGTCTTTCAAAACTGCTGCAGAATCCTCGCCCATGGTCTCCCTTCCTTCACCCACTTCCTATCCAGTGTTACAAAGGTGAGGAAGAGTGAAATAATCTTCCTAAGCAAAGGATTTGCTATAGCACCCTTTGCTCAAACATTTTTAGTGAGTCTCCATTGCCCCAGAATAAAGTGACTTTCGAGGTCCTCCAGTTTGACCCTCATCTGTCTCTCTGCCATCGTCGCCCACTAATCCCCCTCACTGATGGTCAAACCAAACCAAAGTGCACACCTTCCATCCATACTTTCCAACTCCTAGCCCTATTCTCTGCCTTGAATGCCTGTTAATCCTTGGCTCAAGATCACACCCATTCTTTAGATCCCACCTCTTCCATGAAGTTTTCCCTTGGAAACCCATCATAAGTAACTTCTCCCTCCATTTAATGCCAACGACGTTGGATCTGAGTTTTTCTGACTGGTGCTCACGTGTGTACCTCATCCCTTCAGGAGCTGCCATTTCCTTAAAGAGGAGATCTGCCTGTGACGGGCTTGCTTTCCCCAGGACTCATCACAGGGATTTGCACTGAGTAAGCTGAGCGGCACGACTCTAGGGCCCATCGCTGCATGGTGTCCGGACCCAGGAACCTAGAGAATCTGCTCCCCTCTGCTCCCTTTCTCCTTTTCTCACAGCAGCTGCCCCTTGGGGGTGGGCGGGAGGTGGGGGTGAGGGATCCTTCATTTCTCAGAGGGAGATCTAAGCTACATTCTATTACATCCGCTCTCTGGAACGTGCTTCCGCCTCTCGGTCAACTTTCCCTGCCACACAAGGTATACGCTCCTGTCTCCCTAGCCTAGTTTGCCCATTGTTTGCTGGCTTTGAAAGGACGTATTTTCAATTCTCCACTGGGGTTGGAGGCTAGGGGCCGGTAGGAGGGAGCTCACTGTGGTTTTGGAGACTATCAGCTTGGTTTGAATCCTAGCTCCCAACCTAATGAACCTGTGACTGTGGACAAGTGCCATCGGCTTGCTCTCTCTCTTCTCATTCATCTCCGTGATGGGGATAATTGCGCACCTGCCACCAGCCGGCGGGAGAAAAGACATAGGAAGTGCTTCATTTATTATTTCCTCCAACAAATACCTCAGTAAGTGATTGTTAATCCAATCTGTTTTGCTTCCCCTTACTTCGTTCTCCACCCCTGCCCCCTGCTTAACCTCTTTGTCCCCATGGAACTGGCAGCAGTGCCCTGTACTGCCACACCTCTGTCCCTCCTCTCCTGCCCACAACCTCCCCTTCTCCTCTTGGCACCCACAGTGCCCTTGTGAGGAAGGCGAGGAGCTGGTGAAAGATTCAGAGTGAAAAGAACAAGCCCCAAGGGTGGCCCAATCTCAAACTCGACCACTTCAATTTGCAGCTTCTCCGGTCTGGAGAGCGGAAGACTTTCACTTTCCATCCCAGGGGGCCTGCGCTTCCACTCTCCTGCGGCCCAGTCATCACGCTGTCCACTGAGCAGCCTGAGGATCTCTCAGCTGCTCAACTTAGCCCTGTTCTCCTCCCGCCAGAGCAGACAGGAATGAGGAGTTCCTCTCTCCCTTGTCCACAGAGGTTCCGCCAGAGCCTGAAGATTTTGGCATGGCTTTGTCCCAATGTATCGTGTTGCACTCTTTCAGCTAAAGTACTGTACAGCAACGGGAAGATCCCTGGAAGGTCAGAGAAAAAATTTTAATGGGCAAATTCTAACCAATGCCACTGTGCTGCAGGCCTGAGCTTGTTGGACACAGGCTGTGAAGCAGCTTTGCCTCTGGGGGCCCGGGATCCCCAGCACAACAACAGACGTTCTGGGAGCCTGGAAATAGGCACAGACTTTATGAAACCTTCAGACCCAAGGTCCTGTGGATGATTTGAGGTCACATCAGGACTACAGTCTCTTGAGTCTATGCAGCCCGTGACTCTGGAAAGCACCAGTTATAATCCGCCAACGGTTTCCAATAGCAAGAATATCCAGAATAATGGATAACATATGCCAGCTAGTGATCTAAGGTGTATAACCCTTTAATCCCCTAGTAAAAGTCCTGGGAAGTATTTTTACATAGAAGGAAATAGAGAGGTCCTTATTCCACATGGAGACACATACACCTCTCCCTCCCCTCCAGCTCTGTAGAGAGCTTGCTTTTTAAGTCCAGCAGGCAGCATCCGGCTACATTTTATACTGTATATAAATGCTGAGAATTGCCGACTCATTATATTAACCCTCAACTATTTGAATAAAGAGAGAGAGAGAGAATGAATTAGGAAGTATACTGTCCCTGTTCTTAGCACCTAGAGAATGACAAATTGCTTGGCCCCCATGCCTGTCAGACAAGTACCCAGAAAAGACTTTTAATGCCTTATGCCAAAATAAGACAGATTGAGTACTGTAAAATTCTAATTATCTGTGAGCTACAGACATGCTTATTTTACAGTTTGTTCCCTAAAGTTGTGCCTAATTTTTATTATAATAAGTGTAATAATAGCTAACATTTCGGAGCGCTTCCGACGTGCCAGACCCTCCGGCCCGCACGCTCTCTGGTCCGGACCACAGCTGCCCTCAGGGCGAAAGACCATCAGTTACAGACTCGAAACAGAGACTCGGAGATGGGGCAGCTCCCTGAGGTCACGCAGCTGGGAAACAACAGACTGGGGTTAGACGTCAGGCTCTGTGTGCCTCTAAAATCCAGGCTATTAACCATATGACATGTTGGGGCAAAAGTAGCTGCTGTACTGTAAAATTTTAATTTAAAAATAAAGAGTATTAGGCACAGGGAGAGAGCAAATGGGGTAAATCTGTAGACTGACAGGACCTGGTTTTTCCAGCAGAAGTCTCCCCTTGATTCCCCTGTGGAATGAAAGGCTCAGACCACAGGGAAGCAAAGGCGTGAAAAGGCCAGGCAGCCTGATCCAGAAACTTCACAGGGCGGGCGGCAGGGGTTTGCGCCTCCACGCTTTTCCTTTCTCCAAATTTACGTCATCTTTCCTGAACCCATCATCATTCTGATGCCAAGGTGCCCTTTCTCCCCACTTCAATTACTGTCATCTGTGTAGTGGATGATTTTTGACACCCCCTTCTCTTTGAGATTCCTGACTAATAGGAATGCATATTAGGAATTTATAAACTTGCTTTCAAAGACACCCCAGGAACAGTATACAATTTTTCACACATTGCTTTGTCCCCATTCTAAGAAAAAAAATAAGCCCACAATGGAATATAGTGAGTTAAAGGAAAGGTCTTAAGTGATAGCAATTGATTTTCTGTGAAGTCTTTCCTTAGAATGCCTTTTAGAGAACAGCGGGGGTCCCCGCACACACACTTCCCAGGGGTTCTCAGAACCATTCTTCCCTCTTATTCTGCAAGTGGTAGCTGCCATGGAGGTGTCAAGCCGCACAGGAGAACTGTGGGGGCTCAGCCCCAACCTTTATTCTCTTCTCAGGGAGGAAAGAGTCGCCTGCAACCAGCTTTTATGTCACACACCAGCAGCATTTAGTCAGACAATGTGGACATAATTACCACTTTTAATCTGGCGGTGGGGGGCGGGGACACTACCAATCTAAAGGCTTGTGATGTGGCTTCTGTTTCAGGATGGGTTTCAGAGCCTCCTGCTACAGTGGGAAAGCCTGATGATTTCTGCATCCTCTTCTTCACAATGAAGTAATCAATGGAAAGAAATGTTACAAACTACTTCCTTCCTAAGCCATTTGTTTACAAAAATTTAAGCCTAAGAGATGCACTTTACACCAGCATTATCCAACAGAAGTATAAGGCACATCACATTTGTAATTTTTAATTTTCTAGTTACATTTAAAAAGATCAAAAGAAATAGGTGAACAATAGGTACATAATTTTAAGAATGCATTGTCAACGCAAGAAACGTCCAAACCTATAAGAATTTTTATGGGTTTACTTCAGTCAAACTGATGACAATTGCCAGGAAGCAAAATCTCAACAGACTACAAAGCTGCTCCAGAGAATGGCAGTTTTGCACCTTATTGTATACATTACGGTCAAAGGAAGAGGCTTCCATGAAATCCACTGGTGATAGATTAGGGAGATAAGAGAAAGCAAAAAGAGGGGAAGCTCTGGGATTAGTTAAAAAGTAAAACAAACACGTACTTTTTACATAGGTGGGAATAAGATAGTTACAATTAGCACGATGATAGTAACAGGGAGGGGATCTGTGGTCTCTGCTCTGGTGCAGTGGTGGTGCTTTGAGGGGTCCCGAGAAAAGGAAATCACTTTGATATTCCAAAGTTACTGTTATCAGGTATGCTATCCTAGATGGAAGAAGAAAAAAAAGACAACCCACCAGACTCAGTTAAGATAAAGATTTGATCTTTGCTAGGGAAAAATGCTGGCCTAGGACACGCCTACTTGCCATGAGCTGCTTTTACTTGGGAAGTTTTCATTTCAGACCATCCTGTGTGGTTACTTCCCATCTCTGAGTTCGCAAGGCCCACCGTGCAACGCTCCCCTGAGCTTGTCAGGTTTAGTATGTGGCCCCTTGTTTATCCACAGCATTTCATTTAATCCAGTGTAGCCAAAACATCATCTCAACACGTAATCAATATTTTAAAATTTACTCCTGAGTCATTCTGCATTTATTCACATTAAATCTTTGAACTCAGATGTGTATTTTACAAGTATAGCACACCTCAGTTCGGCCTAGTCACATTTCAAACACTCTATTGAGGAGCACGTGACTCGTGGCTATTGTACTGAACAAGACAGACGGAGCTGTTGCTTAAAGCCTGCACATGTATGCACTGCTTTAAGCAGATCTGAACAATAAAATCCAGGGCTCACATAAAAAAAACAGAGAATATAAGTCTGTATTATTATTTCTACTCTCTGTCAAACAAGTTGCAAACACCTTGGAAAGGACAACTTACACAGAGCCAGACATGTTTATGAATGATATTAATAATTTTGTGGTTGTTTAGATCTATGCGTTTGGATGGTTTCTTTAAATACCCATTACAAGTCTGTTTGTCCAATTTTATATTATTCTACTTCCAAACACTTGAATTTTGGAGAGATCTCCACACTCTTATATTCAATCACTTACCCAACCCCTCTAGTTAAAGACATCTCACACTCAATATGTCCAATATTGCAATTTTTTATCCATCCTCCCCATCCCACCAAAAAAAGAAAAACTTTTTCCACCTATAGTCTTCTGCCTCTCAGTCGATGGCAACCCCATCTTTGAAGTTATTCAGGCCAAAAATTTATGATTCATCTTGATTCCTGAATTTCTGTCACACAGCACATCCAATCTATCAACATGTAGGTGGGCTCTACAAAATTTATCCAGAATCCATCATTTCTCACCAACTTTTTTATTACCACCCTAGTCTAAGCCACGACCCACTCAACTCAGAATCCAGAAGACTGATATTGACTTTGTATCCTGCTGTTTTGCCAAATTCATTAATTAGTTCGAACAGTTTTTTGGTAGAGTCTATAGGATTGTCCATGTACACTATCATGTCATCTGCAAACAGTGACAGTTTTGTTTCCTCCTTTCCTATTTGGATGCCTTTTAGTTCCTTTTCTTGCCTAATCCCTATGGCCAGAACTTACAAAACTATATTGAATAGAAGTGGTGAAAGTGGATATCCTTGTCTTGTTCCTGATCTTAGTGGAAAAGTTTTTAATTTTTGCCCATTGAGTATGATATTGGCTGTAAGTCTCTCATATATGGCCTTTATTATATTGAGGAATGCTCCCTCTATTCCCACTTTGCTGAGTGTTTTTATCATAAATGGGTGTTGTACCTTATCAAAAGCTTTTTCTGCATCTATTGATATGATCATGGGGTTTTTGTCTTTCCTTTTGTTTATGTGATGTATTACATTTACTGATACAAAGTCAATATCCAGAAATCAAAGGCATTTTTGTATACTAACAATGAATCAGCAGAAGCAGAAATCAAGAAAAAAATCCCATTTGATATAGCAAAAAGAAAAATAAAATATCTGGGAATAAACCTAACCAAGGAGGTAAAAGACCTGTATGCAGAAAACTACACAGCACTGAAGAAAGAAATCAGGGAAGACACAAACAAATGGAAACATATACCGTGTTCATGGATTGGAAGAATTAACATCATCAAAATGTCCATACTACCCAAAGCAATATACAGATTCAGTGCAATACCTATTAAAGTACCAATGGCATATTTCATAGACATAGAACAAACACTTCAAAAATTTATATGGAACCATAAACGACCCCGAATAGCAGCTGCACTTTTGAGAAAGAAGAACAAAGTAGGAGGGATCACAATACCTGATATCAAACTGTATTACAAGGCCACTGTAATCAAAACAGCCTGGTACTGGCATAAAAACAGGCACATAGACCAATGGAACAGAACAGAGAGCCCAGAAATCAACCTAACTCTCTACAGTCAATTAATATTCAACAAAAGGGACAGTAACATAAAATGGAGTAAAATAGTCTCTTCAACAAATGGTGTTGGGAGAACTGGACAGCTACATGCGAAAAAATGAAACTTGAGCACAAACTTACATCATACACCACAATAAATTCAAGGTGGATAAAACACTTGAATATAAGCCGTGACACCATTAAAGTTCTAGAGGAGAACATCGGCAAGAAAATCTCAGATATTTCATGCAGCAACATTTTTACTGATATGTCCCCTAGAGCAAGGAATATAAAGGAAAGAATAAACAAATGGGATCTCATCAAAATAAAAAGCTTCTGCGTGGCTAAAGAAAACAGTATTAAATTAAAAAGACAACCAACTGTATGGGAAAACATATTTGCCAATGATACCTCAGACAAAGGTTTAATCTCCAAAATATACAAAGAACTTACACAATTCCATTCTAAGAAGACATCTAACCAAATTAAAAAATGGGAAAAGGACTTGAACAGACACTTCTCCAAGGAGGACATACAGAATATCCAGAGACACATGAAGAGATGCTCAATATCGTTAGCTGTCAGAGAGATGCAAATTAAAACCACAATGAGATACCACTTTACACCAGTCAGGATGGCTGTCATAAACAAAGCAGCAAACAACAAATGTTGGAGAGGTTGTGGGGAAAAGGGGTCCTTAGTTCACTGTTGGTGGGATTGCAGACTGGTACAACCATTATGGAAAACAGTATGGAATTTTCTCAGAAAAATAAAAATCGACCTGCCTTTTGACCCAGCAATTCCACTGCTGGGATTATATCCTAAGAATCCTAAAACATCAATTTCAAAGAACCTATGCACCCCAATGTTCATAGCAGCACAATTTACAATAGCCAAGAGTTGGAAGCAACCTAGGTGCCCGTCAGTAAATGAATGGATCAAAAAATTGTGGTACATATACACAATGGAATTCTATGCAGCAGAGAGAAAGAAGGAGCTACTACCCTTTGCAACAACATGGATGGAACTGAAAAGCATTATGCTGAGTGATATAGGCCAGGTGCTGAAAGACAAATACCATATGATCTCACCTTTAACAGGAACCTAAACAACAAAACAAACAAGCAAGCAGAATAAAAACAAAGACACTGAAATAGAGAACAAGGGGACAGTGACCAGAGGGGAGAGGGAAGGGAATTTAAGGGGGAAAAAGGGGAGGGATTTGGAGGAACAAATAGGAAGGACACAGGGACGAGAACTAAGGGGGGTGGAAATGGGAGGGAGGTGGGGAGCACGGGGGGGGGGGGGCTGGGATGGGAGAAATAGACAAAAAACTGTACTTGAAAAATAACGAAATAAAATTATTTTTAAAAAATAAAATAAAATAAAACCTAAGTCAGATCAGTCTGTCTTGCTTTAAAAACTATTTGATGGCCAATTAAAACAAAGTTAGTAGCAATGCCCTATAAACTAAATGTCATGTGCTCCTCCTTCTCCGTTACTTCTTAGACCTCACCCCTATAGCCAAACAAGTATCTTATTTCCTTTAATCTGCTCTTTTGATTTTTTTCCTCTCTCAAACTAGCCTCACCTGGCACCCTGACTCATCCACCTCCCTCTCCCTCACTTAATCATGAAGCCCCCGGGACAATGAGGTTCTGGTCAGCATTCAGCCTCAGGTCTGCCAACCATACAAACAAGGTTTCAGTCAAACCTAGAGATAATATCTAGAGGCTTCAGTTGTGTTTCAGCTCCAGAATGACCCCAAAGACTGCACCCTTGAGAAACCAGAGAAAGCGATCCCATGCACTGACATCACGACCAGATGCACTGGTCAACTACCCCATGAGCTGGCACCAACCAGTCAGTAAAGGCCGCATCCCTAACTCCCTTAGTCGCCATGATCAAAGATTATCCCCTTATACAACCCATCCCCGGGAGCCTTCAGGGGCCAGGCCTCTGAGCGTGAGCTAGCTACCTGTGACTTGGCATAGTGCCATTTTCTTCATAAACCCTTACTTTTTGGCTGCAAGCTCCTGGTCTTATTGGGATTTTAGGTGCACAAACAGATGCATTCAGTCCGGTAACAACCCTTCCCTATCCTGTTTGCTCTCTCTGCTCTAGTCACAATGGCCTTTGTGCTCCGCATTGAATGCGTGTGAGGACATGTGCCCTTGCAGGCCCTCCCCCTCTAGACAGCCACATGGGTCCCTGCTCCACCTCCTCGAAGTCTTGTTCAAATCTCCCTTTCTAAGGGGCTGCCTTCTCTGATCAATCTATTTAACCCGGCCTTCTCTCTTCAGTCCCCGCCCCATCTTCACATCCTGATCTTTCCTAACCGGATCTGGTTTCTTCTCCCTGGAACACTTTCCTCCCAGATCTTCACATGGCTCGCTCTCCTGGCACATGGGAGGTCCCCAGTAAATATATGATGAATGAGTAAATTTCTGCTATGCACAATGAAGTTCATCACCAAAATTTTCAATAGCTTAAAAATATTTTTTCTCACACCCTCCACAGACAATTTATGGGCAATAAATATTGTTCAGTGTCTAGTGTTCTAATTACAGCAAAATGTTGGATCGATCTGCACCAATTTATGAGATCCATAAAATTTCTCTTCCTTCCCTTCTCACCTGTGTTTCAACACTGTGTCCCCACCTCTTTTACTTTTTATCCTGTGTGTATTGAACATTGGTTTAAGCCAGTGAGCATGAACACAACAGAACAGTGATAGAAATGTTCTGTATGTTCACTGACCATTGTGGAGGCCAGTAGTAGTAGCACATGTGGTTAGCACAATTAAGAAATTTGAGTTTTTAATTTTATTTAATTTTAATTGATTTAAATTTAAATAGCCACATCTGGCTAGTGACTATCCTATTGGAAAGTGCAGCTCCACCTTTAAAGAGCATTTATAAGCTCATTGAAGAAAAATATATCTATATATCTTCTTACCAAAGTATCCTTACAAATATTTCATTCATCATTGTATGAATTAATAAGAAAACCAGTCAGTGTTTCCTCCTTATTTAGAACTTGTGAAAGTGTTGTAGAAAGAAGTGACTTTTTGGTGGTCAAATTTTAGATCAAATACAAAGGTTTTAATTAAATCCAAGAAGGCCAGGGTTAGAGAAAAGGAGATGGAATGAGGGACGCAGGTCCTGTCTCTTTTCCATATTTCACTTCCAAGAATTGAGATGATAAGAACATTAATCTCCCTTCTTTATGCAAAGTACCAGGTACTGTGTAGGCATTCTTTTTTGTTTGTTTGTTTGTGTTGTTTTTTTAATCAATAACCCCATCAAGGTCTCATGATAATCCTGTTCCGCTGGTGAAACTGTTATCGTACCCATTACCCAGAGAGAGAAACAGAACCTGAGAGAGCGTGACTGGGCCTCCCAGCTGGCCTGGTCTGTCTGGCCTGGTCTGTCTGACCCTGGAACGAAGCGGCACCCTGTGCAGCCTCTCTCTTCTTCCAGCTCGAGACCACAAATATCTTTAAAATAAATCTAAGTAAATCAAGATCCTATCTACCACCTTTGCTACTCTTATACAAAAGACGAAGTGCTTTAAAATAGGGAATAAAGCTGAGTTAGAAGTTGCTTTTTAAATTTCTTAGCTTATTTAAAAAAAACAGCAATGACAGAGGAACCCAATGATTCTAGACTAGCAGCTTCTATTCTTGCAATAGGAATAGTCCTGCCCACTTGTTCTCCTGACATCGCTGTGGTTCTGTAAGAGGATACAGATCTTATTAAGTCCTCATTTTTATTCATCTCTTCGTAAAGATGTGGAAGTAATAACTCATCCATAGTTAACAGCGACAAAGCGGCCCCACCCTCAAGCGTTCCCACCCCTGCTATGGGCTTCACTTCACCCAGCAGGGGAGCCCCAGCATTTTATAATCACACGTTAATGAAGAACAGAATCCTTCCTTGTTTTATTTTGCATTTCATTTCCAGAGTAATTTGATGTGTGTGTGGAGAAGGGAGGGTGTGAGGAAATGTAAGCAGTGCTCATTTATTACATTTTAATTTAGACCAGATCTCCCCCTAATCCAATTCTGAGTAGCACAGTTTATACCAGTGAGCAGTAAACACTAATAAAGATCAGCTGCAGGAAGATGAGGAAAAACATTTTCGCTGGGTATGCCTGCTAGTGAAAAAACAAACAAACAAAAGAACTCAAATACATTCCCATTTTGCCACAGAATTTTGACCTAGATATAGAAAACACAACAAAATTTTGGTTTCAAACTGTCTAGTTCTGTGACGTGTTTTCTTCCAATAATCTGGTTGACTGCCTCACCTCCCACTCCCACCCACAGCCATATCCTTGACCTAAGCTCAAGCTCATTGCCTGAATTCCTAGGTCCTTCCCTCCAGTATCCTGTATGATTGTTCTACTGCTGCTGTAGCAAATTACCACAAACTTGGTGGCTTAAACAACATTAATTGATTATCATACAGTTTTGTGTGTTAAAAGTCTGACTTGGCTCTCACGAGGCTAAAATGAAGACATTGGCAGGACAGTGTTCCTTTCTGTGGGCTCTGGATAGGATCCATTTCTTCCTAATATAGCTCTCATTTTGGTTGTGATGACAGTGTCCCTAGCTCTAGGAGTTGAATTACAATGGTCTGAGCCAGTTATGGTGATTCTTAGAAACTCACGTTTTCAGTCACGTTCTCCTACAAAACATGAGGAAGTCAATTGGGGCACAACTGGGAAAAACTCTCCTCTCTGATAAAATAAGAGCTCTTTTCAACCTTTTGTTTCCTGTTTGAATCTCCAAATGTTTGAAGATATAATGTTTGGAACTGGCTGCAATCTGTGGTGACGCACTGACAAACTTAAGAGAGCAAACTGTCACCTTGAGGAGGGCAGAGCAGAAAGATACAAAGAGCCTGCGTCTTTGATGACACTATTGAGCCTTTGGACCAAACCCTGGGATGACCTATTTTCAGACTTCCTGTTTTGTGAAACATTTAAATATCTTTTTTCCTGAAGCCTCTGCTTATCTAGTGCTCTGCTCTTTTCAGCCAAAAGCATTCCTAATGCATACAGACCTAGGTGAATCTTCAGGTGAACTATGACATCCAGGGACACCATACCTGACGGGATGCATGCGGATTCCCAGAAGGTCTCAAACCTCAGGGTGCCTCAGAATCACCTGGCAAGCTTATTGAAGCACAGGTTCTATGGATCCACCACCAGTCTGCTGTAGGAAGTGCAGGGTGGGTATGGCAGCCATAGAGAAGAGGAGATGGATCTCCCACCAAGAAAGAACTTCCTTCTCAGCTGTGAGGACAATCAGCTGACAACTTCCAGTTTTAGCATTGCAGGATCCACTCTGATTTTTGAGCCACAGCCACACACCTCTCCCAACCAGTGATGAAGTATTGCAGGGGTATTAAGGCATGGCCATTTCTGCCCAGTGTGGGGCTCTGCTGGGCAGTCTTTGCTCTGAAACTCCCCGTTAGGTTGGCTAAGACTTTGTCAGGTCTTCCTCATGCTCTGAGCACTCCCTGCCCAATCTTGGTTCCTTCCCCCTTTCCTTTCCTTCAAGGTGTCAGATGAGTATTCCGGTGCAAAGCCTTTCTGTGCCCAATACTGCTTCCTCTCCTTTCTATCTCTCATAGGCGTTGCTACCCAATAAACCTCTTGCACTCCCAATTCCATCTTAGACTGCTTCCCAAAGGACCCAATTAACACAATGACGTTTTTAAAAAGCACCAAGGAATGAGTCTGATGCCGGTGATGTGTGGTAAAACTTTGGGAAATGCTAGCGTAGAAACCGGGTTCTTTGTTCCTCACTCCAACTCCAGGGATGAAGAGAGATGTTGTCTATCAGACCCTGCCTCTATGTCCCAGCCTGTGCCCTCCTTTTCCTTCTCTGGTGATACTTTCTCTTTTTCCCACCAGTGCATTTGGCATAAACATTTGGGAAATGCATCCAACACAGTACCTGTGAGGAAACTTTGTGGTACAAACTATTTGCTGTTGAGTCATTTTACAAAATTGTACAAAATAGTACACAAGGATTATGTGTACATGTTCACCTTTTTCAGGAATTGTAGCACCTCTGTGGAGCACTTGACAATAGCTTTGCTTTTACTTCTGCAGTTGGAAGATCCATCATGGGCTCTGATCCTTCTGGTTAGTTTTATTCTGGAAAACTTCTTTCAATCTGTAGATGAGGAGAAGTGGATACCCAATGGGAGCAAGCATGCAACAGAGGCCCTGAATATGACAAATGCTACTTTACTGTATTGCCTGGAACCAGCCTTACCTGAAGGTCACATTTCAAGTGTCCAACTTTCAAAATTGAGTTGTACCGAAGTCCATCCTTGGAATAGTACTGAAAGACTGCAACTCATAGATACTGCCTACACAAGATTTATTAGATGTACATTTAAATAAAACCAACTGAAAAACCAGCAGCAGAAAAAGAACAAATGGTATCAATATTATCCTTCATATTATATCCATAATGTAGGGTGCCATTTTGTAAGGTGATTTAGCATTCATGCCAATGCTCCCGATTCTCATGCTGTAGGCATCCTGTAAGGGCAGCGATGACATGAGTAGCACACATTCCTTCCTGTCATCACACCCACTGGATTTCTAAAACCAGGAGTCTCCCTCCGTAGCTCCCTCTTACGCATCTGTCACCTTGAAGTGAACACTAAGTTGTACACCACCTACTTTCCAATGATGTTTCTTTTTTTTCTATTTATTTATTTTTTAAATTTTATTTAGTTATTTTTCAAGTACAGGTTTTTTTGTCTATTTCTCCCAAAAAATATGGAACACTTCACGAATTTGCGTGTCATCCTTGCGCAGGGGCCATGCTAATCTTCTCTGTATCGTTCCACTTTTAGTGTATGTGCTGCTGAAGCGAGCACTCCAGTGATGTTTCTAACTCGTTCCTTTGGCGCCACCTCCACGGCCATGATTCTGGTTGAGGCTTCCTTCATCTCTCCTCCGGACTCCCCTGACCGTCACTGTCCCCCCGCCCATGCTTGCTTCTTTCTAACCCATTCTCCACAAGGCTGCCAGAGGGACTTTTTACAATTATAAATCAGATTGTGTCACTTCTTGACTTCCACGCTTTCAATGACTCTGCCCTAAGGGGAAAAAAGCAAAGCTCCTTATTTGGCCTAGAAGCCCTGGAGCAATGTGACCCCTCCCATGCTCTGTGGCCCCTCCCCCGTCCTTGTCCACCACTCTGGCATTCTTGCAGCTTTCTGAATGGGCCAAGTTCTTGTCCCCGCTTGTAAGTCTCTTCCGTCTTCTCAGCAGAACCCTCACTCCCTCAGGAAAGCCACCTCTTACCAGCACAGCCTTCTATATTGGTGCCATGCTGTTCCTTCACCGAACTTGACCCTGTGATAGTTTATGCAATGTATGCCTTGCCTACTTCATGAAAACAGAGATCTTCTGTCCAGTTGAACACCAGGTACTCAACACCACACACAGTGCCAGATTCACCAAACTTGCTTAAAAATGAATAGAGATGATTTTTATCATGGCTCAATCTTCCTCTCACCAATTTTTCAAGATTTCTTACCCTTCTACTAGAAAATAGAGGCTTTGATCCTAGCTGTTCATAATTTCTATTTGGCTACTGAAAGCACTGCATTCTACTAAGTTTCCTGCAACTAGGGACTACATGAACAGCAAATTATTTTCATGGGTTCAACCATATAATATACTTCTACACAAATCCCTTTGAGAAAGCATATGATAAGAATATATTGAAGGGGGAAATAGAACAAATGTAATGGCATAATCAATAAAATAAAAAAATCTATTAAAAAAAGAATATATTGAAAGCTTTTAAAAACATAACCTGTAACTACTCCTTCTAGGCTTAGGTTCTCAAGAAAGCAATAAAAGCCCCAGTAGTACGGAACCCTGTGGAGACTCCACAGCTCTGTCTCAGCTCAGCCAGCTCCTTGGAAGCCCCGGCAGCGAGAAGGTCAGAGTTTACATTTCCATGTGGCTGGTCTACATTCTAGGTCAAGAACACTTCCCATGGATCTGAGGGTCCCTTTCCAAAGATAGTGCCATCTCACTAGGTGGGGGGAGGGGCGCTTGCATGGGAGGCTATAAAGGATGAAGAAAAGGAGCAAAGTGGTCTGAAAGACTCCGGAAGATTCAATAAATTCTAAGGGAGATGTCAGTCAGGGTTTGGTCAGAGAAGCAGAACCACTAGGAGAGAAATATGTGAGAAGAAATTTATTTAGGGATTTGACCTTTCACAGTCATGAGATTTGGTTATACAGTCCCTGCCAGGCTCTGTGTCTGGTGTTAGAGCCTGAAGTCTTTGGCAAGAGCTCAGGATGGGAAGATGAATACAAAGCAGCAGTTCTCAATCAGGGTTGACTTTGCCTCCACCAGCCCTGCCACACCCAGAGGTCATTTGGCAATGTCTGGATGTCTGGAGACATTTTGGGTTGTCATAACTGGGGGATGAGGTATTCATATCCAGTGGGTAGAGGCCAGGGATGCTGCTAAATGTCCTATGATGCACTATTCCCCAGAGTGAAGAATTATCTGAACTACATGGTTAGGGTACAAAGGTTTAGACACTCTAATGTAAAGTGAGAAACAAACAGGAACCCATGAGTGTAATCTGGAACCCAAGAGTATGGACTGGAATCAGTGTCTTCTACTGCTTCCAATTTCAGCAATGCAGGTGTCCTGATGGTGTTTTTTGTCACAGACTAAGTCATGCACTTGGCTCGTATGTCAGGGAAGCCAAAGAAGGCCCCGGGGCAGGTGGGAAAGCTGCAGGCTCAGCTGCTGCTCTGCACCAATGAGGTGGGCCAGGAGGTTCAACAAAGTGTGTGGGCTTCACGGGCACCTGGCGCCTCCGTACCTGTGACTCCTGCAATCCCCCAGGTCTGTCCCCTACATGGAAACACAGTATGGCCAGGGCTTTCAAATTCTGGGCAAAAATAATCTTGTCACTCACCTTAAACAGAGAAAAAAGAAAATTCTAGAAAATGTAGTTCGGCGTTGTCAAATTGACACTTCATAAAGCCAGCACAGGATTTACATGGAAGAGTTGTCTATTAGTCAGGATCCTCTAGAGAAGAACCAGTAAGGTGTGGAGAGACAGATAAAGAGATTGATCGACTGATGATTTGTTACCAGGGACTGGCTCCTGCAATTAAGAAGGCTGACAAGATCTGCAGTCAGGAGGCTGGAGACCTGGGAGAGCAGAGGTGTAAGTTCCAGTCTGAAAGCTGGCAGGCTCAAGAACTTAGATGAGCTCATGTTTCAGTTCCAGCCTGAAAACAGAAATAGATCAATAATCAAACTCATAAGCAGTCAGGCAGAAGAAATTTTCTCTTACTCAGCCCTTTTGTCCTATTCAGTTCCTCAACTGATTGGTCGAGGCTCACCCGCATGAGGGAGGGCAATCTGCTCTAGTCAGTCTACCAATTCAAATGTTACCGTCCTGCAGAAACATCCTCAGAGACACACCCAGATTAATGTTTGACCAAATATCTGGATACTTCATAGCTCAGTCTTTAGCACTGTTGGGGAAGAACAAACTTTCCTCTATCCTCAAGATTCCTCATAACCAAGCTTGTCTAATAATCAAATAGACATGCAATAGATTAACACAGGAACTCTGCATACATGAGAGAGTCAGAGACCCCACACACACAAGAGGTTCAGAGATAGAAAGGACACATAGGTTGTAAGACTTCTGAGCTAGGGATGAAGTAAGGGGCCTTGGGGGCTTCAGATGGTCATTGGAAGGTGATAAGAAGAGCAGACCTTTAGTAAACAAGTTTTCTCTGCCCTACACATAGGTCAAAAGAAGTTACCTCTGATAATCTCTTACAGGCAAAACCTGTAATTCAAATTTTTTTAGGTAGTCAAATGGGATATCAGTAGGGGAGAAGTTTCTCTTGAGCCTGTGGCAATAGTTGCCTTTAGCTCAAAACAATCTGCAGACCACAGAAGCACACCTTTGGGTGACTTATTCTGGACCCCCACAATATGTAAAATTAACCATTTTAAGTCACTTACATCATTTCATAGATTGTACATCAGTAAACACAGGGAGCCGGAGTAAGGGTCCCTCTTACCAGACCTCCTGCAGACCTTGAGTTTGCTCTTTTATTGGAAGTTGAGTTGTTCACCAGACTTCTAAACAAGACACTAGTTCTCCTACATCTTCTTAAACCTTCCCTGCGTTATTGCAGAAATGACATACTAGTATGTTGTACTGCAGTGAAAAACAAATAAATCTTTTTTTCTTTAGGAATAAAGATAGAAATAAAAATTTCAAGAACAAATACTTTAAGTGTAATCAACTCTTCAAGATCATTTTCTACCCTCAAAACATAACTGAGCAGAAAAATAATGAACCCTAAAATCTGAAACAGCAAGAACCTAAAGGAGGGGAAAAAAAAGCAAAGGACAATCTCTGTTTTTACTCTAATCACAACAAATACCACTATATTCCACTGGAGATAAAAAGCTTTGGAGATGCAAATCCCCAGAAAAACAAAATTTTTTCCCTACTTTTTTTTTTAGATTTCATTTATTTATCTTTAGAGGGGAAGGGAAGGAGAAAGAGAGAGAAACATCAATGTATGGTTGCCTCTCGTGCATCCCCTGCTGGGACCTGGCCTGCAACCCAGGCATGTGCCCTGACTGGGAATCAAACTGTGATCCTTTGGTTTGTAGGCCCACATTCAATCCACTGAGCTACACCAGCCAGGGCGCTTCCCTACTTTTTATGAAAGAGAAAAATGAAATTCTTCTGAACTTTACTAGTCACCAAGAAAAATGACATTATATCTAAGTTTTTTAAAACAAATATCATATTAAATAAGCTAAATAAAAGACCAAAACATCAATTTATAAAAACTTTACTTTCCATGATATTACTACTTTCTGAATTTATTGTATATCTTCAAACCTGATGGTCCTCTGACAACTCCTGAGTTTCCAGTTGAACTGACCCCAGATCTGTTAGCCAGTACTTTTTATAAAGAAATTACTATGCTACCAAGGAAGAAATACTTTCAAATTCAATTTCTCCAAGAGCCAGGTAAGTGGACTGGAAGACACTATGATCTCTATTTAAAGAGTATCTATCATAAGAAGTACCCAATATAACAGGTGAAAGCCCTGAATTAGATTCAGAATAATGTGAAATGTCTCTGCTTTTAAAACAAGAGTTCAAGATTCAGAGTTGAGAAACTTGAATTTAATTTTTGGCCTTGCCGCTTATAAGCCACATAACCTTGAAAGGGGCAAATGGAGTGCTGTGGATTAAAAGGTATCCCCCATCCCACACCAAATTCCTATGTTGAGGCCCTAACCCCCAGGGTGATAGTATTTGAAGACAAGGTCTTTGGAAATAACTAATATTTAGATGAGCTCATGAAGGTGGGGCCCTCATGATTGGATTAGTGCCCTTATAAGAAGAGAGACCAGAAAGCTTGCTCTAGCGCACTCCTCCTCCTCCTCCTCCTTCTCTCCCTTCTTTCCCTATCTCTCAGCCATGTGGGAATACCACAAGGAGGCATGTGTCTGCAAGACCGGAAGAGAGTGCTCACCAGAACCCAGCCATACTGGCACCCTGATCTCAGACTTACAGCCTCCAGAACTGTGAGAAAATTAATTTCTGTTATTTAAGCCACCCGATCTATATTTTGTTGTGACAGCCCAAGATGACTAACACATGAAGGGATTAAACTTCTCTGAGCTTCAGTTTCTCATCTGTAAAGTTGATATAATTATACCTAAGCCACAGGGTTACTGAAAGATTCACTGAAATGATAAATTATAAGAGTTTTAATACATTGCAAAGATTAATACAAATGCATTTGTATTAATACAAATAGTATTCCACATTGTTCCATACTATAAATAATTATGATGATAATTACAATAATAATATTAGTTACCATTGATTGAGTTCTTACTGTATGCCAGGCACAATACTAAAGACTTTGCAAGTATCATATCTTAATGAAAGCCCTATGAGTAGGTATCACTTATACTCACATTTTACAGATGATGAAACTGAGGTCCAGAGAGCATGAGAAATTTGGTTATGGCCAAGTGATTATGAAAATGTAAAGAAGGAAAATATTTTTTCCAGGTTCTCCCTGGGTCTCTGTAACAAAAGACAGATTACCAAGAGAAAAGCACACACATTTATTTAATACAAGTTTTACGTGATACAGGAAACTTAAGAGTGAAATGAAGACTGGAAGAACTGGTTAAACCTGAGTGTTGGATGAAGAGTGGAAAGTGCTGGAAAATGTGATTGGACCAAGTGTAGTGAACTGCAGCAAGTAAGACCTGTTTGCTCAGATTCCTCTCAGAATCCCTGTCTTAGAGACAAGGATGCTCCTTTCTTCCAGGTATAGGAAGAATGCCTCTCACCTAAGGAGTTCTGACCTACTGTTACAGAACCTGCCAATGCTGTTCTGGAACACCAGTGGGACTCAAATGCCTGCTGCCAAGAAGCGTGACTCCCAATGCCAAGAGTTTGGTGAAAAAGGAAGGGGGTTGTTTATTTAAAGGTTATACGGATTTACAGTTAATGGCAGGTTTCTGCCATTAAGTCTCACTCCTTTAAAAACATCCATAAACACACAGTCCTGCCTCCCTTTGCCAAACCAGGCTGGTTTCAGAACACACCAGAGGTACCACCTTTCAGAAAAGCAGAAGTCTGCGGCTCAGCATTTCTGGTCATAGTTCAGCATTCCAGGCATCTCTCTAGTCCGCGTTTGGTTAGGCAGGTCCTTGCAGTTCACAGCACTGTCAGCCATGCTGCCATGTTCTCCAGGAAGTTTCCCAGCAGGTCTCCTTTTTCTTACTCCAGCTCTTAATCCAAAACCGCATGGCACCTTCTCACACACTAGACCTCAGGGCAGATGAGGGGCCCTTCTACACCCTTGCAAACTGCATGGTTGTTACCCGTACGGACAGTCCAGGTCACATGGCTGAATCCTCAAAGGAGCAGACTAGCCTCTCCCTCACTACTGGTGTTGCAGGAAAATGAAGCGACCAGACACCGAGGGATTCTGGAGTACGATGTTTATTTCTTAAAGTGTACAGGCCCAGAGGAGTCAGTATCCAAATTCTGAGCCCCGAACAAAGGATTCCTGGGGGGTTATATAGCTTAGGGGTCTTCCTGTCCACGTGACAAACGTGGGATACAGAAGCAGAATGTGATAATTGTTCTATCAGCGGGGGTGCTAGTTCCAGTCCTACTGACTATCCGGCCACCCGCCCTCCCAGACGGCCCCATCATTCTCCCTAGGGCGCCTGGGGCCTGGGCAAATAAAGGTTAAATAGAGGTTTTTCAAAGTCTCCCATATCACTGGCAGCATGGCAGAATCTTCTTTTCTTTCAGAGCATCCTCAATTTTAAGTCCTGACCTGGAGCTTCCTACATGACCTCCTATCTAGCTCCTCCCACATTGTGCTACTTTTGCCAATTTCCCCATAACATTTACATTCTTTTGGTTGCCATCTTTAGTCAGGGCAAGAATGATTCAGGGACACAAGCACCTCCACCTCCCTGCCTCTCCCGCAGGCACTGTACAAACCTCTGGCTACATCAGGAGTCCCTGAATACTCTGGAAGTCACTATGCCTTTTGCCTGGGGTAGTAGCCCGCTTCCCTTCAGGAAAGACAGGGCTATCACCTTGCCATTGTTATGAAAAGTATCTTAAACTGTATCATCTGCATCTCCCCTTCCCCCATTCATGGGCTGTGGGGAATATCTCCTATTTCAGGGTCCTCTTGCTTTGCAACCCATTTCACTACTTCAGGTACTCATTGGGGGTAGTGTGTCCTCAGCAGCATCAGAAAACCACGTGGAAAGTGCTATACTAAAGAGAGAAAAATAACCAGTGTGCTTTGAAAGTACAGAGGGGGTAGTAGTTATTTCTGACAAGGGCGGTAGAGGTAGCACCAAGGGACTTTAGAATGATTTCACAAAGGGAGAGAAATTCAGGTTGGGTCTTGAAGAACGAGTAAAGGTTCACATAGCAAGCAAGAGAAAAGGGAATGAGAGAGACTAGTCAGGGAGAACATCAAGAATGACAGAGTAAGAGTGAGAAAGCGCACAGCGTTTGGGGCAGCCACAGGTATAGGAGGTGGGGAGTGGCTGCAGGGATGGACAGGAAAGGCGAGTGGGGGGGACAGGAGCCCACAGTGGTCTGGTGAGGCGCTCCAGCCTCGAAGGGTCGAGCCTGTGGGCCCACGTCTGAGGCCTGTAGAAGAAGACCCTAAATAGCCCTCAGTGATTCCTGACAGAACCCCCACAAAAGGCTACCCAAGAAGGACGGAACGAGAATGAGAATTGGCCAACGTGTCTCCTATGCCCAACACAGCCCTGGCCCACTCAATAGGACCGTCTGGCCCCTAGAGCCAGAAATAAACACCCAGCTCTAACCGAACAAAAACACAGGTGGTGTTTTTTTTTTTTTCCAATTAAATAGTCGCACTTCACCTCGCCTGAACTCACATTACATATTTCATTTTGTCCTGCTTGCCAGAAATTGATCCGGGAATGTGGGAATTTACTGATAACATGTCTCTCTTGGGAGGAAAGCAGAAATGCGCACGCCTTTGTGTTCCTTTATCACGTTATTTTAAAACATGAAGGCCATTTCTTAAGGGGAAACTCAACCTGGGTATGAATTTGTGTCCAAAGGGATAAGAATGATGTTGAAGGTTAGGGTTTCTGCATAAAGCTTCAAAAATCAACATCTTAGCCTAAATTTTGAAGTCTAAATATGACTATTTAATTAAAAAGTTTTCAGTTCCTTATTCCCTACTTCCTTGAGCTAAAAGAGGTCCAACAGTTTAAATCTGAGATTCTCATAAAGATACTCAATGTATATTTTTATATGGATTAAAAGAGACTAGAATAAAACACATGTATTCAATTTATATATAATAAAAAAATTACTAATATTTTTAAATAAACCATTTTGCCCTGAGCACTAGTAATGAATTACACTCACCTAGTGACCTAGTTCTAAATCCTTCATTCCCAAGTGCACGTGCAACAGTAAATAAACCCTGCTAATTAATCCTGCTGTCTTGTCTGAAAGATTTAGAATAATTAGAGGAAGTAAAATTTGCCTTGTGCATGAATTCAGAGCAGACTATAGGAAGACACTCATGTTTCCATTGCTTGCTGCTCTAGAAATGTGAAGAACAGGTAAGGGGCTGAAGCGTCGTCTGAAAAACACATCAGATGCAACTCAGGAATGTGCAGAGCCTATGCCCAAGGCTCTTTCAAGCCTTCTCCCTGTGCTGAAATCCATCCAAAGTGAAATCAAGATCACAACAGTCACTAACCCCTGGGAGGTGCAGGAGTGAGGTCTGATTCTCATACATCAGCATTCATGCTCAACCAGACTAGTTCACTGCCCATGGAGTAAAAGCAGGAAGTTTCCACGCCCCTCCCCATTTACTGTTCAAATAATTCCTCTGGCCTCTGACCCAACCTGTGGATCGTTAATCGGTTACGGACACTGGGCTTCTCGTTTCCGTGAAGTGAAATGCCCAGTGGGATTCCAGTGGTAATGCCAAAAGAGGGAATTCATCAGACTCCCCTTTATAATAAACATCATTGCCAACAGGGTCTTGATTTCAAATCACTAAACCTAAAGCAACTCTTTCCCAGTCTTCAGAAGCTGCCTGTGCCACCCAAGTTGGGGGTCTAGGAGAACCCCCCCCAACTTTTGCTGATGACTGCTCAGTGATGATACGAAATATATATGGCTATCGGAGCTAACTATGTAGACCCCAAACAGGTTACTCAACAGGCTACTGTACAAAAGGGCAATTTTTCTGTAAAAAGCAAAAGAAAACAAAATGTCCAGCCCTTGTCATAATAATTCAATTCTAACAAGAATCTTAGAGTATGAGATTTAAAAAGTACTTTCCATATTATCCTGTCTAACCCTGCCTTACAGATAAGGAAACTGAGGCTCGGCAAGGCCACATCACTTACTTGAGGTCCTCAAACTAATTAATATCCCCAGGAACTGAAACAGATATCT
The DNA here is from genome assembly GCF_021234435.1 of Artibeus jamaicensis. Classification (NCBI taxonomy): domain Eukaryota; kingdom Metazoa; phylum Chordata; class Mammalia; order Chiroptera; family Phyllostomidae; genus Artibeus; species Artibeus jamaicensis. Next base: position 32,597,485 of record NW_026521871.1, on the reverse strand, counting down.
CCAGGTCCTGGTCCGGTTCTTCTGGGGTCCTAGCTAATACACAGGTGAGAAGCACAGCTATAGGATTAACATAGTCTATTTCCCCAGAGCAATCTTCATGCAATAATAATCTACCAAATATTTTTCACTAAAATATACATGTTAAATTTTTTAAAAGTAAAACAAGACTCTTCAAGGAAAGTTCACATTTGTGGTAGTGTTTAGTGATCTGTTCCCCAGACATACACGCGAGAGCCGCACTATCGATATGGTAGCAGCCACTAGCCACATGGGGCTGCTGAGCACTTGAAATATGGCCAGTCTGAATTGAGATGTGCCGTGTAAGTATAAAATACCCCTGACTTCAAAGACTTAGTTCAAAAAAGCCAATAAAATTCCTCAATAATTTCTTATGGTTACTATTGAAATCTTATTTTAGATAAATTTGTTTAAATGAAATACACTATTAAAGTGAATTTTGCCTAATTCTTTTTCATATTTTAGGGGAGAGTAAGAACACGGTCCCCCACTTCCCCAAATTATGCAGTCAAGTTTCCCACATTTGGGAAAATCACAGGGGTCAGCACACCCAGAATGCAATGGGTAAGTCTCGTCCTGGGAAAACCTTCTTCATGATCGTGGTATCTCCCCTGCCAGGTAAGTAATCTTCTTCACTTTTTTTAATGTTACTATTGGTAAATGGGAAATTATATTTGGGGCTTGCTTTACACGTCTATTGGACAGTGGCTGGACTAGTAGGTACATATTGGCTGTTTAACAGTCTCTCTTCCTTCCAGGCACAAAGTATGATTGCAGGTTCTGGCCCACTTTGAAATTACATGTAGTCATATAGTTTTCTTTGGCCAATGAAATGTGAGTGGGAGAGATATGTGTTCTTCTGGACGGTGAATTTAATTGCCCATGCAAGACACCGCACTGCCCTCTAGGGGGACCTTGAGAGTGAATACGGAAACTGAGCCACTGTCATGCTGCCTATGAGTTGAGGCCCCTGCCACTTTACCTTAGATACAGAATGTGAGCTCAGAATAAACTTTTAAAAATAGTCCATTGAAATTTTGGGATTGTTCTTTCCCATAGCATAACTTAACATTCTTTGAGGGGTGACCTTTCCCGCGAGTCCCCCCGTCCACCACGGATGAAAGTAAACATGACATGACACGATCTGCTTGGGGAGGAGAGGTGGCCAGTTTCTCAGAGGAAAAAGGCCAGAAGCCCCTTCCTCCAGGGGCTTTTATTGGGTTGTAATACACAGGAATACAGGGCGGCAAGGATCAAACAGTAGATAACATTTCAAAGAAATCTAAGGGCTTAGTCTGAGTTAGCAGTGTCTGTCAGGAAAGGGGGTTTTACAGAAACTTTGAGAGACAAACTCATTTCCTGCTTGGACCCTTATCATATGAATGAAAGCACTCTTAGCAGAGCAGGTTTCAAGGGTTTATCAGGAATTCTTTGTGAAGCCAGATTCCTCCTCCCCCCACACACACACACTCCAGCAAGGCAAGGAGCTGCACCCCTCCTCACCCTCTCCATCAGGTTTGCAGGCTTAAGGGGATTAGAGGCAGGAAGCACTTCTCCCAGAGGACATGGTGACTCAGGCTATGTCACATAGCATGCAGGTCTAATGCTTGCTCTTTGTTGCAGCCCCTGCCCCACCCGAGTCCTTCCACGAAGGCCTCCCAAGTGGTCAAGTTTGGCTTAGGTTGCTCCCCACTGAAGGGAGACTTACCCACCATGGACTTCTGACCATGCTTTGGGGGCAGGGAGAAAATCGAGGCAGCGTTTGCTACCAGAGACAAACTTTGTCTCCTGTGGCTCGCATTCCGGAGGTCACTCACAGCCTTAGCCACAGGGGTAGGGGGTGGCGCTTAGGGTTACAATTCCTGAAACCAGGCAGAGCGGTCCACAACAATTCTTAAGTACAGCTTTCCAGTGTAAAGGTGTGTAGAGAACTATGCCGTAAAAGCATTTCCCAAACTTGCCTAAATGCAGAACACTGTTGAAAGTGTAATGTTTTAACAGGATAGTAATTAGGGCCCGTGAAATAAAATGCATACTTAGATTATATTAGTGAGGACGGCAAAATGAGGTCATATAGATTGATTGAACCAATTGCATCTGCAATCAGGATCTAAACCTGATTTGCATATCTTATTATTCTTAGAATAAACCCTAAATAAATCATTTTATGTTAAGAATAAATAAATCAAGTTTGCTATTTTAATTTTTAGAATAAATTATGTTTTACAAAATTTTTTCTATAAAAATAATAGTTTTGTGAGCCCTGGCTGGTGTAGCTCAGTGGATTGAGCGTGGGCCTGTGAACCAGAGACTCATGGTTTGATTCCCAGTCAGGGCACATGCCTGGGTTGCAGGCCAGTTCCCAGTGGGGGACACATGAGAGGCAACCATACATTGATGTTTCTCTCCTTCCCTTCCCCTCTAAAGATAAATAAATAAAATCTAAAAAAAAAGATGCTTGTCTTTAAAAAAATAGTTTTGTGACTTTTAAAAAATCATGAGTCTGCTTTAATATCAGAAATAAGGTTGCTGATCAAGGACAGCATATAGTCTCTTCCTAAATGTTGCCTTAACTACATACAACCTTTTTCAAAAATCACACTTTTTAGAAACAGAAGAACAGTATGATCGGTGTGCTTTGCTACACCTGGGGACTACTGAGGCAGGCTTCTCCAAAATTCAATTGCTTCATCTCAGATAGTTCACTTCCTTCTTGTTTTTTTTAGAAAACAAAGTATGATTTTTCATTTTTACTTTGAAGCATTCACTTTTTGCTTGCTTTAGAGTCTATAAGCTCTGAAGACTCTGCTTTTTATTTACAACTTTTTTCTTTCAATCTTGGATCCACTGAGAACAAGTGTATGTAAATATATTTTTACATGCAATCAAAACTAAATATTATTTTAAATTAATTTCTGATTGAGATATATCACAACCTTTTAAAGCATTTTTAGTATGTTTACGAGCTATGCAATTGTCACAATTAGTTTGAGAATATTTTTATCACCCCACAAAAACCCTATTCCCATTAACAGTTACTCCCCACTTTCCGATCCCCCAGTTTTGGGCAACCACTAATCTACTTCCTATCTCTGTGGGTTTACTTTTTCTGGATATTTCTTATAGTAGGAATTTATACATGTGGTCCTTTACTTAGGATCTTTGTGTCTGGATCCTTAGCATAGTTTTCAAGGTTCATTCATACTAAAGCATGAATCAATATTTCATTACTTTTCATGGCTGAATAATATTCCATTATATGATGGCTATAACACATTTTGTTTACCCATTCTTTAGTTGATAGACATTTGAGTTGTTTCCACTTTGGGATACAATGAATAATACTGCTATGAGCATCCATGTACAGGCTTTTCTGTAAAAATATGTTCTCGGTTCTCTTGGGTCAAATTAAAAAATTTTAAGACAAAAAAAATACCTTTTAAGATGTAACACAGACTTGGGTAAATTCTGCCCTTGGAGCAAAGTGCATATCAGATATCCTGAATCTATACTTCAGGAATGAGGTGAATTCCTGGGGACCAGGGGCATGCTGGGCGATTTTCGGCTGGCCTTTTTTGGTCCCAGTTTGTTCTAGGCAGGAGCTTTCTCCACAAGCCCTGGTCACTACCACCACCCTCTACAAGGTGTCCACCCCCTACTTTGCATTCTGGGAAATTCTTGAGCATCCTGGATCCACTTGTGGTGAATCGGAGGGGGGCCCTGAATAAAATCTTAGAGCACAGATGACTGTCACTCATGCTGGATGACTGATGAGCATTGCGCTGGCAACTGTCTATTAGCAGTCCTCTTTGGACCAGAACAGGAGGCCCAGACAGGCCTGTAATTGATTTTGAGAGAACCTCCTGGGACTGGAAACACATTGTGCTGATTTCCGTGGGAGCTTATGGTCTCTAACTTGTATGCTACGCCCCTTTAGAATGGTTCCTCCCAATGCTTCCTAATATTTTTTCTTCCAATCTCATGGGTTTTTTAAAAATCTATTGTGCCTTTTACTACCCCTGCAATTGTCTGCCTTTCACCAATGCATTTTGAATTTGAGACTCAAATATACCATCTTTTTTTTCTTGTATTCCATGCCTCTGTCCACCCAGAGAAGTGGGTAGCTGATGTCTGGATGCCTGGGTTGGGGAAAGAAGAGGAGAAAAGCCCAAGAGAAGGAATTTAGTTTTAATATACAACTTGGGAGTAGAAGGTGGGAGGTAAGAAGAGCACCAATTGATCTTTCTCAATATTATCCTACAACAGCAGTGTCCTCAGTTATGACATGCCATTTCTTAATGATGAATTATTCCATGAGACTAAGGATAACTATAGACTTGATATTTTTAGATATTTAATAAAAAATTCATGAGTATCAATTTTCCCCCATTGAATTCTATTGATACCTGGCACAACCTTGGCCTTCTGTGAGACCCAGTTTTGGAAATGAGACACCCCAGTGCCTATAACCATCAAGTATCTGTTCTGAGCTTCATATCATTAAATGCTCTCAATTAGTGATACACTACATTTCATTGGTCAAAGCAAATCACACAGCCATGCCCAAGTTCATAGGGTATAGATGTATAATACTCTCATGGGGAGGGCACAATAGTGAGGGGGCCCTGAATCTGAATGAAGAATAAGTCAACAACAGGACCAGAGCCAACAAGCCTTACAAATATTTGGACACTTGTATGAGATGTAACTTACCAAGCCATACTTTCTCTTCACCCTCATTGAGTTCTTCTCAAGATTATTTGTTTTATTCTTATTGGGACCACATCTCCTGGTTGAAGCCATGACATTATACCCCACCATCTTTCTCTAACTTGGAAATCTCAGAAAGTAGGGTTTGGGATCTCAGTAGGGACCTCAGACTCTTTTTCTGACAAGACCCTTGGCACCTTATGCAAATTAGCCTCCTTCCTCCTTTGCACTGTGTACAGCATTCTGTTGACTGCCTGTTCTGCTCCCTACTCGGAGGCAATGTCAAGAGCAAGAGAGCCATCCAGCAATGGGCTACATAGTTAGCTTCAATCCCAGGCCAAGTCGTGGAGGGTTCCAGAAGTTTAAGGCACCATTTTTTTCCTGTTCATGAGTTCCTTGATACCGTGATGTTGACTAACAAAAGTGCCACATCTTGGATAGGATAGAATAAATTAACTAGTCTTAGCAGAAGTAGTAAGGTGATAGCACTTAGGTTCTCTCAAACATACATGCTTGTGTTTACATATTTATTCTAAAGTAAATCTTTCCTTGATCTAAATAAATCTAAATAGAGCTTTCCTTGATCACTGTATACGTTAAGATTGTACTTACCTGCAAAAGCAGAAGCCTCCCCAAAATGGTGACTTAAATGACTAGGTACGTAAGGGAGCTTTTGTCTTTTATGCAACATTACATTCTAAGCTAAACAGAGCTGCTACTGAAGTTCAATGGTGCTGATACCATCAGGTTTTCTTCTCTTCTTCCACTCCTCCATCTTCAATGTAATGATTTTCATGTCCATGTTTGTCAATTCATGGTCTCCAATGTATTGCTGCCCTTCCAAGCTCACAACCATGTCCAAGAAGGAAAAGAGCACCGAACAATGGGCTTTCTCTTCAGGAGGCTTTGCCTTTTTATTCAGGAAGTGGCACAGTAGGGGCTCCCCTGCTAAAGGGCTTCTACCTGTATCTTATTGACCTGAAGTGTGTCATTTGGTCCCCCACCTGTAACAGCCTCTATAGTTATGAATGGGCAACAAAGAAGGGGGTTTGAGGCTGAATTTAGGTCAGCCAGCCTACAGCACCTTTCAGAATCCCTTCTTGGTGTGGAGGAAAGAGGCAGCCAGGCCAGTGATGCTGCAGTCACCACCAGTAAGGGCCCAGCATGGATCAGAGGCCCTTCTCCCCCTCCTACACAAGGCCTTATAAAGTCTCTATGTACCAGCTGCCATGTTTTAGAGAAAACGGGAGGGAAACTTTAATCTGATCCTGGGACACAAATTGAATGAGTTCACCCCAAAGGGGACCATTGACATCAGAAGAGACCGAAATACTGTCAACAGGGCAGATGAGAACTTGCCTCCCTCTCATTCATACTGTACTCTATTCCTCACAGTTTGTGACCCCATGGGGGCCTGTTGAAACATTAAATTTAAAGAAGCTACCTTTTCTTTGTACATCTGAATGTATAAAGGATGAATGAATACTGGAGCCTGGTTCGCACTTGTATCAACAGCAGTGGATTTATAAAGATGAAAAATCTGTATCTGCTGCCAATCCTGTGATAAGAAGGTGTGGTATTTATATAACATCATGTCTTGAAGCACTTTGCTAGAACAATAGTGTTTATTTACCTAATATCAAGAGTATAGTTTTTGTGGCCCTAATGTGAATTCATAAGTGGCAATTGTTTCTGCTTAGAATCAAAACAAAAAACACACTCCTTTTATTGTTATTTTGGATACATCTGTGGTCCAGTTGCAACATCTGGAACATGTTGAGTCTAGATCTTTTTACAAACAAAAAGAATTCTAATATTAATTTTGTTTTTTAAAGGGATGGATATTTACTTGAACTGGAGCTGTTTGATGTAAAATATTCAATGTCAGGAAAAAAAACAGAGTTGTCTAATTTGTGGCTTGAAACAAAAGCTTTTGTGATACTGGATTCTGGGGAATTTGATTTCTACTTGTCAGACTGTACAACTGTCCAATAAACATTTGAATGGTCTGTTAACAAAGTAGCATTTCTTTTAAGCAATGGACAGCAATGCCAAGAAAACCCAAATGATCTTTAAAACATAGCCAAACAGTTTTTTGTTCATGTTTAAATCCAATACAAATATGGCCCTGGCCAGTGTAGCTCAGTGGATTGATCATGGGCCTGCGAACCAAAAGATCGTGGTTCAATTCCCCGTCAGGGCACATGCCTGAGTTGCAGGCCAGTTCCCAGCAGGAGATACACCAGAAGCAACCATACATTGATAAAAAATTTTAAAAAATTAAAAAAAAAACCAATAGGAATATTTTAAAGTTTTTTCAGGGAAAACTTAGAATTTGGTATCATGTGTATTGAAAATTGTGTTGAACTTTACTACAAGATTAATATTATCCTATGTTAAGAGGAAATCAAATTCCAAAATTTCTACCATATAATTAAATCCAAAGTTGAGGTCTCTAATGCTAAAGTTTACCTGAAAGCATATCCTTAGGAAAAAGCAGGAAATTAACAAATGTGTACTAATTGGCTAAAAATACATATTTTTTTTCGATCACCTCTTTTCAAATTCACTTTTTTCTTTTCAGATTCTGAAAGCAATGTATGTCCTATGTGGAAAAGCTGAAAGATTTCGATTATAGTGATGAAGATAGATACATAGTACTACCTTTCAGAGATAACTTTGTATATTGGAGTTATCTCTTTATTCTTTTATCAATTTGGTATCTTTTAAAAGATTTTACATTTATCAAATGAGCAATCTGAGTTGCATTTTGCTAATCTGGTGGATTTTTATCTACTTCTGTAGCAGTTAGAAATATTAACTAAAAAAGAGCAACCAACCAATTAATCATTCAACAAGTATTAAGAGAGCTCATCATATCTTGTGTTTAATACTAGTTTAAGAGCTATGGAAAATAAAGCACACAGTTGATTTCTTCTTTATGGAATTGATAGGCTATGTGTAAGATGAGACTAGCACACTTGAAACAATTCAAAAACAAAATTGCACAGTAAATATTATAATACTTATTATTTTAGTGATTATTAATTGAGACCATGTAAGTCTGTAGCCTAATTAGGGTTCATGTGATTCAAGAAACAGAAACCTACTAAAAGAAGAGTTTATTGGAAAGATGCAGAGGTATTTCATAGAGTGGAAAGCATCAAGGCACTGGAATCAAGAACTACTGATTCTTGAGCTCTTAATTCAAATCCTAACAGAAGAGACTTTGATTGACTCAACTTAGGTCAATTTTTATTCACATACAATCAATTGGAGCCAGAACAAAGAGGTCATGTGGCACCTCGAATTACCCAAAAGGCAGACACAGTTGACACCTATGTTATAGCTATCTTCTGTTCTTCCTTGATAAAAGAACCCACTTCTTGTTTCAGGCAGCAATGTGCTCAGGCCCAGAGGATGAATCATGACTGATCCAAGTCAGTTATTAGTGATATATTTCCCTTTTGCCAGATAAGCACTTAGCCAGATTCTCTTTGAGATGGAAGTGGATACACAACACAGTTCTGGCCAATGAGTATAAAAGAAAGGCTCTAAGGAAAGATTTTCCTCCCAAATAAATCAGAGATATAAGAACAGAAAACCTTCCTTCCTTCTACACTCTTAACTCTGAGCGTAAGTCATGCTTTATGGTACTAACTAAAGAATCCCAGAGGTGCTAATTCAGAGCCCTAATATCACTGAGCCTCACCACCAATGTTGGAACTGCTTACATCTAGACTTCATTTTAATTTAACTTTAAAAAATCAGTATTATTGAATCACTTTTAATCAGGCATTCTGTTACCTCTATCCAAAAAGCATCCAAAATGGTAGTTATCTCTTTTGGGGCTGTGGTAGGAACAGGTTCTTACAGAAGGGGTTATGAGGACAGGAAGAAAATTTTGGTATAGCTAGCACAGTTTTCCATGGTTCAGGTATGGTGTTAAGTACTACATACATGTTCTTCCACCTAGCCTATCCTTCTACTGATCCCCTAAGGTGAAACAGTTGTACCCACCTTTTATGGAGCAGAAAACCGAGCTTCGGTGAGGGTAAATGGCTTGCCCAGTGTTATTAAGTGCTAGAAACAATACAAACCTAATGCAAATCCAAAGACTTGATATAGTCCTTCCCCACTTTCACATGTGCTGTCATCCAATATTGCACAGAGTGAACTTTAGACACTGAAATGGCTATGAGAGAGGAAAGTAAAAGTGGGATAGAAAGAAAATTCCACTCAGTAAGGGAAACTTGACAAGACCTTCAATAATAGGTAGAATTGAGAGAGGAAAAGCACAGCTAGAAGGGCATGCTAAATGAAAGGAATACAGAAGGTAGAATGAGAAGGGAACATTGACGGACAGTCTAATGAGGTCTATGTAGGGTGAAGTCGTATGTTCAAGGGTTCTAAGAGCCAGGCTGAAAAGGTTAAATTTAATATGATGAAACTGGAACTAGGAAACCCTGGGTGGTTTGTGAGCAGAGCATAATAGCAATATATTGACAGTAGTGTTTGATGGACATTTAGATGGCATAGATTCTAGTCAGATACCAATTGGAATCACCAGGCACAAAATGAAGAGAAGGTGGCCTCACTATTTTTTAAACTAAGGATAAGTCCTATAGTCTAGAAGAAAGTGGTGGGGACAGAAGAAGGTCTGTTAGAGAAGCAATTTAAAGAAAAACAAATGGAATTTGATGACTGGCAAGATACAGGAAGTGACAAAAGAATGGTTCCTTCAACTCTTTTTCTTTCTTTCCTTTTAAAGTATGTGTATTCTCTTCTTTTCTTCCTTCACTCTGTGATTGTCTTTCAACTCGTGTTCTATTCTTCTGACTTTTCACTTCCTTTATTTTGTCTGTGTTGGCCAAAATGCTAGCTGCAGCTACACAAATCAAAGCATTTGCCAAAGGGGGAGCCATGGTGGTCCTACAGACAGACTTTTTCCCAGTCAATTCCCCATAGGACAAAGGGAAAATGCTTAGGAGGGAAAAGAAAACATCTTTTGGGGGTGATAGGAAATTAACTTATGTTTGTGTTAATCAAATTATTTTCAGAGACTTTTCTGCTAAGCTCTAAATACTGATCTTCTAAATGCTGTATTTATTTACTTGACGTGTCACTTCTTTTCTCTATAGTTATTGTCACTCTAAACTGAGGGGCCCCAGAGCAACAACAGAACTTCAAAAGTTGTTAGACCTTAGCACACTGTTGCCCGCAGCAGATTTCTCTGAGATTTTCCACATTGCTGGAAAAAAACACACAATATATTAAAAAAAACTCTTTAGCAATCACAGGTTCTAACATTTCTCCATCTCTTTGGCCATTCTTTCAGTTCCCAAATGTTCTTTGAAAATGAGGGACTTACAAATTTAAATAAGAGTTCTTACCTGGTTTGTTAGGAGGATGTCCAAGAAAGAGCTGATATTCAAATTTTCAACAGTTGGTGTTTACACCAGAGATTTCCTCTCTTTTGTGGCTTACATCTCTCCAGTTTAGGGAAAGAAATTCTTGGAAATGAATGTAACTCTGGTTCATTACAGTGGACTAGAATTTCAAGGAGGCTCCAATACCAATTTGTCCTTTGCCCAAAGTGCTGAGGAAGAAAAGAAAGGAAGAAGCCAGACTCCTGAAAACAATATAAAAAAATCCCCAAGCAACCCAAAAGAAAAATGGCCAAAGCCTATGAACGAGGCATTCACAGAAGAGGAATTTGAACAGCCAGCAAACAATAGAAAGAGGTTCAACTCCATAAGCAATCAGATAAATGGAAAGTAAAATGAAACCAGATGCCATTTCTTGCCCATCAAGATGAAAATTAAAGTGTGAATAATCAATATTTGCAAATGGGATAGACAAATGGGACTGCCACTCACAGCTGTAAATTAGTATCTATTGGCATAGCACTTTAAAGGGCAATTTCATGCAGTCTATTAAAATATGAATCATGAGACTTCTGCCAAGATGGAGGTGTAGGTGGAAGTACTGCTCCTTTTCGCACAACTAAGTTTAAAAACAACAAAGTTTTAGCAACAAAAATGCAGCCAAACCACAGAAAATTGAACTACATGGAAGTCTGACAACAACGAACCCTTCAGCCAAACAGGTAAGAGGAGCAGAGCCAGCAGCAGAGCAGGGTCGGGCAGGAAAGATCCACTGGACAGACCGGGCGCTCAACCCAGGTGCGCTAGCAGCCGTTGGCAGATCCCAGGTGTGGAGAAGCGGGCGGACCCACTGAGGGCTGATCGTGGTCACACATTCCCATGCAGATAAACTGGTGAAGGAGCTACCGGTGAGATGGACCACACAGGCCCCAGCGGCAGGAAGCAGCAGAGGGAACCGCCATTGTCCCTCTCTGACCACGCCCCCACATACAGCGTCACGAACCAGTGACCTGGGTGGTCCCGCCCTGGTGAACACCTAAGGCTCTGCTCCTTATATGTAACAGGCACGAACAGATCAAAACATGGCTCAAGAACAACTCAGAGCCCCAGAGCTGAAAAATCTAAGCAACAAAGAAATAGACAAACTTTCTGATGCACAGTTCAAAACACTGGTGATCAGAATGCTCACAGAACTGATCGATTTTAGTCACAAATTAGAGGAACATATGAAGGCTAAACTAAATGAAATGAATGGAAATACACAGGAAACCAATAGTAATGGAAAGGAAACTGGGACTCAAATCAAAGGAGTGGACAAGAAGGAGGAAAAAGTGACCAAACAGAAAAGAATGAAGAAACAAGAATTCAAAAAAATGAGGAGAGGCTTAGGAACCTCCAGGACATCTTTAAACATTCCAACATCCGAATTATAAGGGTACCAGAAGGGGAAGAGGATCAGCCACGAGTGAAAAACTTATTTGAACAAATAATAAAGGAGAACTTCCCCAATCTAGCAAAGGAAATAGGCTTCCAGGAAATCCAGGAAGCTCAGAGAGTCCCAAAGATGTTGGATCCAAGAAGAAACACACCAAGGCACATCATCATTACATTAGCCAAGATTGAAATGAAGGAGAGAATCCTAGAAGCAGCAAGAGATAAGGGGACAGTCACCTACGAAGGAGTTCCCATCAGACTGTCAGCTGATTTCTCAAAAGAGACCTTACAGGCAAGAAGGGGCTGGAAAGAAGTAATCCAAGTCATGAAATCCAAAGACCTACATCCAAGATAGATCTATCCAGCAAAGCTTTCATTTAGAATGGAAGGGCAGATAAAGTGCTTCTCAGAGAAGATCAAATTCAAGAAGTTCATCATCACCAAACCCTTATTATGAAATGTTAAAGGGACTTACCTAAAAAAAGAAGATAAAAAACATGAACAGGGAAAGGACAGCAAACTCACAGTTATTAACAACCACATCTAAAACAAAAGCAAACTAAGAGGACAGCTAGATCAGGAGCAGAACCATAGAAATGAAGATCACATGGAGGGTTAGCAACAGGGGAGTGGGAGAAGAAGAAGGGGGGAGAAGGTACAGGGAATAAGTAGCACAGATGGTAGGCAGAAAATAGATAGGGGGAGGGCAAGAATAGTATGGAAAATATAGAATCTAAAGAACTTGAGACATGTAGTCATAAAGTAAGGGGGGAATGGTGGGGGAGGGGGTGTGCAGGGTGGAGGGGAATGAAGGGGGGAAATAGAACAACTGTAATAGCATAATTAATAATATATATTGAAAAATATGAATTGTGCCTCTCTCATGACCCAGCCACTAAACTTCTTGATGTTCACTGCAGGAAAATATTCACGTGGTTTCAATTAGATGGGTCCATTATATATTGTTTCCAACAATAAAAAGTGAAAAAAACCCTCTAAATGTCCATCAGGGAATGGTTAAAATACATGGTATATGTCCATGTTACATAAATTATGCTACAGTTAACAGGAACTAGGTGGATCTTTATACTTACATTAGAATTCTCTGAGTCATACTGTTAAAGGAAAGAAATCAGGCTGCAAGATGCATATAGTATAATAACATTTGTATTAAAACACAACAAAATATTATGTATTCCAAATACAGATGTACTCTGTAAGTACAAATATACAGCATACGTATACATCCTCTACAAGTATACTGAAAGGAGTACATATTTTTCCACCAGAACAAGCACTTTCTATAAGTACATATACCAAACATTTATACAGAGGTGAGCAAAAGTAGGTTAATTAAAGTAATAAATATAATAATCAATCAATAAATAATACCACAATAAACTGTTTCACATACAACTATTAACCTAATTTTGTACACCGCCATATAAGTATGCAAAAGGGGATACCTAGAAACAAGGTCTGAAAGCATTTATACCAAACTAGCCACAGTGGGGAGGGATCTGAGATGCAGAGTTGGTGGACAAAAGGAGACTTAAACCTTAATTTTAATGCTTGTAATTATTTTAAGGAAGGGAAACATATTCATGTATTCTCAAAAGTAGGTAAGAAAAAGAAATAAATAAACAGAATAAAACTATGAAAATAAAGTTGAGAGTCACTAGGGATGAGGAAAGGAAAAGGTACAAATTCTACCAGCTTTTCCTCCCTGCTTCTCCATGAGTGTTAAACAGTTTCTGCTTCCCTGATTTGCAAAAGTCTCCTTGCTGGTGTTTCAACTTGGAAAAATCTGTTTCAAAGAGACTGGGAGAAATGCATGTGTAAGTAGGGAACCAGAAGTGTGGACCAAGGCTGGAGATGATGACCCCACTTATTAATGCAAATGTATCAGAAATGACTAAAACACTTCTTTAAAAAAAATTAGAAAACACTCATAGCCTCTCTTTTTCTTTGGCTACTCACATGGAAACCAGGGATTTAATATATAACTTGTCCCACTATATTAGCCATTTCTTCCTCCAGGTAGTTTGCTAACACAGCACAATGGTTAAGAACTCAGAAGCTGGGCTGGGTTAAAATTGCCACTCTGATATTTACCAATTGTGTAATCTCAGACAAGCTATTTGACCTCTGCTTCCATCTCTATAAAATGGGGATGACAATAATAATAGTACCTATTATTGTCATAAAGATTAGATAAACTAATAGAAGTAAAATTGTTACAATAGTGCCTAGTACACAGAAAACACCATTATCAGTACCAGTGCTTATTGTCATTATTGTTACTTTTAATGAGTAAATCACTTCTCAAAGTTATGTGTTTAGGCAGATCTTATGAAGCCATTGTGAAGATTAGGTCAACCTGGTTCACACCAACCCCCAAATTCAGGCAATTTGCTCAAGAGATCAAGTGTTGAATGAAAAAACTACTTTACAGGTCCTAGGGTTAAAGGTGCACAAGGAGAGCTTAAGCAACATTGCTTGGTGGACAAACATCTCTGCAAGTATGTACAAGTGCACTCAAGATGCATGTTGCTATGCTGGGCCGTGTGAATATAGGCCCAATAGAAGCTGAGGCACCATGCCTTCAGATTTAAGTGGAATTGGCTCAAACACCAACCCACATACAGTGGGAATGGCATATGCCTCTTCTATCTCCCTAGGATTTCTGGGAGTATGATTTATGCTTTTCCAACTCACTTTGTGCTCTAAGCTACTGTTCCTGCTGAATTATTTCATCTGTGAATCATCTTGCTGCCCTGATTGTAGTCCTGCCTATAACATGTTGCTACAGAGAGGAAAAAGATACCTTTTCCTTGACATCCCTCACAGAACACTATTGGCACAAAGCTTTTCAGCACTATTAGGGACATTTTCTTGTGGAGTCACAGAGGAAAGCCATAAATCTTTTAGCTGTGAGCCCTTGACTTAAAAATGCTCTGGTTGACCTCACTCATCACCTATTTCAGTCAAGATTCTTTGTTGCAAGCAACAGACCCAGACAGTTTGGCTGATTTAAGCAGCAAAGGAATCTCAGAAAGGACTGAATAATCAGGCTAGGAATCTGTGTCTCCAAGAATGACACATGGAATCGTGCTGCAGAACTGCTCCAGTGAAGAAACTTTGGCTGCCACTGCTGGGCACTGAATTGCAGCACAGCTTGTACAACTGACAGCAGTGGCCATGACTACTGTGACTGATGTCATGGCTGATGGTGCTGTTGCCATCCTTCTCCAGAATGTATTCTCTGCAGTCACCGCTTTGTGGCATCATTAGTCTCATATTCAAAATTCAGGTGAGTACATCTCATTGGTGTTGTCTAGGTCATATGCCAAGCTCTAGCTGCAAGAGATGCTGGAAAAGTAGGCTCTCTGTGATGTAGGCATTCTCAAATCCAAACATGCAAGGTATTTATGGCAAATTAGTTTAAGTCAGTGCTTCTTGAACTTTAATGTGCTTATGAAGCATTTGAAGGTCTTATTGAAATGCAGATTCTGATTCATTAGGTCTAAGGTAGGCCCGAGATTCCATAGTACCCAAATGCTGCAAAGCTGCTGGTCTGGACCACACAAAACAGCAAAGCTCTATAGCAAAGAGTTTCAAACTTGGTTGTACATTGGAGTAACTTAAACGTTTAAAAATACCGATGTCCAGGTTTCACTCTCAGCTGACTTAATTTGTCTGGGAATTCAACTTTTAAAAGCCTATGGATGATTGCAGTGTATTCAGATAGCATTTTTTAAAGGAAACTGCAACTTCCCCTCACTTTGCAAAATTATTTCTTTCCTCTATTCCCAGATTTCTACTTCTTGAACCTTGCTTGGTTTCCCCCTTGAAATTCAATTACTCTCATTTATAATGCAGAAAACTTGACACTTCACCCCCTACTTCCTTAAATACAACTCCGCATATCCAAAGACCAGATAAAGAGTGCACTTAATCCAGTATTTTCCAAAAAGTATGCTACCTGTTGCCCTGAAAGAGTGTAATCTGAAGAGATCCACAGATAAACATTTAAAACTTTACTAATTATACATTCATTTTAATGTGTGTTGCTAAACAATGCAACTAGCACAACAAATGTGATTTCATAAATATAACTGTATAGGGAGATACCAAGTCAGTTTTTTAAAAATTAGGTAAATAATGATGTAGAAATTCAGAGCAGATATAATAAAAATCATGAAAATGGTTTGCAAATAAATGAATTTTGAGAGTGCTTATGCTAATTGGAGTCCCAGGCTTTAGGAGCACAATAGAAATGGCAGAGGAGGCTTTTTTAAAAAGCCACTTTTTTTCTTCCCATCCTGTTAGTCTGTAAAGCAGTGATTTTCAACCTTTTGCATCTCATGGCACACATAAAGGAAGTACTAAAATTCTGTGGTACACCAAAAATATTTTTTTCTGATCTGACCAAAAAAATAGGTATAATTTTGATTCATTCACACTGGACCTCTATGTTGTGTTGGCTGTTGTCATTTTTTTTGTAACAATCTAAGCAAAAAGAGGTCAGTGCCCCTGACTAAATAGTTAAGTACTGCATGTTTTAAAAATTCTTGCCACACACCAGAGTGCCACTGCACTCTGGTTGAAAAATC
Source organism: Artibeus jamaicensis (assembly GCF_021234435.1). Classification (NCBI taxonomy): domain Eukaryota; kingdom Metazoa; phylum Chordata; class Mammalia; order Chiroptera; family Phyllostomidae; genus Artibeus; species Artibeus jamaicensis. The sequence continues at coordinate 32,581,320 of NW_026521871.1, read as the reverse complement.
ACTGCTTTGCTCTGCAGGGGTGTCCAACCTATTGGTGTCTCTGGGCCACACTAGAAAAAGAAGAGTTGTCTTGGGCCACACAGTAAATATATTGTAACATGTAATCACAAAAAAAATTCATGTTTTAAGTAAATTTGTGATTTCATGTTGGGCTGCATTCATAGCTATCCTGGGCCACATGTGGCCTGCAGGCCATATGTTGGACACCCCTGCCGTGTAAAGGATAAGGAAGCAATATAGAGGTTTATTTCTCAATTTATATGAATTTGCTACCAATCTTAACACATTGAAGTGATTACAGTCAATAGTGATCTCAAATAACAATTTTTTACTAAGTAAAGATTTCTTGGGTTTTTAAAAGAATACCACCAACCTCTGAAAAAGTCATGATCTAAACAAAATGACTCTAAGAATTGCTTATGGAATAAGAAATACAAGAACTGGTTTAAATTCCTTAACCAATTCATCTTTGACAAAAAAAGAGTGAATTTTTTTTAATTGTTGAAAGCTGCCACAAACCCAGGGAGCCCAAAAACTCGTAAGCAGGAGAAATTTTTAAAATTTCATACCCAGTCACAACATTATGAGATTTCAAAACAAGAAAAGTAGATCTTATGAGCGCGGGCCTGCAAACCAAAGGATCAAGGTTCAATTCCCAGTCAGGGCACATGCCTGGGTTGCAGGCCAGTTCCCATCAGGGAATGCTCAAGAGGCAACCATACATTGATATTTCTCCCTCTCCCCTTCCTTTCCCCCTCTAAAAGATAAATAAATTAAATCTTTAAAAAATAAATCTTAACCAGAAATTAGATTAACAGCTGATTTCTTAGGAGCAACAGAAACCAGAAGATAACATAACATGTTCAATACCATGAGAGAAAATAAAAGAGAATTGTTCTTAGAATTATACTATATCTAGTATAATTATATTCAATGAACAAGGGCAAAATAAAATCATTTCAGGTGGAAAAAACCCTGAGAGTTTACCGCATCACACTCTCATTAAAGAAAATTCCATAGAATTTACTTCGGGCACAAGGAAATGACATCTAATTTAAAGGAGGAAAACAGGAAAGAACTAAAGTAGTAAATAATATCAGTGGCTTATAAATTTGGAGGTAGGTGTGCAGAGAAAAAAATATCCTAAGGCCTTTGAATTATTCAAGAGGAAAGTAGAGATATTTATTATTTTGGACTTTAAAATAGTGGAATAATTAGCTTAAAATATTCATAGAGTATATTACTCCAAATAAGTTGAGAAAAAACATATACCAAACACACACACACACACACTCACACCCAAGGGGCCTTTTCTCTGATATTTTAATCTTTTTTTGTTGTCTGCCATTCTCATTTATGGTAATAGTTTTGTAATTTTTTCATTATGACCTTCTTTTTTAAAGAAAAAAAATTCTCCTTTGCTTATGAGAATCCCTTTCAGCCTTTATGGAAAATGTCTCCCTGTGTTATTTTTATGTTTGTTTCTGCCTTGCATTCCAAATATACCTTGTCTGGGATCTTTTGGGGGAGTAAGTGAGGATTACGGAATAAATTTCTAGGTTTTGAGATTCCAACAAAAGTATTCTTGTGAAATGCAGGTCTAGGGTTTCAAAATTTCAGAATATTTTCTTTTCATCCAGAAATGGGACATGCTTCCATTGGGTCTTTTGTATGTTCCCTACACTACCTTCAGGTAAAGAAGATGTCGTCTTTCAGAGACAATGGCTTTTTGTAACGCACTCAGTTCCAGCCCCGACCTTGGGCCACTCCAAACCCTTACCACCTGCTGTTATACTTCCAGGCCTCAAGTTTCAGAGACTAACATCTTGCCCATGCACAAGATGACCAATAATTGTCCTGGTTTGTTTGGGACCTGGTTTTCACGGAGGTGGAGTTTTTCAGTGGGAAAATCAGGAAAGTCTAGGGCAAACTAGTTGGTTACCCTACACTCCCTACACTCATATCAGAGCCAGAGGAAATCCAGTTAAGTCACTGCTCTGGTTTTCATTTTAATTTCTAGCATCTTATGATTCCCCTTCATTTTTTATGGGTTTAGCTGAGTATCAAAACTAAGGTCAGTTTTTATTTTATCCAGTAATACTAGGTATTGGTAGTGATAGTTTTTCAGGCTACAAAAGTCCACCATTTTGCTATCTCACAAAGTAACATTTCATGCTTTTCACTTGCACAAAAGTGAACTTAGAGGATAATAGTCATGGCCAATTACCTGCTATTGGTATAGCGGTCGGGTAACCGCTGTCGGGATAGTTTCCAAAGTTGTGTCATTTGCTACATGAACCGCCTCACAGCTCACCCTCGCTCAAGGTACTATTTATTTCCCTGACCTTGAGAATGTTCTAGAATTCTCTAAGCAGGCCTATCTGCTTCTTTCTGTAAGGCCTGGAAGACCAATTCTCTCCATTACAATTTAAACTCCCTGGCAGAAAAAAGATATTTGCCCATTTTGTTCATTCTTGCATCTGCAGTACCTGGTAATCATAAGCACTCAATAAATATTTCTTTAATGAATGAACATCCCGAATACCAAGCTGGCCTGACCTAGCTGGCTATATCTTCCAATCCAATTCCATCTACCTCGAATTTGTCAGAAAGACATCCATGCTTTGTTTCTTTCGATGTTCTGTCCCCTGTTCTGCTTACACTCATTTTTATTTTCTATTTTTGTAGGCGCTTCAATCGATTTGGTACCCGGCGCTTGGGATAATCGTGATGGGACAAATCCTCTGCATTCCGGACGCCATTTTGAAATAGCTCGTAGACACATAAAAATTTCTTTTTTAAATTTTAACACACATTTAAGTATGCATACTAATTTCAAGCATGCCCCTAAAGCACTTTTGGGGTAACAGGTGCATCTGGGGGTCAGATTGTTTGTCTCAGGGAAGCCCCTCCCCAGCTGCCCACTGCCGGCCCACGCATACCCCCTCTATACACCCCCCACCCCCGCACACCATAGCCAGGGGAGGGGGCTGACGTCCCCCGAGGCGTCCCCCCCACAGGGGGCGGTGCTGTCACCCATTGGCTAAGTAGTCTCGGAGGAGCCCCAGTACCCAGAAGGCTCCGGGGTCCCACGCGCAGCTCCTCAGTCCGCCTGCGCCCCTCAGCCTCGCGGGGCAGTGCTTAGGCCTCCTGAGCCTCGCTGCCACCTTTAGACTTTTCTTCTCTTTTCTCCGGTTGCCCAGTCGAGGCCGGGCAACGGGCACGAGCAGACCAACCAGCACCCCAAAAGTGGTGCCAGAAGAGCAGCCTCTGCCCTCGAGCCCCGTCTGCGGGAACCGCTAGCTGCCGCCATCATGGTGAGTTGAGGAGGAGGCCTGAGGGGCAGAACAGCATGGCCGAAACTCGGAGTTTGGGGGGAAGGTGAGGCGCGGAGGGGAGCTGGAGGTGGGGGCACCCAGCTGTCCTGTGAGAGGCACCTGCCTGGGTCCACGTCCGGCCGCGGCCTGAGAGTCGGCGGCCGGGGTGTGGCCTACCAGGCACAGCCGGGCAGACGAGGAGGAGGAGGAGCACGATGCCGGGAGGGTGGTGGAAGGGGGCGGCCCGGCGGGCCTGCTGGGACGGGCCCCAGAGCGACCACGTGCAAGGCCCGCGGCCTTCGCGCCCTCGCCACCTCCCGCCCCGGCGCGAACTAGGCTGCGGAGAACGGGTCCAGGTTCTCTGCCCGGCGGGACGTGGGGTGCGGGGCGCCCGGCTCCCGCCCCTCCCCCACCCGCAGGCCATTTTCCCGCTCTTGCCCTGTGGGGACCAGGCTGGCGGCCTCCGCCAGGTGGCGTCGGGTGCGCCGCCATGAAACGCCACGTGGCGCCGACTTGCTGAGGGGCAGACTTACCGAGTGAGAGAGCCCGCGTTTTCTCCGGAGGCCGCGCCCTGCTGGCCCCCCGTCAGGGCTGAGCCGTGGGGCTCGTGGGAGGTTCGGGACCGGGAGGGCTTCCAACTGGGGTGTCCCGAGGGCGGGGCTTGGGAGCTCAGCGAGGGGCCGGGACCGAAGCGCTTTTGGGGGCCCCTCCTTCCGGCCCTGGGGTGCGGGGCGGCTTCAGGCCCCAAATCCGCCAGCCTCCCGCGTTGCAGCGCGAGGGTAGCGTGAGTTGCCTTTGCTTCTGTGGGACCGTGGGTTTGAGAAGTTTGGGAATTTGCTCTCGGGGGAACGGTTTTCCTCTGTGCGTAAACGAAAGAGCTTTAAACCAAGTGTACGGGGTGGGGGGATATTTCCGGGGTGTATGTGAGTTTTGGTCAATGGAGAGAGTCGATTGCCCACCACCGCAAAGTAAGTCTGTGAACACTTTTGATTAACCATTAAGTGACAAATGCATCATATATCATGTGTTTATTATAATATTATTCTCCGTTTTTAGACTATTCTCTGTGTTTAGACTAATTCTATGTAAGTAATATCTAATGACTTAGTCATGTAGTTACACATATTAATATTTAATAATCATTGTTAGGTGCTATAAATGTTTGCAATAATTTTTTTCCACTTTCAGAGGAAAAGGGGGACAATGCTAATAATAGCTTACTGATGTTTTTCTAATTATAAAATTAACATTCAATGTAAAAAAGTAGAGGTCTGTCTTAACCTGTTAATTTTCTATATCTGTGCCTTTTCAGATTGTTTTTGTGCATATATAGCATATAAATAGGGAAATTTTATTTTACAAGTTGCACCATGCAGTACTATTTTACATCTTCCATTTTTCACTTAATATAGTGGATGTTATTTGAAAGGCAAGTTTAAAATAACTTTGGATATATAATGTGAGAATATAAGATTGTATCAATACTTATTTTAGCAAACTGCCTTATAATGAATTTTTTCTACATTAAAACAATACCGTGATGAATATTTTTGTGCCAATGTTTTGACATGCTTGTTCTATTAATTCCTTGAAATAAATTGCTAGGAGTAGACTCACAGGGTGTGTTGTGCCCATTTTATAACAATTTTAAGTTACACGTCTTTCCAAATTACTTTTGATAAATTAAAGCGGTCACCAGTATATCACTGATGGTATATAATCTATTCTCCATTTAAGTTGCCATTGTAGTAGCAGGAAAATAATTCACTGTGTTGATGCACTTTTTTATTACTAGCGAAATAGAAGTTTGTCATTAGCTTTTAATTTTTTTCTTTATAAATTCTTAAGCTATCTTTCTATTTGGATATTTATTTTTTCTAAATGGTTTCTAAGAACTCTTAATATTAACTGTTATATATAATAGAAAAAATTTAGTGGTGATAAGCAAGGGGCCTTATTCCTAATTTCAATGGAAATGACTATAATGTTTCAGTTTAAACCTGATGATGGCTTAGAATTATAATGACAGCAAATAAGATTAATTTATTTCTATTCTACTTGGGATTTTCAAATTTTAAAAATGAATGCCGTATTTTTACCAAATGTTTTCAACAGTGAATTACAAAAATAGCTTTCATTTACAAAAATGAACCATCCTTGCATTTCCAACATAAACTGACTTTCATTGTATTTTTTTTTAATACACTACTGGGATTTTTACATCCTTCCTGGAGGAATAGTGGGCCATCTTAATCAGATTTTGATATTTGAATGGTATTAGTTTTGTAAAATGAATTGAGAAATATTCTTTTTTCCCCTGAAAAAATTTTTTGAGAAAAATGTTTGAATTTTCTCTGCCACTTTCTCTTATCATTATTTCTGTTTTGGTGCCCAGCACCGCAAACACAAATTGTTTCTTTACAGTTTGAAAAAAAAACTCCCAGTGAAATTGATCTGGGAGTCAAAGGTTCTCTTCCTTTTCTTAAGATTGTTTTCAAAGATTTGCATTTCTCTAGAAAGTGAGCCATTTCATCAAGATTCCCAAACTTATTCCCATGGAGCACATAAATAGCATTCTTTCATAATCGTGTTCACATCCTTTTTTTTATGACTAATGTATCTGTTGGCTTTCTTGCCCTTTTTCTTGTTCTGCTTTTACCAAAATTTAGATTTTTTCTGCAAGAGTTTACTCTTGGATTTATTTAAAGATTTTATTTTGATTTTTCATTTCCTTTTGCTTAGTTTTTGCATTTTCTTTATTAGCTCCTTTTTTCTAAGGATATAACAGGAATACAATAGGGTCGGGGGGGTCAGTGTATATAGATCTCAGTTTGCTTGCATGTAGACATAGTTGAATGAAATAATACTGTCAAACAGTTGACATCCCAAGAGCTTTAGTGACTGTTTTCTTTTTCTGGTGTTACTGTCATTTGATTTATCCAGCTATAACAGGGAATATATTACTGTAAATAGCAGTGATGAGAATTGTGTGTATGGCCTCCAGGTTCACCCCTATTTAGCTTCTCAGCATTACTCATTTTGAAACTGGCCAACTACTTTGAAATATAGTTAAAAATAATTACTTCTTACATTTAACTTACATGTAACATTTTTTGTGTGCTTATGATGGTTAACACTTCAACACCAAACTTTTTGCTTTCTTGTGGAGTACTTTTTGGCTATAGTTTAAAGTAACTGAAGATTTTCTATTGGTTATGGATGTTACATATATAAATTATAATTATATATAAATACACACAGTAGGAATTTTAAAATCCTTGGTGTTCAGCCTTGTTAGAGTACTTCGCTTACTTTGTTAGCTTCTAGTGCCACCTTCTGGCTAAGGAATAGGACCTGAGGGTGCCTTAATTTAAGGCATTATGACACTGGTAAAATGATTTGATGGGATTTATATTTAATACCCCAAATAAGCATGCAGCCAATCTGACCAACCCAACTCCAAGCCAAACTTCCTATAATAGCTAATGGCTTTTTTCTCCTTTCCTCCAATCACCATTTAGTTCTCTCAAGTATCCATTTTACTTTTGTAAATAGAATGTGAAACTTAGAACTTTTCCTCTTCAGTTCTGGTCACTATCAAAGCGTTTCTCAACCATGACCTTATGCAAATTTTGGACCAGATAATTCTTTGTTGTGGTGGGCTGTCCTTTGATTATAGATATTTATTGTATCCCTGGCCTGCAAAACCTCCCCTTGATGATAATCATTACATTATCATAACCCCTTATAATCTGGCACAGTTTTATGGTCTGATGTTAACATCTGTAAGTTGAAAAAAAATTCTTCTTTTCTGACTCACAGATAATACTGTGGTTATTAAATTAAAGGGTATCCAAAATTTATCCAAAAATGAGGAAATCGAGAGGGAGAAAAGAAACTCTACAGTAATTTCAGAACCACTATTTTGTGTTTTGGAATTTTGATTAAGCTAATTGAAAGGGATTGATAAATTGTCTACAGTATGGGAAGCCTAGTCGAGTTCTCAATAGTTCAAGATATGTAACTTCTGTTATATAGTTCCATTTAGAAAAAAAAGTTAAAATTATAAAAAAATTGTTTTTATGCTTTTTAATGGAAAAACTTGAGAAATACTTGACTCTCACTTTATGGTCATGAAATGTCACCCACAATTAAAGGAAAGAATTAGAAAGTATTCAGATAGAAGCACAGAATGGCAATTATAAACACATTAACACAAAAAAGCCAAAATGCTTAATATACTTGGTGACTTGACAATTTTTATTTCATCTCATGAGTATAGCAGTTTGTAGAATCTTAAATTTACCAGTAATTTCTAGCATATAACAGAGTAGAAACTTTACCTCCTTTGTTCTTTTCACTAATTTCTGTAAAAGGTACTGTGCTTACCTTTTAAAAGATAGATAGCAGTTGGTTTCTTTTGTCCTTGTTTTCCTTCATAAACAGAGGTATAATAGCTTTATTCTACAAAATAGCTTTTGCCACCTTTTGTACTTAGCTCATATTCAGTAGGCACTTTATAAATGAGTTGCAAGTGAGCAGATATGGCATAAAATAATTTCTTGAAGTTCCAACTCAGTTGGTAATTAATAAAGTGTCTGCAAATAAGTCAATAGTAAGACCAGGAAATAAACTTTCTTAACCTATTGAAAATTCAAATAATGGGACACTAACTTATATTGGCATACTCTTTTCAAAATGAATTCACAGATGTTATCTCACTTCATTCTCAAAGCAATTTTCTCAGAAATAAACAGCTGCAAAGTAAGTGGCTTATAACCCAGTAAAGGATATGAACCTGCATCTCATGACTAAAGCAGTTTTTGTTTCATTATGCTATATTGCCTTTCCAGCATATATTATCAGTAAGTTCTGTCTCAAAGAAATTTACATTAAACTTAGTGTGGGAAGACTAAAGACAGAGTCCTGACCAGAATCCAAAAAATAATGAGTTTCATGTGTGGGTCTCTTTTTTTGAACATAAAGATGGTATCATATCTATCAGTCCACTGTAAAAATTAGAAATTATCAGGACTGATTTGGTATGATTCAAGAACGTTATTTCAAAAGATGCTTTGAATTACCCTAGCATTAGGAGAAAGGATGATAAGCCTTTTTTAGCAGGAACTCCAATATGTGAGCAGATAATGTTTTCATGATGCACCTCCCAAAGTAAAACAAGCCTACTAACAGAAGGATTTTTTTTATATTATAAAATCCATGTTAATTTTGGGGGATAGAAAAATGAGACAAAAATGGTTTAAAACTTAGATATGTTTTCTTTTTGATGCTGCTTTTAGAATTTTGTCTACTTAAAAGATTTACCATAATTTTAAGTTACTTGTAAAATTCAAATTTACTTACTGGCAAAGAACATTATGACTTGAGTGATTTTATTTTTTACAAACATGAATTTACTAATTATTTTCCATTGATTTACATAGTCTTTTCACAAGCTCAATATAAAATCAGTGTTCTACCACAGAATTGTATAAGAATGTTTTATACTTTAAAAGCAAGAATTATATTTCACATTGTATATGGTTTTTGCTTGTATATCTAGTGATAATATCTGTTTACTAAATTACAGTCTGCTGCAAATTCTGAGACTCCAAAGCCAACCATCTCCAGAGAGGCCAGCACCCAATCCTCCTCATCTACGACCAGCCAAGGCTATGTTTTACCTGAAGGCAAAATCATGCCAAACACCGTTTTTGTTGGTGGAATTGATGTTAGGGTATTGTATTCATTTAATTTATTTAAAAATGTATTTTGTGAAGAATGAGATTTGGGCTCTTGGCAAACAAAATTTCTTTGTACTTAGTGCAAGTTTGGAATTAGTTTTGTATCTAACCTTTGGGGACTAAAAATATCTTTGACAAAGAGCTACAGGTAGTTTGGGGATGCTTGGGGGAAATAGTTCCACATCATCAACTCTTTTATAGCATAATTGGCATATTTGAATGCTGAGTATTTAAAGTCAAATTCTTTTCCATAGATGGATGAAACAGAAATCAGAAGTTTCTTTGCTAGATATGGTTCAGTGAAAGAAGTGAAGATAATCACGGATCGAACTGGTGTGTCCAAAGGGTAAGTAAAATATGTTAAGTATAAATTATATATGAATTAGTCTGTAGAGGATTAGAGAGGCAGAATTCAAAACTGGTGTTCTTACACATGTATAAGTGAAGTTTGTGACTTTGTTCATTTCTTTCATGTAGAAGATAAGTTTGCTGCCAGCTCTTTCATTTATTGCTTTCCTAGTATTTGTATTTAAATTTTTCCTACCTTCATTTACTTCATCTATGTGGATTAATCAATTTTTTCAAAGAATTGTTTTCTTTGCACATTTCATAGTATGTTAAATTTTAACTATCTTGCCATAGATAATAAATTAAATTTAGGATCATAGATGGGGATTTTCTGTTAATGAATAAGGTTCCCACCCTACTTTGATTGTAAGAAAAAGAGTGGTAGTAGTTCTAGATTATCTATCATGTACATCTTTAAAGTACTTAGTATATTCTTCATCCTTTATCGTTATGACTTTTGTTAATTCTTAGAATACTAGTAGTTGTAAAATGTGCTTTTACACATAATTTATCTGCCTTTCTAGCTACGGATTTGTTTCATTTTATAATGACGTGGATGTGCAGAAGATAGTAGAAGTAAGTAATTTTATGGAAAACATCTCTTAATTAGATTATGGATGTAATGTTTAGTATTGTTTGAGTCCTGAATATATATTCAGTCTTGTATAAAATATAGAGATAGATGTACTTCTTTTCTGAAAAACAAACTTGAGTAATCTTGCATAATTTGTGAGAACCTATTTATTTTTATTGGGCCAGTCTTATATAAAACATAGAGATACCTTTCCTTTTTGAAATACCAATTTGAGTAATCTTACATAATCTGTGAGAATGTGTTTTTAATTGGGCATCTAGCTTCATGAACTAGAGATAGAATGTAAAGGTTTTTGATCAAATTGCACAACATCTTTTGACACTTGACTTAGTGACGGTAAGTAAGGTTTTGATAAATTTTGATATACTGTGTTTTTTACCACTGATCTCCTGGATAATAGGAATTTTAGATTTGGGTTGTTTATCAAAGTCTTGGAAGTAAAGATTTGGAAATTGATTCTACTTTTGTTACTATTTTATTTTCAGTCACAGATAAATTTCCATGGTAAAAAGCTGAAACTGGGCCCTGCAATCAGGAAACAAAATTTATGTGAGTAAAGAAAGGATTTTTTTCTTGTTGACACATGAGTAGCTATTTAGAGAACTAAAAATAAGATTTTTCTTTTTATTCTTTAAAAAGGTACTTATCATGTGCAGCAACGCCCTTTGGTTTTTAATCCTCCTCCTCCACCACAGTTTCAGAGTGTCTGGAGTAATCCAAATGCTGAAACTTACATGCAGCCTCCAACCATGATGAATCCTATTACTCAGTATGTTCAGGTAAAAATTATCTACATTCTTTAATTTTTTATTTATTAGTTTTATTTATTATGGAGATCTTATAGGTGGGGGCACTTAAAAATAAGCTAGTCTCGTAGCTCAGTGGATTGAGCGCAGGTCTGCGAACCAGAGGATCACAGTTCAATTCCCAGTCAGGGCACATGCCTGGGTTGCAGGCCAGTTTCCTGCAGGGGATGCACGAGAGGCAACCATACATTGATGTTTCTCTCCCTCTCTCCGTCCCCTCTAAAGATAAATAAATATTTTTAAAAAAATAAGCTAGTCTCACTTTTACCCTCTGTGGAATTATATCCATAATTTCCATAAGTTATAATACTGTTCCTGTTTGAATACTTTGATTAGTAGAAAATCTCTTTTTTTTTAATCTGTCAATCTTAGTGTTCCTTATTCTAAGGTAAAATATGCTTCGGTATGGTCATAAGCCTTTATCTTGAAACTGACCTATGCGTAGCCACATAGAACATACCTTTTCTTTTTTTCTTTTCTATAATAACTCATAAAATATTTCAAGGCGGCTTTTCTCATGTGTCTGCCTGGTTTATTTCTCTCTAAGGTAAGTCATTTGTCTAGTTAATTCTTCATTTGCAATAATTTCCAGATGCTTCCCATATAGATTGCCAATTTACAGATATATTCTGGTTCTAGAATGGATAGGTTTCTTATGACTTAACTGTATTTTTAAACTGAGTCTGGCATACAAGGTAAAACCTGATTATACTTTTAATATTTGAAGTGGTATGTGGAATATTTATCTCCTGTTGATGATAAATAACTTATTTTCATTTTATTTTATTCCATTTAAAAGCCATTTTATTTGTGAGAAAAGAAACAAAACAATAATGAAATAGTGCCATAGTGTTTCTCTTTCGTTTATATTTTCCATCTTCCTAAAGTATAGGGTATAGTTCTTATTTTTCTTGCTCTACACATGGCTAGAAGATAAACAACTTATTCCTAAGATTTATTATGAGTTATTACCTATTCTGGGTATATTCAGGTATTCTACTACCTAGAAGTTTTTCATCAGTAATACTTCCTGAAAGATGTACTATATTTTACTGTCTCTTTTCCAGTTTTGGGTTATATATTGCACTTAATGTTTAGAAGTAAAATACGGAAAGAGCCATAAAGTCTGTAGGAAGACTCTACATTGACTACACGTTACCCCATGATAATGTCAAAAAAATACAAAACTTCCCAAAAGTATTTTTACAAGAAATAGCAGTTGTATAAATACAACTTTAACATGGAAAACTATCCTAATAAGCCTTGTCATCAGTGTAAGAAAGAACTTCTGATTAGAGATACACACACATATAAGAGAAATATAAGCTACAAAAATCAGTCATTTCCCTTATTTATTCCTTAGTCCTAGAGAACACTTTTTTTTTTAATGAAGCCAGTCACTCAAATAGGATCTTGTATATAGAAAAACAATTAAGACTTCTTAGTTTTTATAGTTTTGTTCTTTTGGGAAAAATATTTCTGCTTTCCAATTTTTAAACATATACTTTGCTAATATCTTCTTTCTGAAACACTATTTTCAGGCATATCCTCCTTATCCAAGTTCACCAGTTCAGGTCATCACCGGCTATCAGCTGCCTGTGTACAATTATCAGGTAATTTAAGAGGGAACAAAGTGATTTACTTTGGGATATTATTGAGGCCTTTATTTACATAAATTTCCTTAATAGTTTCCCATTTAAACTAGTTGAGTATGCCTGAAATTTAAGCAAAAACCTCGAATTAAGTCTTTTGTATTATTAGAAATAAGGAAATGATGTTATGACAGGGATGTACTTAACAGGAAGTTTTCTCTTGTACTGTCTTACAATATTTGGTGTCCCCTTCGTAATGCTTCATCCTTGCTGTCAAATAGCTGAAACACTCAGACTGACTTTTATACATTTTACTAGGAGAATAGGTTAAAATAAAATGATTACTCAATTCTTAGAGCATTGACTTCTAATTATATTTGATTGTTTGTTTTAACTGGTACAAGACAGTAGTTCTCTGAATTCCTGCTCAGATTTGATATGACCATATCTATGTCTCATGACCATTTCTATGGTAATGTATTCAAAGAACTACTATTTTTGAGTTTTCCTGAATGCTAACTTAAGAAAATTGAGAAAAAGATATTATTTTCATATGAAAGTAATAATAAAATCCTCAGGTATTAGGAACATAAAGTACTAGTTTCTTTCATTTTGTTTCTTTTATTATAACGAGTTCAAGGAGCCAACATGATGAAACATTGTTTATCTCATATCTTTGTGAAAAGTGTAGGAACAGTGAAATAACTACTACCTTTTCTAAACATTTTTATTGTACTTTTTCCCCATTACCATTTAGTCCCCTTATACCCCTTCCCTCACCCCACAGTTACCACACTGTTGTCCATGAGTCCTTTTTCCTTTTTGCTTAATCCCTCTACCCTTAACCTCCACTCCTTAGCCCCCAGCTTTAGCTGTAACCTTGCTTTTTATAAGTCTCTCTCTATCTTGCTTTTTTTGTTTGTTTTTTAAGATGCCACCACAATGGCCCACTGGGGAACAAAGGAGTTATGTTATTCCTCCGGTAAGTTGAATTAGCCAAACATATACTTTCTGGTTTTTAAAGTATTTTTTATTTTTTAACTATTACATATTTCTTGGCCTTTTGCCATATCAATTATGCCTAGAAACATTTTAAATTGTCATTTTACATTATATGTTACATCTTTCTAATTTCTTGTCAATTCAAATGTATGCTCCCATGGGAGAAACTGGATTTTTTTTTTCAGCTTGCTATTGTGTGCTTAAGCAATGGCTGCTCTTCATACAGCAGATGTTCAGTTAGTTACTTAATAGAATACACAACTGGAGAAAGGTAGTACTAATACCTGTGCTAATGGGATTCTGTGGATTTAGAATTAGTGTTGAATCTGTTTGTAGTTTTCTACCTACAAAAAAATCTGTTGAAGAGAAGCAAAGTAATATTTTTCTGTGATACAGTTAACATGTTTATATAAGAAAAGGAATAAAACAAGAGTGCTATCTCTGAAATACCTGAGTCTTTATTACTTTTGGTCTTCATCAGGACTGGGTATTTGAAGGACATGAGTTAACACTCTCAGGCATTGGGAGATACCCTCACTAACATTTTGAAGTTCGTTGTTTTAAGAGCCCTTCTAATTCTGATTGTGTTGAGTCTTAAAAGATATTTTAAAATAAAGGACTCTTACTGAATTTCAGCTATACAGTTTAAAATGAAGTTTCTGTGATAATGTAATTGAACTTCAATATGACCCACATTTAAACTTTTAATATCAGCTTGCCATTTTGAAGACTAGGTTGTTTGGAAATGTATATAATGTACATCTCTTTAATTACACTTTTACCATTTTAAATGTAGGTTTATACAGCTGTTAACTACCACTGTAGTGAAGTTGATTCAGGAGCTGAAGTGTTGACTAGTGAATGCTCAGTTCATGAAGCTACTCCATCAACTGGAAATGGCCCACAAAAGGCAAACATACAATTTTGTTTATTAATATTTTCATATTTTTACATTTTAATATTGGCCCTTTGAAGAGTAAGCATTGTCTCCAAATTTAAATGTGGAAACTATAAATGAGTTTGAATAATGGACTGCAAATTGTTAAAGCAGATGAAATTTTAGGCACCCCCAAACTTTTAGTGCATGCATACAATTTCTGATCCACCAGTCTTTTTCCTGTGTTCCATTTTCATTTTTTTCTTTGTTTAACCATACTTTAATAAATATTGTATTGACTTGATTTAGCAGAATTCAATGGGCAGACTTCCTCAAGTCTCCCAATCTGCAAGAGGGATTAGTATGAATTGTGTCTTTTTTTAAACCAATTTAAACACTTATTTAGCTAAATAATAGCATACAATTACTTTTATGGTATTCTTTCTATAATGTTACATATGGTAGATTTCAAGATTGGTGGTCACTGGTAATAACTGAAATAGTGAAGAGTAGTTTTTTTATTATTACAGCACATTTCCTTTAATCACTGCTTTCAGTTTTGAATTAATTCTCTTAAGTCTAATTGAATGAGTGGGAATATGGGTAACAGTGGGGAATTTTCATTGTTGTGTGTGGACTTTTTCCAGGTGTTTTTCAGTAGGGAAAAAAGTTGAAAACTACTGAACTATAGGGTGAAAAAATTCCCTGATTGATATGTGATTTGAAATTTGGAAAAATGTTAAAATAGCTCAAAGTATAATTTTAGTATCAGGTTCTTATTCTGGATATTTTTTCTTGAAATGTTGAAGTTCACTGTTTCTTATCTACCAGGAAAAATTAAAGAGCCTTGAGTGAATATCTTAGGGTTTCAATAAATTGAGCTTTTTTAAAAAAATTATTGTTAATTACAGTTGTTTATATTTTCCCCCCACCCCACTGAAATAACATCAATTGAGCTTTTTAAACCAGTACTTTATCGCTAAGGTTCTAAAATATTTCTTCAGCTCTGGCTGGTGTAGCTCAGTGGATTGAGTGCAGGCCTGCAAACCAAACAACTGAGGTTTGATTTTCAGTCAGGGCACACGCCTGGGTTGCAGGCCAGTTCCCAGCAGGGGATGCTTGAGAGGCAACCATACATTGATATCTCTCTCCCTCTCTCCTTCCCTTCCCCTCTAAAGATAAACAAATAAAATCTTTAAAAAATAAATATTTCTTCAGTTTGGTGGAAAAGTTACATTCTAAGAGATGTGGTAAGAATTATGAATTCCATAAGAATTCTCTAGAAATAAGTATATGTATTCATTAAACCTTATATTTGAAAAGCTTATTAACACTAAGTGAAAGGAGTAGTCTTTACATGACTGAAAACTTTGTGTTTCAGAAATCTGTGGACCGAAGCATACAGACAGTGGTGTCTTGTCTGTTTAATCCAGAGAACAGACTGAGAAACTCTGTTGTTACTCAAGATGACTACTTCAAGGTATGAAAGGAATAGTACAGGACAAAAAGTGCATTTGCCAGCCACAAAGCCTCTTTTTTCCTGTGGTATATACATTTTGAGATTGTATAGAGCATTTAATTGAACTTTTGACATTCGACTGTAATCAAAATTTTACTTGGTAGTGCATTTTATGCTGCTCAAATGATACAGTGTTTGTTCTTAGGGAACAAACCTTTAGTGGGAGCTTTTAACTGAAAGACTTTGTGAAAGAAAAAAATTGAAAGAATATTAGAGGAAATAGAAAAGTTTAAATACAGAAAGCAGCACTTAAAGAGTACCAGATGGACTTCTGTTAGTAAAAACAAAACTTTTTAAAAAACTAAATTTTTCATCAGCTGTCTTTGGGTCATCATTGCCAAATCTTAAAGAATCTTCATCAGATGGTCTGATTCTAAGCCCTTGGTTTCTGAGTTTACCAAGATTTCTTCTTAAATTAAATTGTTGCATAAAAGTAGTTATTTTACGTTTGTTATCAAAGTGCAGGAATATTTCCCCAGATGGGGCACTTTTCTTTCATTCATGTTTTTTAAACCTGAAGTAAATATTTTAAGTATTTTGCAACTCTTTAGGTCATAGTGATAATAGGAAATTTTTAATGAAGTAAAAAGGACTGATTTTGTCTCTTCTAGGATAAAAGAGTGCATCATTTTAGAAGAAGTCGAGCAGTGCTTAAATCTGTTTGATCCTCTCTTCTAACTTTCTAGTCTCATGGGAAGTTGCTGGTTTTGAATATTAAGAAGAGACCGAAAGTTTTTCACTATTATAGAAATTTGATTGAGTATTGATAAATCACATTAAGACTATATAAGCTGTAGATTGCCTAGTTTTATTTTACATTGAAACTGTTTTTCATTAGATGTTCATTTAGAAACTGGTTTTGTGTTGACTATATAGTTGAAAGTAAAAAATAATTGAGACTGAAAGGAACAACTTTAAGATTTATCTGTAAGGATTTTTTAAAAATTGAAATTGACATTTTAACAGTTTAAAAGCAAATGCTGATTTTCAAAAAATAGTTTTAGGAAACCTACTATTTTGAAAGGTCAGAGTTTTGATAGAATATAAGCATTTTATTTCTCTAGCAAGTACCTGTGAATAGTACAGTATTTACAATATTGTGCTTTACATTTATGATTTGGCTAGAAATTTACCATAAAAGCATAGTTTTTAAAACTGCATTTTTAAAAAATCAGTGGCACTCAATATATAGTTAGTTTTATTGAAGTCTTCCTAATCTAAACCCAGTAAAACCAATTCTAAAACAGTCCAATCAGTGGGTCTTACGTTTATTAGTTGGCATCTTTTATCTAGAATCCACACATAGATATCTATTTGAATGGGATGGTATTTAGATAACTAAAATTCTAGACCTAATTTTCTTAAAGAATCCAAGACAAATTAAATTTTACTAGGTACATAAGCTTCTTAGTGAGTTACCATTCTTTTTTTTTTTCTCTTGAAATGCTCGACATACCTTAAATTGTGCAAAATACTGGGAATAAAGAATGCTGAAGCTTTTTTTATATCACTTACAGGTTAATCAGAGTATCTCAAAGGAATTTTTTATAAAAACATTAGTTATTTGTTAAAAGGCAAATAGATTTTTATTTTTGTTTGTTAGCCTATTATATTTCCTTTTTTAAAGTAAAATATGTCCAAGAGAGTCAAAGTAGTTTTGGCATTTCTAAATCGTAAAAGTTGTTTCATAAGTCTATCCCAAGAATATAGTAGAGTCAGTTAATCCAATTCTAGATGAACCAATCTCCTCATTACACATTGTATATTGTGACAAACAACCAGAGCACCAGAGCCCCTTTTACTGTACCCACAGTCTTGCTTTTCCAGTTTGTAATATCCATTTTCCCAGGAGGTTTGCTTTGATGTCTTTATAAGTAGCAGTATGAGCAATTTGAAGGCTAAGCCTTGGAAAGGTAGCAATGGGAATAACACGTTTCTTAAGAAACACGTGTCTCAGCATCATTTGACCTGCCATGAACATGAGTTTAAAATGGCTTCCTGGCCTTTCTTTCATTAGCCCCTACACAAAAACGTAGGAAGACTCTTTTATCCCTAACCTAATATAGTTACCATTGGCCGTATCATCAGTGCCCATTGTCGTCATATAATTCCTAGTAATTTTTATTCTGAATCTGAAGAGAGGAGTCTTAATGATACCCAATAGGGCTTTCCTATGCCTCATAATTTGAAAGTAACCTGAAATTTGTCCTTTTAAAAATTCTCTGTACTGTTTTTTATATATACTATAACATTCTTACCTGTATCATTCTGTGATTAAATCTCCAGGTTACTGTAAATGATACCTAATTTCTAAAGAGCCACTTACATGACCTTAAGTAAGGGAATAAACTGGTTGTATGCTGTTTTGTTGGACTGAAGTATTTTTAAAAGGGTAAGGTATACAGAAGAGACAAAGTCCTGAACCTTTCAAAATGGAAAATTAATTTTGAACTTAAAAGTATGTTCCTATTACATATTGCTGATACTGTTTTTGCATAAATGAATAAATAGAAATAAAAAATTTCTCAACAGCATTTTTGACCTACTTATTTTGTCATAATTACCCAATGAAATGGTGGGGAGTTCGGTGGGTAGTAGCAACAAGTTTTAGATACTTGAAATTTAAGACTATATATTGTTCAGTTTGTTAATCTGGTAAAGTTAGTTTATAAAAGGAAATTTGCATCATCGTATTTTTATTATTCTCTTACAGAATTAAGAGGTAAGTATTCATGAGAAAATAATCACACAGTGTTAAGTTGGAAATAGTTAATAGTGGGTTTCAATGCAATGCATCAATAGTGTAGTACCTAGTAGGAATGTTCAAGAATCAGTTATGATTCTGCAGGCCCGTGGCCAGGGTTCCTCATTTTGTGCTATAAGTGTCCTCTGTCTCCTGCACACATTGGGCCTAGTCTCTTTACTTTGGGGTATTGTAGTTGTCAGTAAGGTATAGATTTTTCTTCATGCTGTATTTTTTTTCTATGAAGAAGATTCATCACCTCTTCCAGTGTTCCGGTTCTCCTAGTTCTATAAGCTGAGGCCATTGGAGAGGAAATATTTCTCATTGGATACTCCTATGCTCTACGTTGAACTGACTCATTACCAGAAAATTGATTTTGATAACAAGGTCCTGCAAGATTAAAAAAAATGACTTCTAAATGACCGAAGATAAAACTTTGGCATTTGAAGTAAAATAATTGGCAGATTCGTAATCCTTTAATGTTTCTGGGTGTATATACACACATGTACATACTGTTATCCAGAAATATTGCATTAGCCCTGATCAAGCTAAAACTAAACTGCATATAACAAGTTTTTTTAAGCCACCTTGATATTTTAAGCATATTTGCAGTTGAGGATTACCCCAAAATTCTCAACACAAAACCGTATCTTTGGGATTGTAAGAGAGATTTTATATAGCACATTTTTGGGGAAAAGTTTTTCAAATTATGGTAAAATCAAGTGACATCAAAAAGCTTGCTCATTGTTGTAGGAGGTATATTGCACATACTATTTTCTTTGCCAGAGAACATGTTACCTTTGTAATTGTTGGAAATAATTCAATATTGATTACCACCCTTAAACTGCAAGGAAGTCATTGACTTTCAAAAATAAATACATAGCATTGTAAAGCCCTTTTCCCTCTTTAAAATTCTCTTGGTTGTCTTTAAAGGTAAACTCATAAAAATGGTCTGCCACATTGCTTAATCTTTTTGCCAGCTTTCATTGCTGTCATTTGAGGGTAATAAGGAGCAGTAGCAATAAGACAGCATGCTACTCTGCTTTCGCAAATACGGCAATAAAGAGGGTGGAGAACCATAAGGGGGAAATGTGGCAGTATTTTCCATTGACCAAGTCTTAACAAATAGGCCCAGCTGTTGAGTGTGATCATTTGGAATTCTTGAAACGTCTTCTAGATGAGGATTGCTCCTGTACATATTTTGATAACTCTGTAATCTAGCCCTTCCCAGCATTATGTGTAATATATTTCTGTGTGTGTAACAATCTTTTTGAGTAATTCCTTACCACCTATCATCAAAGACTGAATTTTCCATCTGTAGACATACATTTGGTGGTAGAAGACAATAAACATAGAAGTTCAAACTATAAACATGCATATTTGAATGCTCCTGCAAATATTCAATCTGCATAGCAAAGGAATGATAGGTAATTCTCCATTGCATTTAGAGTTAAAAACATCTGTCCAATATGGCTGTAGCTGTGGGCTAATCCCAAGCAAATGCAAAAAATTACCTCAATACAGAAGTTGAAACTACCACTGTACCATTAAGCTCTATGTTAGCTATATTTTATGGTTTTAACTGGTCTGAAACAGAAAGGTTTCCATTTGAATCTTCTAGTTCATTTTCCCAAGACGCACAGAGGTTTTGCATCTTTTGTGTATCTCTGTTAAGGCTGTGAGCCAGGAATATGCCAGGAATATTTTCAACCCACCCCATTCCCCAGAATAAATATGGCTGGACTAGTGAGAATGGAGAGGGATAATTAAAAATACAGAGCACTTTTTGTTTTAACTCAACCCTACCTGTTTGAGCTGCTTTAGTGTAAATTAAATTTGAACAGTATTTATAAACAGTATACCCCCTAGAAGAGGAAAGTTTAATTCTGCACCACTTTTTCTGAACATGGCTTGCTTGCTGCTTACTGTTCTTGCCTCTTTGACAAAAAAAAAATCCTATATACTCACCATACAAGGTTATGTCCATGATCAGATCAGTCCCATATCTTTTGGGGGCAAGTTTTCTCAATCATACTAATCTCCAAGGGAAGTCAACATCAGAACCATCATCTAGGGTGCTTTTCTGAGACAGACTCCTGGGCCCCACACTTGGACTCTTTTATTCTGTGGGCCTAGGGTTAGTAATCTATGTGTTTAGTAATTCCCTCAGGGGATTCTGATCTCTGCAACACTCACTTTGAGAAATAACTGTCCTAGATGGCCATCTGTCAGTGCATCATTTCAGGCTACCTGTAGTTTTAGGATAGCTAGGTTTGGAGAACAACCCTCTTAGGGTCATTTTCATTTTCTTATAATGGGTTTTGTTGGCTCAATTAATCTTTCCTCACCAACCTTGTGCCTAGGAGTGCCAGTCATTCACAGGCAAGGGTGACTTAATGAACAAATTGAAAAGTGGATTGAAGTCTGAAAGCCAAGACTTACGGCCAAAAACAAATGGTAAGGGGAGTGACTGCAGAGCAAATGCTGGATTCCAAGGCCAATTGCAGGCAAGCCAAAGATGAAGGACCAGGCTCAGCTAGGAGGGTGCAGTATGCACATCGTGGAGGCAGAGATGCCGTTAGTTGCCTCCTAGAGGGAAGAACTATGTCTTTGGCCCACTGGACAAATTTTAATAATAGATATTGCCATTAATTTCAGAAGACTATGGCCTATCATTGATCCTTTTCCTGCCTTGTAATTAATATATCTCATTTTTAATGAGAATATTAATAGCAAATCAACATCAGAGATAATATGTTAAATTCCAGAGACAATTTGGGCATATTGCATACTGAGATCTGTATTGTGCTGGTGTGTGTGTGTGTTTTAAAAATTCACATATAGTTTATGTAAAAGTATAAAATAAGTATACTCTTAAAAATATTGTTAAACATTATTTTTAGAGAGAGAAAGGGAGGGAGAAAGAGAAACATCAGTGTGTGGTTGCTTCTTGATTGACCCCTACTCGGGACCCAGCCTGCAACCCAGGCATGTGCCCTGACTGGGAATGGAACCAGTGACCCTTTGCAGGCTGGCAGGTTTGCAGGCTGCCAATCAAATCCACTGAGCTACACAAACCAGGGCTAAACTAAGTATACTTTTAAAGATTTTATTTACTTATGTTTAGATAGAGGGGGAAGGAAAGGAGAAAAAGAGGGAGAGAAACATCAATGTGTGGTTTCCTCTTTGTACACCCCTCATTGAGGACCTGACCTGCAACCCAGGCATGTGCCCTGACCAGGAATTGAACCAGCAACCCTGTGGTTTGCAGGACCATGCTCAATCCACTGAGCCACACCAGCCAGGGTTACTTATAAAGAATAATAAAGTAAATACCCAAATTAGCTTAAGGAATGGAACATTCATTAATTTAGAAGTTTCCTACATGTCTTCTCTGAGCAAACCCTCTTCCTCCTCAATAAGATGTAACCACTAAATTGAATTTCCATTTAATCATTCACTGAAATAATCTTCTTTTCAAGTTTGTTTTTTATGGCACTCTTTTCCCAACCTTCCCCTTTTCCTTCTGTCCCTCCCTCTCTCTTTCTCCCTTTCTTCCCTCCTTCCCTTTTCATTCTTTCACTTCTTCACTTCCTCCTTTCCCTTAATTTTTTAATGCTGTTTTATGTTCACAACAAACCGAGAGGAACATACAGAGATTTCCTGTATAAGCCTTTCCCCCACACATAGCCTCCCTCATTACCAGCATCCGCCAACAGACTGGGATGTTTGTTAAACTTGATTAACCTCCACTGACACATCATCATTACCCAGAGTCCATAGTTTAGGGATCCCTTTTGGTGGTGCACATTCACTGGGTTTGGACAAATCCATAGTGATGTGAATTCATCATACTGTAGCATAATACAGAGTATTTTGAACTGCCCTATAAATCCTCTGTGCTTTACCTATTCATCCCTCCAACCCCACCCACAACCTCACCCCCGGCAACTACTGATTTTTTTTACTGTCTTCATAGTTTCGTCTTTTTAGAATTTCATATAGTTGGAATTGTACAGTATGTGTCCTTTTCTGATTGGCTAGTTTCATTTGGTGTAATAGGCATTGTTTCCTCTGTGTCTCTTCATGGCTCGCTAGCTCATTTCTTAGTGCTGGATAATTATGCCACTGTCTGCATAAACCACAGTTTATCCATTCACCTTCTGAGAGGCATCTTGGTTGCTTCCATGCTTTGGCAATTAAATAAAGCTGTGATAAGCATCCGTGTGCAGGTTTTTGTGTGGACAGTTTACAGTTTCTTTGGGTAAATAGGAGAGTGCGATTGCTCGATTGTATGGTAAAAGTATGTTTAGTCTTGACAGAAACTACCAAACTGTTTGGCACAGACTGCCTGTGCCATTTTGCATTCCCACCAGCAATAAAGGAGAGTTTCTGCTGTTCCATATTCTTGCTGGCATTTCATGTTGTCAGTATTCCAGATTGTGGCCATTGTAATAGGTATATGATGTTATTGTTTTAGTTTGCGTTTCCCTGATGACATATGATCTGGAGCATCTTTTCATATGCCTATTTGCCATCTGTATATCTTCTTTGGAGAAGTGTATTTTATGGTTTGGGGCCCATAATTGGGTTTTCTTATTGTTGAATTTTAAGAGTTCTTTGTATGTTTTGGATAACAGTTGTTTATCAGATGTCTCTTTTACAAATACTTTGTTCGAGTCTGTGGCTTATCTCTTCATACACTTGAAATTTCCTTTTGCAGAGCAAAAGTTTTTACTTTATTAGTTAATAAAGTCCAGCTAATTGATTATTTCTTTCATAGATTATTTCTTCAGTATTGTATCTAAAAAGTCATTGCCATACCCAAGGTCATTTAGGTTTTCTCCTATGTTACCGTCTAGGAATTTATAGTTTTGCATTTTATGTTTAGGTCTGTGACCCATTTTGAATCAATTTTTGTGAAAAGTATAACATCTGTGTCTAAATTAATTTTTTTTGCACGTGGTGGTTTAAGTTACAGCCCTAGATGTTGAAGAGGCGATCTGTGCTCCGTTACATTGCCTTTGCTGTTTGTGGGTCTCTCTCAGGGCTTCATTCTGTTTCATTAATCTGTCTACTGATTTCACTAATTCTACATTGTCTGATTTTTTTTAAGTTTTATAGTAAGTCTTGAAGTCGGATAGTATCAGTCCTCAAACGTTGTTCTTCTCCTTTGATTCTGTATTACTTATTCTAGGTCCTTTGCATCTCCATATAAACTTTAGAATGAGTTTGTCAAAATCCATAATATAGCTTGCTGGGATTCTAATAGAGGTTGTACTGAGTCTACAGATAAAGTTGAGAAGAACTGACATGTTAATAATACTGAGTCTTTCTAACCATGAATGTGGATTATTTTTCCATTTATGTACTGGGATTTTATTCATCACAGTTTTGTAGGTTTTTTTTCACAGCTGTTGTACATATTTTGTTAGATTTATACCTAACTATTCATTTTGAGGGGCTGATATAAGTGGTATTTTTTTAAATTTCAGATTCTGCTCTTTTATTACTGGTATATAGGAAAGCAGTAGACTTTGTATAGTACCTTGTATGCTGCAAAATTGACATAATTGCTTAGCAGTTTCAGGAGGGGTTTTTTTTCAGTTTGACTTTTTTTTTAGTATTTTCTACATAGATGACAATGTCATCTGTGAACAAAGGCAGTTTTACTTCTACCTTTTTTACACATAACTTTTTTTCTTGTCTAAGTGCGTTAGCAAACACTTCCAATACCATTCTGATTTTTTACATGGCTTTGAAGTTTAAAAGGGCTTGTACTGCAACTTGCATTGTTTGGCTGTACATTATGGGACTCATAATGTTGACCTGGATACTGTTTTTATTTTCACTGCTGTTTGTTGTATCAGTTGAGTATCCCATGGTTTATTCATCCCTTCTCTTGCTGAGGGACCACTGAATTTTATTTTTCATTTTTAAATTCTAAATGTTTAACCATACCTTGTAAGACTTCATGGAGGCTTCCCTCCTGAGTCTTGGTCACCAATATGCCATCCAGACTGAGGAAAAACCCGGAAACTTCAGGGCCCCGTGAGCCCTGGCCACAGCTGTGTTGGCAAGCACAGGAAGCATCCAGGAGGCTGAGGTAATGCTGGTGCCTTGCACATCACAGGATCAACTTCAACAAATATCACCCAGGAGGCATGAGCACTTAAAGAGGAACCAGAGTTTCTGCCCCATTGTCGACTTTGATAAGCCGTGGACCTTGGTCAGTGAGCATACACGGGTAAATGCTGCCAAAAACAAAGCTGGAGCCACTCCCATCATTGATGTGGTGAAATCGGGCTACTACAGAGTCCTGGGAGGGGGAGAGCTCCCACAGCAGCTTGTCACTGTGAAGGCCACGTTCTTCAGCAGAAGAGCTGAGAAGATCAAGAGTGTTGGTGAGGCCTGTGTGCTGGTAGCTTGAAGCCACATGGAGGGAAGTTCTTTAAATTCCCACTTGTGCAAAAGAAATTCTGAATGTTTACATTTTACTTACAGGTTGATTATTACAAACTATGCTGCTTTGAACATTGTTAAACACCTTTATTCCTGTGATTACTTTAGAACCGATCTCAGGCTAGGTACTAGAATATTGAAAGAATGTGAACTTTACTTCCTGAGTAATCTTGGATAAGTTTTCTCTGAACCTCAGTTTCCCCCTCTCCAAAACAATAATTCTAGTATCTACCTTATAGGGTTGCTATGAAATTAAATCTGGTAATATATCAACATGGTTAGCTTCCCATCCACCACTCTACCCATCCACCTTCGACAAAAGCCTGCCCAGGCTTTTTTTGTCCTTACATTTCAGTGTCCAGAACTTTACAAACATTCCATGTACAGACTGACCATGGTTTAGTAAATGGGTGGGATGCTGTATCCTGAGATATATAGTATTTTGTGCACTTTTGTTTGGCAACAGCAAGCAGCTCATTATTTTGAGGTCTCAGCACGAATTCTAGAATGGTTCTCTCTCTTTATGGGAGAGCCTTGATTGAATAGAGTACCCAATAAGTGAAGGAAGTAACTGTGCATGGACCAGCATTCTATAATACAGTTTTGATCCCCCCCAAAAATGCTCAAAGTGTCAGAAAGGATTTGTCATTGGGTTTTTTTCACCACAAGAATACTCCGTGATAGTTGTACGGTCCTTTAGGGTTTTCATAGCTACTTCACATGTATGAGCTCATTAGACCTTCACCAACACCTTCAAAGGATTGGGCACATCTAGGTTCAGATATGAGTTTCCTAAATTACACACCCTGAGATTGGGAAAAGTAAGAAGCTAGGACTTCACATAGCTGGGCCATTGCTTTTTTCTACTATCTCATTGAGAGTAGTCTCTCCAAATACAAAAGATAGAAGTATTTTTTTACTGTGCTCTGTTAAAACTATTAACTGGGACCAGAATGTACAACAGCCAGCTCAGCATTTGATGGAGAAAAAGACATCACTTAGAATGGATTGAGCTAAAACTCACCCTGTGCCCGGCTTTGTGCTGAATTGCATTAGGTCGTTCACCTCATTTAATCCTCACGACACCCAAATGAGGCTAGATACCATTCCTGATTTTACTCATGAGAACGCAGCTGCTTCGAGTATGAAATATCTCTCCTAATGTCACTGACGAGTTAGCTGCAAAGTCAGGAGCCTGGCTACCTCTAGTCTTCTGTGATTGTCACTAAAGCCTCAATCCTACCTCACACCACTCTCCTTAGAATGTAGTAGTTTACATAGAACAGATCTGGTGGTGCGTTTGGAATATGTGTCCAAAAACTGCGTATATTCCTCCTTTGTAGAACTTTTAAGAAACTTGTTGAGGTGAACTAGTGAGTTCACATAATTACCCATCCAGAAATGAATAGTTCTGTGGCATTTAGTACATTCACAGTGTTTTGCAAGCGCCATCTACCTAGTTTCAAGACACTGCCATCATTCCAATACCCAGGTGGGCTTTAAAGTTCCATGTTATGTTGCTTCTCTGCGATGACACCCGCTTTGCCTGGCACAGGGTCTGTCACCTGGTAGCAGGCCACCCCCACGCAGGGGCTCCCACACCATGCCTGACAGCACTCCTGGGTCAACGCTTCCCTTGCCCTGCTTCAGCTCTGATACCTGCCCTGGGCCACTGTGCCCCCTTGCCTCGCCCTTCTCTCACTCTCAGCTGCTGGTTCAGAGCCTGCCTTGCTCTGTCCCAGGTAATTGAGCAAAATTGTTAAGGGAAGGGAAAAGAAATAGGAAACAACATTTTTATTTTTAGCTAGTTCCCCAAGTGAATTTTATGATGTTAGTTGGTCATAAACCAACTAACTTTGAAAAACTGAATGAAAGCAATGGAACCCAAATCCTTTGATGTTAGAAATTCTTTGAGAATGTAATTTAGAATGCACATTGATACACAGGTGAGAAACAGCTCATTATTTCCTTCAAAAGTGCTATCAGAGTAAGAAAAATAGGTTAACTGAGATTAAATAGAACGTCCCAGATGTCAGTAATGCACAGGATTGCATAAAAGAGCTGCGGTTACTGTCGATTTTTCTGAAAACTCCAGAGGAGCTTTAGATGGATAATGCTAAGGTGTGGCTGTAGGTGCCTGTTCTCATAAAGCATTTCTGAATCGGACTGTACAAGGGCCACTGCATGCCCAGCCTCTACATGGTGACCATCAAAAGAAATAGTAATTCACCATCTGGAAAACATTGAGGAGGAATCCTAGTCTCCACTTAAGTCTTACGGAGAAGGGCCACTGGAGAAGTTAGGTTGCATGACGCGGAGTAAAAGCCTCCCATCACTCAGCTGTCGCTGTGTGACAGTCCTCCCCCAAACTCAGTGGGGTGAAACAGTAATCAGTCATTACTGCTCACGTGTGTGGGTCACCTGCGTCTTGGCTGACCTCGGAAAGACTTGGGCTGGCCCTGCTCCGTGTGTCACTCATCTCCTGGAACCTGTGGGCTAGGCAGTGGCAGAGATGGGGAGAACTTCAAGTCTGAGTCTCAGAACTGGCTGGCTTTATTCATCTCGGTCTTTTGGCCAAATCAAGTCACATGGCCAACCCCTAAATTCAAGGGTGTTGAAATCTATTCTGCCCTTTTATTAGGAATATCTGAAGAGTCACACGGCAAAGCCAGTCAATAGTGGGAGAGTTGAAAGAACAAATACATTGTCAGTCCTGAAGAAACTCATCATCTGTCTCCTCCTTCAAGGCTCCCCTCATGAGGTCATCTGTTGCCCTGCAGACCTTTTACCTTCCCCAAACTTTCTACCAAATAGTCCATTCACACTAGCAATGTTGTCTCCTTTGGCACCCTCTTACCACTGTCCTGACTTACTCTCTGATTTTCCTTTTTCATTACATCTCTACCCTTTCCCTCATTATTCCAGCAGCTCCAGAAGGACCCAGACTGAACAGGGAAAATACCCACAGAGGGCAGGGAGGCAGCTGGTGAACGCTCTCACTTTGCTGCTTCCTCCCTGCCTCAGGCCATTAGGAGCTGCTGGCATATGTTGGGACTCAGGCATTCGGGCATTTGCCTATTCAGATCAGAGTGGTGGAGGAAATACTGTAAATACTGTAAGTGGCCTTGTAATTGTGCCATATGTCACCTTAATTAATTTAACTGTCACTTCCAGACTAGGTTAGGTCCCCCTCAGGCTTCTGTATTCTGTGTCATAAAGAGCCAATGTAACTAATACTTACGGAAGTTCTAGCTGACTGCCTGTTTTATCTCTCCCACTAAGCCGTGAGCTCCTCATTGGACAGGGTGTCTGTCTTCGTCTCCCCCACCCCCAGCCAATCCATTGACGAGTGCTGTCAGCCCTGCTCCAGTGCCCACCGCAGGCCATCCTCATCTTGCCGCTGTAACGGGCCTGATCTGAGGCCCTTCCATCTTGAGCCTGGATTATAGCCGCGGCCTCCTCGGCTGGTCCTCCTGCTGCCACTGTGCCCCCTTATGGTCTATTCCCCACACAGTGGAAGAGTGGCTTGAAAACTAGATGAAAGCAAATTGTGTTTCTGCTCAGAATCCATCAGCAGGTCCTCATTCCTGGGATCTAACTCCTGATTCCAGCGGCAGACAGTAAATATTTAACAATCATCTGACCGGGAGGGCCTTGATTTGTAGGGAGTGGTGTGAAGACTCTCATCTTTGCCAATTTCAAGCTTCTTTCCTCCTTCCTTCTCTTTCTTTCCCTCCTTCTCTCCCTCTGTCCCCTCATTCCCTTCTTCCCTCTTCCCCCCCTTCCTTCATTCTTTCTTTCCTCTCTTTTCTTATTCTTTGCCTTCTCTAGAATTTGTATTCCATGACTGGAAGATTTGTGTTTTGTCTTAGTCATTGCTTAGAAGTGTCAAGCACCTAATAGATAATAAATATTTGTTGAATGAATGGTTGATTAATTGAATGGATGGCCCATTCTTAATGCCATGCTTGCAGCATTTAAGAATTGTCCAAAGCAGACAGCATAGTTTTAAAATACCCAAGTCGTGTTCAGCACTCTCAGGTTCACAAATCATTGCCTCACATATGGTCTCATATGACCCAGCACCAGCCCGAAGAAGCCAGGGAAGGTGTTTGCCTCCCAACTTAACAAATGGTGAAAGAAAGGCTGAGAAGGTGGCAGTGCCGGCCCAAGTCACAACAAAAGTGACAGTCTCTGTGTGGTCTGACTCCCAGTCCAGCATTTTCCCTCATGTCACCAGTGACTCTGGAGGCTATCTCAGCAAGGAAGCCTAGTGGCTTTAGGGAGAGTCGTCCCAAGGAACAAGGAAGCAGGAGATAGAACAGAAAGGGGAGAGGCTTAGGAGGGGGTCTCTACCGGTCCAATGGTGACTTCAGACCCCACTCCCATTCCTGTCACGGGACTCACATGGCCCCCTCCCCCACACCAAGCACCCCACAGAGAGCAGGCTGGCTCCTACCTTCCTGTCCTAAACTTCTAAAGAAATGTGCAGCAGAGATCACAAGCTACAGACCTTGGGGGCTGAATCCAGTCCCTATGTATGACTTAGCCCCTGTCATGCTTTAAAAAATGGGCCAATTAACAAAGCAGGAGATCCCACGTGGGTAGATGGTTTCTCTTAGCAAACAGGAAACTGGCTGTTATGGGCTCAGCTGACAGCGAGTACCCTCTGAGTCCATGTGTATATGTGTGTGTGTGTGTGTGTATGTGCGCGTGCGTGCTCTCACCGTTGCTTTCCTTATTGTTGAGAGAGACACCTCTGGACCCACATTTCTCCCCAAGGGAGGAAAGCAAAATATGTACAGCCTCATGATATTATTATCTCATGACCGGTAGGCATGGGAGTCTGAGGACCTTGTTTAATACCAAATACACCCTCCCTTAGTCATCCCAGAAATTACACAAAGAAGGGTTTCAGAACTTCCATTTACATGAGGATCCTGGAGCTCATAAAAGTTGAGAGGCTTTTCCAAGGTTTCATAACTAATTAGCAGTAGACCTAAAATGTGAAGACAGTAACTCACCCACCACAGAAATCCGCATGAATTGCACCCGCAGCCACACATCGCCTTTGTGTGCACCCCTGTGGCTGTGCAGCTTGAGTGCTCGGGCCTTGTGTAATCTGCCACATGACCATTAGGTGGCACCATAACCCAACAAAGGTTTCCAGGACAATGCCTTTGTGGAAATTGGTTTCCTCTATGATTATAGGATTTTAAGTCAGAATGGCTTTTCCTCCCTTTCTTTCTTTCTTTCTTTCTTTCTTTCTTTTTACCAAATGGTCTTTCGACACACAATTTGAAGTGGCTTTCGTGCCAGGCATACAATGAAATTTGCCTTAATCCATCACCTAGGGAGAAAGTGTTTGTGTGCCACAATTGACATCTGTTAAATTTCAAATGAGGTAAGCAAGCAGTAAGAAGGTCTGAAATACATTCTTTGTTCAAGAAATCGTGCAGACACTGATCAGCTGCTCTGTACAATTAGGAATAAAAAAGCACCTTTTTTCCCCCCAACAACCGCTGCTGAAAGCCCCAGAGAGGAAAAAGACAGAGGATGGATGGACTTGCACTCCATGAGGTTAACACTTCTGTTTCAAGTTCAGGCAAATTGGCTGGGCACAGCAGGGAAGGCTGCGCTGACAGCTCCATTGTACCTGCTTCTGCTCAGAAGGCTGAAAGGGAGCCCAGACCTCCCTACTCCCCACTCTCCACTCCCTACCCCTACCCCTTACCTGCTACTGTTTTTGCAAAACATAAGGAAGTGTGAGGAGCTTCATCCAGAGTGAGCAGATCAGTTTCATCTACCAACATATAATTGCGGTGAATTTATTCTTAAATCAAAATAGATTTGTTCTTTTGTATGTCATCCTAGCAAGGAATTTGGAAACCATCCCTCCAAAGTTAGCCCTTGCTATTTACCATTTCAAGCTTCATTATTAAAAAGAGAATGAGAGCAGGTATAATTCCAATGTGCAGCTTAAATGTCAGTTAACAATTTGCTCCTTTTACAGATGCACTATCATCAGATGAGAAAGCTAAGCCTTGCCTGTAAGACCAAATATTGTAATGGTGGAATGGAGTGTTTGTGATATGAGAATTTCTTGATAAACATTGGGGTAGAAAGTCCTTCTGTTTCCACCCTTTATTCATTCTTTCCCCAAGCCCTATAACTAGGTTAGGTGTCTGTAAGAGTACCAAGTCGTGCTTCCCTCACAGCCACACACATGGCCCAGCAGCAGCACTACAAACCAGCTGAGCTGTGTGGAGGAGTTCTGGCCAATGGGAATGTGAGTGGAAGTGTTACGGCCACCGTGGGAGGCACCCGTGTGTATCCTCCGTCTCCTCTTCCCTGCCTTGAAATCCTGGAGACCGTGTGCGCTAAATGGTGTCCCTCCAGGATGGCAGAGAGACCGCGGGAAGCAAAGGCCCCTTTACCAACCTGCATTGGACATATAACAAAGAGAAATCTCTTTTGTTGTGTTGAGCTGTTGAGATCTGGCCTTAACTTGTTGCTGCAGCAGAGCCTATCCTCTCCAAGAAGGCAGGACCATGCCTGTCTCTTTAGGTCCTGAGCACCATGCACCTGCTGGGCCTGGTCCATGGTAAGGGCTCAAGAAATGCTTGTTGGATGCAGGACTCATTGTGAGCACCTTTCTTCTGACTATATGAAACACTTCAGTATCCTTGAATAAACCCTTTGGTCAGCTAGCGTGGGTAGGTGCTTGCCATTTTCAACTAAGACATCTGCTTAACATAAGGCAGCCAAGAAATTGTTAACATTGCTCCCTCTCTGCCTGTCTCCTGTTCTGGAATCATCTTCTGAGTGGTGGTGGTGGTGGTGGTGGTTTTTACTGTAGCTTGCTATTCTTTTCAATTTCCTCTTCTTTAGTTTTATGGCATAGTCATTGGTCAAAATGTTCAAATGAAGTACACAGAAGTATTTGGTTTTTGTTTATTTTATCCAGGAAAGTGTTTTCAAATGTAATAAGGACTTTTTTTTAATTTCAAAAGCTGATGAATTTAATGAAAATCACAAAATACATATGGGCCAAAGGAAGTGGTAGGGGAAGTACCCATGATCTCCAATGCCCACAGAAAATCACAGTGCGTATCTTACTGTGTGGCGATAAAGATATGATTTTTACAAAATGGTATCGTTGTGCACATCATTTTAAAGCCAGATTTTTTTCATTGAATATTTCTAAAACTCCCTATCAGTAAACATGTTTCCGTAACACTATTTCAAATGGCTACATAATTTTCTGGTTATCTGATATATTTTAAATTTTTCTATGTTAGTTAACTACCATGAACAGCTACCACTACTGGATCTTTGTCCACATAGCATCCTTTGTTGTTTTCTTAAGATAAATAAATGCCCAAACATGGAATTTCAGGGTCAGTGCACAGGTAAAGCTCAGAGTCTATTGATACATGATTCCAAATCGCCTTCCAGAAAGCTGACGCCAAACTGTATATAACACATGTGCTCATTTCCCTGCATTCCTGCTGTTACAGCTTTTAAAATATTTCCAGTGTCGTGAAATTCACTTGTTATCATTTGTACATTTAAATTGCTAATAAAGTTACTTGTAAAGCTGTTTTCATGTTTGCTGTAATAATTTTCTATTCATATGCTTACTATATTTTTCTACTGAGCTATTACTGTTTAATAGATTTATAAGGGCTCTTTGCATATTTTAGAGATTAATTCTTTGTTATGTGTATTGCAAATAATATGTCCAATTATTATTTACCTTTTAACTTCTTATGTACAAACATTTCTTTATTTTTTTAAAGATTTATTTATTTATTTATTTATAGACAGAGGGGAAGGGAGGGAGAAAGAGAGGGAGAGAAACATCAGTGTGTGGTTGCTTCTCACATGGCCCCCACTGGAGACCTCGCCTGCAACCCAGGCAGGTGCCCTGACTGGGAATTGAAACAGTGACCCTTTGGTTCACAGGCCATCACTCAGTCCACTGGGCCATACCAGCTAGGGCTGACATTTCTTTAAAAACGTGATATAGTCAAATGTACCCAGCATTGAAAAATACATTTTCATTGTAGTTTCCACCCTCAGAGCCCTCCTCAGCTAGGCCTTCCCCACGCTACGATGACAGAAATATTTATTTATATTTTGTCTAGTGGTATTGTGGTTTCATCTAAATATTTAATCTACTCTGGAATTTGTTTCAGTATATTGGTTTTTAGTCAGTTGTTCCCAGACTATTTAGTTGTTTTATCTTTTTCCCATCTATTGTAATTGCCAATCGTAGTATAGGGGAAATTTTGATTTCTGGTCCACTAAATTTTGATTTCTGGTCTATTTTTATCATTTCTTCATTATTAACAAACTTCCTAAATTACAGTATTTGGGCATTATGTTCTAGTATCTAGAAGAGCCTAGATAAGTTTTTAAAGTTATCTTAGTTTCTCTCACAAATATGTTCCTCCAATAAAATTTAAAAATCAATTTGTCAAGTTGAAAAAATTAAGGCCTCTCTTAAATTAGCATCCTGACCGCACGCGCCATCTCACTCAGACATATAGTGTTTCCGGCAACTATTCATCTTTGTGTCTTTGGATCAAGTCGTGTATTTCTGCTGTATCTGATCCTAAGTATCATATGGTTTTTCTGTTGCTTCTGTGAATGCAATATTATCCTCATTATACTGTCTAATTTTTTATGTTCTTCCATTGCATGTATATATCACCAATTATTTGCCCATCCACTGTTGGTGACTTTCCCCTTTTGATGATTGTGAATAGTGTTTCTGTGAACATATGTGTACATGTTGTTATTCGAGTCTCCGTGTTCATTTCTGAGGGGTGTATGCACCTACGAGTAAAACTGCACGGTCGTTTGGTCACTCTCTGTTTAACTTTCTGAAGGACTTCAACTGGTTTCTATAGCACCTGAACCATTTTGCGTTCCTACCAGCAATGTATGAGCTCCGATTTCTTCACATCCTCACCGACACTGGTAACTTTTCATTTTTTAATTATTGTCATCTTGGTGGGTGAGAAGTGGTATTTCACTGACACTTTAATTTAGATTTCCTTAATGACTAAAGATGCTGAGCTTCTTTTCATGTGTTTATAGGCTATTATGTGTCTTCTTTGGAGAAGTGTATTAAAGTCCTGTGTCCATTTTATAAGGAATTACTTGTCTTTTTGTTATTGACTGGCTAACTTTTTGACAGGAAAACAGTTAAAGTTGCTGTTTTACATAGACTACTTTCAAAATCAAAAACTGTAAGACTCAACACAAAATGACCCAAATGGTAAAAATGTTTAAATGTTTGAGTGGTTAGTATATGTTAGTATTATTTGAATACTTTCCACATATTAATTCAATTCTGAAAACAATACCACAGGGTAGGTACTGTCAGTATTTCCATTTCAAAAATCAGGAATATGAATTTGGACAGAAAAGTCCCAATTCACACAACTGATAAATGATAAAATTAAAATTGAACTTGGGAAGTGTGACTCTAATGCTATCTCTGAATGACTCGGTGACTAAGAAAGATTTATTTTCTCACATAATAATAAGCTAACAGGTAGGCAGTACTGGCATTGATTGGTTTGGCAACAAAACATAATGCAGGACACAGGGTTTTTTCAGGGCTCCCTGATACGAAACGGGCCTGTCCTACCCATCTTGCCTTTGCCTCAAGCGGGCCCCTTCATGGTCGCAGTGGCAACAACAGCTCTAAGCATCACATTCTTTCCGAGCAACATCCAAACGCCAGAAACAGAAGGCCTCTTTGGGTTCTTCTTTGTCAAGTGAGGGAAACTTCTCTAGAGGGTCCTTCTGACAGACTTCTTTCTCATTGGCCAGAATTGTGTCACATGCCCACAACCCAAACCAATCACTGACAAGAGCAACAGAATTACAGTTTTGGACATAGACTAATCAAGATTTGTATCCTGACCCTTTGGTGGGGCCCCGCCTCCCAAACTATCTGCTGTTCAACTCCTGAACAGAAGTATTTTGGGGATGATGTAGTAGAAGGAGGCAATGGCTCTTGGGCTGGTGACCAACAGCTTCTGCCCCTGTGGTCATTTACTGTATTTTGCTCTGTATAATGCACACCCATGATTTCCCATGGGTGCATCCTGTATAATATGCATCCTGAGTACCACGCATGTATAATGTGCATCCTTATTTTTCCCGAAAAACTTTGTGCAAAAGAGTGCGCATTTTAAACCGCAAAATATGGTACCTTTGTGGAGCTACAGGTCTATGACATCTTTGCGGTGGGGCTGTTGATTCCTTACTCTTGATTTCTCCTAAACCCTCTCTCTGATTCCTTTTAGGACAATAATGTGATGCACACATGAGAATTTAAGCTTCTGTTGCCCAACTATCTGTAAGACCCTATTTGCCCACTTCCCTTCGTCTTATCTGTCCCCCCACAGACCACAGGGGCACATGTTCCTTTAGGCTGACCTGAGCTTGTTCATACTAATCGCCGATTTAAACTGAAAACCCTGCCCTGACCTGTGGGGCTCAATGGGTCGGGCATCATCTCACAAACTGAGAGGCCGCTGGTTTGATTCCCGGTTGGGGCACAGGCCTGGGTTGTGGGCCAGGTGCCCAGTTGTGAGCGTGTCAGAGGCTACCGAGGGCCGTTTCTCTTGCACGCCTACATTTCTCTCCCCTTCTTTCTCCTTCCCTTCCCCTCTCTCTACAAATAAATAAATTAAATTAAAATAATAAACTATAAGCCCCAACACTCATAAAATTCTAGCTCCTCTCTGTAAAAGTTCCCCAAAGACATAGTTAATTTCACGTGCTTGCCAAATCTTATGTCCAAAAGCAAAAGCCAATTTACCTTTCCGGAAACTAAAGCTAAACATAGTTCTTGGCTTTGGGGGCACATGCTGGTGTCCTCGGTACACCTCGCAGAGGAGATTTGCGTCAGGAGTTCCCCTGGCGTTTTTCAGTGCCGTTGAACTGTCCTGGCTGAAGAGAAATGGACAGAGTGCTGCCTTCCACACCTGTGTCAGTCACGGGCAACCTCTCTAAACGGTCAAAGCGACCCTGGGACAAACCATGTGACCATGTGTATACAGGGGTCACCCTGCCTTCAGTACCTCCGAATCTCACATTTCATTTTCTGAACCCTGGCCCTAGGCCCATTTGAATGTATTTTTGATACTGAAAACAAAAAGCAGCCCTGGCTGGTGTAGCTCAGTGGATTGAGCGTGGGCTGTGAACCAAAGGATTGCAGTTCAATTCCCAGTCAGGGCACATGCCTGGGTTGCAGGCCAGTTCCCAGTAGGGGATACATGAGAGGCAACCATACATTGATATTTCTCTCCCTCTCTCCTTCCCTTCCCCTCTAAAAATAAATAAATAAAATGTTTTTTTTTAGAAAGCAAGTGCACTTCACATTCAAAAATGATGAATTCCAGTCACTTCAGAATTTGAGACAAATACCCATCAACAGCGGTCAACCGAATTTACGTGATGACCCTTTGGCAACAACTAGATGAGGAAAACCCACCTGTCCCATTTACTTCGGAGCCTAAGTGAGGTGCAAAGTCAAGTTGTGAAGCTACGTGGTCCAAGAAAGTGCGTTTCCTACCAAAGGAAGAATTCCAGCCGGGGGTATGCGACCTTTTCTCCAGGATTCCAAAATTAGTAGAGGTTGGACTTAACAACTTTTTTTAAGGTCTCTTTCGAAAAATTCTAAGATGAGTTAGGAAAGACTATATTTATATTCTTACGATGCTTTACAAATCATCAAACAGTTATAAAACATTATATCTCATTTAAGCTTTAAACAACCCTGTCAGGCAAATTGGGTTTATTATTGTCGTTTTATAGATGAAGACATGGAGGTTCAGATAGAGGTTAAGTGATTTTTCCAGGGTCCCACGTTTAGGAAGTGGAAGGTCTTAGGAATTCGGGGTCAGAGACGGCTCCACAGTCAGGACAAGGGGAGACATGGGCTCGTCACTGTGGCTGAGGCATCCGGGTGGCCGCGCCCACCGCTAGGCTCAGAACGGTGGCTGCCGTGGCCATCTCCCCCTCTCTAGGCCCCAAGGCCGGTCCACAGTAAAGCTGTGTGTCGTCAGGGCCCCGATGGACTCTTTCTTGGTCTCAGTTATGATGGGTCAGAAGCTGCCCTGTTTCCCCCAAAGTGCAGTTTGTGAAGCCTCTGGTTTAAACGTGCTTGGTGTTTCAGCCCATTCCTGGAGTACCCCTTTTTAAAGGACCACAGGCAGAGACACTCTAATGAAGGGGCGGTTAGGTGGGCTCTGGGGCCTGGGCCAAGGCGTGGGAGAAGGGGCTATTTCTGCTCAGCAGGGTCTCTGCCGCCGTGCCCCGGGCTACTCCACCCAGTCCGAATTGTGTGAGAGCACAAAGGACAATGCCCAGCTTGCTGGGGGAAAGAATGTTGGTGGAGGGGAAAGGATGTCCCGTTTCAACTCCCCCACAGCCCCCCGGCTCTGGCCTGGAAGGGAGGACAAATCCCCTTGTGTGAGGGCCTGGGAACTGAGCTTTCTTCCACGCGGTTCTTCCTATCAGATTCTGCCCTATTCTGGTAATTCAATGGGAAATGAATCCACCCAGGAGTCTGGGCTGGCCCCCGAGAGGAAGGTAAACATAACAAAGAGAAAGTCATTGCCAATTTTAGAAAGCGTGTGTTCACAGGAATAAACAGGAGTAAAGCCGAGTGGGAAAATGGGAGTTTCACCGTGCGTTATATCTAAAAAGCGATAGTCAAGTCAGAAATGTGTTTTACATCCTTTTCATTTGAGTTGGCCAGTGGGGGTAAATGAGGGGTAATAAAGTATACACAGATTGCTTTAAATATAATATCTCTAGGCTTTAAAAAAACCATTTGGTCTTGTTACTCCCAATGCACCAGGAGGTAGTTACATTTTCATTGAAGATTTTTCTCTCTCCGCCTAAATATCTTTGACCACATAGTATGAGCTTTGGGCCTGTAGGAGAAACATTTTCTGACTCTGAGGACCAGAGGAAATGGATGAGCAGAGAGAGGTTAAGCGACTTGCCCAGGACTATGCAGCTTGGAAATGTGAAGTCAGGCCTCTGGCCCAGTCTCCTGAGCCCCGTCAGGTGTCTTCTTGAACACCTGGATAAGACGCAGGCGTGGGGAGGGGCCCAGCACCTCTACACAGCTACACGGCACACTACACAGCAGGGTAATACGTTGGTGCTTATTTTTGTAATTATTTTTACCCCAAGGGCCTTCTCCCATTCAAACTACACTGAAGGCACCTGCTGTCCCAGAGGAGGGGTGCTCAGGCATCAAAGAAGAAGTGAGTGTTTTCCATGTCCCACACCAAGGTTTTAGAGATGCAGGAACTTAAACATCTGAGGTCCGAGGGGAATTAGGCCCAGAAACAGATTTGGAAGAATACATTAGTTTACAAGAGCTGGTTCTTCACACTCCAAAAAGTGGAGAAGAGAAGCTTGGGGAATGGGAAAGTTTGGATGCTAATATATCCCACTGAGGAAGAGGACCATGATGAGGATCGCAGATTCAGAGAGACCTTGGAGATGGGGCAAGGGTAGAGAGGCGATCTCCATGGACCAGTGATGGAAAGCATGAGACAGTGAGGACAACTCAGGGGCAGACAGAGTGGGCAGCGATTATGGACCATTGCACCCGACTGCTCTTCCTTGCTTGCTCCATCACCACGTCAGCCCCCTGGAATGTAGATACAACGCCAGGGGTGATGGAGCCGAAGGACACTTTGAACCCTAAACAATCGCCACGTCTGTTGTTTAGAAATGATCAAACAGCAGCGATTTCATGTTGTAGAGTAATATCATAAAAAACTCAGAACTGCCTGCAGTTTAGTCTCTATCACCCAGCAGAACAGGGGTTTGAAATGGAAATTAAGTTTGGTCACCGTTCAACAAAGACACGCGGACTTCCTACACCCCTGTTTGCAGGCTGCATGCTGTGTTCACTACACTTAATCGCCTCGATGCCAGTCGGTTTTCGAGATACCCGGTGGTTGAGATCAGAGCGTGAGATCAGAGGGTCTCCAGGACGTTCAGCTCTAATTAGAATGGATTCCCCTCCACGTCCTGCCACTTCAGGGTTTCCTACAGTTTCCAGTATCCAGGCGGAGCATGCGTGGAAGCAGGGAGAATTCATTCCTCACAATTCGACCCAGTTTAAAGTCCTGTCTATGTCACAGGATTAGAGCAGTGATTCTCAACCGTTTTCATCTCACCGCAGACATAAACTAATTACTGAAATTCTGCGGCACACCAAAAAGTATATTTTCCCCTTGATCTGACATTAAAAATAGGTATAATTTTGGTTTATTCACACTGGATTGCTATTGTTGTCATTATTATTATTTTATTTGACCATCTAAAGGAAAAGAAATCAGTGCCCCTGACTAAATATTGCATGTTTTAAAAGTTCTTGTGGCACACTGGTGTGCCTTTTGCGGTACACCCGGTGAAAATCACTGGCTTAGAGGAATGTGGGAGCCTACAAGTCATCACCTTTACTTTCTAAGCGGGTTGAGTTTTGTTCTAGGCAAATGAGGGTGGAGAAGCTTGGTCCCCACTGCCTGAGCAATGGTAGCAAGGAAATTGCTGGTAAACTCATTAGCACTCACTCCTCCTGACTTAGCCCCTGGGCTGATACGTGATGACGAGAGTCTGGGAGTTGCTGAGGAAGTGCTTGTCAGAGGGGTCAGAAGCCATTGCCCTTCCACAGGAAGCTCTGTTTAGGCATAGCACAGTGACTTGTACAGCCAGGGGGACAAGGACAATACTCAAACAAGGTTCTCAAACTGGGTGCCAAGGAACTCTGAGGTGCCTCAGTAAATGTAGAGGAGTGCTATAGGATAGTATAGATTGTTGAGGGAAATTCATTAACCACTGTCATTCACTGAATAAACTTCCAGCTCAAAGGGAACTCACAGTTTTACCATGAGATCATGACATCATGTCTCTGTGAAGCTGGGTT
Source organism: Artibeus jamaicensis (assembly GCF_021234435.1). NCBI lineage: Eukaryota > Metazoa > Chordata > Mammalia > Chiroptera > Phyllostomidae > Artibeus > Artibeus jamaicensis. The sequence continues at coordinate 32,541,332 of NW_026521871.1, read as the reverse complement.
CCAGATGGTTGCTATGATAAAAAAGCAATCTCTACGCCAAAATGGATTGGAATAGGAGGCGACAATGGAGGTATCCAATGTGAGTCCAGGCTGTAAGAAGTCTCGCAGCGCCCAACAGCCTACACAGGCCATGACTAAGAAATTGTGGTTATTTAAACATGAAGTAAAAATGCTATCTGATTTCAATCTATAAGTATTATTTTTTCCAAATAGCTACTAAACTGTTAAATTATTTGGCCCTAATTAATAAACACATCTGAGTATTTCTTTCGACTCGTAAGTGCCAGGAAGAATGACTGAGAGGCTAAGGGAGCTGTGAACCAAGAAAATTTGGGAATCTCTGTCCTAGCGGATGGGCAGACTGAAATGAACTTGGGTCCCCGGACGAATCACTCTGAACTGCTCACTACACTGGACAGTTATGCAAGAGTGCAACAAACTTCTGTTTTGTTCACACCGCTGTCTCTTCGTGACAGCAGCTTAACCTGTTTCTTTGCTGATACAGTCGGGCTCAATAAACATTTGTTGAGGATTAGACAGCAGTTGGATTCCTCCACTGTTTCAGATTTTGGATTTGCTTCTGGAACAGCAGTAAATAAGAGGTGGGTTATGGAAAAATTATGGAAAAATTAAAAATAGCAACAAGGGACCATGGGAAATATATAGGAAAGAACATTAGACACTTTTTTGGTTATTTGACCTTTAAGTTGTTTGAATATAAGGTTCTTCATTTATAAAGTGGAATAATTTATCCACCTTGTATACCTATGGTGATGATAGTTGGATAAGGTAATTACCATGAAAATTATTTTGAGAAGTATTATACAAAGAATAGTAGTCTCTTCATTAGTGTAACTTTTATGAAAATAGTAACTCAAGGGAGCATCTTAAAAAGGGCTCATTGGAAGGAAGAAAAATCTGAATTAATGCAGAATACAAATAATCAAGTTCTTTTTTAAAAAATTAAACTTTATTTGCTCAAAAGCCATTCAGAAACATATTTGAACATTCCATTTAGGAGGCTAAATTTTAACAAATAATCACTTACCCCTTGAACATCAAATCCCAATCTGAGAAGCTTATGTGATTTGACTACCAATAAATTCATCAGGATCTCAAAATATTTAATCCTCTTAAGTAGTTAAGCAATGATATATGTATTTTGTTGGTGCCTTTCATTAATTAGAAACCTCTTTTCTCCCTGTCAGAGTCACTGTTAAACTCCCGTCTGTCTCCTATGTGAGTTCTCATCATAGTGAATCAGTAGGATTTGAATTAATGGTAATTTTTGATAAATCAATCAAATCCAAGAAACCCAGTAAAGAACAAGATGAGAGGTGGCCCTGGAGTGAAGTGCCTGCAGTGGACATGGGTCATTCAGAGCCCACCTGGCATGTGCTCTCCTCTGTTACTTCCCCTTCTTGAGGGACTTTCCTTCCTCTGGGGTCTTGGGAGGTCGGAACGCAGCCAAGGAATAAGACTCTGCCGCTTGGGCTCACTTCCCCTCCAGGCTCTGAAACCAGAGGCACGCGGTGCTCAGGGAGCAGTGTGGGCTGAGGAGGGGGTGCACCAGGCGTGCTGTGACACAGCGCTTTTCAGAGCCGCCTTGGTGGTGGGGCCCCAGCCTGCCGTCAAGTCAGGGAGCCCCAGACGTCCTTCCAATGACTCCCCTATCTGGCCGAGAGAGCCAGAATCGGTTTTTAAATTTTTATTCAAGATTTTTTAAATTAAGCAATAGCCTTATTAACATGATGCCTTTTTCCGAATATTATTTTAATCCACAAATACTTTTTTGAGCTAATTTACAGCGTTACTGGTGCAGAGTGTTAAACAAGAAAGAGATCAGAGTGATTTTAGAAACAGTACTCATTCCTGTCTCAGCCTGGAGTTCCTGCGTTGGAGAGTCAAGATGTACATGGGAAAGGTCTGTGTTCTCTTAAAATGTAGCCTTGTTTTTTATCATTGATATATTATGCCTTTGTCATGTTCTTCATCTGTGTGTGGCTGCAAAAATTATTTTTTAAAAGTTTCTGTTCCCAAAGGACAATGCCTGTATGGAATTTTTTTTTATAGCCACAATCACACTTCTGAGAATGTTTATCTCACTTTACTAAAACATCATACAATCCGACCTCGTGGGCATTCCCTATTCTGACACTTACAACTCAGAGAAAGAGTACCATCCATCTTGGGAGAAAAAGCATACAGAGAATGTGTCTTTCTGAAATATACTTACTGCTCAGTTTACAGTGTGTTTGTGGTGGAGAAGGGGAAGAATGAACTTTTCTTGAAACTTTGAGAGGCTAGTTAGTTATTCGACACTATTTTAAATAAATGTTATCATCTAAAATCATTCAGAATTTAGGTCGTTGGATGTTGCCTTTCTCAGCCTGGGAGGTAAACCCAGAGGAAATGGATGTAACACGAAAGGCCACCCTTTGGTGATAATATTTGCTTTGAAGAAGAAAGGATAGTCAGGGATACAATTCTGCCTTCTCGTGTACGGCATTATTTAGCTTACCCTCTTAATTTTTGATCCAGCTTTGTCTGTGCTGATCACCACATTCATTCAGCTCCCTCGGATCTCCTGTTGTTCTCCAACTCCCCGACGCTGTCTTGGCCCAGGTCACCAGCATCTCCGGCCCGTATCAACACAGCCTTTTATCTGCTTTCGTTGCCTCCAAGCCCACTCTCGACCCCCACCCTCCAATCCACTTTCAGTAGCTGGAGAAATCTAAAAACACAAATCTGGTGACTTTATCCTCTGTCAAATATCATTCAATGACGTCTCATTGTTCTTAGGATGAAAACCAAGAATTGTAAGAGGCTGAGAAGACTAGCACTGTCATTTATTTTTAACATTAAAATCATGCCTGAGCCCCAGTCCATGTGGCTCCGTTGGTTGGAACGCTGTCCCGTAAACCAACATGTTTCAGGTTCGATTCCCAGTCATGGCACATACTAGGTCGCAGTTTCAATCCCTAGTCAGGGCGTGAATGGGAGGCAACCAACTGGTGTCTCTCTCTCTCTCCCTCTTTCCTTTCTTCTCTCTCTAAAATCAATAAGCATATTCTAAAAAAATCATGCCTGAAAGATGAAAGAGTTTCATAGTTTATTATTTTAAACATTCACCAGAGCTAGATTTTGAAGCTCATTACTTGCACTGGCTTCAACTTTCAATAGCTCTTTATCAGTAAATAATCTGTCAAATTTCATACTCCTGACAAAGGACAAAAAAACCCTGAAATGGTGAAGCAACAGAAATGTCTGTTTTGATGGAAAGATGTTGAAGCTAAGCAAAATTGTTTAAGCTGGCAAAAATTAGAGCCAAGAAAAAAGGAAGGAAGCAGCCAAGCCCCATCCATCAAGCAGGGCCTGGGAAGTGCCCACATCCAAATTGGAACAGGCAGTCCTAAAAGTTGAAAAATTTGTAGGCAGCCCCTGGCTGGATATCTCAGTGGTTAGCGTGTCATCTCAATACACCAAGGTTGCAGGTTTGATCTCCAGTCAGGGCACAGACCAGAAGCAATGAATGAATGTGTAAGTAAATGGAACAACAAACTGATCTCTCTCTCTTTCTCTCTCTCCCACTTCCTTTCTCTCTCTAAAAAAAATCAATAAATAGAAAATTTTTTAAATTTCTAGGCAAAATGTAACTTTGGCCAACAGTCATCTTTTTTAAAGGGAAAGGGTTACATGTGTATCAGTGGGAAATAAAAACAAAATTATGTGATTTTAGAATAAAATTGTTCAGGCTGTAATAGCCTTCTCAGTGGGCCATTGGCCATGCATCATAAAGAACGCTGGGTGCCAGAGGGGTATCTTTAATATCTGAAGCAAATAACAGCTCTATTAGCCTCTGACTTCAGAAGAATTGGCCTTTGGGTTGGTTTCCTCCAGAGTCCAAGCCTGCCAACAAGAAAGGACTTAGGTAAAACTCGGTTTATTTTCTTACTCCCCTAGTGGTAGGGGATGGATCAAGGGTTCAGGAAAGCTCTAAAATGGCGTGGTTGGACTTGCAAGTTCTTCCATCTGTCCTGGGGCGCATGCTTTACAGAGTAAATGACAATACCACTCTCTGGAGGAAAGCTTGGGAGACTGTTGCACATTAGGCACTTTGCATATGTCCTACTGTGTTCTGTATCATCTTGTTAAATTTTCACAATATAGCTATGCTTACTCCCATGTTACAAATGGAGAGATGGAGTCCTAGGAAGAGAATAGACATCTGCTGTTTCTTGCATGCTCAGTATCCTTCCCTCTTTGTCTGGTGCCAGCATCCTGGTTGTCTTTGAAGGACACGCCTTCCCCAGTCTGGAAGGGTTGGCAGGAGGCTACTGCTCAGAGATTTGTGCTCTCTTCCAGCCAATCCTACACTCTTCCCCAAGAATCTCAATCTCAGTAAAGTGCCACATGGGTGGAAAATGGTTGGAACTCTCAACCCTTTTCTAAGAACTGGGTCTTCAGTTTTCCTTCTAGTACTTCCTTTCTGGCCTAAGTTGTCCCGAGCCAGCGTGTGTTGCTTGCAGTCAGAGAGCCGTGGCTGAAACAAGAGAGTCGGTAGCAAGCACCCTTCCCCACTGCTAGTCCCCTTACTCTTTCTGCCTTCTCTCCTGCTGCCAGTGGTGATGGTGATTAGGCACTGGTAATTCATGCATGCAGGGCCTGGCCCTCTTTCCCACGCAAAGGGAGGGAGGGGGGTGAGGCGTACCGTGCTCCCTGGGCACAGCAGCCTCAGCCTAACGTTCGGCATTTGTGTTTCCCAGTAAAGCTGCACAGCATGCCGGCTGAGCTCCTGCCTCAGTGTGATCTGAAGGTGAAAAAATGACCTGGTAGTTCTCTGAATTGCTCCCGTGTCTGAAATTTCACCATGAGAATCACTGGCTGTGTGACTGTTCCTCAAAGTCCTTGTCCAGTAGCCTGAAGCTAGGGGTTTAACTCTTACAGGGTAGTAGGGATCTATTTAGTATCTGTTAATTATGTAATGCTTATATCATTCTTTTTAATGAAATGTTATTCATCAAATTAACATATATACATTTGAGGATTAATAGTATAACCCTGTGGGATACATATTAAGAGATTTGAGTCCGTGGACGATAAGACACGAAGATGGATTTAAGGAACTCTTTGCAAAAATCACTGTGTGCCCCCTACCAAAAAAAAAAAAAGCCACGTAGCCTACAGGTGGGGAACCACTGCATTCGTCTGTATAGTATTTGTTGTGACATCTGGACTCATTTTTCAGGGAGCACAGGCCACAGAGAATCGGGCCCTCATGGAAAGTTGTGCTGGACTCTCTCTGCTACAGAGACCCACTGAGGATGGCCCCCGGGGGCTGGGATATGGGTCCCGCAGGCCCCTTTGAGAGGTAATTGACTTGAGGGATGGCTGTAAATTTTGCTGCTTTATGGTTTGTCTGGGTGTTTGTTTTGTTTTGTTTTGTTTTTTTTTTTGTTTTTGAGCCAACTCTTCTTGAGAATGAGTGGTGGAAATGTAGTAAGTACTGATTTAGGGAACACTCAGTGTATACAAGATAAACACTACTCGTAAAGCTTCCCTTCTTCCTGTACAAGTTTCCTGGCCAAAATGTTCTAATTTGGTCACATCTGCTTTTATATGTGGATAAAAAGCTGATCAAGCACTTATCTTTTGGAAGTCCTATTTTTCTAGTCTTTTGTGATAGGAAAGTTTTCTTAACCTTTTTTTTTAAGTTCCTTGTTGTCCCTGAAGATTTCTCAGCAAAGGAATGGCCTTCGTTTCTAATGTTGTGATCCTTGGCTCTCCCCTTTTCTCTCTTAATTATCGTTAAGGTCTGTTACTGAAGGTAAATAAAAATGATGTCAGCATCATAAAAAAGTGTGATAACGGATAAGTCAAAACACACCATACTCATCTTTTCTTGACCTTGAGTCAGTATTGATGCTCATGCCACTTTCCAAAAGGCAGAGTAGGGTCTGCCATGTACAAGCTGTTAGACCTTGGGCAGGTCAATCCCTTGCCCTAAGCCTTGGTTTGCTACTCTGGAAAATGGGGCTGTGGGGGTGAAACGGAATGACTGATGGAAGGAAATGTCTCCATAGACAGCCTGGCACATGGTAAGTCCACCACAAAGGGTAGCCCTTTGTTGCTTTTTCAATCCAAAAGACTATCAGGCTTAGTTGGAGATTTTTATTATGGCTTCAAGCTGATGGCATGTTTAGCTTTTGCTGTAATAAAAAATTAGTGCTTAACAAGATTATTCAGAGTATCTTTATTCATGAATAAATGAATAAGTTCCCAACTGGAAACGGCCCAGTCCATCAACAAAAGAGCAGACAAACCAGCCTATTCATGCAAAGGCATACTGCTCAGCGAACAAAAGGAAGGAGCAACTCATCTACATAGCAACAGGGATGACTCTCAAAACCACTGAGTGAAAAGAAGCCAGACACAAAAGAGACCGTAATTTATGATTTCACATAGTTGTGGCAAAATTAATCTATGGTAGGAAAGAAAAACAGAATAGTGGTTGCTTCTGGAAAGTGAGGGAGGCAGGGAGTGCCTGAGAAGGGATTTGAGGGAACTTTATGGAGTGATGGTAATGTTCTGTATTTGGATAGAGGTTTGGAATACCTTTGTCAGAATTCATCTAACAGCACACGCAAGGTTTGCGCATTTCATCAAATGTGAATGCTACCTCAAAAGGAAAGTAGACAGGCACAAACAAACATCGGATGCTAGTTAATAATATATGCCAAATATTTAAGAGAAAAGTGTACTTGTCTGCAACTTGGCAGTGCATCAAAAAATAGGATGGGTGGATGGATGGATGGACCAACGGACGGAAGGACTTATGGCTAAATATGTGATAAAGCAAATACAGCCAACAGCAAATACAGTTGAATGTGGGATTTGGGTGGAGAATATATGGGCAGTCACCATACAGAACTTTCAGCTTCTTACTGGGTTGAAAATTTTCATAATGAAATGTTGGAAAGCCAGTTAGTATTCAAGTAGGAAAAATAACTTCAGACCCTGTGTAATGCTTTCATTCACTCAAAGAAGGAACTTTTACTAGATTCCTACTACACGCCAGACTCCCCACCCCACCCCTCATACCTCAAACTGCCTGATCACAGCCCCCACCCCCCGAAACATGCTGTGCTGAGCCACGGCCTTTCTCCTCCTCTCTCCCCACTGGCTCGGCCCATCTTTCAAATGTTTGTTCCATTTCTACTATCTCTGAACAGCCCTCTGAGCCTGCTCCTGCCTGAGGAGCTCTGCCTCCCTTCTCAAGGTCTAGTCACTGATCTTGACCAAGCTGAGGAGGACCAGGCCAGGGCATAGGGTGGGAGGCCAAAATTTGGACAAATCTGGGTATAAGTCATGGCCCATGCTGTTCCCTCTGCCCCAAACACTCTTCCCTTCCCTCTTCACCCAGTTAATGTCTATTCTTTCTGATCTTAGATTGGCATCAAGGTTCAGGGACATGTTCTATGAGCTTCCTAATTAAATCCCAACCCTTCCATCTTCAGTTGTCATTGTTCTGACGCTCACCACGTGGGACCATTGCTCACAGCGGTCCTTTGGCATCTGTGGGTGGAATTCTTTCCTCGTGTCTGTGTCTCCCCCAGACTGTGGGCTCCAGGAGGCAGGGGCTTGGTTTGGCTCACCACTGTCTCTCCAGTCCCTAGCAGAGTAGCTGGCTTAGAATAGACACTTCTTAATGTTCACTGAAAAAAGGAGAAAGAAGGAGGGTGTGGTGGCTATGACAATGCACCCAGCTCGTCTCCAAGCTCAGGAAACAGGTGGCCAAGGGCCCCTTCCCTGTGCTCTGAGGTCCAGCTTCACATTGGCATGCAGGTCACACCAATGACAAAGCACAGCAGGACACTAAGCCAGTCCTGTTCCTGGGAGACCTGGGACCTCTTAAATGGCTAACTTTGTCTCACGGGCTCCTTAACAGAATTGGTGGAAGCTTCTTTAGGCCACATAGTAGTCTAGAACGCTTGCACCCCGACTTCCTACCCTCTTTCTCCCACTTGGGTCAGACTTGCATCACCATGTGACCATTATCCAGGTCTTTCCTAGTTCCCTCCCCATTTTCTCTAGCAGGGCATTTCCTCTAGTACAACCCTTGCAAGTTGCACCTCATCTTGGCATCTGCTTCTCAGAAGATCCAAACTCACAAAGAGAGATGGAATGAATAAATGAGTAAGTAAGCCAGATTGTCTTGGCCCAAAGTTACACCCTGACTGCCTAGTGCTGCCTGTGGTTGCTGAATTATGCTGCTCCTGCACTGCATTGTTATTCATTCATTCGTTACTTCAGTGTCTTGCCTCCATGATTAGCTCCCTGAAGGATGAAGGAATGGCCAATGTGTTTTGTGTAGTTTTCTCCTATTTTTCTAGAACAGGGAAGCAGCATGTATAATACCTTGCACACAAACAGAGCAAAGTCCTGAGCATTCAACAAATAGCAACACAAACTAGGAAGAGCAACTGGGTGGTGGCCCATTACTGTGTCAGCTGAGTGTGTCTCAACCACCGCTAAAAAAAGGGACCTGAATCAAACAGAACAGGTATCAGGATATGTCACAGAAAGGAGGCATCAGTTTTGTGTCCTGCATGTTTTGTTTCAGTTTTGTATAGACAGGTGTATCTGTACCAGGTCATGGAGTGGAGTGTATTTCTTCTGGTGGGTTGTGGTCCAAATGTTTGGAAAACTCTAATCTACTGGGAGTTAAGCATTTCTCCAGGACACATCTGTCAACCAAAGTGTTCCTTTCAACAGGGATTTACTAGTCAAGTTGGTAGAACAACTCTGAGCAAGTGATGGAGAGAAAATCTCTTTAGTGTACTACAGCCTGCTTGGAAATACATAGGAATGAAGTATATTTAAGGCTTTGTCTGTGTCATTAAATCTGTTGAATGCAGATTTTTTAACCATATCTGAGTACTGAATGCCTCCTCCCTCTTTTATGTTCAATCACCCCAGAGCCTCTATGATTCTCTCCAGACTCAGCCATGGATAGATGCTGACCCAGCTTGTTCTTCCAAACCCTCCCAGCCCTGCCCCTGCCCACCCAATGGACACCTCACTGCACTGTCCCTGTCGGGGTGGCCCTCTCCCGACAGACAGAGATTTTGCATGCACCCTTTTCATATACTCGGAGACCTATGTTGTGGGATTACAGACGTCAGGTGGCTATTTCTCATTATGCCTCCAAAAGCCTGCAGGATGTATTTGCACTCTCGCTCCTGGCTTTTCCATACCAAGTGCATTGCTCCTAGCTCTTCTATGCCAAGTACATTCATTTGCAAGACAGCAGGCAGTCACCTGAATAACTCCTGGGCCAGGAGGAGAAAGAAGTTAAGTGGCCCCCACAGGGACTGAGCATATGACCTGGGCCTCATTCTTCATGGTTGGCAATATGGAGTTAAATACTCAGAATGCTCTGCATCAAATAAAAAGATGTCCTATCAGCTCAACAGAAACCTGCTCCTCTCCTATAATTTACAAGGCAATTAGTCTGACTTAGAGAACAATATGGGGGTTAGGAAGTCTTGGTTCTAGAATGTGTCCTGGCTGAGGGACTTTGGCAAGTCCCTGGGCCTTAAGGGTAAAATCAGTGTAAGTCTAAAAGATCAAATCAACACAGAACAGTGGAGGTAAAGGGGGCTTCAGAAGGTTTAGTTCACGTTCCGAGAGCCCAAGGAACTTTTGCTAGTCCACACAGCACTCGAGTAGCACAGCGCAGGTGGGAACTCACATGTCTGGCTCCCGTCTCCTTCAGCCCACTTTTACCAGACGAGGCGGTCTCCCTGGGAATCCTTGTATAGTGGTGTTTGCCAGAATATAAGGTAATTATAGTAGAGAGGCAAATAGCATACACAGCTCATCTTAGAGGTTTTTAAATGGCCTCTAAAACAAGACAGGAAACAATTACAGAAATTGTAATTGTTCAACAGCAACATTTGCATACTCTGGTATTTCTAAGTGCTTCAAAAATCTTATTAGTGACATATAAGTACATGAAGCATTTCTCCCATCTCCCCTTGGCAAAGTTTCCCCTTAATTCCAAGTAAATGGCATTTGCATTATTGAGTGTTTATTTAACCTTTCAATTTATCAAGACTCCAGGTACAGTGGTTAGAAATCCAACTAAACCAGTTTGAACAAAAAGGGGAATTCATGACTCATGTAAGTGGAAGTCCACTCACCGCTGGATTCATAGACTTGAGACTGTAGTTTGGTCTCACACCCTCTCCAAACTCTGCACCTCTCTGTGTGGTTTTGGCCTCATTTTTTCCTTCTAAAGATAGGCTTTCTCCAGTTGGTTTGGAAGATGTTTTCCAGCAGCCCACTTCCAGCTCTACCTCCAAAAATAAGACTTTTTTTCTCTAACTCTAAAAAATCCTAACTCTAATTGGCCTTGCTAGGGTCACTTGGCCACCTCAGACTAATCAATGGGACCAGGTCATTAAATTACTATGAATGGCTGGGCCTAAGTCATGTGCCTACGTCTATGGCCAGGACCGTCATCTCCTGGGATCAACTTCCCATTAGAATCTGATGTTTAGGTCTGGAGAGAAGCACTCCCCAAATGAAGATACAAAGCCAAATGTTAGTTGACTTGGAAAGCTGAGATTATACAGCTAGAAATGATGTATTGTCTGGGACAGATATTTACTTGTTCACACTGTGTTCACAGGTATGTATTCGAAAAAATAATGCAAAACCATGCATCTGGAACTCCTACTCTCAACATTGTACCTATAGCTAACTTTTACTTGGAGGTGTCCAAGTTATATTATTCTGACCAACAAAACATAAATGTGTGTTTACTCTGTGGTTCTGGGGAAAGCATATACATTCCAGGTATAGGTATGGTTCCTTCCCTCTTCCTTCTTCCAATGGAAGATGGATGTGATATCTGAAGTCATAGCAGCTATCTTCCAACCATGAGGTACAGCCCAAAAGAATCGTGAGCTGCAAACTAGGACCAGCAGCTATTGCCTTGAGACTTTTTGGTATGTAAGAAAAACAACCCCCCCTATTTGTTTAAATCACTAAAGTCAGATTGTCTGATACTTGCAGCCAAAATATTCCTGATATAATGGGTAAATCAGATTCATATGTCACCGTAAGTAAAATCTTAAAAATTTATGGAATCTGCTATAGGTCTATGTCTCTGTTTTACTCTTAGATATTTTAGTTATTCATCCTTTCAAACTTTGGAGGAAGATGAAGAAGACACACTTCTTTTACCCAGAGACAGCTTACAATTAATAGAGCTTAAAATTTAGGCCAATGTTTAACAAAGAATTCCTTCTCATGTTAATTCCCCAATGCTGTAATTAAGCCCATTTGCTTTTTATTTCATCCTCCGTAGAGCTCAAGAATGGCTAGTTACCATCTTTTTTAATAGGGAAGATGACTTAATTAAAATACTCTTCCAACTGTGTGTGTGTGTGTGTGTGTGTGTGTGTGTGTGTGTGTGAGAAAGGGAGACAGAGAGATGGAAAGAGAGAGAGAGACAGAGAGTTTGTTTTCTCTGGTTAATTAGCTTGAATTTATTCATAAATGTTTTTTTCCTAGCCTCTATATTTGAGATTTGATCAAACAAAATGTACGGTTAGAGAGTTTAAAATCTTGTGTGGTCATAAAGCTCTCTGGCCTAGCTGGGGAATAAAATGGTAACAATTTTGGGGCCCCTTGATTCCCAATCCCTCCAGAGCTAGAGCCACGTAGCCTCTGCTGGGTGATCAAGTAAGTCTTCATGTGTGTGACACTGGCTTCAAATTTGGAATCAAGGCTGTCCCTGAGCAGAGAAATCAGGTGCAAGGTAGGCTCGGGGACACCTGACACGGAAGAGTCTCCGCCATGATCCCTTTAGCCTTGCTGCCCTAGTTCACCTAACTCCCTGCATGGTCTTCAATTCCCCTTGCCAGTGGCATCTTCCCTGTCTGGTTTTGTCCCTCTTCTTCTGGTAACTGCTCTAGTTTTCCTGCCCCTTTAACTCTCAATCCTTGTGGCTGTAGTGGAACTGATTCCATCTTCAGCCTGAAGGGTGAACACGTGATTCGGGCCGGGCGGATCAGAGAACCCCATCACCCAAGCCACAGTGATTGGTCCAGAGATGGCCATGTGACCAAGTTAGGTGATTCAAAACCAAAGACACTCAGTGATGGGACTTTTGTAAGAATGATTGGGAAAGCAAAGTCCTTCTTCCACAGAGGTTGCTGAAAGAAGAGGGTATGAGGCTGGCATTTCTGGCAGCCATCCTGCCACCAAAGGGACAAGCCTCTGAAGAACAGGGCCCACAAAAAGGCAGGAAGAGCTAATAGAAAAAGCCAGATTTCAAAGATACTGTTTGAGCTCTAGATCCAGCCTGGATCATTACTTTCCATTGACTTTCTTATTTCATGATCCAATACACACTTCATTTTTTTGCTTAAGCCAATTTAAGTGAATTTCTTGCCCTAAACCCCAGTGTCTTCTGCCTGAGTCCCCAAATCCTGTTAGGATTAGACACCTTGTATGTGCCGTGAATGTACCTCCCATCCAACCTTTCAACATCTTCCTTTCTAAGGACTGACTTACTGGACCTTCCTGAGACTCAGGCCTTAACCTGCTTGTCCGTTACAGAAATTAACAGAGGCCTTTGTGTCCCACCTGGATCCCTGTGGCTTTCTCACTGGTTGCTGCTTATGGCTCACATGGCAACCCTGCCCTGAGAAATGCCCCTGGGAGATGGGAGTTGCCTCTCTGTGAAGTACCTGGGAGTTACAACCCCTTAGTTGTAACTGAGGCTGGACTTCACTCGAAACCATATTCTTGATGAGCCTCTCCTCTTTCCTTATTCTTTCAAAAATAATTTTCACAAGAATGCCTATTTCAAGCTCTGCATGTAGGGAACAGGACCTATGGCAAACTTTAATTTCCAAAGATGGCAGCCATGATGTCTGTCAACCGACATGCCCTTCTTACAGTGTGGTTTTCCTCCCACTGAACCTGGTGGATGCGTGAGTAAGAAAGAGTATGGTGAAAGCGATGCCATGTGACTATGAGTCTAGGTCATAAAGGGTAGGGGAGTTCCTGCCTTGTTCATGGGAACTCGTTCTAGAAAACTTCAGCCTTTGTGTGTGTGTGAGCACTCCCATTAGCCCATGAAGAGAGACTACTTGGAGAAGGGAGACAGAGGGTGGGGAAGAGGAAGGAAGATGGAGAGAGGGGAGAGAGGGAGGGGAGGGAGGAGAGAGAAAGTGAATTCCTGCTGAGACTGGCTGCTCCAGCCTCCTGGGCCCAGCTTTAGCCATCATCTAACTATAACCCCATGAGAAACCCTGAGTTGGAACCGCCAGCCAAGCCTTCCTGAGTTCCTGATGCACAAAACTCATAAGAGATTTTAAAAGTGGTTGCCATGATTATTTTAAGCCAATGCATCTTGGAGTGATTTGTTGCCCGGTGCTAAAATCTGGACCGGGACCTAAGACATCAATCTTTAGCCTTTATCCAAATGTGCACAACGGCCTGCCCTCCCCTCAGCCGGTCTGGCAGCCCTCAAGCGCAGTATCTGTTGGTAACCCTGCTGGCAAACACACTTGGAAAGGCTGCAGCTTTCCAGGTTTCCACCATCTGGAAATGGGGCGACGCTGGCATTTGTGGGTTAGCATCGTCATTCCACCGACACCCAGGAGGGTTTATGTATCAGGAATTGATGACACTCTCCTTGCTGTGTGGTCAGACAGATGAGCCACGGGCTGTATTTTCCCTCCTGAACACATTTTACTTGTAATATTAATAATGCTTTCTGGGAAATTCCCAGATGTTAGGCCTTAAAAATCCTGAAGCAGCTGTTGATCGTGTCTCAGTTTTGTTTAAATAACAATGTTAATGAAAGTTTTTTTCTGAGTGTCATAATGAGAACCAAAAATAGGAACTTGAAGGTGAGGTTAGTTCATGGTTCTCGAAAAGTGGCAGGGGTATGATTTGTCATTGTTCCCTGTGGGCTGAAGGGCTCTCTCCCCAAATCATCTGAGGATTAATGAGCGTTAATGTGCACGTCCACAAAGTGTGTGCATGTGTGGAACTGTGCTTTTAAAGGGCTTAGAGGTATTTTTCTTGCTTATTTCAACCACTATGTTTAAAACTTGAAAATTAGTATCAAAAAATATTGCCCTATTAAACAACTGTGTAGCCACAAAATGGGTGTCTACCAGACAGAACACCACCTGAAATCTCTTGCGTACTTTTGTTTTGCTGCAGGGACTAGTAGGAGAGGCAGGGATTTTTGCTTCTGGTTATTGACTTGACACTTCAAACAATCAGTATGCTACCAGGATTTTCAAGGTTTACCTTCACTACCCACTTGCCTACATATCTCAGGGACTCAGCAGTGTGAGGTCTGGGGGAGGTGGGCGACGTCAAGCTGTCGAGAGGGTCCTGCTGAAGCAAACTGTGCTGATCCTTTTTCTACTTGCCTCTGTTCCTCACTGTTCTGGTTAGCTATTGCTGTATAACACGTAACCCCAAAACTTAGAGGCTTAAAACAACAACCGTTGTGTTTTCCCACAATTTTTGTGGGTCAGGATTTTGGGAAGGCTAGGCTGGGTGGTTCTGGCTTGGTTATTGGAGGCAGTTTCAGTCAATGGGCATGTGTGGTCTGAGGCCAGCGGGGGCCCTTTTCTCTTTTCCTGTGCTTATATAAGGTCCTCTCCATGTGGGTTAGTTTGGGTCTCCTCAAAATGTGGTGGCCTCAGAGCTATTGGACTGCTTGCATAGTAGCTGAATGTTTCGTGAGGGAATTCCAGCTATCTGAGTGGATGCTGCATTGCCTTCTAGCTGTTGAAGTCACATGGCTTTATTTATGCCGCATCCTATTAATTACAAGTGTGTCATAAACTGCTCAGATTAAGGGCAGAGAAACTAGACTCACCTTTTGAATGAGAGAATGGCAAGGCTATGGAAGGGCATGTGGGGCAGGAGACAGGGTTGCAGGCCAGGCTGGAAAATACAGCTGGCCACACTGCTCATGTCGGGGACCTTCAGTGTTCCCATCGATTCTGTGAACTACCTGAAAGCCTTTGAACAATGTTCTTTACACCTTAAGGTAATCAGAGTGCACCCCTCAGATATGCAGCAAGAACCCTGGCAGGCTCACTCTTGAAGTTTACTTGTAAGCTCAGTGTAGGGAAAAGACAAAAGGAGAGGTGGCTTTGGAACCAGTTTCCATCTGTAAGATAACAAGGTCACATAATGACTCGGAGAAGAAAGGAGAGGCGGGAATAAGATTCTGTTTGGTTATCTCTTGACCACCGAGGTCCTGTCCTGCATGACTTAACTAGCTGTCTTTTCAAGAACTAATAACACTTGTCAAATATTGATAATTCCTTAATAACAGCATCAGCAAAGATGCTCGGTACTAATGCCCGGAGAAGAAGGCAGATGTTTGAGTCTGGCCTATTGCCATCTCAGCTGCGGCGTAGCTGAGGATGGGCGCCAAAACCAGAATTTAGGCCAGTTAAAAGCCTCTCGTGCTTTCCCCTGACTGTCCGGGCTGTCAGTCTGTGTGTTGATACTTGGGGCCTGAAAACGGCAGGGCTGAGAGAAACGGCCTCGGTGGGGACTGGTGGAGCGTCTGTTCCAAAATCTCCACTTCAGCGGAGAAGAGAGAGGACTGAGGCTGGGAAGGAGGAACGTGGTCCTGCAGCCACTGACATTTAAACCCTCTAAATGGATTTCAAAATGGGATGGGGAGGACAAAATGAGCCAGGAAGGAAGAAAGAGCAAGCTTTGCAAGAAACATAATTAACCCGATACATAAGTATTAGCTCCTGGCATGAATGGTGCTATGGTCTGAATGTTTGTGTCACCGCAAAATTCACATATTGAAATCCTAAACCCCAAGATGATGGTATTAGGAGTTGGAGCCTTTGGGGAGAGATTAAGTCAGGCAAGTAGGGCCCTCATAAATGAGATTAGTGCCATTAAAAATAAAGCTCCTAGAGCCCGGGCTGATGTGGCTCTGTGGATTGAGCACTGGCCTGTGAGCTGAGAGGTTGCCAGTTGGATTCCTGGTCAGGGCACATGCTGGGGTTTTTGAGCCAGGTCCCCGGTATGGGAAGCAGGGGTGAGAGAGGCAACTACACATTGATGTTTCCCATCCTCTCTTTAGAGGCAAAAAAAAAAAAAGGTCCTTGAGAGATCCCTTGACCTTGGTACTGTGTGAGGTGATATCAGAGAGATGGTCATCTGGGAAGTGGGCCCTGGTCAGGGTAGGGAGATTGCGGGATCTGGGACTTCTCAAACTTCAGAACTGTAAGACATAAATGTTCATTGTTTATAAGCCACCCAACCTATGGCATTTAATGAAAGCGGCCTGAATGGACTAAGACAAATGGTATTGACCTATTTATTCATTTATTCATTCCTTGATTTTATTCAGTCATTCCTTGAATTACTTTAGAAGCCAGGGCATTCTGGGGAATAGAGAAATTACTGGATCTGAACCCTCATGTAGTTAGGGAAATAGGATTAAATGACTATATATTAGGCAATGCAGTTAAATCTCAGTTAACAAAACCTCTTGAAGAGAATGTCCTTTAGGCAAAATCATATTTGGAAAGATTTTTTAAAAAGCAGGTATCCTGAGAAGTTGTTCATGCTGCAGAGCTGAACCATATGCTAACAGTTAAGGAGGAAATAACTCTTAACTATTAAGAGTTTCTTCCTATACAGCATGGAGAGGGGTGGGAGAAGGTCCTTATGTTTGTTTGCTAATCATCAAAGTCAACCATCAACAGACTAATATTCCCCCTCACATCACACACATTTATCATGCTAGCATAGGAGGTACTCTGATGTGCCAAGAATACAACTTAACTCAGGTTTCTACACCATTTCAAAGGGAATAGAGTGTCAGAAATTTACTCCCAATCAATTTCAGGGTTGGCTCCAGCTCCCCTAGAGCTGTGTCTGTTTGTGGGGTTTTCTTGCTTTCTATTGACTTCAGAGGGTTGCTTTTTTAGATTTTTCTCTTGATTTTATCTGTACGAGAGGTGGTCCAATACAAGCTGCTTGACCATGCCAGAGTGGAATTCACCACCCTTCCTTCTGAATAAACTGTAGGGGCAAGATATTGGGTTTCTCTTTCTCAGAGACATACAGTGTCTACTCACTCCTACTTCTTTTTTTTGAAGATTTTACTTACTTAATTTTAGAGAGAGAGGAAGGGAGGGAGAGAAACATTGATTGGTTGCTTCCTGGATGCCCCCAACTGAGGAGCTGGCCCGAAACCCGGGCATGTGCCCTGATTGGGAATCAAACCAGTGACCTTTCAGTTCACAGGCTGATGTTCAATCCACTGAACCAAGCTAACCAAGGCTCACTCCTACTTCTCCTCACACTTTTCTCCCTCCTTGCCGTCCGAGGTTATGTTACACATTCTGAAAAGTTGGTGAGATCTTTCCTGCTTCTTTATTTTTTTCTAAATTCTGAGTCCCCTTGGACATTTGAAACCCAAAAGTCTAAGCTTTTGAGATCTTCAAGACTTTTCTTTGTCTTTCTGCTGGAACAACCATCCCCTGAGCTATGGATGTCAAATACTTTAGTTGGGTCACTCTTCAAATACAGGGAGAGAAATAACAGGAAATATCGGAATTGGAAAGAGCATCAACTAATACTTCAAAAAAGTATACCTCCATGTTAGACAACATCTATGCTTTGTGACTATTTGGCCATGGTTTAGTATGAGAGTCATTGAGTAGATCTGATGTTTAAATCAATAGTTGCAGGTATTTTTGCCTTTTTATTTCATTCATTTATTCATTCAAGCATGCTTTACTCATTAAAAATACATCTAGAGAATGCCTTTTATTTGCCGGGCCCTGTGCTAGGTACTAATTATGAAATGAGAAGTTGTGCTTATTAAAGAAATTTCAGGTATCAGCAAACATTAAGGTGGGAGGCATAAGGCATCCTAGAATTAAACCCTACCTACTTTCTTTTGAGGAAATGGGAAGTGACACTGGTATCATCATTCGTAAGTTCCTTGAGACAGTGAAGAAAGCACAAAATCTGGAGTCAAAAAGCTGAAGTGTAAGTCTTGCTTTACCATTTAGTAACTGCGACACCTTGAGCAAAACTCTTCATTTATCTAAGCCCTAGTTTCATTTTCAGTCAGTAAATGTTGAATGTTGCCGGAATGAAAGGTTTCCGAGATGGGAAAACGGCATGTTCCTTCCCTGCTGTATCACCATGCCTAGCATAGTGTTGGGACGTAGCAGGCTTTCAACAATTACTTTCAAATTAAATGAGTGAGTAAATAATAGCTCTTAGTGCCTTCGTGATCACAGACTTTTCTAACTGGACATCTTGAGAATTGCGAGGGTTCCAGGTTAAAGTGGGAAATGCTCCTCTAATTGGATGCTTCCTTTGTTCTTCCTGCTCCCAGCTATGCTCGTGATGCCTTCTGGAATGTTTGATGGACTTTACTAGATGCTGTCGACCAGGATAGGCTAGTGATGCTGCACAAACTACTTGTAGTCACAGTGGTTAGCAGACAAGTCATTTCTTGTTCCTGTCCCATAGTCCTTACAGGTTAGATGGAGGGCTCAGCTTCTCACAGCCACTCATGGGCCTAGACTGATGAGTAGCATCACGTGTCATGTTGCTAGTGACCTTGCCGGAGGGAAGAGAGGGCTCTGGAGAGTCTCATCCTATCAATTAAGTAATTGTTGTGAAATTGATACCCAGCACTTCCGCTCAAAAGTCATTGGCCAGAGCTAATCACATAGCCTCTTCTAACCACAAGGAGCCAAGGAGAGCAATGCTACCCTCAGACCATACGGAGAAGATCAGAACTCTAAAGAACAGTGCTAATGATCACCGCAGCCCTGCCTTGTAAGGGAAATCCTGAGCTGGTCCATTCAGGCCTCTCTAAGCACAGGCCTGATGCAAAATAGTTGGAAACATCTTTCCTACTCTTTTCACTGTCCCTCAGGGTACCAGGGCCCTACCCTCCATCTCAAGGGTTTACCAGCACCCTTAACTATTCATTGAGGGCTAAAGTCTAGGAACAGGAGTTAGTTTTTCTGAATGGTCTGCAGGTTGTTCTTGGCTGCTGTTGAGGGGAGTTCACTGCCAAACGTCAGTGGGAAGGATGAACACCATTTTGCTGTCCTCCACTGAAGACTTACAGCACTCCTCCTGGGCAAGTTCCAGGAGTTGCTGTCCCATTGTCCACAGGGTTCCCAAGTGTCATGGATGGATGGATGGTTCTCCCTGGAGTGGAGAGCGGTGGGTTACTCAGTTCTGACTCTGAGCAGTCCTGCGAGCCATTCCTCTGATCAATTGGTCCCTTCTGACACAGCCCCTCTGTTTCTCCCTGCTCCCCTTGCTCCAGTCCGGCAGCTCTGATCTGTTCTTGGAAGGTGAGTGGGGGTGGACAGCAGGTGGGCAGGGGAAGGAAAGACGGTATGATGGGGGACAATGATTCTGCTGATTCAAATTTTTCCTTATCTTTTTCATTTTACATTTGGACCTTGACTTTTAAAAACCCCAAAGCCAAGAATTTGACTTTTGTCTCTGGTATTACCATGATAACATCCCCACGTGGCAAACGATGTCTTCTCTGGCTACCTAAATTGTTGGAAAGAAGGTTGGTGCAGTGTGAAAAGACGTACAGTGAGTGTGTGTGGGGGGGACTGGAAATAGCAGAGGTGGAAGGGAAACCATATCGATTCATATATCAAAATATTAGCCCACCACTTGTTTAATGACTTATCTCTGTAACTTCCTTTTTTGACGTCTGTGGAATACTTCAGTCTATGGGGCTCCTCCATGTTCATGTACATACACTTCCTATCTCTGGTAACAAAGTGTGTTCACAAATGCAAGTAACCAGACAGGTCCCACAGATGGAATAACCAGTGAAAGGGGTGGATGTGGGTGGCTTCTGGTGAAGCCAGAGAGTCCCTGGGGCTGCGTGAGGGAAACAAGACTGCCGGCAGCAGCGCTTCACTGCGTTCCCGAAAGTTCCGTCTCCCTGGCTCTCTGCTTCAGAGAGCAGATTCTCTCTCGGCCACAGGAGGGCCCCACTCCCCTGAACTGCCCTTTTGACGGACCGGGAATTCAGAGGTAAAAGGAGGACCAGGTTCAGCAGCAAAATAACAATAATTTTGTTTGTTTTGGGCAATGGATGAATGAAACACGGGGCAGCCACCCAACATGTCCTCAAATCGGTGATGTCTGTGGGTGGCATTTGCAGAGCATTCGTTTGACTGCACTTTGGACGAAAGCCCCTGGCCTCAGCCAGTCAACGAATACATGCATATAAAGTGCCCTAACAACTGCCTGCCCTCACCCCAATTCACACTCCCACACTGCCGGGGGAGGGTGCAGAGCAAGTGGGGACACCAGCACAAGTGTGCCCTGCTCCCGTGACCAGGGGCACATGGTCTTTCCAAGGGTGTCTCTGGGACGTCTGTGCCTGTCACAGCAAACACAGGGCAGGGGGCTCCTCCCTGACCACTGGCTCTGGGGCACAGAGCTCCCACCTTTGCCACCTCGTCCCCTTACGGGAATGGGTGTCACCCTACGTGGGGCCAGCTTCCTGCAGCCCATTTGGTATGGAGCAGCTGGCCAAACTGTGATCTCACTGTCGCTGGAAACCCACTTAAAATATTAACCGAGAAGATAAAGACGAATAATTCTTGTACCTCTGGGGCATATCTGAGTTTCCTTATCTCTCCTGTCAGCCCTGAAATGTTGCTGCTCTGCTGCCCTGTGTAAGTCCTGGGTTTTGTGGTCCTGGTCATAAACAATTAGGACAATCATTCTTCAGGGTCTGAAGCTTTTGATGGGCCTGTTTTCTGCATAAACTATCTACAGAATAACAAGGAGGCTGAGTTATTTTAAGCTAAAATGGGGGGGGGCTCCAGGGTGCACTGAAATTGCAGGATGGGGGCTGGAGGTCGGAAGAGGTGGGCAGAATAGGTGAGCTGGGACCCTCCTCCTCTCCAAGCCTCTGTGCAGCTTGGATGCAGCAAAACTGTTCCAGCGGCTGGTAGTCATGGCCGCAATCATCTCCAGAGTGGGTGATGCTGCTGAGGCCAAGAGAGACCACTGTTCCAGTGGGGAGCCCCTTTAACTGAGCTTTTACACACATTGTACAGTCTGGCCACGGCTGCTTCTTCCCGTTACCCAGGCTGGCTTAACTCCACTCCATTCCACGGGGTGTGTGAGGAGAACCAGTTTCCCCATTAACTCTGGGTCTGCGTTTTATCGACTGGGAACACCGGGATCCCGGTTCTGGGGCCATCTGTGACCTGTCGTGCTATAATAACTTGGTTTTCCCCGTGTTCGGCTCCCTGTCCAAGTACTTAGTGTTAAATCATAGGGGGAGGAAGTGTGAGCAGAGGAAAAACAGCACTATTACATGACCCCCGATGAGACTGCTGTGATAGAATTAAAAGCTGCCGCCCTAGGACATTCTAACAGATGACATTGTGAGGTTGCCAAGGTAACCCACCAGGATACAGTTTCAGCATCTTTGGGGTTGACTCTGGGTAAGGGAGGTCAGTCGGAGGTGAAGCCCAGCTGCCCAGGGTCAATCCCCTGACTGGCCAGTCCATGACAGCCAAGTGGAAAATCAAGGTTGGCCGATACTCAGCACAAATGAACCCAAGGTTGGCTCCTCGTTGGATATGCCAGGTGAAAGAGAATCAGAATACTGCAATACTCCAGATAAGTGTTCAATGTAGGTCACACAGAGCCTGAAAAGACCTAGATGCTAACAACTCATCCATTCATTCCATAAATGTTTATTGAACACCTACTGTGTACCAGGTAGGAAGTGTCAGAATACCCAGGGGGGATGGTTGAGAGTTATAGAAAGCCCTAAAAAATGCAGATCTAAGCAGGGGAAAAAAACATTTAAGATCTTTACAGACCGTTAGTACTCAGAAAAATGGTGAGTGGAGGAAAATGGAAATAATCAGAATAATTCATTAATCCCAAGGGCCTGGTGTTTAAAAAAAAAACTATGTGCAAAAATTTTATAGGGTTGAAATGGTTTGCTTCAAGGAAAAATCAACCTCTTGGCCCACCACAACCAATTTATGCTGCTTTTCCTTTTTGTTCTGCTTATCTTTTGAAAAATGCTTTGTGTGTTTTTTTAACTGGTTAACACCTATAAATGTTATTTTCTTTCTTCAACATAGTGCCATGAAAGGATGAGAAAGATTTCTGACAGGCCTGCCTGGAAACACTGGAGGCCTCACGGAGATTAAAGATCCCTCCCTCTGGCCTCGCAGGTGGGCGTTCCAAACCCCTGGTGGTGCCACCGGACACTTGTCCCCACACACTACTACTTGAACCTGCACTTGGGCTGTCACCTGGTCTTATTTTCTCCTAGGTGGCAAGCCAAGGGAGGGCAGAGAATGGGAAAGACTGGAAGTGCTGGTGGGTGGTGGTGACTGCTGCCAGCAGGTGGCGGGGCAGAAAGGGTGAGGGGCAAAAAGCAAGAACAAAAACCCTGATTCAGGGAGGGGGAAGGAAGGAGAACCGGGAAGGGTGTAGAAAAAGAAAAGCTCTGAGGATCAGTGGTAACTAGGAATTTCTGAAATGCAAATAGCCCTTCCTTACCCCCAGGGGAGGTGTTATTAGTACCAGAAGGGCCTCCTCATAACGCCTTCGGGGCTGAATCTAACCCTCTCCGCTGTGGACTCCCATGCCTAAGGCCCTCTCTTTGGGCAGAAAAGGCGCTTAATTAGATTATGTCTGCCGTCTGTTCCAGTCTTCTTATAACAACAACAACAATGATAACAGCTAAGTTATAGAATGCTTCCTAAACACTTTACAAACAAAATCCAGGAGGCAGTGCTATTTGAGAAATAAGGAAACAAGCCCAGAGCAGTTACGTCTCTTACCCAAGTCACATAGGGAGTAAGTAGGGAAGCCAGGAGGCCAACCCTGCATATCCGACTCTAGCGTCCCAGCTCCTAACCCCTACACTGTAATTTTGCTTTAAACAGTTTCAAGAAGAAAGAAATTTTATAATGTGCTCACTGCCTCACATCTTCACTTTACTAAAGGAGCCCTGGCCTGGAGCTTTATATAATTTTCTTCTTGGGCAGCTTAAAAATGCAGGGCGACATGGTTCCCCAGATTTTCTCATATCTTCTGGACACCCTAAATTGGTGGCATCAGATGTGGCAAGTAAACAGTGGCAATTTTCCCTCTCCCTAAGCACTAACTCCCAAGGAATAATTTCAGCAGCGCCAGGGCTTCCAGGGATGGGCCCACCTGAGGAATGGGGAGGAGGAATGATCCTCCGTTAACGATCCTCCCACCTTCTAGCCATAGTACCTTGGTAGCAGTCGCCCTCCAGAATCCCACCTCAGAATTTGAGGGATCCTAGTACCCCACATGCGCTCTCAAAACACACAGCCTTGGTTAGGAAGAGGAGAGAGGTTGGTACTCGAGCTTGGGACCTCTGAGCCGAGGGCACCGCGGGGTCGCTGGGTGGGTACCAGCGTGTGCCGCACGCGAGTTGTCCGCGGAGTGGAGGCAGAGGCACAGCACAGAGCACGTAGAGGGCGCGGGGCGGGCCCGCTGTCCCCGCGGCGGCTGTTAGGGGCCGCGCGGCTTCCCCCAAAGATGCAGCGCAGCATATTTTGCACATGAGTTCAGAGGAAGAGGAAGTGTAGCCGGCGGACGCGCGGCGGCGGCGGCGGCAGCGGGGGCGCGTCGGGACTGGAGCTGGAGCGCGCCGGGCGCAAGGCGCAGCGCGCAGCGAGCGGGAGCGCGGCTGCCGCGGGCTCCGACGGGCTCTCCGATCGCTGGAGGGACGGACACACAAGCACGGCGCGCCGTCGCCACCCTCCTACCCCCGCCCCAACTGGTGCCTACGCCTTCTCCGCGCCGCCTCCTCTGCATGGCACAAACTTTCCTCCCGGGACGGAACACACTGTTTCAGGGACCCCGCACCCACACCTTCTCCTGAGCTAGTCCGGAACGGTAGGTAGGCGCGCGGCAGGACTTGGGGTGTACGTGGGCACAAGCCCTTCCGTTTGGCCCTTTGGATCAGGACCCCTGTGGACAGGAGGAGACCTGCGTGTCGCCTCCCTGCAGGTTGCCGGAGCTGGGGAGTGTTTCCCAGGCTCCCGGGCTGCTGGAGGGCTCCTCCTCTCAACCCCTTTCCTCGCACCTCTGACCCGGTTTTGGATGGGGTCGTGCCCGATCCATGGGTCACAACAGTCTTGGGCCAACTTTTTCGAGAAAAGAAATCACCCTCCGCGCGCTGTGGGGAGAGGCACCCCACAGCAGTCTGCTGGAAGTCCAGGGCTTTGCCGGCTCGGGGCGGGGCTGGGATGGCGCCTAGGAAGGAAGCAGAGGGGAAGCTTCCAGGCTACAGGTGGGTCTGGGACTCTGCTGCAGGGGGTCCTCTGCAAGTATCAGGCGGGAGCTGGCAACAGAGTCCAGGAGGGCACGAGGGTGGGGTGGAGGCGGCTCTGGCTGCCCTTAATGCGTGCGCTTTAGGAGGTAGCTTTGCTCTCTGGGCAGGAATGATGGATGAGTGGGAGCAGACGTGCGGCACGTTCAGAGGAAGCCCTGCAGCCACTGGAGGCTCAGAGACTCCGGGCGCGGGGAGTCCCCGGCGCCGAAAACGGGCATTTCCCCCTTTGTAAGGGGGTTTCTTGCCTCGTCCTAACCTACTTACCTAGGCTCAAGGGACTGCAGTGTGGGTCTAGGTCAGGGTGGGGTGGTGGCGGCGTATATTTCAGGAAACCCAGCAGTCAGGTGTGCAAACCTTCCTCCCGAGCCCAGGGCTCTTGCCCTTCACCTAGAGTGTCGCTGTTTTTGGCAGCGAGAGCAGCGTGGAGGCCAAGGTGCTACACCCAGGCGCGCTCCCTTTTGCCTCCCTGTTGCACACGCCGGGCTGCCTCCTCTGGTTGTGGGTAGTTCCCGGGGACGCTGGGGGTGTCAGTGAGTTCGTTAGAGGGCTTATACACAAACAAACAAAAAGTATTTTTTTCAAAAAGTCTGGCATAGATCCCTATATTTGAGTGGTTGCCCTGGTTTCCAGCAACAGTCTCTTCTTGTAATTGGTACAGCTGTTTTCAGATGCTGGTCTGGCAGTCAGACTAGGCGTCTTCCAACCCCTGCCATTGTGTGTCATCTCAGGATAAGCGAGGCCCTGCCAGGAAGGAAGGCCGGCGTAATGTGAGCGACCTCTGGGCCTGTGGGTAGGGCTTGCTATGCACCCCACGTGTCCTTAGCCACCGGGATTCCTAATTTGTACCTCTCAACAGCTGAATTCCCCACTAAGTTCAAGTGACCCCAGATGTCACCAAACCCCACAGAGGGATTAAGCAACAAGCTGTTTGGGGCTCTTGGTGCATATGTGTGCTAACCTCAGTGAAATCACTTGAACCTCAGAGGGAGCTCTGCATCCTCTTTTGCCTTCAGTGGGGTTTCTGGCCTGAGAACTGGGAAGTCATCCTCTGGCAGCATTTGTATAACAGGTCGTTGGGTTGGTTTTTCTTTGTCTTTGGCTGCATGGACATGGGCAAGTGGAAGTCAGTGTTGTGCAGTTAGCTAATGGATTTGCTGCAGGAATTGAAAGACAACAAATTGGGGATACAAGTGAGTATGTCCTTTTTCTCCCTGTTGAGAAGGAATTTTTGGCTTACATTCAAATAATTGCTTTGTCTGTAGGGAAACAGGCAGAAAATCTTTGGCATGAGTGATGTGAGTTCCTGTAAAGCTACTCGTGTTCTTGCAATCTTCACTTTTCAGCAGAACTGAAATGATACGAGGCCACGACTTGGTGGGCATGGCGCCTTGACAAGTTTCTAATACGGTGGGCTAAAGAAGGGGCACCGTGACTCTTTCCCCTGTCCATCTCCTTTTAGAATATGTAGAAAAAGTGGGTATTTCTGGGTACAAATACCCACACCGAGAGCCTGTAATTTTGCTACATTGGTTTAATTACACATCTCCCCATCGATTCCTCCCTCTGTCCATCATCATTCTCACTTACTGTTTTATTCATTTTGAAGTAAATTGCGGACATTGATACAGGTCACTCCTGAACATTTCAGCACACATTTTATTATTTAGAGTTTAATTGATGTTCATGATTTCTTTAAGGTAAAATTTGTAGACACACAGGAAAGTGCACACATCCTAAGAGTATCATTTGCATAATGTTTTGACAGATGCGTACACCTGTATAACCCTAGTCTCTATCAAGAAAGAGAATATTATCCCAGAAAGTTCCTTTATCTCCATACCGCTGCTCTGATTGTTTCTCTCTCCAGTTTCCTTTAACCTGTGTTGAACCCGACGTAAATGGAATTCTTACAGCATTGTGTAAAGCTGCTTTTACTCAGCATGTTTTTGAGATTCACCCACGCTGAGGGTTCAGTACTTTGGTCTTCTTTTTTTTAACTGCTGAGTTATATCCATGTGATGCCTATGCCACAGTTTGTTTATATATATATATATCCCTCTGTTGATGGACACGTGACTTATTCTCAGTTTTGAGGAGCATTGTGAATACAGCTGCTATTAATATTCATGTATAAGTCTTCCTAAGGATGTATGTTCTCATTTCTTCTGTGTAAATGTCTAGGAATTGCTGGGTCATAGAACCTTCTAGGAAGCTGCCAGACCTTTTCCCATGTGCTTATACCACTTAACATTCCCACCAGTGAAGAATACCAGTGTGAGATTTCAGATATTATAACCTTATTTCCCTAACCCCACGTCAGGAGCATCATTTGACTATTACTCTTCTGGGGCCAGAAATCGGGACCAATGGAGACACTCTGGAACATGTTTTCGTAGGCAGAGGAGCCGTGAACAAACCCCGACTCCGAGTGTAGATGGGTTTACACTTAAATCACTGCAGACGATCAGATGAATATTTTGTTTTTAAGAAATCCGCAGGAAAGGGAATTCCATAGGGGAATGTACATTTGATTGTGAAAGAAGATCGACTGAGTGCATTCTACATAAATGAAAATAACCCCCAAACCCCACAGAATTCCACTAAACTTCTGCTGAGAAATTTCTGGGGAATTTCCACCAAATAGGTCTGGTGGATGTGAACTTGATAGAGTCTCATTGCGTTTCCCTGGCTTGGGCATTTAGCTGTTGAAAGGGGTTGTGTTTGCTTTGTGAGGACGATTGGATTTGGCTTTTTGAAGGTACAGAGAGCAGCTTTCCTGTTCAAGTGATTTGACCTGTCAGTGAAAACATGGTCCGTAGACACCCGCCCTGATTGTCCCGGCTGGGAAAATGGGCTGGTTCCTCTCAGTTGCCCTCATTCCTCGACCCCTCTCCGTGGGCCAGCAGCTGAATCTGGGCTTGGCTGATCCAGGAAACACGAAGTGAGCCTCCCGGCCTGTGAGGAACCCCAGGATGAAATTTTACATCTCTCCAAAGTGTCTCAGGGGGGCCCAAGCTTTGCGGATGGTATAGAGTCTGGAGGCATTGCACTCAGGGACTGTTTTCATCCATAGCCTGGTAGGTGCTTGCCAGAGAGTAGGGGCACAGTGCACATGGGCTGCACGATTCTCGTGATTCGTGGTAGCCATCTAGGTGACAACTTCTCTGGAGGTTGACAGAGACCTCTGAGTGCGGAGACGTCAGGGCCCTGGATGTATTTTATCAGAAGCCGCTTTCCCAGAGCCCGAGAAACAGCTTCAGAGGGATTGAGTGTAGGAAGAAAACTTGGCCCACCGTAAACTTTCATTGTAGTACTTCCATTCGTATTTTATTACAGATCTTGCTGTTGTTATTAACAAAATAATAATTATAGCGGCCACTTGCCACGTGCTTACTCTTTACCAGGCACCGTCAGGCCCTTTACCTGCCGTATTCTCTGATTTGAATCCTCAGGGGAGACCAGCACGATTATTACCTGCTCTTCAGCCTTGAGGAAACTGAAGTTTAGCGAGGTGATGTAACTTGCCCTGAGTTCACATTTTCATGTTTCTCAGACTGGGGAGACACTGTGGCTTTCTGGTTTCACAAACGTGCGTTCTGTCAATTTGGGCACAGATGCCCAAATACGCAAAGCCGTAGTATAACAGAGAAGAATACTGTTATACTGGACAGACAGAGTCCCAAGAAATGAGAACACGGAATCACTGTCTTTAGTCTTTTTCCTTTGTGTTTTAAGGTCGCTGACTTTGGGGCAGCTGGGGCCTGTCTTGAGGCACTAATTTTGGTGACAATTTGAGATATGATTGGTTGGTTACGACTGCAGTTTTATTGTAGGAAATGAAAGACATTGCCGGCTGTTAGGACTGAGCGTCTGTAGCTGAGCTGCCCAGGACGGTAGCCACCAGCTACCTGTAGCTATTTACATTTAAATGTGAATGAATGAAAAGGAAATAAGATTAAACATTCATTTCTGCAGTCTCACTCGCCACCTTCCACGCGTTCAACATGTGGTTATTGGCTGCTGACTTGGACGGCACAAACATAGGCTGTTTTCGTCATCGCTGGAAGTGTGTTTGTAGCGCTGCTCCATAGTAAAGCGTTTCTCTGTTTTCTTTCTGCTTAAGAATTGACAACACACTTGGCTGAGGCTTAGGGTATTTTTTTACTGACAAAGAGATAAATTTAGCCTGATTTTTCTTTGATGTTTACCTTTTAAAGGTTGTGAGCGTGTGATCTTTCCTCTCATTCACATTCAGTTTTTGACATAAATTTGAGGGGGTTTTTTTCCTCCTGAGCCCCCAAAAGGGGCTTTTGTTATTATCATTGACATTTTACCAAGATGCTTTGTCTTAAAAGATCCGGTGCAGCAGGCAAGCCATGGTCACTGCTTGAGCCCTGTTAATTCCTTGCTCTCCAAATAAGAATTCAGTTCAGCTTTTTACATATGCATTTGTATGGCTTGCTCCCTACCTGGGCTGAATTCAGGAAGAAAAATCACTCTCAGCGGGGTCAGAACCAAAGAGCTAGAAAATCAGGTCGCATTCTATGCGTGATGGCTACCTGCCAAGACTGAGATGGAGGAGATGCCATTTGGTACTTAACGGCTTCGTTTCGGGGGGTTGCTGGTCTGGCCTGTCCCATGGATGCAGGGAGTACCGCACAGGGCTGCCAGCTTCTGTGTTGAGCTGCACGGGCGAGTGGGGACATGGCTTTCTCCTCTTCTGTGCTGCACGCTATTCCAGAATCAGGTTCCAAGGAAAGAGGTCGCCAGCCCTCAGGTGGGGAGCAGCCTGACCAGCCACAGGTGGAAAGGCAACATCGGCTATGTTTTGCTCAGCCTGTTTTCTACTGACCACCTTTTCAGCTGCTTTGTGAAATGATACTAGATGTTTCCACCCTTCTTCACCCAGGAAGCCAGCTGCACTTCACTGACAGCTTTCTTTGGCTTTTCCAACGAAACTGTCTCGCTCCGGTTCCCGTTGGCAGGCAGGCCCCTTCACCGTCAGCCCTTGCGCTTTGTGGGTGTTCTGTGTCGTGTGTGTGTGTGTGTGTGTGTGTGTGTGTGTGTGTTTGAAACTCCCTGCATTGTATTTCACTCTGAGGAAATACTTTCTCAGGAACCACTCAAGTTTTACGGAATAGCTTCCACATTCTTCGGATTTGGAGAAATTGTTGTAATAGGCATTATCCATGAAGTTGGGTGGAAAGAGATTAGGTGAATCACGGCCTCTGGGGAATGGAACTTGACTATAGCGGGGGGATCACTGAATTTCAGGAATATCACGTGCAGGAATTGAACTGTTCATTTAAACCCTTCATTAACTTAGAGAAGTCTTTTCGGGATTTTTCTGGTGTTTTAGGACACCTTATAAGCACTGTTTTCAGTGTGGTGTAATTGTGGGTGTAGGTAGATTAAAAGGGATCTTCATGGTAGATAACAAGTCATGCCAGCAATAGTTAATAAAACATATTACTAAAAGTATATAATATAATGTAATGGTTAACATTTATACTGCTTTTTCTATGTGCCCGAGCTCTTCTAAGCCCTGCTGACTATTACCTTATTTAATCCTTACCCTACCAGTAGATCCTGCAGTCATGCCCATGTTAAAGTTGAGAAAACTGAGGTTGAGTTGCTTCCTCGAGGTGGAAGCACTGGGATTTGAGTCCAGGCGATGTGGCTCCAGAGGCTTGCACCCACGCCCTGTGTGCTACGGTTAAGAAGGTGAACTTGAGAGCGACGGGCAAATATTCCAAAGGCCCCTTTCCATCCTTTACCCAAGAGCATCCGTCCTACTCCTCGTGTGCCTGTCGGGTAGGGCACTGGGCAGAGCTGCCGGTGGGGCGGGGAAGATGCCACGGCTGCCTCGGAGAAGTTTGCTGGCACCGCGGCCCGGCCCCTGCAGCTGCCCGCCCACGCCTGCCCTTGGACGGGGCTGACGTACCCGAAACAACCTTCTGTCTGTCTCTCCCACAGCCAGCCTGTCTCGGAAGGTGGCTACCCCAGCCTTCCCGTTGCCCAGGTCACAAACCCTGGAGGAGCCTGGGATGCCCTGTTTTTTTTTTAATGTCTTATTTTCAGTCCACCAATAAATCCCACTTCTTACCTTCAAAACATGGCCAGAATTTGCTGTCCACACCTCGTCCTCCTCTGGTCTTTGTCCTCCATGGTCGGCCATGGCCGGAGTGGTCGTGTCTTCCCCTGCTGGAGACCCTCCAGGGCTGCTGTGTCACTCAGAGCAACACCACAGTTTTTTTTAAAAAAAGTATTGTATTGATTATGCTATTACAGTTATCCCAACCTCCCCTCTTTGTTCCCTCCAGAGTCTTCACCGGGCACGGCACGGCCCCCACAGTCTGCTTCCCACACCTCTCACTCCGTGTGCTACCTGCGGCCCCACTTCACCAGGCAGGCCCTGGAATGTTCCGGTCGGTTTGCACTTGCCGCCACCTTGCCCGCCACACCATCCCCCTTACTCCGTGGCTGCCCCTGTCAACTGCAGGATTTTGCTTAATGTCACCGTCTGGGTGAAGCCTTCCCTGATCACCCATTTAAAAAAACGCACCGCCTTCCTTTATGCTTGCTATCCCTGTGCCCTGCCTTATTTTTCTGTATTTGAAGTTCAACTTTTTTTTTTAAAGATTTTATTTATTTATCTTTAGAGGGGAAGGGAAGGAGAGAGGGAGAGAAATATCAGTGTATGGTTGCCTCTCATGGGTCCCCTGCTAGGATCTGGCCTGCAACCCAGGCATGTGCCCTGACTGGGAATTGAACTGCAGTCCTCTGGTTCGCAGGCCCACGCTCAATCCACTGAGCTACACCAGCCAGGGCTGAAATTCAACTTTTAAAGTTGAACTTTGTTTCTTAGTTTTGTTTATTGTCTGCTCGTTTGCTCCTGAAGGTAAGGTCCTCGAGGGCCAGGTTGTTGTTATTACTTTGTCTCTGGTTTCCCGTGGTGTCCCCGGCATTAAGACAGTGTCTTGCGTGCACTAGGCGCTCAGTCAAGGAAGGTGTGACGGTTTTCATGTGCCAGCTTGGCCAGGTTGTGGTGCCTCGTGTTTGGTCAAACACCAGTGTGGGTGTTGCTGTGGGGTGTGTTTTTTTAGGTGTGATTAACATTTCAATCAGTAGACTTTGAGTAAAGTAAATTATCCTCTAGGATATGGGTGGGCCTCATCCAGTCACTTGAAGGACGTGAGAGAAAAAAGGCTGAGGCCCCCTGAGGATGGAGGAATTCTGCCTGCATACTGCCTTGGGACTTAATTCTGCAGCTTCAGCTTTTCCCTGCATCTGTGGCCTGCTGGCCTGCCCCACAGATTTCCAGCCTGACAGTCCCCGCAGTGACGTGAGCCAAGTCCTTAAAGCAATCCTGCCCTACCTTCTCTCTGTCCAGTTTCTGTATATAGAGATCCCCTGCCTCCCCACACACCCTGGCCTATAGGTTTTGTTTTTCTGGAAAACCCTAATACAGAGGGTCAAGATGGAAGGGAAGAGAGTGCCAGGTGGTGGGTCCAGTGGAGGTAAAGGAATCGAATAAAAGGGTGGCACTGGCTTAGTCCAACCTGACTCCACGGCTCAGAAAGGGGAACGATGGGAGTTGGGGCTGGGAAGCAGGGAGGTTGGGGTGAGGTTCAGGGCTGCAGGCTGGCAGCAGATGTGACTTACGTTCTTTGAGCTGCTTGCACGATGCAGGGTGGTTAGTCTGGCAAAAGCTGGTAATAGGAGTCAGATGGATGGGAGACCAAGGACAGCTGGATGTGAGGAAGGCCTTTGACAGTCCTGGAATGGCGAGTTGGCCTGAGAAGGAAGTGGTGGGACTGAAAACGTCCACCAGCCTTTGGCACCTGGCCAGGTGAGTATAAGGACAGGATGATGGCAGGAGCTGGCTGATCCCTGGCACTTTGAGCCTGAGTGTCATGAGGGCAGCGATACGATCCACGGAAACAAGAAACCCAGGGGGAGGAACGTCGAGTTCTCTTTGGGGTAGGCATGTTCATCTGGAAGTGCCGGGAAAGTTCCAGGGGAATGTGCTGCAACAGGCCCATGTGTGTGTCCACCTAGACTTGGAGGGAAGATGAGCTGGGGGAGCGACTGGAGTTCTCACCTACCACAGGAAAGTGAGGCCAGTGAGAAAGGCTGTGAGAGCCGTGGGGGAGCCAGGGCACCCATGCCGTGTTTTTGAGCACATGCAACAGTACGTGTATTGGAGGTTCCCAAACTCTGTATAAAGGCACCCCCTGGTGCTACGGGAAACTCATGGTGGGGGCGGGGGCAGGGGCAGGGGGTATTTTGCATTTCCGAGGCAAAGACAGTGGTGCTTGATGTGTTGGACCCCACACTCACTACTAGCTTGAGGTAGTTCACAATCTCGACATGAGACAGCACCACATTCCTTTTGAGGACATCATGTCTTCGCAAAGCTGGATTTTGGGAGGTTGCTAAGAAAGCCACAGTGGACCAGGTAATGGTGATTCCAAGGTTTAAGAAGCTGTTCAGTGTCCGGCAGAGGCACCCATCCCATGAGGGCATCGTCATGGTAATGTAAGAATGAAGGGGAAAGTTTCTTTCTTTCAATTTCTGGGTTCTATTTTTTTTCAAGAGGCTATTACGTTGTTTGGACATAAGTATTAAGTTGTCTGGATGTGACTGCTTAGTAAGTAGAACTGTAGGTATTATTTTTTTGTCCAGGGAGTGCCGTGAAAAATGTGCTGAGACACCATGGGCGCTTGTTACATGTCAGGTGCCACTGGAGAGTCTCAGAACCTTTGCCTTGTCTTGTTCTGGGTGTGATATGTGGACTGAAAGAGTCAGAGCGGGGACAGAAGGGTAGGGGAGAAAGGAGAGGTCAGAAGGGCTTCCCCAAAACGTCATATTTCTTCCAAAATGAAGTCGTGAAGCAAATAATGGAAAATGGAAGCATTTGTGAGATCCAGGTAGCAGATATGTAGATGTCTTTTTTTCATCTGTATCCATATGTTGTCGGTGGTTTATAATGAAAATAATATTAAGAGAGCGACAGAAGGAAGGCTGGAGAGAGAGGTGTTGGGGTGCACCTGTGTTTGGGAGGCAGCAGAGAGTCTGGGAAGGGAGCGTCAGAGCTACAGAGAGACTCGGGAGTTGGGAAGGTGGGGAACCAAGGGGGTCAGCAGGGCCGCGTTCTTCTAGACTGTGGTTCTCAGCCCTGGTTAAGAGGCTTACGAAAGATCCTGGGCCCCACTGAAGCCTGGGTGCTAGGAGATTGGAGAGGCCAGGAGTGGGGGAAAAGGCTGGCTTTGCTCCTAGGGGTTGGTTCTCCACTCTGGCTGCCAGTTAGAACCACTTAGGGGGCTGTAAGGAACACTGGTGCTCCGTCCCCACCCCAAATGCCTGGGCATCAGGACCATAAAACAGCTCTCCAGATGATCCCATGGTGCAGCCAAGATTGAGAACTGTTGTCATAGCTCAGAGTTTCTCAAACTTGACTGGGATTCTGACTTTACTGAATCACTTCTTGAAAAGTAGATTCTGATTCACAGGCCTGGGTGGGGCCTGAGTTCCGCATTTCCCACAGGCTCCCAGGGATGCCAGTGCCACCCGTCTGGGCACCACATTTGGAGTGGCAGGCTTTTCATTGAGCGGGGTTGTGACATAGACTAGCAGGAGATCAGAAAGGTTGTCTGCAGAAGAAATGGGCTGGGATGTGGGCGTGGGGTGGGGTGGTAAGCAAGTGTTTTCTTTTGATAATGTAAATACCCTTTGTATTCCTTATCTTTTGCTGTGTAACAAATTACTCCCAAACTTGGCAGCTGAAAACAATAATAAACATTTATTATCTCAGAGGGTTTCTGTGAGTTAGAAATCCAGAAGCAGCTTAGCTGGGTGGTTCTAACTCAGGGTCTCTCGTGAGGTGGTGGTTTAAGGTCTCAGCTGGGCCCTGGCCAGGTAGCGCAGTTGGTTAGAGTGCAGACCTCCTATGCCAAGGTTGCGGGTTTGGCCCCGATCGGGGCACATAGGAGAATCAACCAATGAGTGCATAAATAAGTGGAACAGCAAAGCAGTGTTTCTCTCCCCCTTCCTCTCTCTCTCTAAAATCAACAAATAAAAATTTTAAAAAATATCGGTGGGCCAAAGGCTATTCTGGAGCTGAAGGATGTGCTTCCAGGTGGGTGCTGGGCAGAGGCTTCAGGTCCCTGCCCTGGGGACTTCTCCGTAGGGTTACTAGGGCCGCTCTCTGAGCGATCTCGGAGAATGCAAAGTAGAGCCCACGTGGCTCCTATAGCCTAGCCTTGGCCATCACACTCTTCCTTTCTGCAATATCCCACAGGCTATACAGACGTAAGCCCTATTCAGTGAGGCAGGAATCTCTCATCAGTACCAAGAGGGTTGCTGAGGGCCAAGCTATAATCCTCTTCCTGTTTTCAACTAGGAAAATAATGCATGCACAACAGAAAACTTGAAAAATAGAGGAAACCATAAAAAGAACGTCACCCACAGTCTCGTGAGCCAGAGGGAAGTTCTGTGAGCATCGTGGCCTGTGTCTGCCAGCTAAAAAAACAATGTAGATTTTTATATAGTTATACACCTAGATGTTGAAGAGTGGCCCCTCACAACCACACGGTTTCAGACAGATAGTTCTTTTATTCACCATCGATTCAGGAGCACTTTCAATGAATTTTACTTATCCTTGGGTTTCTGTCTGAGATTTCGCTTGACACCATCTGATCGGTTGACTGAATTGTGAAGTTTCCATTTACATTTCTGGGTCGAGAGTGACAACCCTCTTCTGTAAAATATTATCAGTTTGGATCATCAGTTCTTACTTTGGGTGACTGGATGAGACTAAACACACTCCTGTCTTCAAATACGGGATATGGGTGTAGAAATAGAAAATGAGTTTGCCAGCTTACCCAGCATCATTGCCCATAATTGTCCTGTCTCTGCTTGCTTGTCATGAGCTGTTGGCAATTGTTAAAATTAGTTTTACAGTTTGCCTCAGATTAGCGGCAAGAGTGCTAAATGAGGGTTCACTCTTAATGAAACTAATTTGTATTGGAAAATATAACTACATTTATTGCCCTCATCATTTAAATGTGCGCATGCTAGTTGGTAGAAAAAAAATGAATCTTTAAACTCAGGTTTTTTAAACCGTCGCTGAAAAACCATTCTTTAAGGAGGCGATCTTTTTTGAAGTGTTCAGTTTTTGTTTTTTTTTATCCAGTGTTTTATGGGCATCTTGGGAAGCATTTCAGAAACAAATTAGAAATCCTTTTAACATAAAAATTAAATTTCAACATTTAAAATGACACAGGACATCGTGCCCCATTGCCCATCGGCTTTCTCTGAGCCACGTCTGGGTGATGCGCTCTCTGTTTCCGTCACAGCAGTTTTCTCTGAGTGCCCTGCACTCCGCCTGGATTTCCCGAACTGCCAGCCTCCCTGCTCTGGGTGCGTCTCTCTGCTCGCTGTCTTTCTCCTCCTTTCACTTTGCATCTCCTTCTTTCACTTTGCATCTCCTTGAGGGCAGGCCCTGGTCTTCCCCTTCTTATGTTTCCTGGTTGAGCACCTGACTCAAAGCAGACCTTACCAAGTGCACGTTGAATGAATGCATGCGTGCATTTGGAACATAAATCCCCTCCCTCATGGAGCTGACAATTTTTGCACGAAGCTGGTCCACCATGTACCGAAGACGTACCCCATTCTAGGTTTAATGCAGAAAGAACTGATTTTCCAGACTGTCACTATTTGAGGGGGTTCTTTGCTTCTTGGTCATTTGCAATGTCCAATGTCCATCCTCTCATTGCAGTCGAGTCTCAGGACTTCCCAGGACAACTTTATTTTCTTCCCTAGTCCGTGTCCAGTTCCTAATTGCTTTCAGCCAATTTCTGCCGGTTAACTCTAAGTATATATTTTTTAAGATTTATATATTTTATTAATTATAGGTTAATGTAAGTAATACAATTTAATTAAATCAATTAAACATTAAATAAATTAAAATTTTAATTAATTAAGATTTTATTTATTAGGGAGAAGCAGAGGGAGAGAAACATCAATGTGCCATAGATACATTGATGGGTTGCCCCTCACACACCCCCACCTGGCCGTGCCATGTGCCCTGACCCAGAATTGATCTGGTGACCTTTTGGCTCACAGGCCGGCACTCAATCCACTGAGCCGCACCAGCCAGGGCCTAAGTATATTCGGCTCTTTTCCTGCTGTCTTACCACAGGGATGGGAAAAGACCTCCTCTGTTTCTGCTGCCTTTCAAGACCTTGTGCATGGTTTTTCTTGGTACCTTGATGCTACCAAGATACCACGCCGTGCACATGGCTCCAGGGATGTGTTCTGGGAAGACAACGATATAAAAAGAAGGAAAAAAAGCCTTCCGAATGATTGTCAGATAAGCCTTCCAAATGATTGGAAAGCTTATCCAACAATCAACTCACATAAAACCTATAACCTGATTCACAGTAGGTATCAGTGTGAAGTGACTATAGGAATTTGGAGGGTGCAGAACGGTAGCGGTTGGACGGGCCGTGGAAAAGCACTGGGAACATTTCGTTACACGCAGGTGATTTTAGCATGTGTCCTTTACAAAGCAGAAGACGACAACAAAAAGAGAAGTAACTGTGAGTGGCACTTCTGCTCAAGTTTTCACTCAGTGAGCTGATGCTGCAGAGCGAACCGGAGGTGGAGGGGCCAGTCTGTTGGTCCCTAAGAGGGTCTCATCTTCCACCATGCCTCTGGTGGAGTCAGCATCTGGCCGCCCTGAGTGTGTAAAGGGACTTGCTCTTCATTGAAAGGACCCTGCATGTACCCTGCCGCCCAGCAATCCCGCTCCTAGGTGTTACCCTAGAGAGAAAACTTATGCCTCATAAAAACCTCTCCACGAAGGTTCGTAGCCGCTCTATGCATCCACCCAAACTGGAAACAGACTAGATATCCTCCCACGGGTGAACGGCTGAATCAGGGCCCCTCGCTGCAGGCCAGCTCCCCCAGGGGCTTGACCAAGACGGCAGCTGGCCGGGGTCATTTTGGGCAAACTTGGGGTGTGAGTTACAGGTTGCATGATGAATCACCCTAAAATCTAGAGGCTTAAAACAGCCATACTGGTGTATTTTGTTCAGGAATCTTCCGTTTTGGCAGGTCTTGAAGGAAACAGTCTGTCTTTGCTCCGTGCGGTGTCAGTGGCTTAAGTGAGGCAGAGGCTTGACTCCCAAAGGGGTTCCCTGGCCAGGCAGTGGGCAGGTTGGTGCTGGCTCTCGGTTCCTCTCCACATGGGCCTCTCCTTGGGGCTGCTTGGGCTTCCTCACGGCAGGGTGGCTGGGTTCCAAGAGTAGACATCCCAAACGCAGGCAGCGGTCACTCCCAGTTCCTTAAATCCCGGATCCAGAAACCGGCGGTGCCATTCCGCCACGTCCTGTTGGCCAAGCAGTCATGGAGCCCGGGCCCAGAGAGGGTGATGTAGACCCCACCTGCGTAACAGCAGTGTCAGAGGGTTTGGGGACTGCGTTTAAAAACCATCCTGTTTGTCATTTACCTTCGGCCTGACTCGCTAGAGGCTCTGCCCCCTGAGGAAGATGTGCCTGGGTATGGTCGGCAGGAGGGAATGCGTGCTGCTGCACTGGAGAACATCTTGCCTGCTTCGGCAAGCCTGTCCCCCTGACCCTTCGCACCTCTCAAAGGCCCAAACCCAGCTTTTGCCCCAAGCATCTTAGGAGATTCTAATGTGAACATGATTTGGAAACCTCCCATATTGAACAGTAAAGTTTATGAAACTCTACAATAAGGTAAGGCACTATTATCGTGTCTTATTTTCCCTCTTTTTGTAAGCTACATTTTTGTGACTTATTTATGCACAGAAGTGACTGAATATAGTCACTATATTTTTGGAATGATATAAAAGTCTTTTCTGTTTTGACGGGGGTGGGCGTTGGTGGAAGAATGAAGGAATGAACTAAGAGGGTCGCAGGTGTGCCAGGAGGGTCTTGGACACAAAAGAATGAGAGGTACGAGTTCACACTCAGGTTTTGGTGGCCAGCAACTTCTTAGCACGTCTCCTTTTCCAGGGAGATCTGTGCTGTAAGAGCAGTTGCTTAACCAGGGTTGCACACACGCCAGAGAAATGAGTCTCTAACATTTGAGACACCACAGATTCACCGATATTACAGTTTTGTTACCGTTTGGTCCTGTTTATCTTATCTCTGACTGGTTGCATAGATGATTTGCCTAGAGCTGCGTCATATCCTGTGAAACAAGCACAGTGCCCTTTGGAGTGAACTTGGCAGAGACCTCAAGTTTGGGACGGTCTGATTGAAACTTTAACTCAAAGTTTCAAATTGGGAGTTTTTCTAATGTTCCTTGGCACCCCTCCACCACCACCTGCCCAGCCTTGCCTGAGTCTTTCTTACTCATCTGGGTAACCCTCTCCTCCTTTTTTTCTGCTGTCAGGGAACCAGTCCTAAATAGAAGAAATTACTGTTAATCAGACTAAAGTGTGAGTGGCTACCTGGAGCTTAGTGTGTTGCCCTTCCCATGGAGTTTTTTGTAGTTTCCAAAGAGATGCTGTGGTAGAGCGAGTCTGGTTTCAAAGGAGTGAGTCTCTAATGCTAGGACTTCCCTAACAGGATGGGAGGAATCTCCCCAAGAATGGGAGGATTTTTGAAGAAGAGGCTTCTTCTTGGAGATTCTCAAACACTCCGTCCTTCTCAGGAAATGAGTGACTGGGTGAACCTTTGGGTTATTTCCGGTTCTGTTCTGGTGGTAACAGTGCTCATTTCAGCAGGGCTACCCGGTCCCCAGTACTTAGGAACCTCTGCTCTCCATTTTCATTCTGCTTTGTCCAAGCAGATGCCAGCCGACTTGCTTTTTAGCAGTTAAATATGCAGCCTCTGTACAAATCAGCCATTAAATTTGCAGAAGTAGAGTATTTTACAAGTAATCAGTCCATGCAGATTGCACATAAATCATGTCTGCTCCGGCCCTTTGGACGCTAATGTTCCCTTATTAAGGCATAAGTAAGCCTTCCTGTTCTCATCCATCCTTCTAGACTTCTTTTACTTACTGCAAAGTAGAGCCTGGTTTGTCGCTACGCCACCCTCTTCCCCCCCACACCTTTTCTGAGGCTCATTTTGTTTTTTCTGGACCTTGCCAAATTGCCTTAGGAAGCTGGGTACCTTGTGAATGGATGGAGCAAAAGGAAATTCTTATCTCTGAAAGGAAGCGGTTACCACGTTTCTGTTTGTGATATTCTTGGCCGGTGAAAATTTTTGTGAAATATGTTCTGATGGCAGCACCAGCACCCCAGGGAGGGGGGAGCATCGGTCATGCGCGGCGCACAACAGGAAAATGCCTTCCCCCCAAAGTCTGGGGAGGGGGAGGGGGCGACAAGTCATTTCGTGAAAGTCATTCTGCTCAAATAAACGAAGACCCTTCGTTGTTTTCCACCCCCTGGAAGACGGAAAGCTCAGCCACCCCAACATGCACATTGTTTTAACATTTCCCATTTTCTTTTCAAACTGTGGCTACACATCTTCACTCGAATGCACGTGGGTTTCTGCTTCCAATTTCTCTAGCCCTGCTATTAGCGTTCAGCCAGTTTTTATGTTGGTCTAAAATGACTCCGTAAGAGCATGGAAGCATGGTATTATTCCTGGGGTTTGGTCTAGAAAAGGAAAAACGGGGACCTGTAGACAAGGCCCATAAAAGTACTACCATCTTCTTTCAGACATGTTTCATGAATATAAATTCCTGTCTAAATAATTACTGTTGAGGGTAGAAGGGACTTTGGAGTTTGGAAATTGTAACAACAAATTATTATTTTCTCTTAGCAGCCACAGTGAAGGCGACACCTCTCTCCCTCCCCCATCTCTCCCCCTCTCTCTCGAAGGTGGCCTGGCACTAAAATGCACTGTATGGCTTTTTAGGTCCCGTTTTAAAATCACATATACAGGTCATAGTGGAACTGAGACACTCTGAGGTAGTATTGTCCTCAGATTTTAAAAAAAGCTATAGAGCAGGTATGCTTTGGGTGACATTTAAAAAAAAAATCACAGGATAGCTGATAGTGATATCTTGAGAAGAGGAGCCAGCCTGGGTGCTGAGCACAGGTCATCTGGTATGTGGGCCATAGATTAACTTATACTCTAGTAACTATAATGGCTGGGGTCCTTAATGTGTTCTTCAGGGAAACGATGAGGTCTTTTATGCTATGGTGTTTAAAAACAAAATCTCAAAAAACGTCACTCTCCAACTCCCTCCTCCTCCCCTTTTGCTGGCAGCTGCTGAGATGGGTTGCGGATTGAACAAGTTAGAGAAACGTGATGACAAACGGCCTGGAAATATCTATTCGACTTTGAAGAGGCCTCAGGTGGAAACCAAGATAGATGTGTCCTATGAATACCGCTTCCTGGAGTTCACGACCCTGAGTGCCGGTGAGTACAGGCACCCTGGCGCTCCTGGTGCCCGGTGCGCTGGGGCCCAGCCTCACACTGCAGCCCCGCCCTGGGCAGGGTCTTCAGCTGAGGCTGCCTGGTCAGTGTGGGGCGTGGGGCGACCGACCGGGACCTCCTGGGGACGTGGGCAGGGTGGGGCGGGCTGTGGGAAACTGAAAGGGGTGGACCTATCCCAAGAGGACTGTTACAGAAATCCAGATTTTTCATGGAAAACCCTTTCCCATTTTAAAAGATAGTGACTAATTAAAATGATAACAAATTAAAACCCTATGTGAGCCAACTGGTACACCTGAGTGGGCTGAATTTGGCCCATGGGCCAACCCGTTTGCAGACTGCATTTCATGCCAAGCCACGTGGAAAGGGAAATCTGCCTTATCTGATACCGGTACCGTCTGCCCATCCAGCCAAGTTCATCTGCCCACTGTTCTGCTGCCTTTCAGGGGTGCTTGTCCATCTGGGCTTGGCTTTGCCTCGCCTGAGCCGGAGGGTTTCCGGGTCACCTACCACTACCATTGCCCCACTGGTACGGGGGTGACTGGCAGGTGGGGTGGTCCATGACGTCATCCCGGAGTGTTTGCTGACCATTATTCACTGTGCAGAGTATGGGGCTGGGCCTCTGGGGAAAAGGTTTCCTGGGGCTGCTCGCCTGGCAACAGAGAAGACTCATACTCACGGGGAAAAACTCAACATGGGGTCAGTGTAGGTTGGAGAACACGTGAAGTGTGTTTTCGGAAGAAGGGAGCCTTCTTCCTTTTGGGGCAGCAGGGTCCGGGGGGCCTGGAAGTTGGGCGCAAAAACCAAGCGCTACAAAACTAAAGCATCTTAAGACACTTCCTCCCTGGGCTTTGAGTGTGTTTTAAGCTTCCAGTAACAGAAAGAGAATTTGTGGGACAAGCCCTCTAGCTCACGGGTGTGAGTCCCAGCTTGACTGTGGAGTAGCTGGGCCTGCAGCATCCTCAGCTGTCCAGTGAGAAAATGCATATCCACCTCCTAGGGTGGCTGTGACAGTTAGAAGGGGTGAGCTCAATGGGTGACACATAGTAGGGTCACCAGTGTTACTGCCACTCCTCTTCCCCCTCTTGGACCATTCCTGTGGTGACCACCTCTAGGCCGAGTGAGGCCCCACCTGCTTCCAGAGTCCGGAGAGGGATGGCCAGCTGAGTGTCTCTGCGGACACCTTCTGTGTATCCCTCCAAGTCCCCCAAACTGTACCCCCAGCTGCTGCCTCATCCGATGGCTTTCTACTGGCGCCCGTGTTGAGTAATGTCACCACCATCCTCCTAAACAGCTGAACTTGACACCTTCGTCCTCTGTGACCAGGCCTTGTCCTCAGCCACAGTGTCCATTCCCACGCCTGGTAGAGCTGCCTCTGAACATGCTTGTGGTAGAGCTGATACAACAGGAGCAAATCCAAATGCAAAATTATCTGGAGCGTCTGGTTATCCATTATTTACTTGTTCAGTGAGTATTTGAGTGCTCACAACATTCTAGGCATTGTATTTAGAATGATTGAGGAAAAAAACCAAAAGCATGTATAAGAAGAAAGATTGGAAGGAAATATATGGAGATGTTAAAAATTGATTGTCAAGGTGCTGCAATTATGGGGCAAGTCTTTATATACATACACATGTGTGTATATAAAATTGTGGTTTATTTCTTCTGTTATTGACGAGATTAATCGGTGCCGACCTCCTGTCTTCTCGCTGCTTCTTCACCCACAATCTGAGTTACTTCCCTGACCTCCCTGTCTGTGTGCTCCGCTCGAAGCACCCACAGTTTTCTGCATTGTGCTCTTTCTGATTGCATTGCCTTTTTTCTGATGATGAAATGAACTTACACCCATTATAAAATGTTAGAAAAACATTTTTAAAAACCCAACTGACCTCCCTTCATCGGCCCTTGTCCTGCCGTTCGCACTGCCCTTCTGCTCACGGTCCTGCCGTGCCCCCCCTCAAGTGACCCTGGCTTCCCTCTGTCCTCGTTCTCCTGCCATTTGTGCTGCATGTTCTGCCAATGGGCCTTGATGGTTCTAGAAGTCCCTGGGCCTCCTCAGGGCTTTGGCACCGCCTGTTCCCTCTGCCTGGAAGTCCTCCCAGACATACCCTTCACTCAGACTCTTACCCCCTTCTCTGTGGAACTTTCTCTGACTTTTTAAAACTTCGAACTAGTCCTGGCCAGTGTAGTTCAGTTGGTTGGAGCATTGTCTTGGAAGGGTGCAGGTTCAGTCCCTGGTCAGGACACTTGCAAGAAAGCAGCCATCCCGTGTTCCTCTCTCACATCGACGTTTCTCTCCCTCTCTCTAAAAAGCAGGGAAAAATAAAATAAAATTTCCATGGATCCTCCAATCCCCCATCCCTTTCTCCTCTTGATTTTCTCCACAGCACTTCTTACCATCTGACTTGCTGTATTTTGCGTATCGTTATTTGGTTCTGTATTTGTTGTCCACTTTCCCTTCGTGAGGAGCTGGAAGCCGTCCTCGTGAGCGCAGCGTGGGGACTGAGTCTGTTTCATCCTCTGCT
The DNA here is from genome assembly GCF_021234435.1 of Artibeus jamaicensis. Lineage (NCBI taxonomy): Eukaryota > Metazoa > Chordata > Mammalia > Chiroptera > Phyllostomidae > Artibeus > Artibeus jamaicensis. The sequence continues at coordinate 32,497,938 of NW_026521871.1, read as the reverse complement.
CTGTCTTAGTACTTAAAACAATGCCTGGCGCACAGTAGATGTTAATAAATATTTGTCAAATGAATACTCAAAGTATATTTTTGTATCCTGCGTTTTTGCAACTTAACATTTTATAGTGAGGCATGGCTCCCGTCATTCCATGTTCCCAACGTATGATTTAATGGCCATACATGATTTAATCGTTCAGCATACCATAATTTATTTAGCAGTCTCCTTTTAGTGGATATTAGAGTTATTTTGGGCTCCTGGCTGTTATAAATAATGTTGTGATAAGCCATGCCAGACATAAATATTTGTGCATACTTCTGATTATTTCTGTAGGAATTACTGAGTTGAAAGATATGAATGTCAGAACTCTCAACAAATTGCTCAGTGGCCTTCTAGGTAGGACCCGTTTGTGCCAAACACAAATCGGTTCATGCCGAACCCTGTGGCTGGTTCCCCTGGATGGCTGGCTAAGTGGGGGTTCCTGCTGGTGCTCAGGGCTTTTTGCAGCTTGGTCTGGCCCTTTGCGGACCCTCCCCCAATGGTCTCCAGGAGACATGTGCTGTGGTATTGACCTTGTCTGCTTCCCCCCCTGCCCTTGCCCAGGGTCCTCACTTCTCAGTTTCCTGACGAGCCCAGGGCCTGCCCCACCCGCTCACTGCTCACCAGACTCCTGCTGCTTCTTGACATCCATCCTGTCAGAATTACTTTTTTCTGTATGTCAGTGGTTTGTCAGGATCATCCTATGACACTTTATTACATTATATATTACACGTGGGTTTTCTTGGGGCCGAGAGCAAGCCTGGCTCACCTTTCTGGTCTCCTTTCTCGTTCACACTCTCTGGCTGAGCACAGTGTGTCCAACTAGTCGGGTTCTAGGAAGCCTTTCGAGTGAAGGCTGCGGATGCCGACTCGTTTCCCTGGCGGCCTCTCAAGTTCTTTTCCAGAGGTTCTAACGGGATTATGTGTTATTGCTCCAGAATGGAGCCATCGTTTGTCGAGAGCCTACGATGTGCCAAGTCCTACGATGGGGCATTATATTCCTGACCTGGTTTTCCCCCTGACTTCTCAACGTTGTCAAAGTATAATTTAAGCCCGCTGCACTGCAGGTATTTACAGTGTTAGCCTGTGAAACCACCATCTCATCAGGATGCAGAACCTTCCTCTTACCCCAACAGTCTCCTCCTGCTCCTTTGCAATCCCTCCTTTTGCCCGACCTTTTTGTTCCCAGACAGCCAGTCTTCTGACCTGTCATGCCTTCTGCCACTGATTTTACTTTATAGAACTTTCTATAAGTCGTCTGGTCTGCCTTCTTCCATTCAGCTTACTTACTCTGAGATTCATTTATGTTGTTCCGTGTGTCAGTGGTTGTTGGGAGCCGCCCTGCCTGGTTTCAGGAGCTTTGACCACCCACCATGGCTAAGGCTGAGTGAGCGACCTTCAGAGTCCCGTCGAAAATGAAACACTCATTCACTATCCGCTTTTCTCTATGCAGGCAGACAGAAAGAAAAGGCAACATCAAAAAGGCTGCAAGAAGCGGCTTGAAAGAAACAATTTGCTGATATGCTTGTAGTTAGCCCTGTAACTAGTTGCTGTTCTTAGGGCTGATTAAAGGGAAAGTCTTTGCTCTTTCTCCAAACCTAGACCTAGTTGGCAAATGCTTGGGAGAGGGACCAAGGCTCCTGCTTATTGAAGAAGGTGCAGTTGCAAAGTGGTCACAAGAGAGGGCAACCTAGGAAGAAAACCCCTATTCCTCTATAATCCAACACACCCTATGACATTCCCGAACAGCACTTGAGGTGGTCAGCCCTTACCTGGGCTGATGTGCATGTTCCAACCAAGTTGGTGTGTGGTCCACAACAACGGCCGGTAGCCTCTGGGTTGAAGCAGGTCCTGAATCCTCAGGTCCCTGTTTGGGCACCAGTTGACATGGGCACTGTCCTGCAGTGTACGTGTTGTTATGGATGGGATTCGAGACAAATTCACACGGACTACCGAGTCCTGTGGAGGAAAGGGGGCAGGCCACTCTCTCAAGGCCACGCTGACCCTTGCCTAGACAGGCTTTCATTGGTTTTTTTGCGCAAGAGTACAAGTACAACTTATTAATCATTGTCAGGCAGTAAGGATCAAACGATAGATAGCATACAAAGAACTATTAGGGCTTCTTCTGAGTCAGGGTCTATCAGCTAAAAGTCTACAAAACTTTGGGAAGCAAACTCATTTCCTGCTCAGACCTTTATCATTTAACTAAGAGTATTCTTAGCAAAGCAGGCTTCACAGAATTTTACATATCCTTTCTCAGGCCCGATCACCTGGGGAGCCTGCCCTTTCCAGCACAGGGCTGCACAGTCCTTTGTCCTTGTTTCAGGCTTAAGTCAGGCAGAGGATGCAATAACCAAAGAATTCTTGGAGATTTCTCGCAGACAGACTGAGGACTCAGGCTTCGTCAAAGCTGAGGGGCAAGGGTCCATCACCCCCTTTCTCCATAGCCCCCCAAGTCCTTCCCTGGGGCCTCTAGGTGATCGTGCCTGTCTTAGGTCGTTCCCCCTTGGGGAGTCTTACCTGTCATTGGCTAACTGATCAAGCATCGGGGGTCAGTTGTGAAAAAAGGAGCAGAAGTGGCGCTCCTGACAGGGAGATAAGCTTTGTCTCCTTAGTGGCTTATGGTCTGAAGGTCGCTCACTCAGCCTTAGCCATGGGGGTGGTTACAGCTCCTGAAACCAGGCAGGGTGGCTCCCAACAAGTAGTTCATTCCTGTTTTATCACCGAGTGGTATTCTCTTTTATGGATGTACCAGTTTGTCTTCCTGTTCATCTGTTGATGAACATTTGGGTCATTTTCCGGTTTTTGGTGTTTACAAATTAAATTGCTGTGGACATTTGTCTTTGTGTGGCTTCTTACATCATTCTGTGCTCACAGTTTATGGTGAGGTATATGGGTACCCTATGCCTTTTTTGCTGTTGAGGGAACAGAAATTCGGAGAGGTTAAGTAACTTTTTGAAAGATACAATGGTAGGAAGTGACTAGGGCAGATTTTGAACCTAGGCCTCTTGGGCATCAAAGCTGTTGGGCCTTCCTTATAAACTACAAGTTGCTAGACAAATAGGCCTTAACACCAATTAGAACATTCTTCATAGGAGACTTGCGTTATCATTGAGAGGAACATAAGAATATTTCTCTTCCATATGGTGTTGGCCACAGGAGATTTTTAAGTAGTACTTGATCTGCTTATTTTTCCCAAATAAGATGCTCATCGGACTTTTAACAAGTTATAAGTAGGGGGGAGGGTGTTGGCCCAATTCTGCCTGGTGGCTTAGACAGGAAGGGGACCATGTGCGCCTTTAAAACCTCAAGATCACAGTTAACACTGCTTTGTTTGTGCCTTGCTTAGCGCTCGGTGCTGTTGTGGATGAAACTGGAACCTGCATCTTTGCTGGTAGGGCTGGCGGAGGCAACAGCGGGAATCTCACAGTGAAGCATGTGAGCTGCCAAAAATCTCAATTCTAGGCGATTCGATTGGGCCCTATATTTTCAATTAACTCTGGGCACCAAGGGATGAACCTGCCCTTTGATGGGTTTCGCCGCAGATGGAGGCCCGTAAAGCGTTGCAATTTCTGCAGAACGGTGCCTTGTTTGTCCCGTTATATGTGTGCGATCTGCCAGTTTCTCTGCGCTAGGGCCACTCTGACACCACCTGTGTTGGCTGCACGAGAACCGGCTGCTCTTTGCATGTGCTGGGTGCTGGGGGCAGTCGGCACAGCGAGTGATCTGCTGGATGAGGCCAGCGCCCAGAGCTCCATCTCTGCCTCCACTGGCAGTGTGGCTACTTAAATGTCATAATTAATTTAAATTAAGTAACATTTAAAATTCAGTTCCTCTGCCACACTAGCCGCACTTGAGGTGCCCAGCAGCTGCACGTGGCCCTGGCTGCCCTGCTGGATGGTGCGGACAGAGAGCAGGTCCATCACCGTGGGACGTCCCGTTGGGCTGCTCTCGTCTGTTTTCAAGGGAGGACAATTCACATTCCTCCTGAATCCTGAACCCACAGCTGTAATTCAGATTAATGTACTGTGTTTTATTGTGAAAGTTGACCCTGGGGTTCTCCTGGCACCGTGAAAATCAGTTCATCGCTACCACAAATATTTACTGAATGCTTATCTGGGGCCAGGGTGTTGTGTCCTATAGGACGTAAGGGTGAACCAGACAGGAGGTTTATCCCGGTTGTCTGAGCTCGACTGCCAGAACAACATATCACAGAGTGGGTGGCTTACGCCACAGATGTATATTTTCTCAGGGTTAAAGGTAGAAAGAGTTGGAGGTACAAAGTTCGAGATCAGGGGGCCAGCGTGGTTGGTTCCTGGTGAGGGCTCTCTCCCTGGCTCGCAGAGGCCATCTTCCTGCTGTGTCCTCACGTAGCTAAGAGAGAGAAAGAGAGGGAGCGAGCTCTGTAATGTCTCTTCTTATAAGAACATTAATCCTATCGGATTAGAGTCCCTCCCCTTTATGTTGTCCTTTAAATTACTTTTTGCAAAGACAGTCACGTTGGGGGTTAGGGCTTTTACATTTGAATTTCGAAGGGACATAATTCAATGGTTTAGTCCGCTTGTTTAGATTGTTCAGAGTCTCTTTAAAATGAAGAACCAGGTGATTGTAGTGCTCAGTGCTAAAGTGATGGTGGAAGAGGGGACATGGTAACCCCTAGTCCTTTTGGAAGGGCGTGTATGTCGAGGAAGGCTTGACATCCGCAGGTGGGTTTGGAGTTAGCCGGGCGGAAGAATGAGGGTGGAAGGAGATGATGTTTTCAGGTAAAAGGGAAAACCTATGGGAGGGACCGAAACCCAGAGACAAAATGTGCACATGGGAGCTGGCAGCAGTTCAGTTTGGTGAGGGTCTGGCCTTTGGGAGAAGTAAGCGGGGTCCCGATGACTAAAGGTCTTAGGTCTTGGATCGAGGGGTCTAGGTCCTCTAAAGAGCACTGAGGTTTTTTAAGTGGGGAGAGGTGACTTGGTCAAATTCATGTTCTGGAAAGCCCGGTCTGGGTTTAGAATGAAGAAGGGTGGAAGGTGTAACTGGGGGAAAGGAAACCATTTGGAAGTCATTGCAATGATCAGGCAATAGGTGAAGGTATTCTCAGTGGAGCACATTGCAACTGGGACCAGAGAAGTGGGCGGGGTCAAGATGGATTAGGACTCGGTCCCAGGGTCTGATTGGCAGGTGAGGGAGAGTGGCTAGTAGAGGAGGATGGGATTTGCTGGGCACCTGGTTGGCTGGCATGAGGGCCACACAGCTGAGTACTCTTGATTCTGCTTTAAAGCATTTTCACATAACATGGTCGCTCAATCATCCAAGTGGCTTTAAGGTCCATGGGGAAGATATCATATTTCTCTCTCTCTCTCTCTCTTTTTTCTTGAATGAAGAAATTGCCTTGAAACCAGTGTTTGAACTCTCTTCACCCAGAATTCTTGTACTGAACACGATAGGAAGCTCAATGCCAACCTGTCAGGTCTATTGATTGGTTCTGAGAGTATTTGTTCCAATAACTGTATAGAGGTATAACTTATCTAAAATGAAATATGCCCATAGTAACTGTATGGTTTCATGAGTTTTGATCAGTGTAAACACCCGTGTAACCACCACCACACTAAAGATGCAGAATGGCTCCATCTCCGCGGAGCATTCCCATCTGTCTCCCCCAGCCCTTGCCCTGGACAACCGCCGATCTGCTTCCTGTCACTGATTCGTGGCAGATGCGTTGTGCTTCTTTTAGACTAACGTAGGAATGAAGCGCACAGTAGAGGTTCTTTTGTGTCTCTCGCACTTCTTTAACTCAACACAGTGCTTCTGTGACTCACCCACGCTGTTGCAAGAGCCCATTTCTTTTTGTTTCTGAGGAATATTCTATTGTTTGGTTTTGCCACAGTTTGTTTAATCACTCTCCTGTTGAACATTTGGGCTGTTGCCAGTTTGGGGCTATTATCAAACAAACTGCTATGAACATTTGTGAAGAAGCCTCGTGGGGACATATGTTCTCATTTCTGTTGGGTAAATACACAGGAGCGGAATCGCTGGGTTGTTTGGTAAGCGTATGTTTACCTTTGTAAGAAACTGCCCAGCTGTTTCCCAAAGTAGTTGTACCATTCTACACTTCCAAAAATGTGCGAGAGGTGGTAGCTTCATCTTTTTGTATGTAATAATTAGAGTTACTGTTTATTCAGCACCCAGTGTTGTATTAATTCATTTTAAACCAGCTCACAACAACCAGATGAGGTGGGTGGAGTCACCTCCAAGGTATATGGAAATTGAGATCTTGAGGTTGGAGATGTTATGAAAGGAACTCGTCCTGGGCCTCCAGGCGGTTGCATGTTTGCAGCACACGCGGTCGTCTTACCAAACAGAGGACCCTTCACTTGGGGCTCTCTTGGTCCCTGAACCTCCTGCCCACTGTGGTGAGTTTACACTAAATGGAAGGGCTTCACCGTGAAAATGTTGAAAAGGAATTCATGCTTTATTGCATGTCTCCTTCAAGCTGGTTCTTCTCAAATTCCTCCTTGTAAAGCACTCCCGTGACACACGTTACCACTTCTAGGATCAGTTCTCTTTGCCACATTTTTTAAATTCCCATCTTTGTGGTTTTCCTGTCTAGGAGGTCTTTAAGAGCTGACCTTTGGGAATTTTTCTTCGGCATTTGCTGACCAGGCTCATACTGGGGTTTTGGCTGCAGGCATTTTAGTCCTAAGCTCTGTATGTCAGTTTTGGGTGGTCGTGATAATAACAGGGGACAACATCCAGGCCTCGAAACGTGCACATTGTGCAACCGATCATTTCAGGGTCCAGTTGTTATTGAACTTCCAGTCTGGGCCACTGGAGCCCTAAACACAGCTGCAGAAGCAGTTGATAATCATTGTCTGTGTAAGTTGCCCCTTTCATCTCTCTTCCCAATTAGGAAAAAAGACTAATATAAGAAGAAGGATCACAACTTACATTGATGTCTAAAAATTAACAGACTGAGTTGTTTTGTGGCTAAGACTGTGGGTGCCCAATGGCCAGTTATAAATCCTGGCTCTGTGGATTTCATGGGTTGGGAAGGGGGTGCAGACAAGCAGGTTTAAAGATAGCATCCGAAATAATGCTCACTTTCAGAGAAAGACTACAAGCCTTTAGGATGAATCCTTTCTTTGAAGGAATAGTTTGCCGACTTGAGAGTGATTCAGAATCACCTGGAGGACTCTTTGAGACCCAGAATCCCCGGCTGCAGCCCCAGAGTTTGTGGTTCATGAGGTCCGGGGCAAGGCCTGAGACTCTGCATTTGTAACAAGTTCCCAAGCGATGCTGATACTCCCGGTCTGGGGATCACACTATCACACTGTGAGAGCCTTCAAAGACCAGGTAGAGTGCAAATTTCTTTTATCTGAATGGAGATAGAAGGAAAAAAATTATACTGGTGCAATTTTTTAAAAAATTTTTGATTTCAGAGAGAGGGAGGGAGAAAGGGCGAGAAACAGTGTCGTGGGAGAGAAAGCTTGATTGCGTGCCTTAGGCACGCGCCCCAGGGGACCGAACCTCCAACCCAGGCACGTGCTCTGACTGGGAATCAAACCAGCGACCCTTTGGTCTGTGGGAGGATGCCCAACAACTGAGCCACACCGGCCAGGGCTGGTGTGAAATTTTTTTAAAGTATAAAATAAACTCAGTAAATACTTTCACACCTAATTGTATGCTATGACCAGCTCCTAATTTATTGCTGTGAAGTAGTTTGTAATGTGTTTGGAAGGACAGGCCATACTCCTTAAATATATACTGATTGACACAGTGATTCCCAAACTTTTCTTCAATGATGTCCATGCCCAGGCTGCACCCCAGACCAGTTAGGTCGGTCTTGGGGAAGGGGACGCAGACAGTATTTTCGAGACTGCGGATGATGCCAGTGTGCAGCGTGGCTGAGCACGGGTGAGC